>NW_006408540.1:17890725-17909917 GCF_000296735.1 Chrysochloris asiatica | reverse complement strand
AAAAAGGTCTTGTGCAGCAGATTTGCCCAATGAAATACGTCATTTGATTTCTTGACTGCTGCTTCCATGAGTGTTGATAGTTGATCCAAGAAGAATGAAATCCTTGACAACTTCAATCTTTTCTCCATTGATAAGAATGTTGTTTATTGGTCTATTGGTGAGGAGTTTTGTTTTCTTTACATTGAGATGTAATCCATACTGAAGGCTGTACTCTTTGACCTTCATCAGTAAATGTCAAGATTTAAGTTTTTATTAATTAAAGGGTGAGAGGTGGCTTGTGAAATATGTTGTTTAGAAGTGATCTCTCTCACTGAAGTTCAAAAGCTGACTGGAAGGGATTAGGAATGGGTACAGGGAGTCAGCTGGAAGGCTGTTGTCCCTATTCAGGTGAGAGATAATAATGAATTAGACAGATGGCACTGGCAGTAACAAGAAGAGGAATCGATTTGGGTGATACTGAGGAATTAAAATTTATGACAAGTCACATTTAAAGCCAGGTGAGAGAGGTGCCACCATTCCAAGCACTGGCTGCTTGAGAGCGTGTGTAGACTGTGGCACAAAATTGTGGTACAAAATACATACCATGCATACATACAAATATACATGCATGTTGCTGTTGGTATGTATCCTTGAGTTGATTCCAATTCATAATGACCCTATGTACAACAGAGTGAAATGCTGCCCAATCCTATGACATCTTGTCATGATCCACATAGTCAAATGCCTTTGTATAGTCAATAAAACACATGTAAACATCTTTCTGGTATTTTTTTGTTTTCAGTCAAGATCCATCTGACATCAGCAATGATATCCCTGTTCCACATCCTCTTCTGAATCCAGCTTGAATTTCTGGCTGCTCCCTGTTGATATACTACTACAATCATGTTTAAATTATCTTCAGCAGGATTTTATTTGCATGTAATATTAACGATAATGTTCATGATTGCCATGTTCGCTTGGGTCACTTTTCTTTGGAATGGGCACAAATTTGGATCTCTTCCAGTTGGCTGGCCAGGTGGTTGGGTTGCAAATTTCTTGATAAAGATGAATGAACGCCTCTAGTGCCAGATCAGTTTGTTGAAACATTTCAATTTGTATTCTGTCAGTTCCTGAAACCTTGTTTTTCACCAAAGCCTTCCATGCTACTTAGACTTTTTTCAATACCGTTGGTTCTTGATCCTATGACACCTCTTGAAATGATTAAACATTCACCAATTCTTTTTAATACAGCGACTCTATATTCCTTCCATCTTCTTTTGGTGTTACCACTGTCATTTAATATTTTGCCCATTGTTGTTATTGTTACTGAGTGCCGTCGAGTTGGTTCCAGTTCACAGAGATCCTATATAGGGTTTCAGAAGGAGCGGCTAGTGGGTTTGAACCACCTATGGTGCATTTAGCAGTCCAGTACTTATTCTACAGTGCCACACCTGGGTACCATATTGCCCATGTTGTTGTTGTTGTTAAGTGCCATCGAGTCGGGTCCGACCCATAGCGACCCTGTACAGGGTTTCCGAAGGTGTAAATCTTTACGGGAGTAGAAAGCCTGATCTTTCTCCCGCGGAGCGGCTGGTAGTTTCGAACCACTGACCTTAAGGTTTGCAGCCCGATTCGTAACCACTACGCTACCAGTGCTCATAGTATTCTTCAATATTGCAACTAGAGGCTTGAGTGTTTTTTCAGTTCTTTCAGCTTGAAAAATGATGAGCCTGTTCTTCTCTTTTGGTTTTCTAATTCCAGATCTTTGCACATTTCACTATATCTATATCTATATTTTTTTACTTTAGCTCCTTGAACTGTTCTTTGAAATTTTCTTTTACTTCATCATTTCTTCCAGTTGCTTTAGCTTCTCTACTTGAAAGTTTCAGCGTCTCTTCTGACATCTACTTTGGTGTTTTCTTTTCTTCTTAGCTTTTCAATGAACTTTTGTTTTCTTCATGTATAATGTTCCTCATGTCAAACTCTTCTGGTCTTAATTCATGTATCAAATATGTTTTGAATTTTCTCAATTTAGATGGGATATACTCATGGTCATATTTTGGCTCTTGTGGAGTTGTTTGAATTTTCTTCAGCTTGAACTTGCATATAAGCAATTGATGGTGTGTTCCATAGTCAGCCCTAGCTTTGTTTTGGCTGATGAGATGGAGTTTCTCCATCATCTTCTCCCCCAGATGTAGTCAATTTGATATATGTTGTCCCAGCTTCATCAGTAAGTACTTTGAGTCCTCTTCACTTACAGAAAACAAGATTGAATCATCAACACATTGCAGGTTGGTAATGAGTCTTCCTCCAATTCTGATGCCACATTCTTCTTCATATAATCCACTTTCTCGGATTATTTTCTCAGCATACAGACTGAGTAAATATGGTGAAAGAATGCAACCCTGGTGCATACCTTTCCTGATTTTAAACCATTCAGTTTTCCCTTGTTCTATTCGAATGTTGAGCGAGAGAGAGTTCTGGTGTGGTACTGTACGATAAGCACTGGACAGCTAACCACAAGGTTAAGGGTTCAAATTCACCATCTGCTCTTGGGAACCCTGTACAGGGTTGCCATGAGTTGGAACTGACTTGAAAACACTTAGAAATAGCAATATATATATGTTGTTATCCTGAAGTGCCACAAACTCAGTTATAACCCATTGTGACTCTATATAGGGTTTCCAATGAGTGGATGGTGAGTTTGAACTGCCGACCTTATGGCTCAAATGTACCTTACTTATCCTACAGTGCCACACCAGGGCTTCACATATATATGCATGTAGTTGTTGTTAAGTGCCATCGAGTTGGTTCTAACCCATAGCAACCCTGTGTAGAGTTTCTGAAGAGAAGCTGGTGAGCTTGAACTGCTGACCTTGTGGTTCAAACCGAATTTGCAGTCCAGTGCATTGATCAACAGTACCACACTAGGACTCCATGTGTGTGTGTGTGTGTGTGTGTGTGTGTGTGTGTGTGTGTGTGTATATATAACAAAACATAGTCCCTTTCAACATTTTATACATGTATATGTAAGTGGCATTAATTACACTCACTGTGTTGTACAACCATCACCACAATCTGAAGAGTAAACTGTTCTCTACAAGGAAGTGGTCAAATCTACATATCTTTGCCATGAGATGTAGGAGAACAATATGGGGGTTTGATAAGAATTTCAACTGTTTCAACAGGACGTATAAGCATCAAGTTTAAATATAATCTGTAAAAAAGGAATTTGTGCTCATACTGATTTGGGATATTTATACACCACGTGGTCATTGGCTGGGCCCATTTGTATACTTCACAATCCTAACTTATCCTTTTCAATGGATGGTTTTTCAAGAGTTATGATTGGCCAGGCCCAATATGTATCTCTGGTCATCTTGCTTTGTAGTTTTCTCATCTACGTAGTCTTTTGCATATATCTTTCACATTTTCTTTTGCATATATGACTCATGAGCTTTCGGGAACCTTCACCTATTGCCTTCTCTGTTCTTGTCATGGTTTTTCATTAATTTTGGTAAGTTCACCACTGCTGAGAAAATCCCATCTCAGCCCTTTCTTGGGGCTCTGTAGTTGTCACCAAAGGGAAAGCGAGACATCACAGCATTTGAAGATAGTAGTGAGAGCAGAAAATGTTGTTTCCAATTACACAAGTTGGAACCTGGGTGAAGATAGCACTCTGAAATGCTCTGTAGATGGAAGGGAGCTAGGCATGAGGGAAAGGTGGGTGAATATTCAGGAAGGGGCAGACAGGAGGCAATAAAGAACAAAAGCAGATTAGAACAAAAAGAGAGACAGTAGCAAAGAGACAAAAAGAAAGATAACCAAGATCAAGGAGTCTGGACCGAAGAAGCATGTTTATTGGAGATATTCAATTAAGGATTGTTTTCTTAATCTGCAGCTTAAACTGCCCCCTTTGAACCCTTCCTTCATTTCTGCCACAAAAACCCTCAACCAAAACTAAATTGTTTACTAATAGTCTTATGCAGATAGAATTTTGGTTTTGAGAAGACTGCAGGCAAACATAATGAAATAGACGGTTTCATTTTCCACAGAGTCAGTTTCTCCCCAGCTCAACAATGACAAGAGAATGTTGGTACATTTTTTAAAAATTAAATACTGGTTCAAAAGAATACTAAAGTATTGGCCTTCTCCCATGTCTCAATTTCATCCTGGGAAGAAAAGTATTCCTAAATTGCTTGTAGCTGATCTTCTACAAATCATTCCAAAGAACTCCTTTTAGGATGGAAGCACTGCATTGGCTTTGTCAAAATCTCTTAGTTCCAGTATAGCACATACTGAACAGTGTAGAAAGGCCATAGTTTGCTCATGCAAAAATGAACAATGAAATTTGAAAATGTTCAAGTTATGATAATCTCTTTACTTCTCTCCTTCCTACCTTCTCTTCTAATTTCATTTGGGCTATAAAAAGAAAAAGTTTTCCTCAGTTTCATTCTATTTCATCGAACCTGAACACTAAATGTGTTTCTTCCTTTGTTGACTTTTTCTTCATGAAGAATTTTTATACACTTAAAATATTTAGAGGGTAAAACAACCTCTTTACTCATCTTCCCACTTCAACCTTGTTTAATTCTTCACATTCTTCAAATACCAGCCAATATGTGATCTTTAAGACATAAAGTTAGACCATTAACTCCCCAGTTTAAAAGACTCCATTTTCTTTCCATCATATTAGAATCAGACCCAAATTTCTAACCATGGCCCCAAAAGACCTGTATAATAAGGGCCTTCCTTAGATACTGTCCTAGCCCTATGCCATATCATCTTTTCCTACATGCACCATGTTTCAACTGCCCTAGATATTCTCTGTCTTTTGAATGTGCCTGTTCTAAAAGAATTCTTCTAACCAGATAAATTACTCACATAGGGAAACAACTGACAGGATTCTGCTTTTCCAAAAGCCCATAGAAAGGCTGAGATGTCAGCGAATAAGGAAGGTTCTATCCTGGGAGATACTCATGATATAAAACCAATACCTGATATTCTGGTATCATCATATGAGAAAACCAAGTGGGGAACTGTCTCATTTCCTTATTCTGAGTGCCAATGAACTCTTTTGTGTCTCCCCCAAATGTCTGTCAATTTGACTGGACCATGATTCTCAGTGGTTTGGCAATTATGTAATGATGGAACATGATGATCCCCCATGAAGTGATCTGATGTGATAAAAAACCAACAAGAGGATTGAAGGGAGCACTGGTGTGGTGCTGTAGATTAATGCCTCAGACTGCAAAGTTGTTTGAACTGCAAGGTCGGTGATTCAAGCTCACCAGCTGCTTCTTGAGAACCCTATACAGGGTTGCTGTGGGTCAGAATCTACTCGACGGCACGCAACAACAACATAACACCCTTAATCTTGTCACAGTTCTGATGATGTAAGAGGCATTTCCCTGGCAGTGGAAGAGGGGATTGCAACATTTCATCTTCCAAGATATAAAAAGAGAGAGAAGCAAGCAGAGAACAGAGGAACCTACTACCAACAAGAAAGAAAAGCCAGGAGAGGAGTGCATCCATTCTACCTGGGGTACCTGTACTCACTAGGCCCAGGAAAAGATTGACATCAAAACATATGGAGAGCTCCAAGGAATGTGGGGTTTACAGATGCTGAAAGGACACAGAAACTTCCCCCATATCCTACAGAAAGTCTTTCCTTAGAGCCGGCATTCTAAATTTGGACTTCTAACTTTTGTTGTTAAGTTGTTAAATGCTGTCAAGTCAGTTCAAACTCATAGCGATCCTGTATAGGGTTTCTGACAAGCAGCTGGTGGGTTTGAACCACCGAACTTGCTGTTAGCAGTCCAGTGCTTATGCTACAGTGCCACACCAGGACTCTGGTAGCCTCCTCAACTGTGAGAGAAGAGAATTCTGTTTATTAAAGCCATCCACTTATGGAATTTCTGTTACAGCAGCCCTCAATAAGCAAGACATTCATCATCACTCAGATGAGAATAGAAAAGCTAGCCCCAAGCTCCAGATTGTACTTAGAGTATGATGGTCAAGAGAATGTTTGATGTTAAACAAAATTTGGTTTGAAACTTGGAGTTACTATTTATTGCCTGCCATCTTACTGAGCCTCAAATTTATCTTTATTCTTACTGAGTGTCAATTTTCTCCATTGTAATGGGGTAGTAATGTAATTTTGGGAAAGTTAAATTGGGCATAGGATACAAAACCCTTTCTCAGAGCAAGCATCTGACCACTGCTAAACCCTGAGCAGTATCTAATAGACTGTAGTCTTGGCATTTATTTTTGCCTTCATAAACATGATAGGTGCAGAAGGGTAAAGATTGCCTAAACAGAAAAAGAGACTGAGAGGCAGTAAATTTTTTGTTGGTCATGATTATGTTAGATTTTCCTGGAATCTTCTGCAGTGCCTGGTATTGGGTACATGGTACAACAATGTCAAGGGAGGTGGGTAAATCTCTGCATCTTAAACACCTGGCCTGCTACTTAATCCTGAGTTCCATCTAAGAACTTTTATCCAGAATCCCAGGGGTTAAAGACAGGACTAGGCAGTGTAAGCAAGTTCTCTAGATGACTTATATGTACACATGAGCTGAACAAGTAACTGGCACACAAAACAAAATTGACTGATTTATTGTGCAATTACAATCCAAACTTCAGATCCCAGATCCTAACAATCTCCACTTTTACATAGTTAAAAAAAAAAAAAAAATCTATCCCCCAAACACAAACAAATATTTTAGAATTTCTTAAAAAAGAAACTTGATGAACAAAAGGTCAAATGTTGCTGGCATATTTATATCAAAGCCCTAGAGATCACCTCTTTGACATTCCAAAAGCCCTCATTGGGCCTGTAAATTGAATGCTATTAAATTAAAGTCCAGAGACTTGCTTCCCACAATGCAGTTCTTTGAGTAATAGGCATAGAGCTCATTTATGATATTAACATAAATAGCACCTGAATTCAGCACTCATCACATTTACTACTCTTTATCTGAGTAATAAAGAATCTGGTTCCTTATTTTATATGTGAGTATTGACAGCTACCAAGTCACATAACCCTCCTTTTTCTTCTGCTCCACATTAGGGCAAGCTGATAAAAAAATAATCATTTTTTTAAACCCTACATGCTTCCACCCTTGGCACCGATGAAAAAGTTCAAACCATGCAAGCCCTAGCCCATATGGGGAACTTTTACTCTAGCCTTTTTCTCTAGACACCATACAAATTCAAGTCAGCTGGTGTGGATAAACATTGCAAGGTAGGTTTGAACCGCAACATCAGCACTTAACAACAACAACACCCCTGACCCCAAGTCATTTTTGGACCTGTTTGGAAGTCTGCTATGCTCTTTCAGATAGCTTTATCACATAAGTAAAACAACCTTTCCACACCCTCTTAGTGTTGTGTGGCATCATCATTCTAAATAGCTGAACCAAATTTTGGGTGGGGGTCCATCCCATCTTCTCAAGGTGGCAACAATTGGGCAGAAGACCAAAGCTACAGAAGTCTCTTTAGCCATCTCACCATGTGAAGTTCCCCTCGCCAGATTGTATGCAGGGGGTTGATTCATCTCCCCAACGTGCTGCTCCAAGTTTGTCATTTCTCCACTAAGATTTAAGATGAAAACTCCTCAATGGTTTCCCTACAAAATCAAATTCCAAAACTTTAACCCATAATTTTAGACTATTTATCTCTTCACCAGGCTTTCCTCCTCTGCTATTTTCAAAAAAACCCTGTTCTGCAGCCAAATACCTGATCTGCTGATTCCCAAAGGAATTTTAATATCTGACTTGTATTCATAATTGCCCTCGTATCCATGATCTCTTCTATTATTACTTCTGAGTGTAAGTTGAATATTATGATGTTATTTAAAAACATTTAGTTAACAATTTTCTTCTACCAGGTTATAAGGAGTCAAAAATCTTCTTTGTTCTCCCAAAAGAACTTAGGATGAAGCCTGGCACATCATGCATGCTTAATGAATATTTATTATTCTGATTTGATTTTATGAAAAGTTACAAACCTACTCTAGGATTTATCAAAAAATATAAATTAAAGCAAAGGATAATTTTTATGTGGGATTTTTCATGAAATTTTGTATAATCATTTCTGAATTATGGGATTGCATTTGAGAAATCTTTTTTAAGCATAAAAGTGAAAATTATTTGACTTTCAGTTCATTGTGATAAACTTTTCGTATGATTGTGACCTATCAAGGAGAAAACCTGCTTAAGATAAATCAATAAATCAATTGATTTGTTTCAAATATATTGGGTTTTACAGGAATTTGTAAGAAATTTTTTCAAGTCATATGTCTTTTGTACAAATTTAAATTACTTAATCGACACTAGTTGTTGTTGTTGTTAAGTGTCATCGAGTCAGTTCCAACCCATAGTGACCCTGGTGAGGGTTTCCAGGGAGACGCTGGTGAGCTTGAACCACCAACCTTGCAGTTCAAACGGCTTTGCAGTCTGGTGCATTAACCCACAGCGCCACACCAGGACTCCCATTGGTACTAGTAGGCACTACAAAGAGCCGTGACAGTGTAGTGGATTACGAGCTGGGCCGCTAACCACAAGGGCAGCAGTTCAAGTCTACTAGTTACTCCTCAGAAGAAAGATGAAGTTTTCTGCTCCTGTAAAGATTTGTTGTTGTTGTTGTTAAGTGCCGTTGTTGGTTCTGACCCATAATTACCCTGTGTAGGGTTTCCAAGAAGCAGCTGGTGAGCTTGAACTGCCTACCTTGAGGTTCAAACTGACTATGCAGTCCAGTGCATTAACCCACAGTGCCACACCCCTCAGAAAACCTACACAGGGTCGCTATGAGTCGAAACCGACTCAGTGGCACACAATCAACACCACCACCAATCGGCACTATGAAGTCCTGGTGTGGCACTGTAGGATCAACACTTGTCTGGGAACCACAGGTTGGCAGTTCAAACCCACCAGCTGCTCCTCAGATATGCTATAGAGGGTCCGCCATGAGTTGGAACCGACTTGACAGCACTTAACAAGCAGGCCCTATGGAGTCCTGGTGTGGTGCTATAGGACAAATACTGAACTCCAAGGTCAGCAGGTCAAGCCTACCAGCTGCTCCTTGGAAAGCCTAAACAGGGTCAATATGAATCAGAACCAACTCAACAGCACTTAACAACAACAAGTAGGCACTACATTGCTGTAAAGTGCAACATGGTTGTTGTTGTTGTTAAGTGCTGTTGAGTCGATTTAACCCATAACAACATTGTATAGGGGCAACTGGTGAGCTTGAACCACTAATTTTGCGGTTCAAACCAACTTTGCCATCTAGTACATTAAACCACAGCGCCACACCAGAACTCTAACAAGTAGGTAGTACATTACTGTAAATTGCAACGTGTTAGGTAGTGGTATTTTCCATTGGAGTGGTGTTCACATGTATACACACAACAGAAATTTGTGGCTTTTATAGAAGAGGAATTCCTCTTCCTTAAGCCTTCCATGGAGTATCCTTCCTGGGCAAGTGATGACTCCAATTGAGTGCCCTGGAGCATCATAGTTCTTTCACTAATAACTCTAGTCAAAATAATGCCAAAATAATAACCTCTGTCATAAAGACACAGAACATTCCAGGCCATCCAAGAATCCTGAATTATTTGCATGATGGCCAAGAAATGTTAAGTGATTGACCCATCCTCTCTACTTGTTAAATACACACCAATGGAAAGTTTTCTGTAATCTAGAAGTCATTTAAACAATATTTGTACAATACATCTCTCAAAAAGGCTACTAATAATATTCCAGTTCAGAATCTATTATTTTATTAGACAACTTGCTCAGTAAAGAGAGTTGAGTCAAAAGGCATGTACACATAACCCTCTAGAAGCTTGGTGCTGAAGACCAGAAAGGAAGAGACGTTGTAGTAAGAATGTTTTGCATCTATCAAAATATTTCTGAGAGTCCTAGTAAAGCTTGGGTGGCTGTTTGTGCTATACTTTTGTAAACGAGACACTCATTAGGGACTAGACCACATAAGTCATAGTTTTTATAAGTCATGCATCAGCTTTGAACTCTAAATTCTACAGCATGTCATCAGTTCTTCCACCAAAACTACAGGTGACGTTCACTAAAAACATCATGATTCAAACACAACACTGAAAACCTTGGGTGTCTATTCTGTTTCCCATCTCACTCAGTACTCCTTCTGTCTAAGTGAATGCAAATAACACAGCCACGTAAATAACATGCTTACACATATAATGTTCTAATGTGATGACACGAAGTTAAATAGTTCTGGCATAGAGCAGCTACACACATACCACTGATGTCTAATGACATTTCCAGAAGTGAATTTCAGCTCACTCACCCATCCTTCCATAGTACCAGTTAAATTGTATTGCTCTGTTCATTTTCTTTCATTGTCTAAAAAGTCCAAATGTGTTACTTTTGATGGCAATTGTATAATAAATGTATAACCCATGATCAAGAAGTCATGGATTGAGTTTGGTAGTCCCCTGGTAATCAGAAAATAAGCAACTGAAACTGTATTTGTTTCCATTAATTTTAAGTGATAAATGTAGCATATTAGTTCAAGAGTTGAGTGTGAAAACCTTAAGTTACGGTAAGTCTGCTTGTTGTTGTTGTTAAGTGCCATCAAGTTGATTCAGACCCATAGCGACCCTGTATATGGTTTCTGAGGATTAGCTGGTGAGCTTGAACCACTGACCTTGCAGTTCAATTGACTTTGCAATCTGGCGCATTAGCCCACAGTGCCACACCAGGACACCTACTTATTTCATAGTTTAATTAGTTTTTTTTCGTGTCAATGGCAGTTAGAAACATGTTTTTTAAAATTGGGATAGTATACTTACAAAAATAATGCACAAAGAGAGGGAGGGTTGCACAGTTTGCAAAAGTACGTATAGCACATGGACAGTCCCTCGTTCCCTTTTCTCACCCTCAACTCTAGTGTACAGCTTCAAACATCTGAAATTACATCATTCAGCCAATCACCACGTTTTCCCCTTTAAATGTTCCATATATTTGGATAATCAGAAAAATCTCGAAACTTCTGAAGTCTTAAATCAAACCAAATCAAGCTCACTGCCACCAAATCTATCCCAACTCATAGCAACTCTATTTAGGATTTCAGAGTGTAAATGTTTAGTGTGACACTGTAGGATAAGCACTGATCTTTGAACCATGGCAGTTCAAACCCACCAGCTGCTCCTCGAAAACCCTATACCAGGTCACTATGAATCAAAACCAACTCAAAGGCACGTAACAACAACAACAAATCTTTAAGGGAATAGACAGGCTTATCTTTCATGGAGCAGCTGGTGGGTTTGAACAACTGACCAGTGTTTATACGCAGCACTACCAAAACTCCTCAGAGCAATCTTCTATCTGCCCCCATTAATTTGCTACTCTCCCACATATTTTCCTACATTTACTTTCTATGTGGCATTTTTCCTGACTATGTGATAGTGATCACGGCAGAAGATCTACCTCTGGAATGTGATAGATTGTCCACTGTTAATGCTAAATAAGTCTTCTTTCACAACAATGGAGACTAACACAGTAGTGATTTTGAATAAGGCTGTGCACGTCCTTAAAGATGGTACGTAAATCACGTGCCATTGATCTCTCTCATCTGGTGGTGGTGGTATGCTGTGGAGTCGGTTGTGACTCATAGCGACCCTGGACAGGGTTTACAAGGCTGTAAATCGTTACGGGAGCAGAAAGCCTCATCTTTCTCCTTTGGAACAGCTGGTAGTTTCAAACTAGCTGACCCTGAGGTCAATTTAGTTTTCCAGCATCACAAAGCAAACTGGAAAGAGAAAACTATCAGAGTTTGGTATCAGGTTTCGAAATGTGTAGTTTTGGAATATCCAGAGCCACCATCTGATACTGGCTGTAACACCCATGGCACAAAGCAGTAAAAACATGGTAGTAATTCCACATAGACTGAAAGTCTATGTAGAGAATATCTAAAATATGCTCTTATACTCTAAGGCTGTAAGGCTGTATGGTCAATCTAAATGTTTTACTGATTTCTCAAATGAGGTTAACACTCAGTCTATCTTTGTATCAAGTGCTGTAGTTGTTGTTAAGTGCTGTCGAGTCAGTTCCCACACATAGCGACCCTGTACAGGGTTTCTAAGGAGCAGTTGGTGAGCTTGAACCGCCAAACTTGCAGTTCAAACGACTTTGCAGTCTGGTGTATTAAATCGTAGCACCATGTCAGGAATCCACTAGTGGAGTGCAAACCATTTGCACAACCCAGGGACCTTAAACCCAAACCAAGGCCACCCTGTAATTCTCAAGTCACTTCTAAAATATCTACTTAGCAACACCATTTCATTCTTTTCCATTCTTCAGAAATACTCACAACTGGACAAATAACATCATGAAAAATGGATAAAACATTGAAGTTATCAAAGACTTTGTTTTGTTTGATTCTACCATCAACACTCATGGAAGCATCCATCAGTCAGAAAATCCAACAATATATTGCATGAGGCAAATCTGCTGCACAAGGCCTCTTTAATGTGTTCAAGAGCAAAGATATAATTTTGAGAACTAAGGGGCACTTGTTCCAAGCCATGGTATTTTCAGTCACCTCATATGAAATAAAAATATGAACAATGAATAAGGAAGACTGTAGAAGAATTGGTGCATTTGAGTTATGGTGTTGGAGAAAAATATTGAAAATTCTATGGACTGCCAAAAGAACAAGCAAATCCGTTGGAAAAAGTACAGCCAGCATGCTCCTTAGAAACCAAGATGACAAGACTTCACCTCCCATACTTCAGACATGTTATCAGGAGGGACCAGTCCCTGGAGAAGCACATCATGCTTGTTAAAGTGGAAGGTCAGTGGAAAAGACGAAGACCCCCAATAAGATGGATTAGTACCTTGGCAGCAGCAATGGGTTCAAGTGTAACAATGATTATGCAGATGGAACAGGACCGAGTGGTGTTTCAGTCTTTTGTGAACAGGGTTACTATGAGTCAGAACTGACCAGGTGGAACTAACAACAGCAGCAGCCTTCAAAAGGAAAAGTGCAGTTTTTCTATATCAGTCAGCTATTACAACACTAATGTGAAAAGTAGTCATTCTGACTTCTGAGATATCTATCAAGAGTTGGCCATTCTAGTTTCAGGCAAGAGTTCTAAATATTGGCAACATAGTTTCCAGGGGAAAAAAATGCAGACTGAAAACAAGCATTTACTGTTTTCTCCCCAGAAACCTCACTAAGAAGGCTATAAAGGTATAACTGAAATGTTTCGTAGAGTCAATTAAAACTCATAGCTACCCTATAGGACACAATGAGTGGAACGGCCCTGTAGAATTTCAAAGCCATCAATCTTTATAGAAGCAGACTGTAGAGTGGCTGGTGGGTTTCAACATTGCACTACCAGGGCACCTAATGAAAGTATTAAAATATATAAACCCACAAGTACAAAGAGAACCAGGAAACAACAATCTAATTTTGAAAGCTGGCAATCAGAAGGATTGAGGAAAGAAGGATAACATGAAAAGCTAGAAATCTGAGGTGGGAAAGCTTCCAGGTAAGTCTAGAAAGAAGCATATGCTTGTCACCAATGCACAGAGAACCTCAGTAGTTGAGAATGTCAGTTACCTCTGAAAGTAGTGGTTTCAATGTAAGGCTGAAAGCCAGGGGCTTAATTAAAATCTGTATAAGCAGCTATACTTACAGATCCCCTCCTTCCCCTTTCTTGGCCAAATGCCTACTTCTTCCTCCATAGTGGAAGAAAACAAGAGGGTCATTCACTGGAGAGATTGAGCTAAAGAGTCACAACTGCACACAAAGAACTGTAATCAAACCAGGGAGAACATGCCCAAAGTGCTGCTTCTGAAAGGTGAACACTCGCATCCCTTCTCCCACCCCTTCCCTAGCTTAGTCCCAGGATGCTGAGGGGAACTTATAATCCTTAGGCATGAAACGGGAAAAGTCACCTCTAAGAAAACTGAGCTGAAGCCTAGCAGTAATTGTGAGGATAGCGCAGGACCGGGCAGCACATAGGGTCACTGTGGGTCACTATGGATCGGAGCTGACTCAATAGCATCTAACAACAACAACAAGGAAAATTGACCAGCCCAGAAAAAAACTAAAGAAAAACAAACAAACAAACAAAAAAGCAGTAGTCTTCCAGTGGACTCGAACTCAGGATGACCTGCTATGTGTCAGAATAGGAAAAGATCCACAGATACTGCAAGCAGGGCCTTCTTTCAGAGTATTTTACCGGAAAACCCACTACTCAGCAAGGCCCAGGCTCTCACAGAGAGCTTATTATCAGCCTTTTCCTATCTCAAATATGATAAATCGGCAGCAGCAACACTGAATGTGATAAAGGCCTGTGAGGGGAAAGATATAGACCGAAACAATAACAACAAAATAAATAAGTAAAAAAGATTTAAAGACAGGCATTGCACAAATCAGAAGAAATGGTCAAACAAACAAACAAAAAATACTAACATTCTCATACCATTGTAGCACTATTCATAATAGCAAAAAGATGGAGACAGCTTAAATGCCCATCAACAGAATGGTTAAATACATGTTGGTACATTCACACAATAAAATATTATGCAATTTTGGAGAATAATGATGACTCTGCAGTACACCTCACAACATGGATAAACCTGGAGGGCATTATGCTTAGTGAAATTAGTCAATCATAGTAGGACAGATGTTGTATGAGATAACTGTTGTATAAAGTTAATGGGTGCTCACTTCGGCAGCACATATACTAAAATTGGAATGATACAGAGAAGATTAGCATGGCCCCTGTACAAGGATGACACACAAATTCGTGATGCATTCCATGTTTTTATTGGAAGAAGTACAGCCAGAATGCTCCTTAGAAGCTAAAATGGCCAGACTTCGTCTCTCATACTTTGGACATATTACCAGGAGGGACCAGTCCCTGGAGAAGGACAACATACTTGGTAAAGTGGAGGGTGAGCCAAAAAAGAGGAAGACCCCAACAAAATGGACAGGCATAGTGACAGCAGCAATGGGCACAAATGTAACAATGATTGTGAGAATGGCATGTATTAGGCAATGTTTTATTCTGTTGTACATAAGGTCTCTACGACTCAGAACCAACTCAATGGCACCTAAAAACAACAACAATTGATAAATTTATATCAAAATGACCCATATAGTCTCTTTTTCTAATCCCTCTTAGAACCTTCTATAGAAGTTTGAGAGCTGGTATCCAACTGAAGTTGTATCTACTCACAATAAAATACATTCTATTAAAAAAAAGTTAACAGAAGGTTTTCTTTATAAAAGAAACATTCTGTGATTGTTACTGAGGGGCAGGGAAGGGAAAATGATTCACAGACTAGAACGTATACAGACTCCTGGTGTGGCACTGTAGGATCAGCACCAGACAGCAAACCACAAGGTCGGCAGTTCAAACCTTCCAGCTGCTCCTCAGAAACCATATACAGGGTCGCTATGAATCAGAACCAACTCAAGGGCACTTAACAACAACAGAGGGTATACACATGCTAACGTGGGTGACAGGGCAGGAAATATACAACAAAAGAGAGGTTAACAGAGGAAAGATAAAGGGAGCAGGAGACACAGGGAGGAATGCTGATGGTACATGGAGGAGATTGCAATCATAGTAATGAAGCAAATGATATGATTTGTTCAATGTAAAACTGATGATCTGCTCTGTTCACAATTCACACAAAAAAAAGTTTTAAACTTTTAAAAAACAAGGGATTAAAGGAGAGCCAACAGATAGGCCCTACTAGCATTAAGAAAGAAGAGCTGGGAGAATAGCATGCCTTTGGGACTCAACTCTCTTGTGCTAGAAACTTCCTTGATCCAGTGAACAATTGATGCTAAGGCACAGGGAGATTTCCAAGGAATGCCAGGTCTACAGATGCTAAAAGGAGGCAAGGACCTTCCTCCAACACATAGAGAACACCTTCCTCTAGTACTGGTGCCATGAATTTGAACGTTCGCCTCCAAAACTGTAGGAGAAGAAATTTCCATTTGTTAGGGAAAAAAAAAAATTCTAAACCATAAAAAGACCAGACTTACTGGTCAGATAGAGACACACAACAATGGACACCGATGGAACCTCGAGACAATGGTCCTTGTTCACACTTTAAATCTGGAATGGAACTCATCCCTGTGGCTCAGGTTTCAGCAAAGCAATAGGTACGTATATAGGGGTAACAACAATCATGAGTTACTCACACCAGTAGGCCAGCCATTCAAGATCAAGTGGGTGGCATTTACCTAAGGACAAAATTCAGAAGGGTGGTAAAGAAGGAATAGAAACACAGAGAATAAGGGGCATAGTTGGTATTACTTTGAAGGGAATTCAGTCATTGAGAGAAAATGAAGTCTATGACTTGCTGAATGTAAAACCAACAATCTGCTCTGTATAACTTCACTCACTTCATAATAATAATAAAAAAAATTATAAAGATGATGGTTAGGAAAGGATATTGTCTTAGGAATCTGGGTCCAAGTGGTTTCAGGTGAGTCTTTTATAGCAGAAAATTGACTGGGATTGGACAAAGTGTGTGACGTAGGAGTTTAGGAACAGTGGACATCTGAGAAGAGGCTCTTACAATGTTGCTAGGAAACAGTTGTCTGATAAGAGAGCCATTGATCAATGTGAGCAAACTGCTCACACAAACTGGTCTGCAAGAGTGTCCTGAACATGCAGACCAACCTGGAGTGGTTAGAGGAACAAAGGGTACTTCTTGAAAGAAATACTAGAAGAAAAATAAAAAAAATTAGACTGTTTGGCTGTTACAAGAACAAAGAAGCTGTTTGCCTGGGAGTCATCAAGGCAAGCCATCATCATCAAGATCCTTTAAGACAAATGCCCTTCCTAGATAGAAAATCCAAGGGAACACGTGAGCAGGCTTGTAAACTCACTGAAGACAGTGTTGTTCTACTTGTGAGTGGAAGTGGGGGAAAGGCAGCAATGAAGACATGGGCTGAGTTCGATCATATTCCATAGAGTCTCATCAATCTTGAGATGAGAGAAGAGGAATTGGGGAGACTTGGGAACTCCTGAGCCCATGAGCACTGGCCTCATCACAGAGGCCTAAAGCTGAGAGTGAAGCATCCAGCTGATATGAAGTGGGGGGAAATGAACAAGAACACCCAAATTTTCTGATAGTACCCATTTGACCTAGCTTGGATGGCTTGAGAATCAGAACTCGACTAGAGGGAAATAAAAAAAATTTTTGATACAGGAAGAAGGTATAAATTGCTACAATTTATGAACTTGACCTTTACTTATGGATGTAGTAACTCAAAATACCAACCAAGAGGGAAGGAATCTTCACATCAAGTATCAATCCTGTCCCCTCTGTATATAGGGGTGATAGGGATGGACAACGTAGACGTTGACTACTTAAAATGGGGGAGCTTTAAAGGCACGAGTTTTTAAGAGGAGGTTTAGTTTCAGACGAGGAAAGGTAGAATCCCTACTGAACAATTTTCATCTTGTCTAGAAGGGTCTGGTGAAAGGAGATGGGGATAGGATTCTTTGATTCAAAAGTGAGTAATTGTTATCATGACTAATTGCAATTATCACAATTGTAAAGGTAAAAGTTTTGTAACAAAATGGAGGGAGCAGTTAATCTTACATTCTAGGAACACAGGACCCTATGACCATCAAGAGTGAAGAGCATGACCACAACGTGGGATCCAAACCAGAGAAACAGTGACACCAGAGATGGAGGCAGAGATGATGACACAGAGAGATGGAGCAGCTGAGGACTTTAGACTCACAGAAAGAGAAAGGTTGTGTGCTGGCAGGCATGAGGCTGGCTTGCAAAATATGCCCTTCGGTTGTTTAAACAATTATATATTCCTGTGTGTTTTTGTGTACATTAAAAAAAAAAAAAGGAGTAAATAGAAGCAGCAAATACTAACTGAGGTGCATGGAGGGAATTGTAATCATTGCAATGAAACAAAATACGATTGGTTGAGTGCAAAACTGATTTTCTGCCATGTAAACTATCACTCAATTCACAATAAAAACTTTTGAAAAATTAATAAAGTAAAATACATTAAGAACAACAACAAAAATAATGTCCCAAAGTGGGAGGAATGCAAGAGTTAAAGGAAATAGAGGCAAATACTGTTAGCTGATGATGTATGGAGGGGTTTGCCAATAAAGTATATGATATGTTCAATGCAAAATTGATTATTTGTTCTGTAAACCTTCACTTAATCCACAACCAAAAGTAAAACAAAAAAAAATCTTCCTGATTATTATGTTTTGACTGCAAATCAGGGGACACAAATGTTAGTATCTTAGGTCTTTCCTAGTTTCTGGGATGTCTAGAACATCATAACTGCCTCGGAAATGTTTATTAAGTTAATGAAAGACAAGGTTGCTTTGGAAATAGTTGCTACTCAGATATGTGGTCTTCCAGAATACAAATAAGTACAATGAGGGGAAGGGTCCTGTTTGTCTTGTTTCCTGCTGTGTTCTCTGAGTCTACTACAGCACCTGACACAAAATCAGTGCTCAGTGGCTCTTTGTAAAATGAATGGAGTCTCCTGAGAGTTCAGTAATTCAACCTCAAGATCTTTCTTGCACAACTGCATCTCAGCACCAAAAGAAAGTATGTCACTGAGGACAAGGACTTTGACCCAGGAGACGTTGGGACTACAAAGATGTACTTCTCTTCCCAGAACAGGGCATGCTCAGGATGCCCAAATGTTCCCAATGACTACAACACTCCCAACTTCTAAAGAAACCTACCAGCTAGCTCTGACCTGTTCAATAGGAGCTTTGCCGAAGTACTATTTCCTTCCCATTATTTTCTGAAGCCATGTATTTTTTCTCCAGCTGGCCAAGAACTCACTGAGTGTGGATTGCCAGAAGATGACTTCTGCCCAGTGCAACAAACTGGCCAATTGCAGAGTGTGCCTCATGCTGAGCCACAATGCATGCATTCCAGAGCACAGCTCTGTCCTTGAAATGCCCAGCAAATTGCCCTGACCTCTACCCTGGTTCAAGCATGTCAAGTACTGTGTAGGAGAAAGATGAGGCTTTCTGTTCTCACAAAGATTTATACCTTTGGAAACACAATACAGAGTTGCTATGTCAAGAAATTTGGAAGACAACTACCTGGCCTACTGACTGGAAGAGATCTGTATTTGTGCCCATTCCAAAGAGAGGTGACCCAACGGAATGCGGAAATCATTGGACAATCCCATGCAA
>NW_006408540.1:17887946-17890294 GCF_000296735.1 Chrysochloris asiatica | reverse complement strand
GCTGAACAAACAGTCCTAGAAGATGGATTATATGAAGAAAAACGTAGCATCAGGATTGGAGGAAGATCATTAACAACCTGCGATATGCAGATGATACAACCTTGCTTGCTAAAAGTAAGGAAGACTTAAAATACTTACTGATAAAGATCAAAGACTTCGGTATGGATTGCAGCTCAATGTAAAGAAAACGAAAATCCTCACCACTGGATCAATAAACAACATTCATATCAATGAAGAAAAGATTGAAGTTGTCAAAGACTTCATTTTGTTTGGATCAACCATCAGCAGTTAATGGAAGCAGAAGCTAAGAAATCAAACTATATATTGCATTGGGCAAATCTGCTGCACAAGAACTCTTTAAAGAGTTGAAGCGCAAAGATATTTAAGAACTAAGGTGCACCTGACCCAAGCCATGCTATTTTCAGTAACCTCACGTGCATGTGAAAGTTGGATAGTGAATAAAGAAGACCATAGAAGATTTTGTGCATTTGAGTCATGGTGTTGGAGGAGAATAATGAAGTACCATAGACTGCCAAAAGTACAAACCAGTCTGTGTTGGAACAAGTACAGCCAGAGTGCTCCTTACAGGCCAGGATGGCCAGACTTCATCACTCACACTTCAGACATATTGTCAGGAGGGACCAGTCAATGTAGAAAGATATCATGTTTGGTAAAGTGGAGGGTCTGAGAAAAACAACAAGGTGGATTGGCACAGTGGTAACATCAATGGGCTCAAACGTAGCAATGATTGTTATCATTCTATTTCTAGTGAAGAGGAGGGCATGATCTCACAGTAATAAAATACCTCATTGTGTTGCCAGGTGTTAGAGTTTCTTTCTTTAATTAAAAGGTATATTTGAGGTCAGCATTCATTCCCAGGGTGCCAACTGAATAGTTTCCTCTTTCCCAGATAGATCTGGTGAATGGGGGTAGGGGCCAAAGGTTAAAGTATTTTATGACTCAGTTATGAATAATTGTTATCAGGATCAACTGCAATTGTCACATCTGTAAGTGTAGATGATATGTAACTAAAAGTTGTTGTTGTTGTTAAGTACCGTGGAATTGGTTCCGACTCATAGTGACCCTGCAAAGGGTTTCTGAGGGTGTAAATCTTTACGGGAGCAGAAAGCCTCGTCTTTCTTCCGCAGAACAGCTGGTAGTTTCGAACTGCTGACCATGAGATTAGCAGCATAGTTGGAGTCAACTCAATGGCCATTTTAACTTTTTTCCTTGTTAAAGGTTAAGGGAATGAAGAGACTTCAGTGAATCAGTGACATTCTGTGAAAGTCATTGGAACCAAGATAACGTAGAAATAGATCCAGATAGCTCTCTTGATGGCTTTACTCCTCAAAGTTCTTTAATGTATTACCTTCCCTGAGGTATTTGCATTGTAAATGAGTATTCCAGAAGATAATACAAAGGAATTAGTGTCCAGCTGAATTTTAATTAATCTTTCATTGACTCCCCTTCACTTGCCCCAGGAAATACCAACCTTCATGCAGCATAGCCTAACTCTGCTGGGGATTTTTTCACAGAACTGAAGTTCTCTAGCTTTCTAGCTCAGACTCTGCTCCTTCATACAAGAACAGAATAGTGGTATCATCATTCCTATGAGGACAACAAAGTTCAAGTAAAGGAATGCAGTGTTAAGACTGCTCGGGTGCCCATGACAAAGAGACTGCTGGGCTTCACGGATGAAAGCATAAAAATGATTTTCTGTGGAAAGACATCTCTCTTTAGATGTGTTCATCCTGCCTACCACGGGGAGTATCTAGTCAAAGTTCAGCAACTTCACAAGGAGAGAAAGTGCTGACATGTGCTGATCACATCGAGGATCTGTCTGAGGTTTTTGGAGTTGGCCTTCTGCTTTTACCATCATAGTAACTGATATATATCCCTTTTGTCTCCCTAGATGTTCACCAGAAGTTTACCAGCTGTTTAAATGCACCAATATGATGACCTTCTGTCATTCATAAATCTCAATATTCTTTCCCCAAGATAATTTACCTTTCCACTTTTCAGCATTAGATATGCAGCCAGTGTTTCCCCTTCCTGATAAGAGGGCAGGACCATGTCTTATGTGTTGATGCATTTTGTAGCACAGAGTCTTGTGTATAACAGTGATGATGTTGTCAAATGTCACATAGCCTATTATAAAACAGGAGCCCTGGTGTGGCACTGTAGGATAAGCATTGGACTGCAAGGTCAGTTTGTACCGCTCCTCGAAAATCCTATACAAGATTCCACTATGAATCAGAATCAACTCAACAGCACTTAACCACAATTGTTGTTGTTGTTAAGTGCCATCGAGTCGGTTCCGACCCATAGCGACCCTGTATAGGGTTTCC
>NW_006408540.1:17873893-17887614 GCF_000296735.1 Chrysochloris asiatica | reverse complement strand
TTCCCAAGGAGCAGCTGGTGGGTTTGAACTGATAACCTTGTGGTTATCACTCCAGTGCTGATCCTGCAGCACCATATCAGGACTCTGTAGCAGTTAAAATAATTAAAACAGATCCTTGACATTCTTAAGAGATCTGCCCTGAGACATTTACAAACTCCCTAAATTACAGATACCATGATAGCATACAAATGCACTCAAATATCACTGAAAAAGTTTAATTGACCCCTTCAGACCTTAGTAATTCTATAAATAGACTAGAGTCAGTTACAAAGCTAACAGTATCATTTCTGTCTGGAAAAATACATTGGAACACTTTGTGAATTGCCTTTTCTTATTTCTGTATGGAACACATGGTAAAGACATTTATGTCATGAGTCCAAGTGACTGCCAACTCAGACTTTGCTTAGATTGCTTCCCAGTTTGGGGTGTTTTTTGTTTTTTTTTCACATCCATGCTAACATTACTAGCTGGTTGGCTTTAGTTGTTCGAATTTTGGTACTTCTTTCTTTGTTGTTGTTGCTATTAAGTGATGTAGAGTCCATTTCAACTCACATTGACTTTCCAAGGAGCAGCTGGTGGGTTTGAACCATCGAACATGAGGTTAAGAGTCCAGTTTTTATCCGACAGTGCTATACCATTTTCTGTAAGCCTTTATTACTTCATGAAAGGTACATGGCTGAGAAGGTGAGCAAGAACTATAACCCAGACCAAGGTGAGGATGCTTAGCTTTGGGTAGGTTCCATCCCAGATATGTGACTCATCGCGCTCAACCCAGCCTCCTCACAATGTATGGGATTCAAATGTGTACCTCGGCAAAGTTCAAACTATTACATTTTGTGAGCCACTGGAGTCATTAGCAGTAATTTAAATTGAAACTATTTGAAATCTATAGCTGCTAAGTGTCTCACAGTAATCTTCTTAAATTCTAATATAATTTTCAAGTGTACAATCTTCTGGAGAAAACAGAGGAGGGAGACTAAATTACTGAGCCCCATTGTGAGTAAAGCATTGGGTTCCATTCTTTATGTTTTAGAGACATGACATCATTTCATTCTCCCAGCAACTTTATGAGGTAGGTATATTATTCCTATTTTTACAAGAAACTAGGGCTCAGAGAAGATTTAAACTTGTCCAATGTTCCACAGTTAATTGTTGGCTGGGAAATAATTCAAAGTCAGGTCAACCTGACCCAGCATGGAATTTTCACTAGGACCTTGTTCCCCAGAATGTCATCAGATCACATAGTACTACACGATAGATCGTAGAAATGGAGAATTTCTGAAAAACTTAAATCAACTTATAAATATTTGTAGATTGAGATCCACTAAATCTCATAACTTTTGCAGAAAAAAAAAGAAAACAAAGAAACTGAGGCACTGACAGACTAAAAAGCTTGACAAAATTAAATCAACTGCTTAATTGAAAAGATAATCTACTGTGACACAGGGATCGAGGCATAGTCTGAAGAGGGGAAATAATACTAAGATGCTGACTGTCTTATGAATATTTGTTTCCCTTGCCTACTATTGTAAAATAGACACTTGAGTGGGATAGAAAGGAATGTCGGGAAACATGATTACAGTGAACTTGTAAGCCTGTCTTCAGCCTATAACTGATTGGAATACCTAAAAGGGGTTCTACAACTTACCCAGTGAAATAGGCCTCTTGCAGAGCCTTTTCAGTGTATAGGACCTTAGGTGTAATCCTGAGCCCCATCCAGAACCTTCAGAGGAGGAACAATCCCACTAGAAAGAACAAGCAGACCAACCTGGAACAACTAGAGCAACAGAAGATACATCTTCAAAGAATGATCATCAAGGAAATCCCAAAAACAAAAATGGCAGTGTGACTGGCTACTACAAGAATAAGCAAGATGTTAGCTGGGAAGTCATCAAAGCAAGCAATCAACTTCCCTCAGGGCACATCTCCCTCTAAGACTG
Source organism: Chrysochloris asiatica (assembly GCF_000296735.1). Lineage (NCBI taxonomy): Eukaryota > Metazoa > Chordata > Mammalia > Afrosoricida > Chrysochloridae > Chrysochloris > Chrysochloris asiatica. Next base: position 17,885,674 of record NW_006408540.1, on the reverse strand, counting down.
AAACTCAAAGGGAACACAAGAGCAGCCATGTAAGCTTGCTGACGACCACGTTGAGCTACTGGTGAGTGGAAGAGTGGGAAAGGCAGCAATGAAGAAATGGGCTGAGTTCGACCGTGTTCCATGGACTCCTGTTGACCTGGAGATGAAGGAGAGAAGAGGACAGGCTGGTTGGTCCAAAGGTGGTGAGATCTGGGGACACCTGAGCCTATGTACAAGGACATAGCCACAGAGGGCTAGAGTTGAGAGTGAAGCATCCAGCTGATATGAAGTGAGGGGAGATGCACAAGAACACCCAAACTTGCAAATAGTATCCATTTTACCTAGCCTTGATGGTTTGATGATCCGAACTCGACTAGAGGAAAATTTTTTTAAAAATTAAAAAACAATTTTTTGTAAAGGAAATGAGGGTAAATTGCTACAATTTGATGAACTTGACCTATACTCATGGAGATAGTAGCTCTAAATACCAACAGAAATGGAAGGAGTCTTCACATCAAGTATCAAGGACATCCCCTTTGTACACAGAATAGATAGGGATGGTTATCTTAGACATTGGCTACCTAAAATGAGGGAGTTCTGATGTGGCCTTGTAGGCTAATGCATCTGACTGCAAATTCATTTGAACTGCAACATCAGCAGTTCAAACTCACCAGCTGCTCCTTGGAAACCCTATACAGGGTTACTATGGGTCTGAATCCACTCAACAACACTTAACAACAACAACAAAAACACCTAAAATTAGGTCAGTCATTTTCACAGGGAGTTCTAGAGCTGGACTGGCCTTTCATAGATAGCACAAGTTATGGTGAGTCCTGGTGTGGCGCTGTGGGCTAATGCATTAGACTGCAAAGTCATTTGAACTGCAAGGTCAGTGGTTCAAGCTTACCAGCTACTCCTTGGACACCCTGTACAGGGTCACTATGGGTCATAATCAACTTGATGGTACTTAACAACAACAATGGTGAAAGGGGAAAATTTATTATCACTCATCAGCCGCTTACTGGATGCCAGCTGTTCCAAGAAAGTGTAGCAACCCCCTTCAGTTCAAATTCTCTAATGATAGCACTCCCAAATCTCTGGGTAGCATACCAGCATCCACCAAAGCCCACCGTTTGGATCTACTGCTTTGTATAAAGCATACTTCTATGTTGAGCAGTCGCTGGACATGGACTACCCCGAAGGTAACATGCTCTTAAGCAATGTAACTCTTTTCAACTAAGGTGATTCCCAAAGGAGGGTTGAGAGTTCAGGAGTGTCTGCTAAGAGCAATTTCAGAAGCTGGGGCAAAAATAACTTCAGACCTGATTAATTATCTGGGGAAGCCATCGTAGAGTTCATTACAAACAAGTATCATTCTCTGAAATGATTTTTCTTCAAAAACAGAAAAGTCTTATTTATTACTTGTCTCCCCACTAAAACGAATCATCCTGAGACCAGAAGCCTTTCTATCTGGCAAGTAGCAGGTAGGGTCTCAACAAATACTTGCTGAATTTTGAAAGACTGAATTAATGTTTTAACACGGTGTAACTCAATATGTAACTTCCATTAAGGAGTTGTAGTGGCACGATGGTTAAAGCACTTAGATGCTAACCCAAAGGTCAGAAGTTCAACCCACCAGCCACTCCATAGGCGAAAGATGTGGCAGTCTGCTTCCTTAAAGATTTACAACCTTGGAAACCCTCTGAGGTGTTCTACTCTGTTCTAGAGAACTACGATGAGTTGGAATCAGCTCGATGGCATTGGGTTTGGTGTTTTGGAAATCTCGCATTAGAATAATAAAAAATAATCTATAGAGTGCTATTTGAGGGGACAGTTCCACTGCCATATTATTTTGGTTTTTTGTTTGTTTCTTTTTTTCTGTCTTTTCTTTTTACCTTTTTTTTTAAATAAGTCAAAGCTAGGATTTAGAGGTCTAGACAAATCACAACCAAATACCTCAAGGTCATTCCATTTTTGAATGCCATCTGGAGAAGAGAAGATACTTGAAACAAAAAGGAAAGAAAAGAAAGCAAAAATCCCTTGGTATAAGTTAACTCCACACTGGACTTACTTAGAGGTAGGGCGTTGTCATCTCACGTACTTTGGCTATGTCATCAGGAGAGACCAGTCCCTGAAGAAAGACATCATGCTTGGTAAAGTGGAGGGCCAGTCAAAAAGAGGAAGACCCTGGATGAGATGGATTGACACAATACCAGTAACTGGGTTCAAGTGGAATCACAATTGTGCGATAGCGCAGGACTGGTCAGTGTGTCCTTCTGTTGTTCATGGAGTTGCTAACCGTTGGGGAGCCAACCTGGCAGCACTTCACAACAGAGGTATCAAAAAGAGTATTTATAAGAAAAAACAAATTGGTTCTTGTCTATGTGGCATAAACCTGGGGATCCAGTAACTCCCAGAAGCCCCAGCCGTGAGGGCCTAGACCATATCCCTTGCATCCGGAGCCATAATAGTTTTAACATCAACAGCACTACTGATACATTACTCTTGTTACAGAAAATACATTTTTGGAGAAAGTTTTTCCTTTAGCTTGAGGAATAGTTGCAGGAATAAATTAGCAAGGCTCTTAAGGCCAGCTCTAGTTTCAGAGTGTGATGGAGGAGTAGCAAATCATTAGGATTTGGTGACGGCAGTTTCTGAGGCAGTTCAGCTATTAAGGGTATGGCTCTATGCATTGAAGGTTGATTATATTACAATTTCTTGTTTAGACTGCCTTATTCCAATCTTAAATTACATTTTAAAGAAAACAAAAGTAAAGTATTACGTACTTTAAATCACGTATTGTGTTATATTTACCAGTTAGAGGAGAAACCAGATACCAGTTTATTACCGGAAATCATGTGGAAATGAGTTTGATTTTTATCTCTGGTGGCCAAAAGAAAATAACATATAAATATAGCTAATGTTCTATGTCTCTAACTATCTGTTCATATAGCTATGCACATTTGCATATATGGACATACAAGGAAATATTACATACCACCTAATATCAGATGAGTAGAGTTTGTAATATCCTAATAAAATTCTTACCCTTCAGTAGCATAATATTTTCACTCATTTGTTAGGATCAGTCTATTCAAAATATATACTTAATTTTAATAATAATAATGGTATGAAATATGTAGAAAATACAAGGAAGGAAAATATATATGAGAACAGCTAGTACCAAAATCAAATTGAAAACTCAAGGAATGCAAAGTTTAAAAGGGCATACATATATTTCACCAGATGCTGTTGAGTCAATTCCAACTCATAATGACTTGTGAAGTTTTCAATGGATGATTTTTTTTTTTTTTTGCAAATGCCTTGCCAGGCCTTTCTTCCTAGGTGCTTCTGGGTGGACTCCAACTTCTAACTCAAACACTTCAAATTATTTGCATCACCCAGGAACTCATTCTGTGTACACCAGTAAGCTAAAGTAGGCAGCCTGATCCCAAGAATTAACTGCGTTCTTTTGCAAAATCTAAAATGGCTTTTCTCATCTATCCTGTTCTTTTTTCCATGACTTCTACCTGAACCTAAATAAATACATTCTTTTTTCCAGAGGGATGTGTGTCTGTCTTCTGGTGTGGGTCTGGTGGTAGATTGGCTTCAGGGAGGTGAGAATATTAAAACTGGCTGTGGAAATCGTGTTTACATTGCCTTGGAGCCTAAGAGCTGTTTGCTCAGGGAGAGGAGCTGGCCTAGATCAGGCACCTTTTCCCTCCACCGCGGAATTTCAATGAGCAGAATCAATCAACAAAGTCGGGACACTGGAAACCTGGCAGTCTTTCTGGGATGAGGCCAGCCTGGGGAGCCAAGCCTGCCACAAAACTTGTTACAGTTAATATTAAAGAAACATGAACAACAGCCTGTCCCTGGGAGACTCTTCTGGATTCTTAGGAGGAGTGGAAGTTATCAAGGCACAGCCTCATCTTCTTGCCCTGGTATCTGCTTCAGCGATAAAGGGCATGTTTGTATGAAGAGAATAGGACAAACGATGCATAATGGTTGCTAGTTAAGTTAGTAAAATGTGTAACGAGCAACCTTGTGTTTGTCAATTGAGAATTTGATTTGTCCCTAAAATTTCTCTTCCTTAAAACATGAAAGTCCGAAACATTCATTTTCGTGAATCTCCTTCAGGGGATGGGCAGGACCAGTAAAGTCAGGATTTCAGGACAGATAATTGGGGACACGTTTAGTAATAGAAACTATTTTAGGATTATTCTTCTGAGAGTGCCTCTGAGTTTTCTCAATTCATTCCATTGACAAAAACCATGTTTTTCACCTCTCTGCCTCACTGAACCAAGGAGGAGAAAGGGGGGTTCCTATTCCTTGTGAATCATTAAAGCAAGTTGTCACCAGCTATAAATTCTGATAAGTGATGATAGCTTCAGATGGAGCAAACAGACAACCTGGGGTTTAGAGTGAGGGGAAAAAAAGAAAATGACTTCTGCTTTGTAGGAAGGAATTTCTGTTTGGCTTTAGAATTTGAATTTTGGTGATGCCGTTTTACATAATCCTAAATCCTGGTGTGACACTGTGGGTTAATGTGCCAGACTGCAAAGTCATTTGAACTGCAAAGTTGGTCGTTTGTCGTTCAAGCTTACCAGCTGCTCCTTGGAGTCCCTACACAAGGTTGCTATAAGTCGGAATCAGCTGGATGGCACTTAACAACCACAAGCACAATCAAAATGAACCAACAGGTTCTTTTTTAAACAGTTGGTTAGAGTTTTATAGCATTCCTGGTGTTCTTGTTGCTGCTTTTTCTTTATATCCATCTGATCGGGACCACAGTCACTCAGAATGATTTTGACAGTACGTTGCAGAGGAAAAGACTATGGGCAGTTACTATCCACACTTCTTAAGTCTTCTGTAAAATCGAGTATGTAAAATGAAGCATGATTCCTACTTTAACCACCAGATTAAACTAAAATAGAGGATACGGAATGAATGTTTGCATGCAATTCATGAGAGCCCCACGGCCTTTCATGACTCTTGTTCATTATCTGTTCCTTCCAAAAGATTTGTCGGATCTCACATTAACTTCCTCTTTTTTCCTTGGGAAACAAATATTCTTGGGAAGGTATTTAGAACTTTCTGAGCCAGCAATTGAGAAAAAAAATAGTTAGCATGATGTTAATGGAAATTTTCTGTGTCATCAATAGCAGCTGATGTTCATTCATCCTGTATTATTCTATGCCAGGGACTGGCTAAATATTAATAATATCTTTTGTTTCACGAAGCACCATGAGATCCACAGACTCTGAATCAGAATAGACTCACGGCCTAATGCCAGAGAGAAGCCAAACCACCATGAGTCAGGCTAGCCCTGGACCAACTGCCTTAGGTGGGGCGGGGACCGTCCTCTGAGTCTCAGAGACCCTGTACTTGAATGAATGCCTCTTTGTACTCTAGATGCCACACTCATCTACATACCTAGTTGTGGTCCTGCCTCAGTATCACTATTCTGATCAGCTTTATGATACCAGATACCAGAAACAGCTGGGGTTTGACTCCTCTTGTTCTAAGCTGTCCTGGGGTCGACCCCTGATTCACATGGACACCATGCAGAATGGAACATAATGCTGGTGTGTAGTGAATCAAGTTGAGGAGTGGACTGGTGTGACATCCAGTGTTTTCATTGACTGGCTTTTGGAAGTAGATCTCTAGGTCTTTCTTCCGAGTCCATCTTTGTCTGAAAGCTCCACTGAAACTTGTTCAACAGCAGCACACAAGCCTCCAGAAAAATACAGGTAGTGTCTGTGCTTGAGACGTATTGAACTGGAACCAAACCCGGGTCTCCTACATTGAAGGCAAGAATTCTACCACTGAGCTATCACTGCCACATCCTTTTGGTATGCGATGACTCCAGGATGAATCCCAACTCCAGTGTCCAGACAGAGCAGAAGCTTTCCAAAGGAGCAGCCTCAGAACTGGGGACTCTGGTCCCCAGTTTTGCCAACTGTTGTGTTTTAGCTTTGAGGCTGTAGCCTCCTGGCTCAAGTTCCAGTTCTGTCCATCCGCAGTGTTCCTGATGTGGTTCGTAGGCAGCATTTCTTTTAGGTCTGCTTTTTCCCTACAGCTGAGGTCCTGGTGACATTTCAAAAGCCATGGCCACTGACAATGTATCCTAGGAGGGAAGAGGAAGCAAGAAAATCTTGCCTTCTAACATTCTTTCCCTACCAGGAAAAATGTAATAAAAATATATATAGTTCATACTTCTGAGCTCAGATGTGTGCTATAAAGATTAATGTCCATGAAGCCTGAGTGGATTCAGCTGAAAAGCAGCTATGTAGAAGATTGCCAAGCTATTGCCTTGGCAACATCTCCACACTGGAAGAAACCTATAACACAAGCTGTAATTACACAGTAAGGAGGTGGGCCTTGTTTTTGTCAAATATATCAAACTCTGTATTTTTTTAATGCATCTTGTTGTTGTTGTCACTTGTCATTGAGTCAGTTCTGAATCTTTTCATAGTGACCCCATGAACAACAAAATAAAACAACACCTATGTTTGAGTCCATTGTTGCAAGCACTGTGTCAAGCCATCTAGTCGAAGGTTTCCTCTATTTCACTGACCGTCTATGTTACCAAGCATGACATCCTTCTCTATTGACTGGTTCCTCCTGATGACATAGCCAAAGTATGTGAGATAAACTCTTGGCATCTTTGTTTCTAAGGAGCATTCTGTAGATTTGTTTGCTCTTCAGACAATCCATAGCATATTTAGTATCTTTCACTAACATAGTAATTCAAAGTCACAAATGCTTCTTCATCTTCCTCATTCATTATCCAATTTTTACATATATATGAGACAATTGGAAAATACTATGGCTTGGGTCAAGCTTACTTTAGTCTTCACAGTGGCATCTTTGCTTTTTAACACTTTAAAGAAATCTTTTGCGGTAGATTTGACCAATGCAAATTGTTTAATTTCTTGACAGCTGTTACCATTGGTTCTGGTGTATCAAGTAAAATAAAATCTTTTACAATCCAATTTTTGTTTTGTTTACTGTGATGTTGTTTATTGGCCCAATTGTGAGGATTTTTGTTTCCTACATGTTGAAGTGTAATCCACACTGAAGGCTGTAGTCTGATCTTCATCAGTAAGTACTTCAGGTCCTCTTATCTTTCAGCAAGAAAAGTTGTATTCAATCCTGATACTGTGCTCTTCTTCATACAATTCAGTTTTTCAGATTATTGACTCAACATACAGATTAAATAAGTATGGTGAAGGATGCAACCCTGGAGAACATCTTTCTTGATTTTAAACCTTGAAATATCCTCTTGTTCTTTTCCAATGACTGCCATTTGGTTTACGTACAGGTTTTACATGAGCACAATTAAGTGTTCTGGAATTCCTATTCTTCATAAAGGTATCCATAACTAGTTATGAATCACATAATTGAATGTTTTTGCGTAGTCAATGAAACACAAGTAAACATCTTTCTGGTAGTCTCTGTTTTCAGTCAAGATTCATCTGATATCAGTAGATATTCCTTGACCCATAGCCTCTTCTGGATCCAGCTTAAATCCCCTTCAAACTACTCACTGTGGGGAACTGTCACTTATATCAACAATGACCCTTGCTCAAAACAATTTATGGAAAGACCTTTTGGCGTTTCCTTTATGACCAGTGGCACATTTTTCCCCAAAAATATCCTTAATGGTAAAAAGTGTTTATCCTCGAGGATTCAGTGTTTAATGTGCACAGCTGTAACTGAAAGGTTGGAGCCTTCAATCCCCCCAGAAGTGTCGTGGAAGAAAAGCCTGGACATTTACTTCCAAAAAATCTACCACTGAAAACTCGATGGAGCAAAATTGTGCTCTGACATACATGGGGTCGCCATAAGTTAGAGTCTACTTCATGGCAACTATTTTTTTTTTTTTTTCTTGTTTTTCACTTTTAAATAATCAGATCAGGGGGTGTGTGTGGCTATTAATATGGAAAATATTGCTGCATGAGAGGGAAATTTTTATCAAAAAAAAAAGTTTCAATTCTTAAGTAATAAGGTAGAGGTGTGTGCCTACTGAGAAAGAGTGAATGTTTTCAGTATTTCAGTCTGTTGCTGGTGTAGTGATTGCATCTCTCACCAGACAAAGAAAGCAAATCCAGCAGGCTGTGCCTGGTACAACTTTCACCACTGTCAGGAACATTCCTCAGCTTCAGTCTTGATCGGAAGCATGCGTTTTCTGAAACACAGATGATGCTGCCAGCTGGACAGCAGAGGGCCCTGGGGGAGACACCCAGGAATGCCTTTCCTCCATCCAGGGAGCACGTGACCCTGCCATAATCTCTAATCTCTGTGGGACCTGTAGACGTGCTAATATTTCAATAGAATGTGTTCAAAGCTCCTTGCAAACTGGTTCATTTGCCCTTACACTACAAGCTCCCTTCCCTGCACCCCTAAGGTTCTCCCCATTCCCCATTTGCCAAGTCTGAGTCTCTATTTCCATGATTTCTTCCCACAGGCTGCTGCCCCCTTAAAGATAAGCAATTATTTTCAGCTTCATACAAGATGCTGCCCCTGGGGCCCTCAGAATGCAATATATTTTAGAAGAAGCTTGATGTTTTACAGAGAGAAATGATTCCCTGGTAGACTCTGCAGCAGGCTTTGCTATTGTGACCAAGGGACAGATGAACAGAATTTTGCTCCCCATCGGAAAATATGTAAATGCAGAAGAATCAAAACTTGGCCCTTTCCTCTTGAGGAATCTAGTTGCTGCTTTTCTGCCCATTGGCAGACAATTCCATTTTTGATGTTGTTGTTAAGTGTCGTCCAGTCGGTTCCGACCCATAGCAATCCCTTATAGACTTTCCAAGGAGGGGCTGGTGGGTTTGAACAGCCAACCTTGCGATTAGCAGTCCAGTGCTGATCCTGCAGCAAAGGAGTAGAAGCATTCTTGCCTTGTAAATTCTGGTATTTCCTAATTCATACTGTGCGAGGTTTGGGCCAACACTAACAACAGAATGAATTCCCTGGGTTTGACAATATTCTCTGGGTCTCTAGGGTGGCTGCCTGTCATCTACTGAGGACTACTTGAGGCTAAGTCAGGACAGAGAGAGGAGCCTCTGTTGTTTCTCCTAATTCTCTGAGGTGCAATCCACCTTCTCACACTGTCTTTGGCCTATCCGCCTTTCCAGCTTGTTAGGACTGCCAATTTGTTGCGTTTTAGGAACTATTACTGCATATACCGTGATAGTATATCTCAGTATACTGAGATTTGAAGGGCATGCTTATTTTTTCTTTTTTAATTTCTCTGGCAGATGACTGCAATATATTAATGTAGATTAGTTGGGCTGGTTTTGCTTTGCTTACCAGCACCAAAACCCATTGCCATGGCGCTAATTCCAACTCTTTAACAACCGTGGTGTGGCGCTGCAGGATAATGCACTGGACTGCAAGGTCAGCTTGAACTGCAAGATCGGCAGTTCAAACTCACCAACCACTCTTTGGAAACCCTTTACAGAGCCACTATGAGTCAGAACCAACTTGACAACTTGTAATAATAATAATAAATAATAATAATAAATCCTATAGGACAAAGTAGAAATGTCCCATAGGTTTTCCAAGGCTGTAAATCTTTACAGGAGCAACTGCAACATCTTTCTCCCACAGAGTGGCTGGGGTTTGAATCTTCTACCTTTTAGTTATCAACTTAGTGTTTTAACCACTGCCTCACCAGGCTCCTTGATTAATAACACAGTCACCTAAATTCAATTCAGTTTAACAATCATGTATTGAATCCTTCTTAATTTCAGATAGAAAAGCTGAAAAGGTTACATTAAAATAATGTCATATAAACAAACGATTATACACACACAAGGCAGTACTGTACAACAGTGAAAAATAATGATAAATCTACAAAACACCTCAAAACATGGATTAACCTGGAATACAGAATACTGAGTGAAATTACTCAATCACAAAATGACAAATATTATATGAGACTATTGTTGTAAAAAGTTAAGAAAAGGTTTTCTTGATAAAAGAAATATTCGCTGGTGGTTACCAGGGAGAGTAATTCACTGGCTAGAGGGTACACATGTGTTAACTTGGCTGATGGGGAAAGCAATATATAACAAGAGGGATATTGGCAGAAGAATGATGAAGGCAGGGGAAGACACCAGGAGGGAGTGCAAGAGTTAAAGGGAATAGAGTTAAATACTGTCATATACACAATCCTGCCATAACAGGAATAGATACACAGATGTGAATAGATACACAGATGTGAATAGATACACAGCCTGTATGAGCATGGGAGGGAGAGGGAGAGTAAATCCACAAACACATGTGACATTATGGGATAATGTACTGGACCATAAGATCAGTTTGAACTGCAAGGTCAGTGGTTCAAATGCACCAGCCGCTCCTCAGAAATCTTATACAGGGTCACTTTGGGTTGGAACTGACTCGATGGCACTTAATAACAATTATATATAGGTTCAACAGAGGCTATTTGTACATGGGTACCTATCTTTGCTACAGACATATCCATGAATGTGGTAGAGCATATTATTGTTGTTAAGTGTCATCGCGTCAGTTCCAACTCATATATCTACCCTGTACAGGATTTCCAAGGAGTAGCTGGTGAGTTTGAACCGCCAACCTTGTGGTTCAAACCGATCTTGGAGTCCAATGCATTATTCCGCAGCGTTGAGGGCAATAAAGTTATGACCACTTCTTAGACATTAATAAAAACTTTGAGGGAATGATTTTCATAGTCTGGGCAATGAAAAGGAAGGCACCATGGTCAACTGACATACTCTACAAAAGCAATGTTCTACATCTTACTTTTGTGATTAGTGACTAGGATCTTAAAAGCTCTTGAGATGCAACTATTGGTTTCTTCCTGGCAGAAGAAAGAAAGAAGAGTGATGAAAATTGAAGACTTTTGGAATAAATTAATTCAGTGGACTAATGAATGTAGCAAGTGAAGATTTAGTCTCCACAACCTAAGACCAGAAAACTAGATGGTGTCCAGCTCCCATACCAACTCTTCTAAAAGATCCTGGATAAAGTGGGGGGAAATGTAGAAAAAAAACTAAAAAACTGCATAGACGACCAGGCTTACTGGTCAGGAAGAGACTGGAGGAACCTGAGACTACAATCTTTGGTCATCCTTCAGATCTGGAACAGAACTCACCCTTGTGCCTCAATTTTCAGCCAAGCAATAAATAGGTACATAGGAGGAACAGGAGCAACGATGAGGTATACACACAATGGATTGGTCAGTCATTCAAGATCAAAAGGGCAACATTTCCCTAAGGACAAAGTTCAGAAGAGTTGAGAAAGAAGGTGGAATATAAAGAAACATCACGGAGAGAAAGTGGGACAAGTAAGTGATGTTATATGGAAGGTATTGCAATCATTGTAACAAATGTAGTATATGATTTGTTGAATGTAAAACTGATGATCTGTTCCATAAACCTTCACTCAATTAACAATTAAAAGTAAAAAAAAAAAAAAAAAAAAGAATACACTTCCATGTTGTTGTTTAGTGCTGTTGAGTTAGCTTCAGCTCATAGCAACCTTGTATAGGACTTGCAATTCAAATCCACCTTGCAGTACAGTGCTTATCCTATAGAGCCACACCAGAACTCCATGTTAAGTCTGGTCAAATGTGTTCTTTAATAAAAATATTCATTAAAAAAGTTGCATTTGAGAACTAATTGGATAGATAATTCAAGCAAAAAATGGGAGTGCAGTACAAGATAGGATTAGACTATTGTTATTGTTAGGTGCCATCGAGTCAGAACCAACTCATAGCAACCCTATGTACAACAGAACAAAACACTT
>NW_006408540.1:17863234-17873108 GCF_000296735.1 Chrysochloris asiatica | reverse complement strand
CCTCCAATCCTGATGCCATGCTTTTCTTCATATAATACAGTTTCTTGGATTATGTTCTCAGCATATAGACTGAATAAGTATGGTGTTTTATAGTCTCATCATGTTGTCTAGCTCTGATTTTCTCATTGGAATCCAATGTGTTTCCAGTTTCTGAGACTGCATGGTCCTCACTTCTGGGATATTTGCAGTCTACAGCCAGAAGCAGGACCCCAGTATTCATTCTGTACTCAAGCAAGGTTAGTTTTCTTTTTAATCTAAAACTGCAACATGAATGTCAGGCTTACAACTCCTATTTGACTTAAATGCTAGATGTCATGATTTAGTTATCCTGACTCTTCCAAGTTTTAGTCTTTTTTATAAATCCTCAATGTCTGTTCTCTAATTTACTTGTCATACTGAAAAAAATTAAATTATCATGGGAATATAATTTTGAGTATTTGCCAAGTCCATACCCCTTTCTTTGAAATTTTTCTCTGATTATCTGGACTCTCTGGACATTTCGATATTGATAAATAATCTTTTACAAAGTAAATTTCTTTGGAATAAAAAAGTACTCAGCTTTATGAATTTCAAGAACAATCCTCCCAACCTATATACAATCCCACAACTTTAGAACTCTACTAGTACATCTATCTACTAACCAAATTATTAGATGTTTGCAATCAGTTCTTCTATTATGCATTTCATTATAGTTTTATAAAAAAAAAAAAAAATTAGTTCCATTTTCCAGCATAAATGCCCCTTGTAAAATTTCAGGTATAACCTAACTCTTATTAATGAAAATATATCACAGGTCATCATATACTATAAAATATTAGCAATTTTCACTCAGAATTCACTAGAAAGATAGAAATGATACATGCTCAGCTTGTCTCTTTGGACGATGAATGATCAAGTAGCCCTCCCTTCCTGATTTGCTCAGTGACCACAAGAATGCTTTTACTTCCTATTCCAAGACTCAATATAAAAATAATAAATCCACTTCCTTTATAAGCAAGAGTTTTAACAAGAATGTGTTGGTAATGCCATTTGAAGTCTCTCACCTGATCAAAAGGGAACTGAAGGCTCAAATTGTGCATCCTAGAAGGAAAAGAAACATTTCTCTTCTTCTGAGAGATTGGCGAATATTGGCTTCTGTTTCTCAGTGGTGGTGTTGAAATCCCAGGAAGAAGTGCCCACACACTGCAGTCAATTCCTAATTATTTCTTTAATGACAGGAGCAGCTATGTTGATTTTGTTTTTAGAATTGGAGTTAGTGGCACAGTCAGTTAATATATGCAAGAAGAGCACACACTAAATTCATATAACCACCACCACAGATTAGCCTTATTGGGCTTCAGTTACAATGCCAGCAGTTCGAATCTATCAGTTGCTCAATGGAAAAAAGATGAGGCTTTCTGCTCCCATAAAGATTTACACTATGAGTAGGAACCAACTCCACGTCATACTGCCACCACCACTACCACAGAACAGCGCTACATGCCAAGATCACTACAGGAAATCAGGACAGGGAGAAGAAAACATAAGACCCTAGTACAGCTTTAACTTGAAAAAGTCAAACCCACCTACTGTCATTGAGTCTTGTCATGGCACTGTGGGTTAATGCTCTGGACTGCAATGTCGGTTTGAACTGCAAGGTCAGTGGTTCAAGTTCACTAGCTGCTCCTTGGAAAGTCTATACGGGCCGTTATGGGTTGGAACTGACTCAACGGCATTTAACAACAAAACAACTGTCATTGAGTCCATTCTAACCCGTAGCGATCCTACATGACAAAGAAAAATTGATCCTTCTTCAAGGAACAGACTTAGATTAAGAAGATTACAGAGAGTGTGACAGCTCTTCTTCCTGCACACACCTGCCTCCCTCAGCACTGTAACTAACTTCATCCTCCTCCTATGATCACGGACAGAAGAAAGACAACCTAATTGTTTTGTTTTTCTGGAAATAAGAAATATAAAAATTCAACTGATCACATCTTAAGTGAACAACAAACAATATTAAAATCTTATTCCATGCACAACATTAAATAAATTACCTTTTAGTGCCAAATGACTAAGGGATTCCTGAAGAAGAAAATGGGTGGGGTCAAGGCAGTAAAAGAGAAAGCAGAGAAGAGAAATAAAGAGGAGAAAGGGAAAACATGAAGAGGAAGGTAAAAGGTAACAAAGGAGTCATATGTCAATAAAAATAGAAGAGAGACCATTGAATACTGATAGCAAATTTAGTTCTTTAGAAAAGTTAAGCAATTACAAAATACCTTTCCCTCACTTTCTTTGTAGCTTCTTCTTTACTGAATTTGGGATGACCTTTTCATTTAAAAGTTGGCAAGAGTCCAAATCAACTCATTGCTGATGAGTCCATTTTGATTCACAGTGACCCTAGAGGACACAGTAGAGTGGACCAGAGGGTTTCCAAGACTGTCATTTTTACAGAAGCAGACTGCCCCATCTTTGTTTTGCAGGGCAGCTGGCAAGTTTAAACTGCCCACCCCACTTCTGTGAACAGCCAAGCATTTAACCGTGCATTATCAGTGCTCCTCCAAAAGCCAATAACAGGGAACAGACAAACATTTGAAGATTTTCAGTGTTTCAATCCTCAGTTTTTCTATCTTTTTTAAAAACATTTTTTTCTTGTGCCAAATGTACTTCTAGTATTCTCCCGTTTTCATCCACAACTGCCCAGCTTCCATGTGCACCTGTGTATCTACTCAGAGATGATGTTTGTTAGTATTATTATTGCAATTTTAAATGTCAAAGGATTTTAAATATATAGTTTTGTAACCAATTTTCAAATTCTAACAAGGTCTCACTTGAAAAAATAACTACCTTTTCTTGCACCATATTAAAAGACATCATATCTCAACATAGTTTTGAAATATAGGAGTTGAAATATAGAGAAAGGGAAATTTTTTTTTTTTCTATTTTCAGTGTCTCTATATCTTTTTATGGAGTCCTGGAGTGGTGCTGTGCATTGTGGGTTAATGAGTCAGACTGCAAAGCCATTTGAACTGCAAGGTCGGCAGTTCAATCTCACCAGCTGCTCCTCGGAAACCCTATACAGGGTCACTAAGGGTCGGAACTGACTCAACGGCACTTCACAACAACAACAACATATGCTTTTTTGAAGATCTGGTGTGGTGTTATAGAATAAGCACTGGTTCATAAAGTAGGATTAAACCACAAGGTCAGTAATTCAAACCTACCAGCTGCTCCTCACAAACCCAACACAGGGTTGCTATGAGTTGAAACCGACTTGACGGCACTTCACAACACCAACATATTTTTTTCACCAGAAAACTTGTATAAAAGAATTGTCGATAGTGTCTCTCTGAAACAAAATAAAGCATAAAGGTTACTGCTTCTGAGTGCCTGTAGTTAAAATGCAACGGAGTTCTTCTGTTTTTTGACAGAAGGGTCAAAAGTCAGCCAGTACCTTGAATTCACTTCTGTAATCTGAGTACATTAGGTCAAGTAAGTAGATATGGTGGTCATGAGTCCCCTTACTCACCATAGCAGGCAGGGACCAGAGCAATAGGATTCTAAAGGAAGTGCAAAGTCATCAAGTAAAACCTACAGCAAAGGATCTATCCCACACCAAGTTCATGGCTAATGGCTATTCTAAATAGTCCAACTCTTTAAATTTTCATTCATTAATAGGTCAGATTTTTCTACTCTTGTGCTTTTATTAACAAAATACAAAAGTCTTACTTCACTTCTGTATAGAAAATCTACTCTAATGCACATGTGGTGGTGAGATTTTAGGTACAGATTCTCTACCCTTTTGAATAGTGTCTCTAATGCAGATAGTGGCACCCCAGGTCAAGACTAGAAGAGACACTGACTCATATTCTATCTTCTAGACTAATATTCCTCAAACTTAAATAAATTATGAACTCTCTTTAAAGAGGAAAAAAATACTAACTAGTCTAAATTTTACTTTAATACAAACATAAAGCTAGCTATGAACTCCTTAAGCTTTAAGCATATACAATGATGAAGCCAGAAGAAATTTACTTAGACACTATAAACACATAAAAACAAAATGAGGAAGATTCACATTTGCAACATTAATTCAGTTAATGAACAATGCTAGGTTGCTGAAACTACATCTCTGATGTAGGAAGATGCCAACTCAGATCCAGATTTAAAACGCATGCTCTTCTACAAGAATCTCCATTGTACATGGATTAAAATTGCATGACATGAAGATCTTCCAGATAGTTGGACCTCTTTACAAGTTCATTTCCTTCTACATCCCCCATTCATCTTTCATTTCACTAACAGTTCCATGATTTGCTATTCCTCAGAAAAACACACTCTTTCATATCTATCCACTTGGCCTTTGCCCAGATGATTTTATATGCCTCTCTTGTTGGCCTGTCAACATTTTAATTTGGCTCAAGCTTCATTTCTAACACAAATACTTCCTATAGCTATTTTTCATTCCCTTGGACTTCACAGCTACGCCTTACCGGGCTTTTCAGAGCTCATTGCTCATAACTATTTTCATATTGCCTGGTTTTTATTAATTATGTTAGCTGTTTATAGATCTGTCTGCCTTAATATACTATAAGCCTTTAAAAAAAAAAAGTAACAGCTTTCTTATTGTTGTTGTTGTTCGATCTATCAGGTTGTTTCTGACTCATAGTGACACTGCCCAGTCTTATGCCATCCTCACAATGAAACACTGCCCAGTCTTATGCCATCCTCACAATTGTTGCTACCACTGTGTGGTATCTTATTGGGGGTCTTCCTCTTTCTCACTGACCCTCCACACTTTCAAGCATGATGTCCTTCTGTTTCCTCCTGATGATATACCCAAAGCACAAAAACGGAAGTCTCACCATCTTGGCTTCTAAGGAACATTCTAAGGTTGTACTTCTTCCAACACAGATTTGTTTGTTCTTCTGGCAATCCATGTTACTTTCACTGCTCTTCACCAACACTATAATTCAAATGCCTCAATTCTTCTGAAGTTTTCCTTATTCACTGTCCAACTTTCACATGCATAAAAGACAACTGAAAATTTCCTGGCTTGGGTCAGGTGCACCTTAGTCTTCAAACTGACATCTTTGCTCTAGAACATTTTAAAGAGTCTTTTACAACAGATTTTCCTAATGCAAAACATCCTTTGATGTATTAGAATCTATGATTCCTGGTTCCATGAGCATAGATTGCAGTTGTAAGCAAATTCAATCGTTTCTCCATTTATTATAATGTTATTTATTGGTCCAGTTTTGAAGATTTTTATCTTATTTACATTGAGCTGCATTCCATAATGAAGGCTGAAATCTTTCATTTTTATCACTCAGTATCAAGCCATCTTCGCTTCAGCAAGCAAGTTTGTATCATCTACAAATCACCAGTTGTTAATGACTCAACCACAAATCTTAATGTCATGTTCTTCTTCATACGATCCAGTTTCTTGACTTATGTGTTCAACATGCAGATTGAATAAATATAGTGAAAGGATACAATCCTGACACACACCTTTCTTAATTGTATATCCTCTTGTGCTGTTTCAACGACTGCCTCTTGGTTTATGTACAGGTTCCTCATGGGGACAATGAAGTGTTCTGGAATACTCATTCTCTGCAATGTTATCCATAGACTTTATGATCCACACAGATAAATGCCTTTGTATAGTCAATACAGCACAAATAAATATCTTTCTGATATTCTCTGCTTTCAGTCAAGATCCATTTGAGTCAATAATGATAATTCCTCATTCCAAGTTCTCTTCTGAACACGGTTTGCGTTTCTGGCAGCTCTCTGTCCATGTATTGCTATTCAAGTATTTTTTAATTATCTTTAGCAACATTTTACTTACATGTGAAATTAATGATGTTGTTCAAAGATTTCCACATTTAGCAGAAATCTCTTCTGGTCAGTGGGCCAGGTAGCTGTTTTCCAAATTTCTTGACATAGATGAGTGCCTCCAGTTTGTTAAAACATTTCATTTATATTCCGTTAATTTTTGGAGGCTTGTTTTTTACCAGTGCCATTAATGCTCCTTGGGATTCTTTCTTCATTGGTAGCATCAGTTCTTGATCATACGGTACCGCATGAAATGATTGAACATTCACAAATTCTCTTTGGTACAGTGACTCAGTATATTCCTTTCATCTTCTTTTCATGTTTCCAACATCATTTAATAGTTTGCCCTTAGAGTCCTTCAATATTTCAATTCAAGGCTTCCTTTTTTCCTCAGTTCTTTCAGCTTGAGAAATGTTGAGCGTGTTCTTCCTTTTGGGTTTTTTAACTCCAGGTCTTTGTACATTATAATATTTGACTTTGTCTTATCAAGCACTCCTTTGAAATTTTCTGTTCAGCTCTTTGATGTCATCATGTCTTCAAGTCACTTTAGCTTTTCTATGTTCAACAGCCAGTTTCAGAATCTTTCCTCAAATCCATTTTGGCCTTTTTCTTTTTTTTCTTGTCTTTTTAATGACCTTTTGCTTTCTTTCTGTATGAAACACTTGATATCATCCCACAGCTTTTCCTGTCTTTGGGCATTGTTGTCTAATGCATCAAATCTGTTGCTGAAATTGCCTCTAAATTCAGATGGGACATACCCAAGGTTGTAATTTGGCTATCATGGAGTTATTTCATTTTCTTCAGCATCAGACTGAACTTGTATATGAACAATTGATATTCTGTTACACAGTAGGTCTTATTTTGGCTGATAATATTGAGCTTCTCCAATGTCTTTTTACACAGATGTAGTCAATTTGATTCCTGTGTATTCCATCTGGTGAGGTCCTGGTGTGTAGTAACCTTTTATGTTTTGAAAAGGAGCTCTAGTAGCTTAGTGGGTTATGCAATGGGCTGCTAACCACAAGGTTAGTAGTTCAAATCCAGCAGCCACTCCATGGAAGAAAGATGAGGCTTTCTGCTCCCATGAAGATTTACAGTCTTAGAAACCCTATTTAGGTTCTCTATGAGTCAGAACCACCACCTCGACCATCATGTTGCTGAAGTAGTCATTAATCTTGCAAAATTCTATTATGTGATTTCCAGCATCATTTTTGTCACTAAGGCCATATATTCCAAGTATGAATCCTTCCTTTATACTTCCAACTTTAACATTCCTATCACCAGTAATTGTCAATACATCTCGATTGTATGATTGATAAATTTCAGATTAAAGAAGCTGGTAAAATTTTCAATTTCATCATAAATATGAATAATAGTGGATTAACTGTAGGCATATGGATATTATATCACAGACAGCTCTGTACTTCAAAATAGATATTAAAATGTTCTTTTTGATGCTGAATGCAATGTCATTCCTCTTCAATTTGCCATTCCTGACATAGTTAACCATATGATTGTCTAAATCAATATGGCTAATCACAGTCCACTTCAGCTCCCTAACACCGAGGATATCAATCTTCATGCATTCCATTTCATTTCTGACAACTTCCATTTTCCTAGATTCTTGTATCATACAGTCCACATGCTGATTATCAGTGGATGTTTGTAGCTGTTTCTTCTCATTTTAAGTAGTACCACATCAGCAAATGAAAGTCCTAAAAGTTTAACTCTATCCAAGTCACGGAGTTCAGCTCTACTTTGAGAAGGCAACTCTTTCCCATCCCTATTTTGAGTGCCCTAAAATCTGAGGGTCTCATCTTACGACACTATACCTGACCATATCCTATTGCTATTTATCAGGTTTTCAGTGGCTAACCATCTAGAAGTGGTCTGTCTGTCCTCCTTCCTGTCTGTACTTAGTCTGGAAGCTCCACTGAAACTTGTCCTCCATGGTATTTAAAATACCAGTGGCATAGTTTCCAGCAACACACAAGCAAGCCACCACAGTAGGATAAGCTGACAGGTGAGCAGTGGCAGTAACAGCTTTATTGAGATGTAATTCACATACTCTGATAGCTAATTTTATGAGCCAACTTTGCTGGGCTTTGGTGTCTAATTGCTTGGTCAAACACTATTCTATTTGCTGTTATGAAATTGTTGTTGTGAAGTGCTATTGAGTTGGTTCTGACTCATAGGGACCCTGAGGAATGGCTAGTGAGTTTGAACTGACAACTTTATGGTTAGCAGTTCAGTGCCTATCTTACAGTGCCTCACCAGGACTCTAGGTGCGTAAATCACCTGGTCTTGTATAGAACAGATTGTTGTTGTTAAGTGCTGTTAAATCTATTCCGATTCATGGTGACCCTCTATTGGGTTTCCGAGGAGTGACTGGTAAGCTTGAACTGCTGACCTTGCAGTTCAAACCAACCTTGCGGTCTAGCACATTAACCCACAGCGTCACATCAGGACTCCTGAAATAAATGCCCCATCCCACTCCAATAGTGTGGCTGTAATTCTTCCAATCAGTTGAAGGCCTTAAGACCAAAAAGGGAGTTTTTCCTGGCAAGTATTCTGCCTCCACACTATAAAGAGACGTTTTCCAGAACATCTCTACCCTTTCCATCACCTGACCTATGAATTTTTTGAGACACAGGTTGGAATATCCAGTCTACTGTTTAATCTACAGATTTTGGATATACCAGCCCCCACAACCTCAGGTAGTGTAATGGTTACAAATCCAGCTTCTAATCTCAGAGTCAGAAGTATGAAACTACCAGTTGTTCCACGGGAGAAAGCTGAGGCTTTCTGCTCCCGTAAAGATTTACAGCCTCGGAAACCCTGTACAGGATTGCTATGAGTCAGAACTGACTCCATGGCACATAACAACAACAATACAACCTCAGGAGCCTATTAAAATCTCTTTCTCTCTCTACATATAAACACATATACTTATCATTGTCTTAATTTCTCTAGCTAACCTAAGACACATACCATATATTTAAAGTGTGCAATTAGATGATTCTTCATGTATTCACAATGTTATGTAATCATCACCACAATAAATTTTCATCATCCCAAAAAGGAACCCCAGCACCCCAACACCCCCAATCACAGACAGCTACTAGTTTACTCTCTATACTCATAGATTTGCCTATTCTGGACATTTCATGTAAACGGAATCATATATATTGTTATGCATACTCAACACCTTTTAAAGGAAGAAACCAAATCTTATTCATGGAAGGAGTAGCTTATGAGGGGCATATTAGATGTAGTAGACAGAGAACGGGTTTGGTGTTTAGAAGAGTTGAGTTAAAATGTCAATTCATTCCATTACTAATAGTGTAACTTTGGGCAAATTCCTTCATCCTTCTGAGCATCTCTTCACTCATCTATAAAATGGGTGGTCATAACAATACCTTTCTTGCAATATGTTTGTGGTGATTAGAAAAAAAAGATATGAAAAGTTCCTAAAAAGGATGTACTCAATAAATAGAAGCTGTTATTTGTATTTGCCACAGTACCTGCATGGTCATTGTTGTTGTTTTTGTTAAGTACCGTGCATTTGATTCTGATTCATGGTGACCCTACATAGGTGTTGATTAATTTATTCATGGATACATGATGAAGAATTCTAATGCCTTTCCTTAAGTGGACTTTTAACTATCTGAGGGAAGGAGCTAGAGCTGCAAAGGTCAAATATGTCCTTCAGAATCTAACCTAGTTTCCTTTTGTTTCTTAGTCATTGTTCTGCCTGAGAATAAACTACACAAACCTGATGAATGGAGACAGACAACTGAGGCAATAAACTAAGACTAGGATATGATATCAGAGGGGAATCAGTTGGGTTCTGGCCTCAAGATAGGAATCGTAAAGAGATCTAGATAAATCATCTTCTCTAAGGAGCTCTGGTAGCGTAGTGGTTACGAATCGGGCTGCGAACCTTAAGGTCAGCGGTTCGAAACTACCAGCCGCTCCGCGGGAGAAAGATGAGGCTTTCTACTCCCGTAAGGATTTACACCCTCGGAAACCCTGTACAGGGTCGCTATGGGTCGGA
>NW_006408540.1:17858405-17863089 GCF_000296735.1 Chrysochloris asiatica | reverse complement strand
TTTTTTTTTTTTAAGTATAGAAAGGGTTAAGGACATAATAGTTGTTTATCCAAAGGAAGTAAAAGCCCAACGACATAAACAGATAAATTATATACAAGGCCATCCAAATAAATTAGAACCTTCACCACAAAAAAAGTAAGGAGAAAACAACCTTCCCTCACAGGAAAGAAAGGCGCCATCATGCCAATCCAATCCCCAAAAGTAAAAGGGGAGAAAGTGAAAAATACGTTATATGAAATAAGTGAAAAATAAGTAATATGTTTAGCTGAGTCAGACATATAATAGAGGTTCTAATGATTGAATCAAAAGCCTGAAGAAACTCAATAACCTGCCTTAAAATAAAAACAAACTCAATGTCCATGGAAGAGAAAAACGGTAGGAGTTTTAAAGAAGAAAAGATCTAATTTCCAAAAGTAGCCTAGTGCCAGCTACCCTGTTCTCTCTAGGATTAAGTTTTTTTAAAGCTGAAATCCTATAAATCTTGGGAATGATTAAGGAAATCATAATTTAATTTGAATAGGCCGTTTGACAATTAACTGTGGAAGTAGTTCAGTTTTACCAAGAAAAATAAAATAAATTATAGAAATGATATTGGAAACTTTTGCCATCTCAATATTTCCCCCACCAAAGTACCAGATAAATAATCTTCCGGCTGGAAGCAACTATGTGGAACTCACATGGAGAAATATAAAATGAGTGTCGTGGAAATGCTTGAATTAATCCATTCCAGGCTTTCTGGGATGGCTGAGAAAAATCTTTAAACAAAGCTGTAAGGTAGGGCACTTGATTGGCATAGAAATAGGCTCTCTTTAATTTACCCTTTCTCAAATAATTTTTGCCATGAAGAGAAAATGTCAACCTTCTGAGTCAAAGAAAGAAGATCAATATGTTTTTCAATCCACTTATCTCTTTGAAAATAAGATTTAAAAAAAGAAAATGTATCTATCCCTACTAGATTTAGTTCTTTATGCTGGTCTGCTTACTTCACCCCCAGTTTACATACGTAGAAAGCCTCTTAGAAGATAGAAACAGCCATGACTTTACTTGTATGTCAAAAACATACAAGTGAGGAACAACTCCAAACCTTCTCTTAGGATATTAACCAAAACCAAACCATGCCAAACCAGTTGTCATCAAATCAATTCTGAGTCCAACTCATGGCGACCCCGTGTGTGTCACAGTAGAATTGTACCCCAGAGAGTTTACAATAGCTGATTTCTTGTAAGTAGATCTCTGTCCTCTCTTCCACAGTCCCTCAAGATGGACTCAAAGTTCCAACCTCTCAGTTAGCAGCAAAGCCTCATAGCACTAGGTGTTACAGATGACTCCCTAAGCATAGTATTGGGTGTGTTTGAGTTGATTCCGACTCACAGAGAACCCATGTGTCAGACTAGAACTTCCCCATAGGATTTTTGGGGGGGGGCGGCTATATGGAGTCCTGGTGTGGCACTGTGGGTTAATGCACCAGAGTGCAAAGCCATTTGAACTTCAAGGTAGGCAGTTCAAGCTCACCAGCTGCTGTTCGGAAACCCTATACAGGGTCACTATGGGTCAGAACCGACTTGACAGCATTTCATAGCAACAACAATAATCTTTATAGAAGCAGATTGCCAATTATTTCTCCTACAGGTCCATTGGGTGGGTTTCAACTGCCAAGCTTTCAGTTAACAACCAAGCATTTAATTACTTGCACCACCAGAGTATTTAGGTTGTGTGCCATCAAGTCAATTCTGACTCATAGTGACTCTGTATAGGGTTTCCAAGGTTGTACATTTTCATGGAAGCAGAATGCTTCATCTAGTTCCTGTGGCACATCTGGTGAATTTGAACTATTGGTCTTGTGGTTAGCAGTCCAACTTGTGACGCACTATGCTATGAGAGCTCCTTTCTAATAAAATTGGTGGTGGTGGTGGTAGTGTGCCACCATGTTGATTCCAACTCATGATGACCCTGTATAGGGTTTCCAGGAGTCCTGATGTAGCTCTGTAGGATAAACACTGTACTGAAGGTCAGTTTGAACTACAAGGTCAGTGGTTCAAGCTCACCAACTACTCAGAAACTATACAGGGTCGCTATGAGTCAGAATCAACTCGACAGCACTTCACAACAACATAGGGTTTCTAAGATTATAAATCTTTACAGAAGCAGAAAGCCTCATGGTTTTCTCCCAGAGTGACTGCTAGATTTGAACTACTGACCTATCAGTTAGCAGTTCAGCTCATAATCCCAACTCATAGCAACCCTCTGTAGGGTTTCCGAGGAGCAGCTGGTGAGTTTGAACCATCGACTTGTTCAAACTCCTGGCATGGCGCTGTAGGATAAGCATTGGACTGCAAACCCCAAGGTCAGCTTTTCAAACCCACCCACTGCTCCTCAGAAATCCTACACAGGGTCGCTATGAGTCAGAGCATACGTGCTTGCATTCAACAACAACAACAACAACTGTAAATAAGAGAATTATTCTAAGTGTTTATGCCTGAAGTTGTCATTATTTTTCAGATTCTTTGGAAGATCTATACAATGAGTTGTTTTGTTTTGTTTTAATAGATTTAATAGTCCTGTTAATCTGTTCAGTGATGGCTACCTGAAGAACAGGCCAGGACCAGTTTTAATGCTCAGTCATGATGAGGAATGCAATATCAACAGCTTTGTCTAAGCTTCTGAATATGTATGAAATTCTCAATATAAGATAGACTTTCAAAATTGTCTCATGTGTTATCTACAGAAGGATTTTTCTAGTATTGACAAGCTTGGGGAATTAAGAAAGAAAAGGGAAAAGTAAAGTGACAAAATATTGACATTTACTATTACCCTAAATGCTGTGATTTAATGCGCTAGACTGCAAGGTCGGTTTGAATTGCAACGTCGGTGGTTCAAAATCACCAGCCATTCCTCAGAAAACCTATGATTCTATGAGTCAGAATTGACTCAATGACACTTAACAACAACAACAGTCATAACTTAAGTGATTCAAAATCCCAGTAAAGTTATGGCCCCCAAAATTGCTGTGATTGGGTGAGATCCCAATCCTTTGTAATATTCACAGTTATCCAGGTTTTTGCCCCAGCATGAAATACGATTATTTAACTTTTTGTCTGACAAGTCACATAAAATTAAGCCTCAATGATAGTTTGTGTGTGTGTGTGTGTCTTTAAACTTCTTCCAAGAGTTTTATTTCAAGAATCAAAGTTCACTATCCAGGCTAGTGGACTTCTAGCGTGGTCCTATAGAATAAGCACTGAGCTGTGAACCACAAGGTTGGTGGTTCAAACCCACAACTGCTCCTCAGAAACCTTATACAAACTCGCTATGAGTTAGAATTGACTCAGCGGCACTTAACAACAACAACAACATCCAGCCTAGTAATCATAGATTCCCAAGCTGTTTTAGACTATCCCAATGACTTGTTGCTTTAACCAAGCGAAGTCCTTGTTTTTCATTTCTCTCTTCAGTTTTTTTTTTTTCCTTATATGGGGACAATAATATGGTACTTACAATTTGCTTTAACAGAGTTATGGTGAATGTTCTTCAAACATTAGCTCATGGATAGTGTTCTGAATAACTATGAAGAGCCATTTCATATTTGAATGGTTATGACACATACTAATAAAATATTGATATAGAACATTACTGTAATAGTATCATAGTGGCTAACAGATCTGAAAGTCATAATTATGCATACAATGCAGCCCTCAGGACACTTGATTATTGCCTACAATCCTGTTACATCTCATGGAGCAGAGGGTCCAAACGTCCTTTCTATTTATTCCTTTACCATCACAACAGTATACTAACAAACATCTAATCTGCTAAAAGGCTGTGATCTGTGACTCAGTTATTTAAAAAACTGATCAAACTACCCTCCAGCATCTCAAATCTCTATTACCTCAGAATATTTAATGTGCTAAAGATTCATTTCAGTCACTAGCTAAATTAACTAGTGAAAAGGACAAAATCATGAAACTGAAGAAAGCATATGTAATCCATTCTACTCTCCTTTTCATGGGACTCAACTCACCAGAGGGTATTTTGTTGCCTTAATTATACAACAATGCCAGCATCAGGTGAGGGATTTACTTACATCACATTTTTGTGCTCACTGCTCACGTGGAATGACGGGAAGATTTTGGGGATGGAGCTTCCTCCCAATGGCAACAACTGCAAAGACTGAGTATCAGTTTTGTCCATTGCATAATACTGGGCAAATAATTGAATCCTTCTGAATCTCAACTTCTTATCTATAAAATAGAAATAATACTATTAACCATAGGGAGTTGTGAATGCTTTTGTTGCACCCATCAGACTAATTTTTACTCCATTTTCTGTTTCTTGAGTGCAGAGATTATGTCTCACCCATTTCTGTAGCTTGAACACCTTAGTAAGGTAGCAGTGAGAGTCATGGTTGTGTGCTATCAAGTCGATTCCAACTCACAGCGATCCTGTATAATGTTTCCAAGGAGCAACTGGTGGGTTAACTGAATACAGTGCCCAACAAATAGAAGATTCTCAATAAATGTTTGTCACATTATATTCAAGCAGTCCTGTACACAACTACTACTCTTTGCTGTTGTTGTTAGGTGCCATCGAGTTGGAACCGACTCATAGCGACCCCATGCACAGCAGAACGAAACAAAGTCCAATCCTGGGCCAACCTCACTACCGCTGCCACACTTGAGTCCATCAA
>NW_006408540.1:17836371-17855675 GCF_000296735.1 Chrysochloris asiatica | reverse complement strand
TGGGATGACATCAAGAACATCATACATGAAGAGAGCAAAAAGTCATTAAGAAGACAAGAAAGAAGGAAAAGGTCAAAATGGATGTCAGAGGAGACTACTCTTTAATAACCATAAATTGAGATATATTTACAAAGAAGAAAATGCCACTTTAAATTCAGATTGTCTGGCAGATTAGACCACTGTTCAATGAATCGTCACCCTCATTCCCTCTCCTCAATGAGAAAAGTATGTTTCCCCACCTCTAGAATTTAAGCATGGCCATGTGACTAATCAAATGTTAATAGAAGTTTGACTTGTGCTTATACAATTGGGTTTGCTATCTTAAACTTTTACCTTTCAACTACGAGAACATACCTTCAGTAGTGACAAATCCAAGGAGGATGAGAGACACTTGGTGTAAAGCCCTCCCAAGTCCAGGCAAGAGATCAGCCAAACTTTAAATGTTTGAGCAAGAAATACATACTACTTCATGCCACTGAACTTTGGGTGGATTACTAGAGTATATTTTGACATAGCTGATGAATACAGATGGTATTCGTAGAATGGGCACCAAAGCACTAGTTCTCATAGCGGACTGTCCTTTTAAGTTTGTGAGTCAAATTTTCAGTCTACACTGAATACATTCCTTACAGTATGTTATCAGGAAGTAACTGTCCTGGAGAAAGACATCATGCTTATTAAAGTGGACGGTCAGAGTGAAGGAAGATTGACACAGTGGCAGCAACAATGGACTCAAACGTAACAACAGTGAGAACGGCACAGGACCCGGCAGGGTTTCAGTCTGTCACTATGAGTCAGAACTGACTTGATGGTATCTGATAGCAACAACCACAGCAAATAATTTCGAATCAGTGTTTTCAGTGGCATAGTGATGAAAATCAAGGACCTGAAAGCAAAGGATTTCCCCACCCCCCAAAGTTTACTACATACAAGATGTACTGCTTCAAGTTTTGCCTAATGGAAAGATTTTTCTAGAGCTTTCCCATTGTCTTTCAGGTCACTCCCTGAATGCATGGTGCCAGCATTTTGGTCAGAGCCTTCTATACTCCAGAAGCAAATATTTTCCTTCTCAGGTAGGAGGTTATAAGAAACTAACTTCTCAAAAGGTCATGAGTGTGGGTTGGTGGCAATATAGTAGATCTTATAGCCAGACATGTGAAACAAGTCACCTACTCATTTCTTACCACTGCCCTTAGAGTCAGCTTGGGTCCAATGCCATATATACCACCATCATTTAATGATGATGCTCATCAAGGAACTAAGTAGTATAATGACCTCCAACTTTATGATGAGCTGGATCTAAAAACTACCAATTCATATTTGAAAGCACAGGTCACAAGATGCTGTGGTCAGGTATTAACTTCTAATGGAATCTTGTAGCAAGTTCTACATTATTTTTTAAAAGAAGAACACCTAAATCCAATGAATGGAGTCTATTTCCAACTCATAGCACCACTATATAGGGTTTCCAAGACTGTAATACTAAATATTAAAAGTGCCATGGGCTGCCAAAAGAACCAGTAGATCTGTTTTGGAAGAAGTGCAGCCAGAGTGCTCCTTAGAGGCCAACATGGCCAAATTTCGTCTCTCATACTTTGCACATATTGTCAGGAGGGAACAGTCACCAGAGAAGGATATCATGCTTGGTAAGATGGAAGGTCAGAGAAAAAGAGGAAGACTCCCAATGAGATGGATTGGCCAGGTGGCAGCATCGATGGACTCAAGTGTGGCAACAGTAATGAGGTTGGCCCAGGATCGGACATTGTTTCATTCTGCTGTACATAAGGTTGCTATGGGTTGGTGCCGACTTGATGGCACCTAACACCAACAACAAGAAGAAGACTGTAAATCTTTACAGTAGCAGATAACCGCATCATTTTCCCTTGGAGCACTGGTGGATTTGAATCACCAACCTTGTGGTAAGCATCCCAATGCTTATCCCAGTGCCACCATGGTTCCTTGAAAAGAGAATAATGACTTAATAAAGCAGTCATAGCTTTGCTTCAGAACCCTAGATGTCCACACTGTTATTCTCTTATTCCAATTTGCCAGAGTTCCATTCAGAGTTCTTCTCTGCTGCAAACACTTAAAGAACTTCATG
Organism: Chrysochloris asiatica; assembly: GCF_000296735.1. Lineage (NCBI taxonomy): Eukaryota > Metazoa > Chordata > Mammalia > Afrosoricida > Chrysochloridae > Chrysochloris > Chrysochloris asiatica. Next base: position 17,853,574 of record NW_006408540.1, on the reverse strand, counting down.
ATCCATGGGTTTATAAAAGATTACATTGCTAAACTTCTTATACTGAAGCCTGGCCAGCCAGGGAGTTGTTTTCAACTATGGCTCCATTTAGAGCTATAAATCTTTTTGGTCACTGAGTAAATGAGTCAGAACTAAACAGCCAAGGGTGGCATATATTACCTCAAAAATCCAAGAATTCCCACCAAACACCATGCCTTTTTCCTAATGAGAGAAGGCACAAAGGTGTCCTTTCTTTACCATTGGACAGATGTCCCAACACTATCCAGACCACATAACAGTAGAAACTTAACTGAGATAGGTACCTACCTATGTTTTCATGGATTTTATCTCCTTGTTACTGACACACATATGTTCTAAAGGCATCCACGGATCAGCCTTGTTTTTGCCCTGCTCGATCTGGGTAAGAGAAGGAGTGTGAAGACACTGGTGGGATGACATGACTCAACTGTGAGTGTTAACAGAGTTCGTTGTAATTGTGAAAACTTTGAACTCTAACATGGATTTAAAATGAACCATCTCAGGAGCTAGACAAGGTATCTCACCATCATCAAAGAAGAGCCAGGAGTGGAACGCATCCTTGTGACTCTGAGATGACTGTGAATTGAACCTCCCTGACCCAGAAAACTGTCACACCAAAGGAGTTGCAGAGGAGCAGCAGCAGAACTAGGAACCAAAGCACAAGACAGAGCAGTGGGCTTCCCAGACCACCGAGCAAGTAAAGCTGCGTGACTTAGGACTTTGCTTGTAAAGTGGAGTGTATCCAGGCACTTAAGTGGGGGAGTTAGGTTTGCTGAGCTAAGGAACTAGAGTCCAGGGCCTTCAGGCTGAGGTTTATGGTGGAGTGGTGTGTCCTGTGGGCATTTATCAGCAGCTGACTGGAACAACTGTGCCCTGGGCATTTCTGACCTGTATTGTATGTAACTTGTTAACTTCCCTAATAAACCTCATAACTGTGAGTATGCTGTCTGAGTTCTGTGTGACCCTTGAAACCAATGATCAAATCCAGTGAGGGAGTAGTGCGTGCTGAGGAATAGATATGCATTAAGATGATGTCATAGATTGAATCGTATCCCCCAAACATGTATCTTGACTGGGTCACATTTCTGAGGGGGTTGGCAGTTATGTAAAGACATAATGTGGTAGTTATATGATGATTCCCCATGATGTGGTCTGATGCAATAAACTAATAACAGGATTAAGGGTGGACTGATGTGGTGCTGTGGGATAAGCACTGGGCTTTGAACCACAAGGTCAGCAATTCAAACCCACCAGCTGCTCCTTGGAAGGCCTATACTAGGTTATCATGAGTTGGAACTGACTCTTTGGTACTTAACGACAAAAACAGCAATGCGCTTAATACCATCACAACTCCAATCCCATGTAAGGGAGTTTCCCAGGAGGATGACCTGCAACATCTTTTATCTGACAAAGCTAAAAGGAGAGAGGAGTGAGCAGAGAAGGAGGAAAGAAGAGCCAGGACTGGAATATTCCCTTGGACCCAGGCTCTCGGCACTGGGAATCTCCTAGATTGAGGAGAAGATTGATGCCAAAACCTCTCCAAAGAACAGTGGACCTACAGATGCTAAAAGGAGTCAGAGACCTTTTCTCAGAATCAACACAGAGAGAAAGTCTTCCTGGAGAGCTGGACCTCTGAATTCGGACTCAGAGCTTCCTAAAGTATGAGAGAATACATTTCTGTTTGTTAAAGCCTTCCACTTGTGGGATTCCTGCTATAATAGCACTTATAAGAAGCCCTTAATTTCACAGAAGTATCACTATATAAAAGTCTGCATATCAACATTTCATTATCAGTGTAAGTTCATAGCTATCATAAACAGCAACTTAATTAGGTGCAGAGAACACAAAGGAGACTAGAAATGAAGTGCACACTTGCCAAAGCGTTTAATTCACCATTCATTCTCTAGTTGCCTTTGTTGTGTTTTTTTTAAATCTCCTGACAAGATTTTAGCAGAAAACCTTGTTTTGACAGGAGGGAATACTGCTGTCTCTGTGCACACCAAATCCCACTGCAGCTTGCCCACACAGTAACCCCTCTCTTCCTTGAAGCACCCCTTTTCCCTCTCGCTGCATCTTTCTTTTCTGCATACAAACATGCTGTTATTTTATCTATCTTAGAAAAGAAACATCTCCCTTGGCTCCACAGCTCTCTTGAGACGCTGCCCCTTTTTCTGCTTCCGGGATGCTGCGTCCTCGGCGGCACTGCACACTCTCGCTCTTTCCACTTCTTTTCTCTCATTCCTTTAGGGTCTCCCCCATTACAGTGAAACTGGTCTTGTTGTGGTCTCTGTTAACTGCCATATTACCAACTCCAATGGTTAGTTCTTGGTCTAGGCTGAGTGTCAGGTTTTAAAAATAGTTTCTCCATTTGGCTTCCAGAACACTGTTGTTTTTGTTAGGTACCACTGAGTCCGTTCTTACTTACAGCGACCCTGTATAGGGTTTCCAAAGAGCAGCTGGTCGATGTGAAACACTGATCTTGTGGTTAAATAGTTCAGTGCTTGTCCTATAACACCACACCAGAACACTACACTCTCCTACTTTCTGAATTCACTGACTGTTCCTTCTTGACTTTCTATCCTTAATTCTCCTTATCTCTCTACTTCTAAACACTGGAATGCACCCCCTGGCCTCAATCTTCAGTCATATCTTCAGTAACTGTAAGAAAATGGAATATTCCCATAAACTATGTGAATCCCTCTTGTACTTATTTGCTAAATGATCATACTCATACTCATTCTTACTCTCTTTAAATAAAGACAACTGCAGAACATTTCTGTTTCCTTTGCAAACTTGAACTCTGAACTCACATATTAAACAGCCAATCCAACAGGACACTTCAAATTTAACCCCTACAAAACTGGTATCTGAATTTGTTTCCATGAAAGCCTTCTTCTCTACTGAATAAATAGTATTTCCTTTCAATTCGATACTCAAGCCAGAAAGCTTGGAGTCATTTTTAACTTAGCTCTTTCTCTTATTCTCCCACAGATACTCCATCAGAAAACTTCACTTGTTCTGTCTTCAGTCTATTCACAATGACCTAACTGTAAACTAAAGCTGTAAAGATTCAGAAGAAAACATGGGGTTAATGCTCCAGGACCTTGTTTGTGACAATGGATTATTGGATAAGACACCACAAGGGGAAAATATTTTAAAAAGACAAATTGGACTTGAGCAAATTACAAACATTTGTGCATCAAGAATATTATCAAGAAAGTGAAAGCAAGATATTTGGAAACCATGTATCTAATAAGGGTTTGATATCTAGGCTATATATAGACTCCTACTTCATCTCATACTTCAGACATATTGTCAGGAGGGACCAGTCCTTGGAGAAGGATATCATGTTTGGTAAGGTGGAGGGTCAGAGGAAAAGAGGAAGACCCCCGGTGAGATGGGTTGGTCAAGTGGCAGCAATGGGCTTAAGTGTAGCGATTGTGAGGTTGGCCCAGGACTGGGCAGTGTTTCATTCTGTTGTGCATAGGATCGCTATGAATCAGTACCGACTCGATGGCACCTAACAACAACAACAACTATTACTGAACAACAACAACCAAAAAATTGCAATTGAAAACAAAAATGATGAGCCCCTCAGGTTAGAGAGCTTTCAAAATACAACTGAGGAAGAGCTGCGTCCTCAGAAGAGAGTTGGCATAACTACACAGATGGAGTAAAGCTTTCAGTACCTTCCTTTCCTGATGGGGCACAATTCAAAATTAGGAGAAACAGCTGTAACCATCCATTAATAATTGGAAAATGGAATGTATAAATTATGAATCTAGGAATATTAGAAGTTCTCAAAATGAAATTGAATGCATACACATCAATATCCTAGGCATTAGTGAGCTGAAGTGGACTGGTATTGACCATTTTGAATCTGACAGTCACATGGTTTACTATGCCAGAAATGACAAATTGAAGAGGAATGACATCACATTCATCATCAAAATGAACATTTCAAGATCTGTCTTTAAGTACAATGCTGCCTGTGATAGGATAATATTCATATGCCTACAAGGAAGACCAGTTAATACCACCATTATTCAAATTTAAGTACTAAGTACTAAAGTCAGTGATGATGAAATTAAAGAATTCTATCAATTTCTTGAGTCTGAAATTGGTCAAGCGTGCAATCAAGATATATTGATCATTACTGGCGATTGGAATGCAAATCTTGGAAACAGAGGAAAGACCAGTATTTGAGATCAAAGGCCAGCCTTGGTGATAGAAATGACAGATTTTTGCAAGACCAATGACTTCTTCACTGCAAACACCTTTTTCAACAACATAAGTGACATTTATGCACATGGACCTCACCAAATGGAATACACAGAAATCAAACTGACTACATCTATAAAGAGACAGTGGAAACTCTATATCAGCAGGCAAAACAAAGCCCAGGGCAGATTGTGAAACACACCATCAATTGCTCATATGCAAGTTTAGGATGAAGTTGAAAAAATTTAAACCCATCCTCAAAAGCCAAAATTTAACCTTGAACATATCCCACTTATATTTAGAGATCATCTCAAGAATAGATTTGATGAATTAAACATTAAAGACCAAATACCAGAAGAGTTGTGGAATGACATCAAGAACATCATACAGGAAGAGAGCAAAAGATCATTAAGAAGGCAAGAAAGAAGGACAAAATGGATGTAAGAAGAGACTCTGAAACTTGCTGGAGATGCTCAAACAAATGGGAGAAAGGAGGAGGTAAAAGAGCTGAATAGAAAATGTCAAAGGATAGCTCAATAAGACAAAGTAAAATATTATAATGAAATGTGCAAAGATCTGGAGTTAGAAAGCTAAAAAGGAAGAACATGCTTAGCATTTCTCAAACTGAGGGAACTGATGAAAAAATTCAAGCCTCAACTTGAAAAGGAGTCCTAGTGTGGTGCTGTGGGTTAACGTACCAGACTGCAAAGCCATTTGAACTGCAAGGTTGGCAGTTCAAGCTCACCAGTGGCTCCTCGTAAACCCTATACAGGGTCACTGTGGGTCAAAACCGACTTGAAATTGACTTAACAGCACTTAACAAAAACAACAACTTGAAATAATGAAGAATTCTATGGGCAAAATATTGAATGATACAGAAAGCAACAAAAGAAGATGGAAGGAATACACAAGAGTCACTGCACCAAAAAGAAATGGTTAATGTACAACCATTTCAAGAGATTAACATATGATTAAAAGTCAAAGATACTGAAGGAAGAAATCCAAGATGCATTGAAGGTATTGGCAAAGAACAAGGTTCCAGGAATTGATGGAATACAAATTGAAATCTTCCAACAAGCTGATGAAACAGACTGGAAGATATCCATATTTATGATGAAAATCACATGCAAGTATAATTTTGCTAAAGATAATACAAAAATAGCTGCAGTCATACATTGATAGAGAACTGTCAGAATAGAATTTCCTCATAAGTAAATCTTTACAGAAGCAAACTGCCACATCTTTCTCCCAGGGAGTGGCTGGTGGGTTCAAACTGCAGACCTTTTGTATAGTGGCTGAATGCTTTAATCACTGCTCCATTGTTGTTGTTGTTAGGTGCTATCGAGTCAGTATCAACTCATAGCAATCTTATGCACAGCAGAACGAAACACTGCCCAATCCTGGGCCAACCTCACTATGGTTGCACGCTTGAGCCCATTGATGCTGCCACCTTGCCAATCTTTCTTGCTGGGGGACTTCCTCTTTTTCTCTGACACTCCACCTTAACAAATATGAGATCCTTCTCCAGGGACTGGTCCCTCCTGACAGTAAGTCCAAAGTATTAGAGATGAAGTTTGGCCATCTGGCCTCCAAGGAGCACTCTGGCTGCACTTCTTCCAACACAGATCCGTTGGTTCTTTTGGCAGCCCATGGCACTTTCAATATTCTCCTCCAACACCATAACTCAAAAACATCAATTCTTCTACGGTCTTCCTTATTCACTGTCCAGCTTTCACGTGCATATGAGGTTACTGAAAATACCATGGTTTGGGTCAGGCGCACCTTAGTCCTCAAGATGACATCTTTGCTCTGCAACACTTTAAAAAGGTCTTGTGCAGCAGATTTGCCTAATGCAATACATCGTTTGATTTCTTGGCTGCTGCTTCCATGGTTTTGATAGTTGATCCAAGAAGAATGAAGTCCTTCAATCTTTTCTCCATTGATAAGAATGTTGTTTATTGGTTCCTGTGATAGAGATAAGCCAAAAAACTATCCCCACTGTCACATTGAGTCGATTCTGACACATAGCAACTCTAAATAGGGTTTCCAAGACTATAAATCTTAATGGGATTAGTAGTCCAGTGCTTACCCTACAGTGCCACTAGGGTTTCTTGTAATAATAGAGCTAACAGGACTCCAGATTCCAAACAAGGTTGTACTAAAGAAAATTTGCAAAGCCCACAAGAGACCTAACACCCTAATGCTTGTTTTCTTGATTTCAGTGTGGGATCCTAGCTGTTGCAGATGGCCGGATGCTCAATCCAGGTCCAGAGTAGAGAAAGAGCTGGGCAGATACTATGGAAAATGCAAAGATAAAGAAAACATAATCTACCTTCAACATGCCTGTAGGCTTATAGGAGATAATATGACACACAACAGAAGTAAAAGCATCCCATAACATGCAGTGTGCTTAACAGAATCGTGGAATCATCACAAAGTGTATCTGTAAAGAGATTATTTAAGGATTTTGTTTAAATGTAGAACTCATCTCTTGGGTACAAGAAAAGGAGCAATTTACAAGTCACATATATCTTTGTCTTCAAACCGTAGGGTTTCAATAGTTCTGTTTTATGTTTCCTTCCAAGTCTAAATTTCTATGATTCATAATTCACATCCATGTAGCCATGGAGTACTGGTGTGGCACTATAGAATAAGCATGGACCATAAGTTCAATTTGAACTGCAAGATCAGTGGTTCAAACTCATCAGCTGCTCGTTGGAAATCTTGTACAGTGTCGCTGTAAATTGGAACTGACTTGATGATTCTTAATAACAAGAAGAAACTCCATGTAAATCCTTATACATTGGGTGGGCTTTATTAATTCAGTGTTGATGGTGCAGGATTGGATAGTGTTTCTTTCTGTCGTGCATCTGGTCATTGATTTAGAACCAACTCTATGGTTCCTAAGAAAACAACAATTCAGTGGTGTGAAAATACCATGGCTTGGGACAGGAACACTCTAATCCTCAAAGTAACATCTTTGCTTTTTAACACTTTACAGTATATTTTCCTAATGCAATGTGTTATTTGATTTCTTGATTTCTCCTTCCATGAGCATGGATCCAAGCAAAATGAAGCTCTTTGACAACTTCAATCTTTTCTCCATTTGTCATGATGCTATTTATTGGTCCTGTTGTGAGGATTTTTCTTTTTCTTTTTTTTTTTTTTTACATTGAGCTGCAATCCATACTGAAGGCTGTTCTTTGATTTTCATCAGTAGGTACTTCAAATCCTCTTCACTTCCAGAAAATAAGGTTGTTGTAGGTTGCTAATGAGTCTTCTTCCTCCAATCCATATGCCGCATTCTTCATCATATAATCCAGTTTTCAGATCATTTGCTCAGCATACCAGTCGAATAAACATGGTGAAAGAATACAACCCTGATACCCACCTTTCCTGATTTTGAACTATTCAATATTCTGTTGTTCTGTTTTAACGACTGCCTCTTAGTGTGTGTACAGGTTCCTCATGAGCATATTAAGTGTTCTGGAATATCCATTCTTTACCACAACCATGGGCTCAAAATAACAGCAGATATGAAGATGGGGAAGGACCATGCTGTTTTGCATATAGGGTCACTATGAGAAGGAACCCACTTAACGGCACTTAACAACAACAACAACAACAAAATTCAGTGTTTATGATCAACCATCAAAGTAAGACTGTTGTTGTTTTTGTTAATTGCCATCGAGCCAGTTCCAACTCATAGCAATCCTGTATAGAGTTTCTGACAAGCAGCTGGTGAGTTTGAACCATGGACCTTGCAGTTCAAACCCACCTTGTGGTCCAGTGCTTTATCCTACAGCACCACACAGCACTACTCACTGAACCCCATGCTGTTGTTATTAAGTGCCATTGAGTCAAGTCTGACTCATAGAGAACATGAATGGGGGTTCCAAGGAGTAGCTGGTGGGTTTGAACAGCTTACCTTGTGGTTCACAGTCCAGTGCTGATCCTACAGTGTGCCCAAAGAAAGACTAGTTAAACTTTAATTTTGCCCTTTCAGGGGCATTAGTAGCTTGGTCAGCAAACAGTGTAAACACTTATAAAAAGAATGATTACCAATTTTAAAGAACATACTGTTTTCAAAGCCTTTAGAATTCCTGTTTATAAACAAATGGCTGCAGTGGACGTCAGCCACTTGGACTAGTGTTTTGATGTGCTTTGTACTGAGCTGGGGTCTCCTAGGGAAAAAGAGGTTGACACACCAGGCCCCTGACCTTCACCTCACCTTGGAGCATCAGGAAGACAGAGCCAGCCTTGACTGGAGAGAAGCCAGAGGAAGTCATCCCCAGATGCGCCGGGACCCAGAGGACTGTCCTCTAAGTTTCATGCATATTTCTTGGTCTGACAATAAAAATGCATCTAGTTTTTTAGTGCATTCTTCCTTAGTAATAGGTTACTATGTATAACATATTCATTTAGAAGATGTATAGAATGCGTACTGTGCACTAGGCACACTTATCTGTCCTTGTTACATTATGGATTTTTTGTACTAAATTTTTATTTTATCCACAGATCTTGAGAATATGCTACAAGAGGGTCTCATTATTATATAGTTAATGCTAATGAGAGTTACAATGACACTGCCGCCAAAGCCTGTATGTGGGCCTCACAGACAACTGGAAGTGTTATCAACAATAGAAGCTAAGGTAGATTAGGCAATACTCAAATTTAGCAAAAGATTTTAAGACTAAGGCTAGAAAAGTTAATATTCAGAATGAGATGCAAATGTTTAAAAAGTCAGTAAGGGAATGGAAATGCAGTTTTTAAGTCTATCAATTAAAAGGAGAACGCCCATAGCAGGTAATGATTAAATGAGTTATGAAGATAAGTAACAGTTTAAACTGTGCTGTGCTTCCAATTTGAAGAACATGAGACCAGAAACCAAACATAACTCAGATTTAATAGTTAAGAACCACCTGGAATTGGGGGTCAACTTACTCATTCTTTTATCAATTCATTTACACATTTATTCCACACATTGTTTGTTTACCTCTGTTTTCACCTAACATGTTATACAAAAATACCTATGTACACTCGCATATTGACCCTGACTCACGGTAACACCATGTGTGTCACAGTAGACCTGTACTGCCTAGCATTTTCAATGGATGCTTCTCCAGAAGTGGATCATCAGGCACCTCTGGATGGACATGAACCGCCAACCTTTGGGTCAACTTCTGAATTCAACATAATACCTACCTGGGTTCAGCGCTAGCCTGGGGACCCAGAGTCTATGGTCATTTCCTAGCTAGCTGTGGATTACCTGTCTCCAATCCAGCCCCACACACACAGCTTTCTGAAATGCACACCCATTCATGTTGTCCCTCTTTCTAAATCTTATAATGACTCCTTTAGAGTTATAAGGCCCAAGGTATGAAGCAGTAACTTCTTTGTCTGTCATTCAAGTGTTCTCATAACCTGGTCTCTGGTAGGGTAGTGGTTACAAATCCGGCTGCAAACCACAAGGTCAGCAGTTCAAAATTACCAGCTGCTCTGCAGGAGAAAAATGAGCCTTTCTGCTCCCGGAAAGATTTACAGCCTCGGAAACCCTGTGCAGGGTCGCTATGAGTCAGAACTGACTCAACGGCACTTAACAACAACAATCTTACTTTAAATATCCTCTGTGACCATTTCCGTATACCCATCATAGCTTCTACCCATGCTAAAATTGTTAGGCTTTGACGTGTCAAGTTATTTCACATCATTATGTCAAACAATCTGTGATTCTGGAGCCAGTTGAACTATTTGAATTAGCTTCAGACCTAACACAAGAACCAATTTCTTTCTTAAACACCTCAGCCTCACAAAACAAGGCTGATACTTTGACCATGACTGTGCCTGGTAAATGTCTTCAATCTTGTCGTTGTTTTAAGTGCCTTCAAGTGGATTCTGACTCATAGCAACCCTATATAGGGTTTCTGAGGAGTGGCTGTGGAGTTTGAACTGCTGACCTTGCAGTTCAAACCAACCTTGAGGTCAAGTGCTTATCTTACAGCACCACACCAGGACTCCCATTGTTGTTGTTAAGTGCCATCAAGTTGGTTCTGACTCATAACAACTCTGTACAGGGTTTCCAAGGAGCAACTGGTAAGCTTGGACCACTGACTTGGTGATTAGCAGTCCAGTGCTTACCCTACAGTGCCACAGCAGGTATTTAATCATAGATCCATTTTACCAATCAGATCCTGTCTACTCTCAGCAGAAGCCCTGTACAGGCTCACTATGAGTCGGAACTGACTCCATGGCACATTACAATGAAAAACTCTCAGCAGAATGGAGGGACACATCAGATTCTAATAGGAGGAGAAAGTACATAGTGTGGCGTTTCATGTAGTATCATTATCATAAAGGCTTAAGTGTTGACTGAATATTGGTGAGTGCTTGATGAAAAGTTTGAAAAGAGAAGGGGTTTCAGGAGAAGACAGGAGCAGGCGCGTGACTCACAAGTAGCAGTGGGTTCTTTGTGTGTATTTATTTCTGTGATATTTTGTGTTTATTTTTCTGATACTACAAAATTGGAGATTTTTATGAAGGGACTGAAGGTGAGAGTATTAGTGTGGTGCTGTGGGTTAATGCATCAGACTGCAAAGCCGTTTGAACTGCAAGGTCAGTGGTTCAAGCTCACTAGCCTCTCCTTGGAAAACTTACAGGGTTGCTATGGGTCAGAATAGACTCGACGGCACTTAACAACAGCAACAACAAAGGCAAGAGAGGAGCTCTGGTAATGTAGTGGTTATGAGTCGGGCTGCTAACCTCAAGGTCAGCAGCTCAAAATTACCAGCCAGTCCATGGGAGAAAGATGAGGCTTTCTGCTTCTGTAAAAATTTACAGCCTAGGAAACCCTATACAGGATCAGGACTGACACGATAGCACTTAACAACAACAACAAAGGTGAGAGGAGAGCCATTTTGAACAACCAGTGACTTGGTAAATCTGAAGCAAAATGGAACAGAAAACTAAGGACTTCTGTCTGGGAGACTGGAGGACTGAGGAGACCATAACAGGATATTAAATTTTATAATTGCACATTCAGACCAGGTTTTGCCATCTGAAATATAATCTGAAAATAAGTCTATGAGGGAAAAACAAATGGTTATGTACAAATTACCTACACATGTCCTTGCCAATCTGTGGTCTTACGCCACCTGGTGGAAGTATACCCAGCTTTAGACTCAGTTCCTGAAAGTGATGCCCACTCTGGGAATTTGTACCCACGGTACTAGGCATGAAGTAGCAATTCCCGAGTCTTCTTTTTCTTGTCTTTTTTTAAGTATTTATTTTTCATTATGAAAAATTTTCAGTATATACAAAAGCAGTGAGAAGCTTGTAATACCCTTTATACTGATCACCCAGATTCAGTAATTATCAAAGTTTTGTCATAATTGCATGCTTGTTCAGTTTTTAACAGAATTCTGAGAATGAATTCTGTTAAAATTCACAGTTTGTCATTTCACCCCTCATACTTTAATATGTACCTCTAACAATATGAGTATTTCTATATAGTAACCACAAGGAGCTCTGGTAGCATAGTGGTTATTAATCGGGCTGCTAACCTCAGGGTCAGCAGTTGGAAACTACCAGCTGTTCCGCAGAAGGAAGATGAGGCTTTCTGCTCCTGTAAAGATTGACAGCCTTGGAAATTCTGTACAGGTTCACTATGAGTAGGAACTGACACCACGGCACATAACAACAACAACATATTAACCACAGTGACATTACTACACCTAACAATTATTAATTACGGTAGTGTAGTGGTTACGAATTAGGCTGCTAACCTCAGGGTCAGCAGTATAAAACTACCAGCTGTTCCACAGGATAATAATGAGGCTTTCTGCTCCCATAAAAATCCACAGCCTCGGAAACCACGTCCAGGGTTGTTATGAGTCAGAATCGACTCCACAGCACATAACAACAACAATAATGATAATATGAGTCCATGTTCAAATTTTCCAATTCTCTCAACTTTGTCTTTTTACAGCTGGTTTGTTCTCATTCACATCCACACCATATCTACACCTTGCATTTAGTTATGTCTTCTGAGCTGCCTTTTTATTTTTATTTTTTTAATATTTTATTGTGTATTGAGTGAAGGTAAATAGACAAGATGATCAGCCTTACTTTCAACTAATCATATGTTTTGTTTCATCTCAATAATTACTCTCCCCTCCCTGTAACAACAGTTATCTTGTTTCCTCCCTATAGGTTCCCTTTTACATATTATTTTTCACAAATGAACAAAGCAAAAATATGTGATATACACATACAAAACAATAAATATGTACTCATTTAAATGTCCACAGGACACATTTTGCAAGTCAGCCTCCTGCCCACAGACACACAGCCTTTCTCAGTCCATGGGCCTAGAGTTCTCAGCTGCTGTCTCTCTCTATGTCATGGTTTCTGCCACGGTCTCTGCTGTGGCTGCTTTTCTGGGAAGGATCTCACACTCCATTCATGCTCTTCCTTCTCGATGGTCCCGGGGTCCTCTGTTCCTGAAATGAAAGGATAACCACTCTCCCTTTTAGTTACCCATTTTCTACAATTAGAGTTGTGACAATCACAATTAATCTTGCTAACAAGCACTCACAATTGAATCATAAAATCCTATCACTATCATTCCCCACCCCCTTTTACCAGCTCTATCTGGAAAAGAGGGAAACTGTTTTGTGGGGAGTCTACCTTACCACCCTCATACCAAATAGTCACAAGTCTTTTTGTAGAATGAATGAATTGAATTCATAAAGAAATGATTCGTGAGACAAAGCTCCATGGAATGAACAGAACTCTGATGTGAAGGTCAAGAACTTCTGGTGCTACATTATTAACTGTGCTGTGACGTTAAGAAAACACCAGAACTTTCTGAGTCTCACTGTTGGTGTATGTGGAAGCTCTCAGTCAATGAGCTCTAAGGTTACGGCCAGTTTGAACATTCTTGACTTTATATTGGGATTGCAGTTTGGTTATCTGAGAAAAGAAAAAGAAAAGAAAAATGTAGTAGTTAAACTTAATGATATCTCTATCCCTTAGAGCTATGATGTTGATTTTTCTGAATACACATATATCTAGAAAACTGGCTTTTACTGGAAAATTCTTACAAGGGTTATCAGAAGTGCCATGTGAACTTCTGGCCATCAGTTCTGAGCCTTTCCAACTGAAGGGACGTTTCCAGTTCTGGAAAAGGAATGTTTCTGCAAAGAGCTTTCTAGAGGCCATTTTTCCCGGCCTGACCCAGCCTCAGGGTCTCCTCCTGGAGCACATGTGACCCTCCACCTCATCAGTGCCACATTCATGGTGGGAACTCTTTATAGTTTTATCTTAATCCCAAAACCAAACCCATCTTGACCCTGGGTCAAACTGCCTCCTAAGGTTCCCAGGACCAACATCTTTGCAGAAGCACAGACTGCCACATCTTTCTCCCTTGGAGTGGCTGGTGGGCTTGAACTGGCAATCTTTCAGTGAGCAACCAAGTGCTTAACCACTGTACAATCAAGGTTCCTTTTAGTGGTGCTGTGGGATAATGCACTGGACTGCAAGGTCGGTTTGAACCACAACATTGGCAGTTCAAGCTCATGAGACACTCCTTGAAAACTATACAGTGTCACTATGAGTTGGAACCAGCTAGATGGCACTTAACAACAACCTAATCCAAGTCTTAATAAATGGGATTTGCTGCAACAACAGTTAGGTGCCATTGAGTAGGTATCAACTCACAGCGACCTTATGCACAGCAGAATGAAACACTGCCCGATCCTGGGCCAACCTCATTGCTGTTGCCACATTTGAGTCCATCGATGCTGCCACTTGGCCAATCCATCTCGCTGGGGGTCTTCCTCTTTTTCTCTGACCCTCCACCTTAACAAACATGATATCCTTCTCCAGCGACTAGTCCGTCCTGACAATATGTCCAAAGTATGAGAGACAAAGTTTGGCCATCTTGGCCTCCAAGGAGCACTCTGGTTGCACTTCTTCCAAAATGGATCTATTGGTTCTTTTGGCAGCCCATGACACTTTCAATATTCTCCTCCAACACCATAACTCAAAAGCATCAGTTCTTCTATGGTCTTCCTTAGTCACTGTCCAGATTTTGCATGCATATGAGGTTATTGAAAATACCATGATTTGGGTCAGGTGCACCTTAGTCCTCAAGCTGACATCTTTGCTCTTCAACACTTTAAAAAGTTCTTATGCAACAGATTTGTCTATTGCAATACGTCATCTGATTGCTTGACTGTTGCTTCCAGGAGTGTTGATAGTAGATCCAAGAAGAATGAAGTCCTTGACAAATTCAATCTTTTCTCTGTTAATAAGAATGTTGTTTATTGGTTAATATCAGAAAGATGTTTACCTATGCTTTACTGACTACGCAAAGACTTTCGATTGTATGGATCATGACAAGCTATGGACAACTTTGAGAAGTATGAGTATTCTGGAACACTTGACTGTGCTCATGAGGAATCTGTACGTGGACCAAGGGGCAGTTGTTCGAACAGAACATGGGAACACTGGATGGTTTAAAATTAAGAAAGGTGTGTGACAAGCTTGTATTCTTTCACCATACTTATTCAACCTGAATGCTGAGTAAATAATCTGAGAAACTGGGTTATATAAAGAAAAATGTGGCATCAGGAATGGAGGAAGACTCATTAACAAACTGCAATATGCAAATGATACAACCTTGCTTGCTGAAAAGTGAAGAGGACTTAAAACATTTACTGATGACGATCAAAGAGCACAGCCTTCAATTTGGATTACATCTCAATGTGAAGAAGACAAAAATCCTCACCACTGGACCAATAAACAACATTCTTATCAATAGAGAAAAAATAAATGGGCTTACAATATAATATATGTTTGTCTATTTTTCTCAGTCAGATTGCAAAATTGACATAAAAAGAGATTTGAAGAAAAAAAAAATTGTATAAGGAGAACTGGTGATTCTGTAGGATAAAGTACTAGACTGTAGGACAACCATAAGGTCAGTAGTTCAAACCCACCAGTGGCTCCTCGGGTGAACAATAAAGCTTTCTGTTCCTGTAAAGATTTACAGCCTCAGAAACCCTATGTTGTTGTTGTTAGGTGTCATGGAGTTGGTTTTGATTCATGGTTACTCTACACACAACAGAACGAAACACTGCCTGGTCGTGTGCCATCCTCACAATTGTTGTGATATTTGAGCTTATTACCGCTGCCACTGTATCAATCCATAGCTTTTGTAAACCCTCTACAAAGTCACTATGACTTAGAATCAGCTTGCAAGGCCTGTGGGTTAGGTTTTGGATAAGACAAGGAATAAAAACAATGCAATATACACCTGCTACTTCCTATCATTGATCTTTATGATCACATGTTAAAGTGCAAAACCAATTCTAAGACTGCAGGAGAGAATCAATGAGATGACCCTAGAGAATCATAGAGAGTCAGGAAGGTAAGAGGGTGTTCACACACAATAACGGCAGTAGATCTTAAGGAGCACAGGAGTCAAATTGAAAGAGCTTCCAATTATTGATATGCACAACAAAATGAATAAAGTCATACTGGATTGTAATCCAAATAACAAAATACAACGGGACTTCAGAAAGTTCATGGAAAAATGGAATGAAAAGATCATGGCATTTTCTATCAACTTTTTGACGCCCCCTCTTGTGATTTTCCATCCATTTGTTTTGAAATATGGAATTGAATAAATAAACACATAGGGAGAAGAGATGAATCTGCCATGCAGAAGAAGATCAAACAATTTATACAGACACTTTGCCCTCACAGACCTGGAGCACAGATTTTCACCTAGTGTCCTTTCCCTGTTCCAGGATCCTGGTGGCACAGCGGTTAAAACTCCGCTGCTAACCAAAAGGTTGGCTTTTTGACCCTGCCCGAGTCTCCCTGGGAAATGAGGTGGCAGTCTGCTTCCATAAAGATTTATCGTTGTTACAGCCTTGGCAATCCCATGGGGCAGCTGTACTCGGTGCTATGGGCTCCCTGTGAGTTGAAATTGACTGGGCAGTAATGGAAGGATCGTTCGTTTATTAGAACAGATGAAATCTGAGGAAAGTATGGACTTTAGCTAAGGTTCCCATTGGTTCATCAATTATAAAAAATATACCAAATTAGCTTAAGATGTTGATAACATAAGAAATTGGATGTAGGCTATATAGGAAGTTTCTGTACTATCTTTGCAATTTTCTGCAAATCTAAAGCCTTATATTTCTTACATACTTAATTTTTTTTAAATTCTTAAATAGTTAATTTAAATATATATATATATATTTTTTTTTTAAAAGCATGGGCCAGACCTTTCATCACCCTCTGCAGTAACCAGAGTCATGTGGAGATTCAAGGAAATGTCAAAGTAGTGGTAAGTGTCATTCACATTGTGATGTCGGTAGAGGATATTGAAAATATTATGGACTGCCAGAGAATGAACAAATTAGTCTTAGAAGAAATACAACCAGAATGCTTCTTAGAAGCCTGCATGGCCAGACTCTGGCTTGCTTACTTTGAACACATTGTCATGAAACACCAATGGCTGTTAAAGCAGAAATAGTCAGTCAGAACCAGCGAAACTGTCAGGGAGCAGGATGGACACACAGTCAAACATTGGCCTCAAACATAACATGATTTAAAGATGACTCAGGACTAGACATTGTTTCATTCTGTTCTGCATAGGATCATCATGAGACAGAACCTCATCAACAACTAACATTGGAAAAGTAGGTAGTAAAGGAGTCCTGGTGTGGCGCTGTAGGGTAACACTGAACTGCAAGGCTGGTTTGAAGCACAAGGTTGATTGTTCAAACTCACCAGTCATTCTTTGGAAACACTATTCAGAGGGTTGCTATGAGTCGGAACCGACTCGACGGCACTGAACAACAGCAACAACAACAAAGAGATATTTGAAAGAAGCAGGAATGTTTTCATCTAGGAAGGAAGTACAGTTCACTAAAGAAAGATTACCAAAAAA
>NW_006408540.1:17833147-17836041 GCF_000296735.1 Chrysochloris asiatica | reverse complement strand
CAGCCCAATTCATAACCACTACGCTACCAGTGCTTGATACTCAACTTAATTTTTGGAAGTTTTTTCCTCTCTTAATTGATAATAAAGCTTATACCAACAACAACAACAATAAAAAACATCTGTCATAGAGTGTGACACATCTCAGAGACCCAATAGGAACGAATAGAACTACTCCTAAGGGTTTCAGAGCTTGGCTGTCTCTACAGGAGCTGATAGACTTTTCTTTATCCTGCAAATCTTATTTAGAGCAAGCCAATTGGACTCATTCTGCATTTTGACAGAATAAATTTAAATGTAAGGGACACATGACTTACAAAGACGATGTGACTATCCAGAACCTGATTTATTTATCTGGCATGTAGATGCAGGTAATATTATACGGGAGTTTAATGGCCTATCTTTTGCTATATATTATGCAGGGGATGCAATATTTAAGAAATAAAATGGAACGGAGGAAAAGCCTCTTGCCGGAGAAGAGTCCTGAAAATTAATGGTAGGGTACCAAGAACATTGGAAGTTTGAAAATGGTTTGGAAAATTTGCAAAGAGCTTGGGTGAAATTAGGGAATTTACAAGGGACACTCCCTAAAGAAGTGAGGTATGAGAAACTATAAAATGGTGAAGTATAAGAAGCATAGATTTTGTAAATATGTGGTGTGTGAGCATGTTAAGAGGAAAGATAATGTGGTTGGGAGTAAATGATAAGAAGTATTAACTTTATTGTGGTCCCTGGTTGGTGCACATGATTAATGTACTTGGCTGCTAACTGAAAGGTTAGAGATAAGAGTCCATCCAGAGGCAAATCTATTTTGGAAAAGTGAACCGTTGAAAACACCCAGGGAGTTGCCATGAACCAGAATTAACTCCAAAACAACTGGTTATTGTTGTTAAGTGCCTTGGAGTTGAATCTGACTCATACCAACCCTGTATATGGGTTTCCAAGGAGCAGCTGGTAGGTTTGAACTGCTGACCTTGTGATTCGAAGTCCAAATGCTCATCCTATTTAAACATTATTTAAATCTCTGCAGCCCTCTCTTGGTAGGCACTTGCATTCATATAATAGTGTTTCTTAATATTTGGTACAATGACCACTTTTGAGAGAAAAGTTTGGCCATCTTCAATTCAGGTTAGAGGGAAGAAACGAGAAACAGTAAATATTCTTGAGTAAATACTGCCACCAAGTGGATAATTATGCACAGAGCAGTTGCAAAGGAAAATACAAAAGACTAAGGGCTTATAATTAGGATGGTGTTAATGCTTTATGTTCAAGTATTGACCCAAAATTACGCACACCATTCTTTCAGAATGTCAGACTAGATTTTAATATACCTTCTCAAGGTATTATAAGCATTACCAGAGAATTTCAGCAATGAAAAAAGAAAGAAATATTATGTTTACCATCATATTCAATCCTAAAGACTCATTACTGCTAAAGAAATTTACGTCCATGAACTCCCAATAAAATGAGTCAGAGATACTCAATTTATAATAGGGCTTTCAAGGTAGATGTTAGAGGAATTTAATTCATCCTAGACTTTGTACAAGGGTACAAAGTCTAGGATGAATTAAATCTTTGGTATCAATAAACTTGAATTCCCCTTAATCTAAAATCAAATACAGTGGGGAGATATAGAGACAATGGATATAATAAGTTTGACCATTTAAATATGTATTTAAGTCATGTTAATGTAGGAATTTCTTAGTGGTTCAACAATATCTTTTTCCCAGGTTAATCTCATAAGAATCTTTAGGTATTTTATAGAGAGGTTCAAACCTATTAATTACTGTGTTTCCAAAAAAGAATAATGGAATTTATGGGTTTAGAATGACCTTGATAGACCAAGGAAAACTACACGCCGGAGGCTTCATTATTTTTTATGTTTATATAGTATCCGGAGCTTCCAGTTGGTGAAAACTATGAACACTCTTGCTGCTAACTGGAAAGTTGGAGGTTCTAGCCCACCCAGCAGTACCTTGGAGGAAAGGTTTGGGGGGAGGGGTAAAAAATTACAGGAATTGAAAACACATGGAGCACAATTCTAATCTGATCCACATGGGTGAGAATCAACCCAACAGCAGCTAATTTATGCAGTCTCTTCATGAGAGACTTGTGTTGTTGTTATGTATGTTGTTGTTATTATGTGCCGTGGAGTCGGTTCTGACTCATAGTGACCGTGTAAATCTTTACGCAAGCAGAATGCCTCATCTTTCTCTTGCGAACAGCTAGTGGTTTCGAACTGCTGACCCTGAGGTTAGCGGCCCAATTCATAACCACTATGCTACCAGAGCTCCTTTGAGAGGTTTACCCACCCACTTATGAACACTTTGGTAGGGAACTCACTAACCACTAACTAATGTGCTTCTCCATTGTTGGGTCTGGGATTTATAAACGTCACCCTACTTACAAGCTAATAAATTAGCCGATTGCTGCTTTATGGATGTTGGCTGAAGGCATGAGACCTTATTTAAAAGACCTTACCACTCTTGACCAAGCAGCATGAGTATCATGTATGAGTTGGTTCCCTTTGTCTTCCAACATCCCATGGAGGCAACACATGAGGGGCACAGGTTGGTCCTATACATGCAAGTTTGTGTCCTAGCTTGGGAATGTTGAGTTTGGGGAATCCACTACTTGTATAATAAGTAGTAAGCAAACCTGTTTTTTTCCCACATAGAAGTCTTAATTTTTCAAGATGGATTACTTAAATTATTCTTCAAAATTGCTCAAATCCAACCCTGAGAAATGGCCTGAATGAGACAGCTCAGGGCCTTGCACTCTTTTTTTATTTAATGTTTTATTGTGAATTATGTGATAGTTTACATGGGAGAACATTGGTTTTACATTCATTCTATCATATATCTTATCATTGCCATGGTTACAATCCCCTCCATGCA
>NW_006408540.1:17795681-17828153 GCF_000296735.1 Chrysochloris asiatica | reverse complement strand
ATACTTCAGACATATTGTCAGGAGGGACCAGTCTCTGGAGAAGGATATCATGTTTGGTAAGGTGTAGGGTCAGAGAAAAAGAGGAAGACCCCCAGTGACATGGATTGGCCAGGTGGCAGCATCGATGGACTCAAGCATGGCAGCGGTAGTGAGGTTGGCCCAGGATTGGGCAGTGTTTCATTCTGCTGTGCATAGGGTCACTATGAGTCAGTACCAACTTGATGGCACCTAACAACAACAATAACAACCAGGTCTGCAGTTCAAGCTCATCAGTTGCTTCTGGAAAGCCTTCAACAGTGTCACTATGAGTCAGAACCAACTTGACAGCTCTTAACAACAACAATAACCCTTATTCTAGAGTTTTGGTGTGGCGCTGTAGGATAAGCACTGGAATGCTAACCACAAGGTTGCTGTTGTTAAAAACCATCAAGTTAGTTCTGACTCATAATGACCCTGTATTGGGCTTCCAAGGAGTGATTGTGTGTTTGAACCACTAAGCTTGTGGTTCAAAGAGACCTTGTGGTCCAGTGCATCATCCTGCAGCACCAGCCACACCAGGACTCTAAGTGGTTCAAACCCACCAGCTGCTCCTTCGAAACAGGGCTGCTCTGAGTTGGCAATGACTCATATGGCATACAACAGCCGTCATTCTGAGGTCTTGGGAAATTTCATGTCACCAATGTTTGATGAAGGTACATCCATTTCTTTCTTTTGCTATCTTGCTAGTTTGTTTGGTAGCAGTTTTGGAATGATGACTCAAATCTGCTACTGTGATCACAAATCTAGAAGGTCTTACAACAAATGATTTAGTAGTACAACTGTCAGAATTGCAGGTGATTCTCACTGAACATACTGACATTTCCTCAAATCTGAGTGCCTTTATAAGGATGCTGGAAGCAAACTTTGCACAGACAGGTTTTTAAATCAGAACAGTCTCTTTTTATGACTAGAGAGAAAGAAGAAACTTTTCCCCTCATCATATATTTCATTCATCAGCAGTTTGAAGAGCTTTGAGTTCCAAGGCCAATCACAGGAATCCAATTAGACAGAAGGAAAAGAAGGCCTGAAAAATAATAATGTATAAGTAAAGGAGAAAACACACATTTTAACAAATGAAATCTGGGGCCCATACTACTGAATTTTCAACTAAACCCTCAGCTTTGGAAAGGAAGCACAGGGAAAAGGAGCTGCCTTCCTAGAATTCAGATGAGTAAGACCTGCAATGAACCATTGAGCTTTATCATTACCCATTTTATTTCTATTACTTCAGATATGCTCATTAGAGGTTAAATTATGAATTAACACTTACATATACAATAAAAAAACAAAGAAGATACAGGTCCCTTTGATATATTTTATTTCTTCTAGAGCGGACAAAGAAATTAGATGTGATTTCCATGAAGTTAGAAGAGAACATAAACAGAATCTTTGTTGATGGACCAAAACTAGGATCTGTTATTGTTAGGTGCCATAGAGTCGGTACCAACTCATAGTGACCCCATGCACAACAGAACGAAACACTGCCTGGTCCTGGGCCAACCTCACAATTGTTGCCATGCTTGAGCCCATTGATGCTATCACTTGGCCAATCCATCTCACTGGGGGTCTTCTTCTTTTTCTCTGAACCTCCACCTTACCAAACATGATATCCTTCTCCAGCAACTGGTCCCTCCTGACAGTATGTCCAAAGTATGTATGAGAGACAAAGTGTGGCCATCTTGGCCTCCAAGGAGTACTCTGGCTGCACTTCTTCCAACACAGATCTGTTGGTTCTTTTGTCAGCCCATTGGAGCACTGGGTAACATATCTAGATATACCTAACCTGTATTGTAGAGAAATCAGGCACAAAAACAATTTGCTAAGAGATGGCCCCTGAAAATGTTTCTTGGAACCTCTAACTTATCATCTACCTGTAAAAATTCAGGCTTGAGCTGGGGAGATGGGAATTTCTTTAAAGAGCATTGTCAGAGTCTTGTGCATCCCCCATTTCCCTCAGCAGAGCCAAGCATAGCAGAAAACTAAAGCAGATCATTGAAGACGTTTTAGTAAAGTTGATCTGCAGTTCCAAGTTCAGGAGCTGAGTGCACTTTGACCCCGTGCCTGACTCTGTTACAGTAAAATGAGACTGCCTAAGATACAGAAAAAAGAGAGAGGCCTACATTGGGAGTTGTCTGCACATCCGGAACAAAAATGCCAAGTTTCTTATAAGCTAAGGGATCATAGTTAGCCTAGAACTGTCCTTAAAAGACTGTACCCAGGAGAATAAAAACAAAGTCTGTACCAAGAAGGTAGGAGCTGAGTGAGAAGGGATAATACATTGTCAGCTGGAAAGTTCCTCTACTGAGTGTGTGTGTGGCCAGAGAAACTCTGAACTCAGATCAGATCTAAAATGTACTGTTCAGATATCTGTATGGTGTTCTGTACTGCCAAGTCAGTTCTGACCCATAGCAACCCTGTATAGGGTTTCCGAGAAGCAGCTTGTGAGCTTGAATCGCCAACCTTGCAGTTCAAACAACTTTGCCACCCAGCTCATTAACCCACAGAACCTTATCTGTATGTTGTTGTTGTTAAGTACTATGGAGTCAGCTCCGACTCATAGTGACCCTGCACAGGGTTTCTAACGCTGTAAATCTTTACGGGAGCAGAACGCCTCATCTTTCTCCCGTGGAACCGCTGGTAGTTTTGAACTGCTGGCCTTGAGGTTGGCAGCCCGATTCATAACCACTACGCTACCAGAGCTCCTTTTTTTTTTTTTTTTTTTAATCTGTATATAACTAAAAAAAAACTATTGGATCTGTCTGAGATCTCATCCAGCAACCAAGAGGGAAACCCAATACAGTTTAAAGGCAACAATGGGAGAAACATCAAGCTGCTTCCTGCTAGCACACTGCTGGGAGCGCCTCTTTCAGTGAACCTCTATGGATCCAGCAGGACATATTACCTAGAGCAATGCTTCTCAAATGTTACATCACCGCCAGCTCATGAATTACCTAGGAATGATCTTGTAGATGCTCTGATTCTGTTTCAATACATGCCTGGCCTGGGGCCCACGATTTTGCATGTTTGATGAGCTCCAACATGATGCCCATGCTGCTGACCCCCAAAGTCCACTCTAAGCAGTGAGCACCTGGGGCAGTGCTTTTCTAACTTTGGTGTCTATCAGAATTATCCAGTGAGACCCTAAATCCAGAGGCCTAGGCTTCTTGAAGTAGGATAGGCCTGGGTCTCTGCAATTGAACCAGGTTCTCCATGTGGTTTTGATACACAGCAGTGTTTGAGAAGCACACTGCCATGGAGCAGCGGTCCTCAAAATGAGCTATACGTTACAATCACCTGCTCCCATATTCTGATGGAATTAGGCTGGGGTGTGAGGCTAGGGTTTTCTAAACCTTATCAGGTGAGATTGTTTTATAGCCAAAGATTGAGCATTACTCCTCTAGAGACAGGGTGGAGGATGGAGGGTTGGGATAAAGCAACTGCTACCACATTTCACTAAGGAGTTCTGGTAGCGTGGTGGTTACAAATCACGCTGCGAGCCTTAAGATATTCCTCAGGAGAAAGATGAGGCTTTCTGCTCCCGTAAAGACTGACAGCCTCAGAAACCCTGTACAGGGTCGCTATGAGTTGGAACCAACTCCACAGAACAACAAGCGTGTTTCACTACCAATTACCAACAGAGCTATTGGAGAAGCTGGAATTTTCATGGGAAAGACATACCTGCTTGTTCATCACTCTCTGGGTCAATGTCATGGAGATCTGATCAAACTGTTTATAGACATTTTAATGAAGGCATTAGAAGGAGTACATGCCCTGAGGACAGGGACCCTGGCTCTTATTTGATAAATGCTAAAAATATATTATAGGAGCTCTGGTAGCGTTGTGGTTATGAGTCGGGCTGCTAACCTCAAGGTCAACAGTTTGAAACTATAAGATATTCCTCAGGAGAAAGATGAGGCTTTCTGCTCCTATAAAGATTTACAGTCTTGGAAACCCTGGACAGGGTCATTATGAGATGAAACTGACTCTAAGGCACATAACCACCACCACCACCTAGTGTGGCACTATGGGTTAATGCGCTAGACTGCAAAGCCGGTTTGAACTACAAGGTAGATGATTCAACCTCACCAGCTGCTCCTCGAAAACCCTGTAATAGGGTCACTATGGGTCAGAACTCAGTGACACTTAACATCGATGACAAAAATATATCGAAATCTGGATGTGGCGCTGTAGGATAAGCACTGGATCACAAGGTTGGTTTGAACTGCATGTCCGTAGGTTCAAACTCATCAGCTCCTCCTCAGGAACCCTATACAGGGTCACTAGGACTCAGAACTGACTCGATGGCACTTAATAACAACAACAACAAAAATACATTACTACAAGAGTGGAAATAAATAAAAAGCTTTGTAAAATAAACATTGGACTCTAACATACATGATTCTCAGAGAAGGCATGTATCCCAAAACAGTATTTCAAAGTGTAAATTCCTATCCAAGTTGGAAGCAGGAAATGTCTGATGATGGCTCAAGAAGCATGTCTAAAAGCCTTAAGGCAGCTCTCCATTACAAACACTGTTTCTTTAGGGAGACATTTGTCGTTGTTAAGTGCCCTTGAGTCAGGTCTGTCTCATAGAGACCCTGTACAGGGTTTCTGAGGCTTTTAAAATCTTTGCAGGAGCAGAAAGCCTCATCTTTTTGGTTGGTGGGCTCAAACCACAGACTTTGTGCTTCACAATCAAGTGCTTATCATATGGAGCCACCATGCTCCCCAAGAAAGACATTAATATATAATCATTTAGATAATTTCAAATAAATATAGATGTGACTTAGTGAAAAGACAGCACACAAATACACACACTTAGTTTACTCCTCATGCTTCTAGACCCTCAAGTTGGTTCAAACTCATAGCAATGAGTTTGAATCACCGGTCTTATAATTCAAATAGACCCTACAGTCAAATGCTTATCCTACAAGTGACATACTGGGACTCCAGATCACCAATGGTTATGTGCTGTCATGTTGGTTACTACTCATAGTGATCTTGTATAGGGATTCTGAGGAGCATCTTGTGGGTATGAGCTGCCGAACTTGTTGTTCAAAGTCTAGTGCTGATCCTATAGTGTCACACAGGAAGTTAATGGTTGTTAAGTGCGATCGAGTTGGTTGTTAAGTGCTGTTGAGTTGGTTCCAACTCCAAGAAGCAGCTGGTGGGTTTGCACTGCAGACCTTGTGGTTAGCAGTCCAGTGCTTATCCTACAGTTAACAGACCTCTAATTGTTAA
This sequence comes from Chrysochloris asiatica, assembly GCF_000296735.1. NCBI lineage: Eukaryota > Metazoa > Chordata > Mammalia > Afrosoricida > Chrysochloridae > Chrysochloris > Chrysochloris asiatica. The sequence goes on along the minus strand of NW_006408540.1, from coordinate 17,822,873 downwards.
GTGTCTTTCAGCTCCAACTCATAGTGACCCTGTATAGGGTTTCTGAAGAGCGGCTGCTGAGTTTGAACTGCCAACCTTGCGGTCCAGCACATGAACCTGCAGCACCACACCGCGACTCCAACCTCTAATTAGAACCCTAAAATACCCTTTTCTGACTGTACCTAGGACACTTTCCTTCGTTGTTTGCCTCAATGGCACCTTGTACCTCATTAGTGTACTGATTCTGAATGTGGGTCTGTCTACCTATTACTAAGTGTAAGCTCCCTTTCTTACTTAAAACCATTGTCTGTTCCAGTTTTGACTCCTCAGCCATTACTAAACTGGGCTAACTGGGTCTGAAGCCCTGAGAACAATGGACTTGAAACACTGAAAGACGGTTCTAACGGGCTGAGAGATGAGCACCAGAACGTTTTCGGTAGTTGAGACAGACAAGGACACACATAGAAAGTCAACAGTGTGGGAATGGAAGAGGTGAAGGGAAGGGAGGTGTTCAGAAACACTACAGGGTTTCCCGTTGGCAAAGTACATAAACCATGACTTAATTCTCCAAGAGAAACACCAGAGGGGAGCAGGTTTAGCGGGAAAGATGGTGAGTTAAGTTTGGAGGACGCTGTCTGATATGTCTGAAGAGCTCTGGCGGCATAGTGGATTAAGTGTCAGGCTGCTAATTGCAAGGTCAGTGGTTCAAATCTACCAGCTGCTCCACAGGTGAAACATGAGGCTGTCTGCTCCAATCAAGATTAACAGTCTTGGAAACCCCAAGGAGCAGTTCTACTCTGCCCTATAGGGTTGCTGAGTCAGAACTGACTCAGTGGCAGTGGGCGGGGTGGTTAGTGTCTTAACAAGCAACTCTACACCAAGTCTTAATGTGTGCTTTAAAGCATAGAACTCAATGAAGCTACTTGGAGAATAAGAAAGATTCTGAAAACAAGGATGATGGGGGAGGAGAAAATAGAACCTTAAAGTTTGTGCTTAGAGTAAATAAAGGAACAGGTAGTATTAAGCAAGATGTAAACTAAAAAAAAGTGTGGTGCAAAACTTTCCAAATGAAGAAAATGGAAGATATTGGAAACTCACTTGTCACTGTAAAAATGGCCTGGGGAAGGCATCTGACCACCTCTGACATCACGAGGTGATGTCAAGGCCAATTCCTATGAGACTAATGTCAGACATGCCTCTGCCTTCCTACCCCTATCAAATCTGACACCAACCACCCCACCCACACACCGTCTGTCATCTGAGTTCAGTAATTCATTACAATGGCCACACAGAATTCAGACCGTAAGTATGATTATGAGGTTTACTAGGAAAGCTAACAGGACTAGAAACGTCCAGCGTACATTTCTTCTCAGCCATACCTGGCCTCTGCCGTGGGTAGGCAACATTACAAAGCTCTTTTAGCACTGCTGACAAATGCCTGAATGGACATTCCATTCCACTGTAAGCCTCAGTCCCAGGCTTAGGTCTGTGGGCCAACCAACTTAGCTCCTGCAATTAAGTGCTTGATGATACCTCACTCTATAAAAGAACCTCCTGCCCAAAGACAGCCCACTTTATTCACTCTGTGGGCCTAAGTCGTTCTTGCTCTTGATTCTGCTGCTCCCACTTGTCTGGTGCCACAGCTTTCTGTCCTTGGTTGGAGGAGTTTCAATGCACAAAGATCTTGGGGTACCGAACACCACTCAACTCTTCTTTTTTTCTTGATGTTAAGTGGGACCTCACCTCCTGCTTCTGAGATGGCTTATTTTATACTCAGCAGGATGGCAAAACTGACCAATCCCCACATTAGAGCTCCAAGTTTCTACAATTCTGTCAACAATCACTCACAATTGAATCATATAATCCTATCAGCATCTTCCCCCACTTTATTACCCAATCTCATCAGCAAAAGAGGAAGCACCTTGAAATCGGCACGATGCCACCCAATCATTTGGCGGAGTTACAAAGGCTATGGCTAGAAGAACCATATTAAATAATTCACTGCACCACACCACCATGAGCAAATCTACTTTCTAGAACTAGTTCTCATGAAATGAGACTACTCCTAAGTTGTTATTAGAATGAAATATGGTATTTTGAGTTACAGTGTCACCTGGAACTTTTAATAAAACAGTAGCTGGACACTCCACATTTATGAGAACTAAGTAAAACTAAGTCTGCTCAGACACAAAAAAGACACAGTTCACCTCAGGCACTTGGCACAAGGTATAGAGAATGTGATGAAAGCATTTCTTAATAAAAAAAAAGGACATCTAGGGAGAGTGGGAGAAGTCTGTCTCCATTCAGTGAACATGTGATCTCCATGAGTCAAAAGTCAATATTTTAATCCCAAAAAAAGCAGCACTAACTTATTCTTGTTCTTTCATTAAGCAATGATCTAGCACAGAACAATGCATTGCTTAACGCAGCTGCCTTATAGTTCAAATCACAGAAATAGCTGCCAGTCACTCCCACTCATGGCAATCCCATTTGTGACAGAAGAGAACTGTGCTCCACAGGATTTTCAATGGTTGAGTTTTCAGAAGTAGATCACGAGGCCTTTCTTCTGAAGTCCTTCTGAGTAGGCTTGTATCTCCAACTACCCGGTTAGCAGAAGAACAAAGTTATCATTTGCACAACCCAGGGACTTGAAAACAATTTAAAAGCACAAATATATGTACATGACATAGACTCCCATAAACACATGCAGTAAGCACATGAACTGTACACCCCATTCTTTATTATTTACAAAACATTTGTACAGAAATCTATGATTCCATGGAATCCAATGTGAATCTATGTAAGGGCAAAGAGATTAGTGTCATTGCTAAATGTCATCAAGTCAGTTCCCAATCATAAGGTTTCCAAGGAGTAATGGTTCAAACTGATCTTGCGGTCCAGTGCTTATCCTACAGTACCATAACAGGACTCCACAAAGAAATTATATAGCATACTTAACATCTACACATTTCTAGATTTCTTGTTTGCCATGTAACACATCCACACTGATTCATGAACAATGGTGGTGGTGGTGGTTGTGTACCATGGAGTCATGTTTCCACTCACAGTGATGCTGTATAGGGTTTCTGACTCTGTATAGGGTTTCTGAGGCTGTAAATCTTTATGGGAACAGCAAGCATCATCTGTCTCCCATGGAGCAGCTGGTAGATTCAAACAGCAGACCTTGTGGTTAGCAGCCCAACTCATAATCCACTACACTACCAGAGCTCCTTGATCCATGCATGGTGTTGTTTGTTATTAAGCACCATCGAGTCAGTTCTGACTCATAGTCACTCTGTATAGGGTTTCCAAGAAGCTAGTAGGTTTGAATTGCCGACCTTGTGGTTTGCAGTCCAGCGCTGATCCTACAGAGCTACAACAAGAGTCCTTATGTTGTTGTTGGTAAGTGCCATCGAATTGATTCTGACCCATAGTGACCCTGTATAGGGTTTAGAGTCCTTATTATTATTGTTAAGTGCCGTCAAGTCGATTCCGACCCATAGTGACCCTGTATAGCATTTCCAAGGTGCAGCTGGTGAGCTTGAACCACCAACCTTACAGTTCAAAAAGCTTTGCAGTCTGGTGCATTAACCCACAGCGCCACACCAGGACTGACTTCAGAGTCCTTATAGCTACAAACAAATACAGAGATAACTGAACCAGGTTTAAACTACTGTACTTTGATATATTCTCTAAAAGTTCATGCAAACAAAAAATAGGATGAATACACTGTAAGTATGTATAACTTTAGATCCATCAAGTAAAAACAAATAGCAAATCTCATTATGAGATATAATGATGGAATTCATACATCATTGTCATAGCTTCCAGTTCTTGATGTCATGAGTATTTGTTTTTGTCACGTGACACAGAATAAGCTTCTGGGCTTAAAGAAATTATTGACAGAAAAGTAGTTATTGGAGATTTTATAAGAGAAACCGTGAGGGCAACACAAGGTCCCTAAATGCTTTTATCTACCTGAACTACATACACTACTTTCAACCTAAAGTGGAAGTAATACATTGACTCGAGGTACTTTATGAGGGATCGCAGAGGCTTTATAGGATAAGCACTGGGCTGTGAACCACAAGGTTGGCAGTTCAAGCCCACAAGCTGTTCTGTGGGAGAAAGATGAGGCTTTCTGCTCCTTCAAAGATTTACAGCCTCAGAAACCCTACACAGAGCCGCTTTAAGTGGGAAACAACTCAACAACAATAGCAATAGTGTCTTATGAGAAAGAGAGACACTGAAGTTGTATTGCTTCTGCTTTAGTCTTTATGGACTCCTGGTATAGTGCTGCAGGATAAGCACTGAACTATTAACTGCAAGGTCGGCAGTTCAAGGCTACCAGCTACTCTTAGAAACCCTATACTGGGTCGCTATGAGTCAGAACCTATTCAACAGCAAATAGAAAAATAGTGTCTTCATGTGTGTGTGGATGTGGTACAAGCTAAGAGAAAGATTAGGATTGGTTCAAATTTAAACTAAAAAACAGAGAAGAACTACTTGAAAAAATACTGACTCCTAGTGGTAATATCAGAGTCCTGGTATGGCGCTGCGGGTTAACGCGCAAGGTCAGTTTGAACTGCAAGGTTGGCGGTTCAAGTTCACCAGCTGCTCCTTGAAAACCCTAGACATGGTCCCTGAGTTGGACCTAACTCAACATCATTTTCACATTTGTTTTATGAAGCACTGAAGTGTATTATATTTTGTCACTCACTGTTCTAGTTTTTACAATTTAAAATTACAACTAGTCTAATAAACTTCAATTTGATAATTAGCATTTCCCAAAAAAAACTCATGCCATGAACTCCAATTTGATTTGCAAACTTAATTTCTTTTCTGAACAGCTTGACAACTATTACTTTACATGTGCTGGAAGTAGCAGTACTTAGACTAAAAACAAAAGTTGAGTTTTTAATAATCCTCATCTGTGGAATACATTAGCTACATCACACTTTTTTTTTTTAATCAGCCACTGTTAGAAACAAATGAAAATTATTTGGCTCTGAATAGTAGTGAAAATTGACCCCAATGAAGAATGTTCCACTGGACTCCTTTTGGCTTTACATAAAGCAAACAGCTAAAATGCTCTCCCGACATCAGTTTGGCAGGGAGGAAGGAAACATTTATAAAAACATCCAGTCAAGTACCTGTAAAAACACATAAAATCCAAAATGAGACCTTTACTTGTGCTATTAGAATAAAAGTTTAAGGATCATAAACTTTAATAAAAGCTTTTTGTATATTAAAGAGATAAAGCAATTATAAAGACTAAAAAGATTATTAATCCAGTTAAATGTAATCTTAAGGAAAATTAGATCTATGCTAACGGGGCAAGTGCTAGATCATGAAATACTTTTGTATCTAATTCTAAGCAAGCCAGATTCTATATACATAAATAAAACATAAATATTGGTTGTTGTTGTTGTTGTTAAGTGACATGGAGTCGATTCCGACCCATAGCGACCCTGTACAGGGTTTCCGAGGTTGTAAATCTTTACGGGAGTAGTAAGCCTCATCTTTCTCCCACGGAGCAGCTGGTAGTTTCGAACTGCTGACCTTGCGGTTCATAATCCGATTTGTAATCACTATGCTACCAGAGCTCCTTAATATTAATACATAATAAATAGAATTTAATGAAATTACATTCATTCTTGCTCTCTAACTGTGGACCAGGGGTCAGCGAATGACATATAGCCTGTGGATCAAATCTGGACCTTTATTTAGTGGATTTGAACCACTGACCTCTCAGTTAGTACCCCAGTGCACTATCAGGACTCCTTTAGCATGAATAAACCAAAAACCAAAATACAAGTTCACTACTACTGAGCCAATTTTGACTCACAGTGACCGTGTTGGGTTTTCCAGGCTGTAAAACTTTACGGGAAGAGAGCAGCTTTCTCCCACGCAGAGTCTGGCGGGTTTAAACTGCCGACCTTGTAGTTTGCAGTCCAGTGCTAATCCTAAAGTGCCACCACGGTTCCTTTTAGCATGAATCGTCCCTTGAAATGCCCTAATTATTTTTAAAGATGAGGAGATGAAACGGTTAAAGACAGAGATGAGGCTGAGAGTGAGGGGAGAGGACGTACCTCATTCTCTAATGGATATGAAGCCAATCTGTGTACCAAAGCCAAGACCATCTCGAACATGAGAGAAAAACTTGTGAGGATGGCAGGATGTACAGAGGTGGAGATCCTGGTTCTGGTCCTGAATATTCTGTGGAAGAATTCCTCCCCGTTCTAGAAGAACCCTTTGGGTAAAAAGTTTGCAAAACATACCATGAGACTATTTTACTAATAGCCAAAACAATATGAAAAAATAGCATGGATGCTGGTGTGAAAGCATTCTAGGAAGTTGGTTTGGAACAAAGCAAATTGCTATTCAGTTACAGAACTAGTAAGGAAATGGTAAATTTTATTAGTATTCATCATACAAGTCATACATGAACTTTATTCCTACCATTGTGTCTTTATAAGATTATTATATATTATAAGATTCGAGAACAGAATCTTATAATAAAAATCCATGACTTACTTAAGTAGAGACTTCTAAAGTTATCAGGTCTTGTAGATAAGGTTCATTTGCTTCAGACATAGCATGCTTTTTAGTCATACAGCCTTCATATCCCCTTTACTCATATTTAGTGACATTTTCCACAGAAAACTTGCTTCTCCATAAACAATTTATATGAAATCTAATTACAAGTTAGTGATACTTACTCCACAAGTCACATTTAAAAATCAATTTTAATCCTTTATACTTATATACTAAATTAGGCAGAATATGGACAAGGTTTTGAAGACTGGAATAGAAACATAATTTAAATCAGACCGCAATTTTCCTTTGTGAAAATTACGTTGTTTTTTTTTTTTTTTATACAGATACTAATAGCAAAACACCATTTTTTTGTTTGTTTGTTTTTAGAATGTAAGGCACCAACCATAAAGATGTTTTCAAAATGGCTAATAATTTTATTAAGAAATATATTCTACTTAGAGACTATGGGAATGCAGTAGCTCCATATGATAAGCACTGGAATGTGAATCACAAGGTCTGCAGTTCAAGTCCACCAGCTGCTCCATGAAACAAAGATAAGGCTTTGTGCTCATGCAAAGATTTAAAGCCTTGGAAAACCTATACAGGGTCATTACGTATCTGAACTGTAAAGACGGCACTAACAACAACTTATGGAGAAAATGAATCATGTTTAAATATCAGCTTCCTCGCAGTTTATTAAAGAGTTCTGGGCACACTGTGGATTAAGCCATAGGCATACTAGCCTCAAGCCCAATAGTTCAAACCCACCAGCCACTCCACAGGACAGAGAGTAGGCTGTCTGCTCCCATAAGGACTTAGTCTTGGACTCTCTACAGGGTTGCTATGACTCGGCATCAGCTTTATGGTAGCTCTAAAATTCATAAGTTATAATTAGAAAATGTAGCTGAGAAATGGTGGTGAAGAACAGTACATACTGATTTTATATGATGTTAAAAGTTGTTGTTATTGTTAGTGCACTGGAGTCTGTTCCAACTCATAGCAACTCTGTATAGGCTTCCAAGGCTGTAAATCAAGGGTGGGAATATCCAGCCCATGGGTAGTATAAAGCCCGGGACATCATTTGGTCTGGACTTGCCAAGGCAACTGCAGTTCCAGCCATCACATTTGTTGTTAAGTACTGTCCAGTCAGTTCCAACCCATAGTGACACTGTATAAGGTTTCCCAGGAGCAGCTCTTGAGCTTGAATCACCGACCTTGTGGTTCAAATTGACTTTGCAGTCCAGCACATTAACCCACAGTGCCAAACCAGGACTCCAGTCATCACATTGTTGTTGTTGTGAAGTGCCGTCAAGTCTGTTCTGAACCATAGTGACCCTGTATAGGGTTTCCAAGGAGCAGCTGGTGAGCATGAACCACCGACCTTGCAGTTCAAACAACTTTGCCGTCTGATACATTAACCCACAGCACCACTCCAGGACTCCAGCCATCACATTGTTGTTGTTAAGTGCCATCGAGTCGATTCCAACCCATAGTGACCCTGTATAGGGTTTCTGGGGAGCAGCTGGTGAGTTTGAACCTCTGACTTTGCAGTTCAAACGGCTTTGTGGTCTGGTGCATTAACCCCCAGCGCTACACCAGGACTCCCAGTCACCACGTTGTTGTTGTTGTTGTTGTTAAGTACCGTGGAGTTTGATTCTGACTCATAGTGACCCTGCAAAGGGTTTCTGAGGCTATAAATCTTCACAGGAGCAGAAAGCCTTATCTTTCTCCTGTGGAACAGCTGGTAGTTTCGAACTGCTGATCCTGAGGTTGGCAGCCCAACTCGTAACCACTACGCTACTAGAGCTCCTTAGTAATCACATTAGGGGTGGGTTAATTAAATGTTTGACCAAGTATAACAGTTCTTAAGTTGAAAATTTTGTAAGGGCCATGATTGATGTTATAAATTTTGGCAGAAAAAGGTTCCCCACCTTTGCTGTAAATCTTTGCAGGAGTAGAAAACCTCATTTTTCTCCTGGAAGTTAAAAATAGTTCTTATAAAACTATAAGCCAACTGTTTTTTTCCTTGACTTTTAAATGAATAGGAGACACCAGATAGGAAAATTTCTGTTATTTAAACTGAAATAAGAACAGATTTAATATATGATGGTACATCAACATTGGTACAATATCATAGAAACCTTAATTTTTAAAAATGTATCAAATTTGAATACCGTTTCTCAACACATCCTCCATCTAAGATGGTCTATAGGCTTCAGAAGGTAGTGTTTCCATCTCTTTAGCCCTTCCATAGAGCTTTGATACATTAGACACTAAAGGCTAAAGACCAAAGACCAAAAGAGTTGTGGGATGACATCAAGAACATCATACAGAAGAAAGCAAAATGTCATTAAGGCAAGAAAGAAAGAAAAGATCCAAGATGGATGTCAGAAGAGACACTGAAACTTGCTCTCCAGTGTAGAGATGCTAAAGCAAATGGAAGAAATAAGGAAGTATAAGAGCTGAACAGAAAATTTCAAAGGTCAGCTCAAGACGACGAAGTCAAATATTACAATAACAAAATGTGCAAAGATCTGGAGTTAGAAAACCAAAAGGGAACAACACACTCAGCATTTCTCAAGATGAGGGAACTGAAGAAAAAATTCGACTTTATTATTGAAGGATTTTCTGGGTAAATTAGTGAATGATGCAGAAACCATCAAAAGAAGATGGACGAATACTCAGAGTCACTGTACCAAAAGGAAATGGTTGATGTTCAACTATTTCAAGAGGTAGCATATGATCAAGAGTCAATGATACTGAAGGAAGAAGCCCAAGACGCATTGAAGGAACTGAATGAATACAAATTGAAATCTTTCAACGAAATGAGGTGGCACTGGAGGCACTCACTCATCTATGCCAAGAAATCTGGAAGACAACTATCTAGCCAACTGATTGGAAGAGATCTGTATTTGTGCCCATGCCACCCAACGGAATGTGGAAATCATCGGACAATGTCTTTGATACCCCATGTGAATAAAGTGTTACTCAAGGTAACACAGAAACAGCTGCAAGCATACATGACAGAGAACTTCTAAAGGTTCAAGCTGGATTCAGAAGAGGGCGTGGAATGAGGGATATCATTGTTGATATATGATGGATCTTGGCTGAAAATAGAAAATACCAGAAAGATGCTTTACCTGTGCTTTATTGACTACACAAAGGCTTTAGATTGTGTGGATCATGACAAGCTATGGACAACATTGCAAAGTATGAGTATTCCGGAACACTTAATTGTGCTCATGAGCAATCTGTACCTGGACCAACAGGCAGTTGTTCAAACACAACATGGGAACACTGAATGGTTTAAAATTAGGAAAGGTGTGTGACAGGGTTGTATTCTTTCACTGTAATTACTCAACCTGTATGCTGAGCAAATAATCCAAGAAGCTGGGTTATATGAAGAAAATCATGGCATCAGGATTGGAGGAAGACTCATTAACAACCTGTGAGATGCAGATGATACAACCTTGCTTGCTGAAAGGGAAGAGGACTTAAAACATCCACTGATGAAGATCAAAGAGTACAAACTTTGGTATGGATTGCATCTCAATGTAAAGAAAACAAAAATCCTCACCATTGGACCAATAAACAACATTCTTATCAACAGAGAAAAGATTGAAGTTGTCAAGGACTTCATTCTTCTTGGATCAACTATCAACACTCACAGAAGCAGCAGTCAAGAAATCAAACGACGTATTGTATTAGGCAAATCTGCTGCACAGGATCTTTTTAAAGTGTTGAAGAGCAAAGATGTCAGCTTGAAGACTAAGGTACACCTGACGCAAGCCATTATATTTTCAATAACCTCATATGCAAGTGAAAGTTGGACAGTAAATAAGGAAGATCATAGAATTGATGCATTTGAGTTATGGTGTTGGAGGAGAATATTGAAAGTGCCATGGGCTACCAAAAGAACAAACAGATCTGTGTTAGAAGAAGTACAGCCAGAATGCTCCTTGGAGGACAAGATGGCCAGACTTCGTCTCTCATACTTCGGACATATTTTCAGGAAGGTCCAGTCACTGGAGAAGGATATCATGTTTGGTAAGGTGGAGGGTCAGAAAAAAAGAAGACCCCCAGCGAGATGGACTGGCCAAGTGGCAGCATCAATGGGCTCAAGCATGGCAACAATTGTGAGGTTAACTTAGGACCAAGCAGTTTTTCATTCTGTTGTGCATAGATAGGGTTGCTATGAGTTGGTACTGACTCCATGGCACCTAACAGACAGCCCTCCCTAAAAAATTCTGCACATCAAAAGAGCAGTTAGTTCTGGCATCTTTGTGGAACTGAAATCATGTTCCTTTTCAATGTTATTTTGTGTTTGGGGAACCAAAAGACTTCTTAAGAGAATGACACCAGGGCTGTAGGGTAGATGATGTTTCCCAATGAAATTCCCCTAAGTGAGCCCTTGTTGTTGTTAAGTCCTGTCAAGTCAATCAGTTCCAACTTACAGCAACTCTGTATAGGGTTTCCAAGGAGAGGCTGGTGAATTTGAACCACCAACCTTGTGGTATAGTGCATTATCCCACAATGTCACCAAGATTTCTTACTACCCTTGAAAATGAGAGGTATACTGATGTGATGGGAAAAAATTCCCCAGTATTTTCTGGTCTTTTTTCATCAATGTAGTTTTCCATTTTCTTTAAAACTTCTTTATTAGGTCCTGTGACTGTCTGGTGCCCTTTGAGGAAGTCTTTCAAATTACTCCTTTAGAATCCGCCAAAACAGTTGCTATAAGCTTCCAAGCTGACCTCTCTGTCTTGGATTCAACTGGGGCAGCAGATCCCCTCAGAAGCCATTACTTTGATTGGATCATTTTGTTTTTTAAGGCACCTTATGGAAACTAAGGTAAGTACGTTACTGCAAGAGCTTATGTGCAGTCATTCACTGATCACGTGTTGTTGTTGTTGTTAAGTACTGACAAGTCCGTTCTGATTCAGAGTGGCCCTGTATAGCATTTCTGAGGAGTGGCTGATAGGTCTGAACCACCAGCCTTGCAATTAGTTAGCAGTCCAGTGCTTACCCTGTAGTGCCATACCATGACTCCATTGATGGTATAGCCATGTTTACACGTTTTGTTTGGAATAAACCCATGCACGTACGAACTGGAAGCCTAGCAGCATATTTTTTGACTTTCCCTCATATTAAGTCAGTTTTTGTGAACATATGCATGTCAGATATTTAAAAGTCTATTAACTGAAGTGTCCTTGGAGTTGTTAATCATTTTCTGAAGTGATTTTGATTTTAGAAGCAATAAGCAATAACCAAACTTGTAGTTCCAGATGAAATCAAACATACCTGGTGGCTGTACGGATGTCAATATAGGGATTTGGTGATTCAAACAGTCGTACACATTTGGGATCAAGATTATAAAATGCCTTTGCTGATTCCCTTGGAAGTGTAAAACAGCAAGGTCCCACTGAAGGGCCCAGCACAACAATAATGTCTTCCAAACTGGAGCCATATTCTGTTATCATAGCCTTCACTGTAACCATAGCAACACCTAACAGCGTGCCCTTCCATCCTGGTAAACAGGAAGAAAAAGAGGAAAGGAAACATTACAACTGAACAAAATTGCATCTCAATTTACATCTAAGGTAAAATGAACAACATTGGTTTGTGTATTTCTTTAAATTCCCAAAACAATATATGGATCACAAAGTTTTCACATTATAGGACTGTTTTTTAAATGAAATGCACTGTATAAAACATCTGGTAAAGAAAGGACATTTAATGACAGTTCCCTTCCATTTCCTTTTAAAAATATCCTATGCTTTTCCTTCCTCTGGGCTTACACTTTCCTAGTCTTCTCTCTCTCCCCTTTACTTTTTACAATAAAGTAAACCAGTTCTATTTCAAGTAACATTTCCCACACCTTCCCCATTGATTCAACTTTCCTTTTCAATGGTTCCTGTGATTGTTCTAAGATCAAACTGTTTTATTTATTCTTACTCTCATCCAGTTACCAAAGACAGAAATCGAAGAATACGCTTAGTAACAAATAAAATTCCAATTCATACCCAAGAACTGAGATTCAAATTTAAAATAACTCCATCAACATCATTTGACAAACCTGACTAGGTCAGGAAGAAAATCCATCACTTAACTTCTCTATGTATGATCTAAAAAGCAATCTGCAAGCATGGAGAATCATGTCCACTAACAATCTAGATCCAATTTGAAAACATCTCTAGAAACAAAAATTCTATAATCTTAACACAGTCTTGGCATGGTGCTGTAGAATAAGTACTAGACTGCTAACCACAAGGTTGGTGGTTCAAATTTAACATCTGCTCCATGGAAAAACTTCATACAGAGTTGTTATGAGTCAGAACCGACTCGATGGCACTTAACACTAATAACAATATATAACCATTGAGCTGATTTAAACTCATGGCAACTGCATGTGTTACAGAGTAAGATCACTACACTGGGTTTTCTAAAAGTTGGAATCAACTTGATGCCAAGTAACAATCACAACCTTTATGAAAGCAGATCACCAGGCATTTCTGCATTGGAGCCACTGGGTGGGTGTGAGCCACCAACAATTCAGTATCTGAACAATTCTTCTTTACTCTTACCTTCAGAGGATAGATAGCTGGACCAACTAGACGACAGTCATGCTACACTAAATACAGACTCCCAAACATATCCAGCTTTTATCTTTACACGTTGCTGTATCTGCCTAACACTCATATCCCTGCTATTTGTATTTCTAAGAATCTGAAACTGAGGGAGTGTTTTGAAAAACATGGAGGTAGTTATTACAATGACTACTGGTATTTTGTGTGTAGGATTATTCTGCCCAAGAAGACATCGGCACGCTTGCAAAGAAACACTGGTACCTAGCCAAGTCCTAGTAATTCCTCAGGAATTGGCCTAGGTACTCCCTCCTTTGATAATTCTACTCTAATTCATACAGTCTGACACATGGGTCTCCTTTTTTCTGCTCCTATGTCTTCTAGAAAGAGCCTTGGTAATGGAGTGGGTTACACATCAGACTGTTAAACTGCAACGTCAACAGTTGGAATCCACCATCAGATCCAAGGGTGAAAGATAAGGCTTTCAGTCTCTGTAAAGATTTACAGCCTGGGAAACTCCAAGCAGGGTCATTTTGAATTGGAACAGCAACCACCACAGAAGAGCAACAGCTTCTACACTAAGAAAGCTTAGGGAGAAACGCTTGACAATCTATTTCTGAAAAGTAGCCAATGAAAAACCAATAGATCACAACAGAATTTTGTCTGGCATAATGCTGGACTATGAGCCCCTACGTTGATTGCTATTAAGTGCCATTGGGTCAGTTCCAACTCATAGTGACCCTACCTAGGGTTTGCAAGGAGCAGTTGGTGAGTTTTAACCACCATCCTTGTGGTTCAAACCGACCTGGTGGGCCCGTGCTTTATCCCACAGCACCACACCTCAAAATGCATAATGGTTGGGACTCAAGCATACCAAAGCTTGTGAAGAAGATGGAGGGCTGGGCTATGGATCTTTCTGTAGTACAGAGTTGTCACAAACTGGAGTGGACTTGGCAGCAGCTGACAACAGCCCAGTAAGGGTACATTTATCACAACGTAAGCTGTTTAATTGCCTGTCATTATAAAGAATGAACAGCGACAAGACTTTTTCCAGGTCTCACAAGTTTCGCACCTTTGACAGAGTGTTGTTTTTCCACCTTTCTATTGTCTGTTGTCACTTCACAACAAAGACAACAACAATTGCTCGTTTCAGTGATAAATACTCGAGTTTCCCTTCTGTGCCAGGTTTCCTTCTTATACATGTTCTGGTTTTTGCAGCTATTACTGCATCATTTTTCCTGTCATATAAAAACTAGGAAGAGCCTAAATGACTGACAAGTATACTTACCAGCGTGAGCAACCCCACATGCTTTTTTGACAGGATCTGCAAATACTATAGGAATACAGTCAGCACCAAGAGCCGCTATTGTGACCCCTTTCTGATTTGTGGTTATTCCATCGTAAGACTCGGGCTCCTTCCTTCCCATAATCCAGACGTCATTGGCATGATCAGTCTAACACCAAAGGTATATAATAAACATGTTTTGAAAGTGGGCTTTATTATACCATAAACTTTTGTTTTCAACTACTCATAACCAGTATAAAATTACAAAGCTACTTTGAGATTACTAGCATTCATTCCAGCACCACACAATGAACATGGGTGTGCATATATCTATTCATGTTGCAGCTCTTATTTCTTGAGGATACCAAGAGAGGGACTGCTGGGTCATAAAATATTTCTGTTTTCAACTTTTTGATAAAGAGCCATACCGCTTTTCCACAGTGACACCACTTTACATTCTTACCGGCAGTGTTGTTGTTGTTGTTAAGTGCCGTTGAGTCGGTTTCGACCCATAGCGACCATGAATAGGGTTTCCGAGGCTGTAAATCTTTACGCATCATCTTTCTCCCGCGGAGCAGCTGGTAGTTTCGAACTGCTGACCTTCCAGTTTGCAGCCCGATTTGTAACCACTATGCTACCAGAGCTCCTTACCGGCAGTGTAGGAGGGTCCTAATCTCTCCACATGCTTACCAGCATTTGTTGTTTTCTGGTTTTTTAAAAGATGATTGTGTGTTGGGTGAAAGTTTACAGAGCACATTCCTTTTCCATTCAGCAATTCATACATCTTTCCACTGCAATCTTTTCAATGGAAGAGCACTCTTCCCACTTCCTCCCTGGGTTGTTTGTATTTTGCAAACATTGACAATGCATTGTTTCCCCAACAACTGACATTTGTTAAACCAAACAATACCCTAAAATTCATCTGTCTAACCACACCTGGGGGTTAATGCACTGGCCTGCAGTCATTTTGAACCGCAAGGTAAGAAATTCATGCTCAGCAGTTGCTCCTCAGACACTATACAGGGTCGCTATGAGTCAGAAGTGACTTGACGGCAATTAACAACAACAACACATATGGTAAGGAAGGAGCCCTGGGTGCACTGGTTAAAGCAGCTCAGCTGCCAACTGAATAACCCACCAGCGGATCCTCAGGAAAAAAGATTTGGCTATTTATTGTTGTTAAGTGCCTGGAGTAGGTTCCAACTCATAGCGATCCTGTAGAGTTTCCAAGGAGTAGCTGGTAGGTTTGAACTGCCAACCTTATTGTCCAAACCAACCTTGCGGTCCAGTGCTTTATTCCACAGCAGCACCACACCAGGACTCCCCTGTAACGATCACAGCCTAGGAAACCCTAGGGGGGCAGTTCTAGTCTGTCCTACAGGGTTGCTATGAGTCAGATTTGACTAGGCATCAGACAACTGTATATGGTAAAATACCAAATTTACTTAGTATTTAATTTTTCAAGTGTTTGATATTAGAATCACTGAATATTTTATTAAAAGGAAAATAGATTTTAACATTTAAACCTTCAACCATGAAAAACCTCTCACTGGAGAGGAGTAAATCTCTACTTATAATATTTTCCATGAAGAACTACTTTATTAAAGGAAATTATCACCACCAGTCATTGTCCTTCCTACCTTTTCCTAGATTCAATAAGAATTCTGTAAGGAACACAGTATTGTTCCAGTCTCACTGACTGTGACGCTAGCTTCTCCTAGTGTTGAGCAGGGAATAACAGGCTTTTTGCTCCCACTATTCCAGACTCTTCTTTCTAATTCAAAAGGGGTGTTGGGACTTCACTGTCACAGTGATAGAATTCACTGTCTTTTTAAAGTGAGATGATCCTGGTGAAATATGTTATGGTTAAGTGCCGCCGAGTCATTTACGACTCACAATGACACTGTATAGGGTTTTAAGGTCCATCTGATGGATTTGAACTGACAACCTTGTGGTTCCCAATCCAGTGTTGAGCCTGCAGCAGCACACCAGGATTCCAAAGCACATTCTTGACTTGACCAGCAAGTATATGGACTTCTCAATCAAACTCTTCAACTTTTACATCTGATGCTTTAGCTAAAATTTTATAGTGCTTCTGGTCGTGTACATCCATACACAGTAGCCTAAAGATCAGTTTGGTGTGGTATATATTTCACCTGTGAGTCGAACAGACTCAAGGACAATTAACAACATATACACACCACACTCATATTTGTTAAGTGCTGTTGAGTCAGTTCTGATCCATAGTGACTCTGTATAGCATTTCTGAGAAAACTGACCTTTAGGCTACTATATATACACATAACTGCAAACATCATCCTAAAATTTTAGACAAAACATCAGATGCAAAAGTTAGAGAGCTTGACTGAAGTCCATGCAGACGTTGGCCAAGTCAAGAATGTACTTCGGGTCTTGGCTAATATGAAACAAGAGTTTACCTTTATCCGGTAAAATTTCTCTGCATTAAATCCTGCAGCATTTGCCAACCTCCGGAGATTTTCTTGAACAACGGCCTTAGGATCTCTCCGTTTGGAACTACTGAAGAGATTTAATGAGCTGAGAGTTGGTAGGTAAGATATCCCTCCTGTTCTTGTAGTAAACCCGTGTATGAAAATACCTATTGGAACATACATTGTGAAGATTAAAAAGAATGTCATACAATGGACGAAGCTGATGTTGTTGTTAAGTGCCGTCGAGTTGGTTCCGACCCATAGCGACCCTGCACAGGGTTTCCGAGGCTGTAAATCTTTATGGGAGCAGAAAGCCTCATCTTTCTCCTGCGGAGCAGCTGGTACTTTCGAATTGCTGACCTTGTGGTTCACAGCCCCATTCCTGCAACCAGAGCTCCTTAACAATGGACGATAAAGCATAACAAAACCCAGTCTCTACATAAGACACTCCCTGATCACTTTAATCTGCACTTCCTACATGGCTTCTAAATTCTAGAGTATTTTGTAACTCATGTGTTCCTCTTACAAACTTTTGTGTCTGTCTTACCTTCTCTGTGGAATTACTGAGCTTCCAAAAATACCATTTGCTTTTATGGACTCAAGAGCGTACAGCTCATAGTTAATACCTTTTAAGCAATTAAGACTATTTTAAATTTCATTCTTTTATGAGCACACCAATGAGTTAAAGTTTCAGAATTTCTAAAGAGAAGATGCTATATCTTAAAGCTGAATCTATATAAGGCAAAATTACTAGTGTGGCTTTGAAGGGGCAGATAGCCATCAAGTCCTCCTCTCTTGACACTCTATGTTGCAATTGATACAAAATCCCATACCACAACAATCAATAAAAGAAGGAAACAAGGTGGTGAACCACATCTAAGAAAAGCTCCTTCCCTCATCCCCAGGCATATGGAAAGACAACAGATCGTGTTAAATATACCTGGAATCAATGGAGATGTGATAATGGTTAATTCTCCTTTCAGTGGGGGCAGACTTCTCAAATATGTTTCTATTTCATTCTTGATTTCTTCTAATTCCTGCACTGTAGTCATGTCTGTTTCAGTGGATTGTTTTGAGAGGTCTCCCTGCAATGTCATTTGTAAATCTTCAAACTCAAAGCTGTAAACATCAGTGAAGAGTTGATCAATAAACGCCTTGATGAATGTCTTTCTGTATGCAGGTGCAATTACCTTAATGTCACTCAGGTTTTTTTCATCAATTTTCTGTTTAAAAGTATACAGACAGGCAACCAGGCTAGAATTGCAAATAATCTCGAATTCTCAAGAGAGCCAATACTCCATTGTTTATTTCTAGTTATCTATCTATCTATCTATCTATCTATCTATCTATCTATCTATCTATCTATCTAATCAGTCCTGGTGTGGCTCTGTATAGATCCATATATGTATGTATGTGTGTGTATATATTTATATATGTGTGTGTTGTGTGTATATATCTATATGAACACACACGTATATATATAGTCCTGGTGTGGCGCTGTGAGTTAATGTGTCAGACTACAAGATCTGCCTTTCAAGCTCACCAGCTACTCCTCGCAAACCTATACAGGATCACTATGGGTTGTAATCAACTCCACAGCACTTAACAACAACAAATATATACATTTATAAAACAAATATATATATAATTTGATATAGTAGAGAAATTACCTGTCTACTTAAACAAAGTTCTGCTTTTCAATGTCAGGGTGTCATGATGTTAGGTCACTCCCTTTATATGAAATACCCCTTCCTTAAGTTCACCAGGTTAAATGGTGCTGCACCTGAAAAATCACGTGTTTTTGCTTTTTAAAGTTGAGATAAAAGCTGAGAAGATGGATTCATTTCCCTTCAAGATTTACACAATGCTCCTGGTGGTGCAAACAGTTAAACACTCAGCTGTTAACCAAAGGTTGGAGATTGGAATTTACCCAGGCACTCCTCGGAAGAATGTCCTGGCGATCTGCTCCAATAAAGATTCAAAAAAGAAAAACTCACTGCCTTCCAGTGGATTCGATCTTTATGGATGCAAAGAGACTGCCTCATCTCACTCCTGAGAACTGCCTGGGTCTTAAGGTCGCAGCCACGCACTTCAACAACTGCACCACTCTGTAACACAGAGGTCCCTATGAGTCGGATGCACTAGTGAGCACCCAAGAACCACCACCACTACTAAACATGGCAATTTCACAAAAGTGACTGCTTCCTATCCACTGTTATCATTCTCCCCAGGCAGACTCTTTCCTCCTGCTGCCATTCCCAACCTCCACTCCTACAATGCTTCCGCGGAAGATCTCTTGGCCAGTTTTTAGAACTTTTAAGAGAATCCAGGGGGTGACGTCCACCCTTGCCTTTGTATTTTGAATTTCCGTTCTACAGACTGCGTCTGTACCTCTGCCCGTGGCTTTCCATTGCCACCACCCTGCCCCTGCTCTTCTAAGGCGTGCTGGGTCGGTGGGGCGCAACATGCAAATCTTCACCTACCCGGCCCCCTCAGCCGACAACTCATAGTCACTGGGAGATGTCTGGTTGGAAATGCATACACTGCAGGCTGCTATTCCCGCCCTCGCCTTCTCGCAGTCCACAGTCGGCTACACACCCCCTCAGAGTCCCACCCCGGTCTCACCCTGGAAGCGGTGAGCATTCGCCGCACCTACCTCACCGCGGACGGACGGGACGCCCACCTGACACTGACCTAGGCTTTCCGTGGAGCACCCGCCGACGGTTACGGGATCTGGCAGGCAGCGCGCGAAACTGCACCGCCGACCAGCCGCAGAGAAGCACTGTGTTCTGGAGAGTCGGCAGGGGCCGCGGCGCGTGCTCCATGAGGACCGCGCTGTGCCAAATCCGCGAGCAGGGGAATCCCAAGATGGGCCAAGCGCCCGCCCGCGCGCCTGCCGCGGGCTCAGCAGTTCCGGGTCAGAGCATTTGGTAGAGTTAGCACTCCGAGGCCCTGAAGCGAGAGGAGGAACAGGAACTACGGCCACGGAAGGCCCCTCTGGCCAGAGCCAGGCGGGTCAGCTGGTGGGATGTTGGGGAGGCGGGCAGGCCTGGGCTGGGAGAGAGGGGGCGCGGGAGGCGGGCGGGAGCTGAGGAAGGTGGGCGGGAACGCTGGGATCAGAAAGGCGGGGCGCGGGAGGGGCGCGAGACTTCTCCAGACTACCTCCTCTGGAATACAGCCCCAGACTCCCTTTTGCATTGGAAGTGGACGCTTTAGTAGCTCTAGGAGCCAGCAGAGTGGGTAGGACACGCGAGTTTTATCACCAGAGCCAGAGCTGGGAAGCTCACTTGCCATTTGGTAGTTTGTGCCCTCCAGTGCCGGTAAAGGGCCTTGAGGTGCGGTGAGCGGGTGGGGAGGGATTTTTAAATAGTGTTTTGGTGGTGGTGGTATTATTTTTGCCTTTTCCAGAAACAAGTTGATTGGTTCACCCACCTTGTTTCCCTTTTTGCTGATTTTGCCTTTCTTGTTAACAGGACCGACACCCTTCACTGATATCCACAGAGCTCATGTATTCCCTTAGGACTGTGATAAAGGTGCAAATGGGATTCTCGGAGTACAAGGTTCATGTGTTTTAAAACATTATGCAGCTACTCCCTGAGAGAGCAAACAATATTAGGTCTTCAAAGAAGAGGCCAAAGGATGCTTCCTTCTAACATCTCTGACGCTTGCCCTCACCCTACTCCAATGGTTCTCAATCCTGTTAGCACAACAGAACTCATTGTTAAGTGCCAAAGAGTGTGTTCCTACTGATCTGTATAGCGACCCTCTCTATAAGGTAGAGGTTAAGGAACTCTGGTAGCATAGTGATTATGAATTGGACTGCGAACCTCAGGGTCAGCAGTTCGAAACTACCAGCTGTTCCGTGGGAGAAAGATGAGGCTTTCTGCTCCCTTAAAGATTTGCAGCCTCGAAAACCCTGTGCAGGGTCACTATGAGTCGGAACCGACACCATGGTACTTAACAACAACAACAACAACATAGGTTTGAAATCTTTGAGGGAGCAGAAAGCCTATTTCTACAGCAGGAACGGCTGGCAGGCTCCAACGGCCTACCTTGTGATTTGCAGTCCAGTGCTTATCCTGAAGAGCCACCACACCTGCAAAACTAAAGGCACTTATTTAAACAATAGATTCAAGGTCCCATCCCAGAAATACCTTGAATCAGAATCTCTGGGAGCCCCGCCTGGACTTGTTTAACTTTTGTTTTGTTTGTTTTAAGCGCTGTGGATGATTCAGATACCTAATTAGGTTCAAACAAAATCACAGCCCTATTCCCAAACCACCCAAACAAAAGGACGGGTCACACAATTTCATACTTTTCGTTGCTTTACTATACGTAGAACACCCTTCTCTTTATAAGCCTGTTTAGGTGCTACTGGTTTTTCAAGACTCTTCAAACTCTAACAACCTTGTCTGAAAGATTCCCCTCCCTAGTATAATTAATTTGCTGCTGCCTTATAGTGCAATATGTCTGAGCCCATCGTCAATCAGTAAATTGAAAAAGTCTATTAAAACATTGAATTGTACACGTTCTAAGGATGGATTTTTATGATCTCAAAATTGTTATTTTAAAAAAGATAAAAATGGGTTAAACCACAGAATTATGAAATATATATATATATATATGTATCACAAATAACCAAAACATTTTTATTTTAACCTAACACAAGCAACTGCTCATTTATTGATCTAGTGAGAAAGCCCAAGGCTTTTTCTTTACATATGGGCCTGCTGATTAGAATTCTAACAAGGAGTCTTCAAAAAGCTGGTGAAAAAATGAAATTAAAAAATAATAGAACTTTTTCGTGAATTTTTTGGAAGCCCCTTCTTATTATACACATAACTCACACCATTATTAAGTCTTTCCAAAATATGAAATGTGATTTCTAAAGAAACATACTATTCTCAAGCTGTTTCATTGATTACAGATTATGTAAAATATGAAAGCCAAACAAGTACAACTAGCACAAACAGGTTTGGGAACCTCAGTAATACACTGTGAGACTGTAGAGTTCAGCTGGTTGGAGAAGAAGTAAACAGACTTACTGGAGAATGGCTTACTATCCAGGAGCATTCAAAATAGCCACAGAGGAGTTACAAAGAAAGCAATTCAGATTAACTGATGAGAGGTTAACAGTTCCCTAAAATAACTTCTAATGTACTTCTCCATTTTGACTATTTGACTATGTGTTCATTTCTCCCAGAGAGAGGAAGAACATTTTTAGGGTAGAGATAGTGCCTGCCTGTTAAGGGGAACCACTGGGGAAATCCCAAGACTTTCTTAAATTCTTTAACATTTTATTGTGATTTTGGAGAAAATTTACAAAGCAAGTTAGATTCTCATTTAACAATATCTAAGGAGCTCTGGTAGCGTAGTGGTTACGAATTGGGCTGCGAACCTTAAGGTCAGCAGTTCGAAACTACCAGCTGCTCCGCGGGAGAAAGATGAGGCTTTCTACTCCTGTAAGGATTTACACCCTCGGAAACCCTGTACAGGGTCGCTATGGGTCGGAACCGACTCGAAGGCACTTAACAACAACAACAACAAAGGAGCTCTGGTAGTGTAGTGGTTACAAATCGGGCTATGAACCACCAGGTCAGCAGTTCAAAACTACCAGCTGTTCCGTGGGAGAAAGATGAGGCTTTCTGCTCCCATAAAGATTTACAGCCTTGGAAACCCTGCACAGGGTCGCTATGAGTCGCAACTGACTCCAAGGCACAAAACAACAATACAGTCCTGGTGTGGCGATGTTGGCTAATGCGTCAGACTGCAAAGTTGTTTGAACTGCAAGGTCAGTTGTTCAAGTTTACCAGCTCCTCCTATACAGGGTTGCTATGGGTCGGAACCGACTTGACAGCACTTAACAACAACAACATACATGTTGCACAGTTAGCAATTTCTATTCTGTACATATATACGTGGCACTGTAAGATCAGCATTGAACTATTTAATTGATATATTATTTTTATTTCAGTTTTTCATTTACTTTTGGATGAATGTACTCTTATTTTTATGGTGGAAGCTTAAGGAGCCCTGGTGGCACCTTGTGTTAAGCATCAGACTGCTACTGAAAGGTCAGTCGTTTAAATCCATTAGCTGGGGAAGAGACTGTGGATGCTTTGTAAAGAAAAAATGCATAAAGCCTTTTGACCGAAACTGCGTGGTTAAATTTAACTCACGTTTTGCTAAACTTGACTGTACTTTTTATCCAACTGTCTACCTGGAACTAAATATTTGTTCTCCTGACAAGCTCCTATTAGCTCCGTAGGTTAATTAATTGCTTATTGTTAAGTGTCGTAGAGTCGGTTCCGACCCATAGAGACCCTGTATAGGGTTTCCAAGAAGCAGCTGGTGAGCTTGAAGCACTGACCTTGTGGTTCAAAGCAACTTTGCAGTCCAACGCATTAGCCCACAGCACCACACCGTGACTCCAGGTTAATTGCTAGGAGTCATAAAAATGGGAAGGTCACTCTTCTCTCAGGTTAAGTTAGGAATCTTGACCCAGTTATCTCTTGTATGAAATGGGCCAGAGGAATATTTCTTTATGGCAAAGATGTGGTGGGAGAATTGCTTGAAAGTTTCTTGAAGCTAGCTTTAGTTGACATTTCCCAGAGCACTTAAAATTGTGCATTAATAAGTTGTTTAGGGAGAAATGATACCCTTATACCAAGATGAATCTTCATGCACTCTTGATATATGTGACTAGCCATATGTAAACTTCCAACATTGGTGTTTTATGACCCTACCCGAAAACTATAAAACTATGATTGAAAACCCCTCTAATTAGTTCATGAAATCAATTACTGCAACTCTTTATATTTAGTTACCCAAAAGTAGCCAATTGCACATTCCTAGCTCATCCTACTTGTGACCTCAACCAAAATTTCAGAAGTCAAACAATTGTAATAAAATTATTTTGTTTCTTAAACTCTAACAATCTGTGTGAGAAAATTTTTGTTGATGTCATCAGTTCTCATTGATGTATACTGGTGTTTCCTACAATACTAATTTTTCCTTTTTCTGAATGGTGGTGGTGGTGGCAGTGGTTGTGTGCTGTGGAGTCAGAGCCAACTCACAGCGACCCTGGGTTTCCAAGACTGTAAATCGTTACGGGAGCAGAAAGCCTCCTCTTTCTCCCACAGAACAGCTGGTAGTTTCGAACTGCTGACCTTGCGGTTTGCAGCCTGATTTGTAACCACTACATTACCAGAGTTCCTTAAGTTCTCTAAAATTCAATTGGTATGGACTGAGTGGGTTCTTCTCTACAACATCCCATGAAGATTTAGTCTCAGAAACCCTATGAAGCAGTTCTACTCTGTCCTAATGAGTCTTTATCAGTCTGGATTGACTGAAAGGCAATTGACTTGGTTTTATGATAAATAATTCGATAAATAATTTTAAACCCTTTTTCTTTTCTAAAATAGGCATTTTATATAGCAATAATTTTCCTCCACACATTGCTTTAGTGACACCCCAGAATTCTATGATGTTGTTATCATTAAATTTCAAATATTTTAAAATTGTTCATGACTCATGATTACTCTCACATATAGGTTCTTTAGAATTGTAATGCCTAACTTCCAAATGTTTATTTTCTAGCTATATTATTGTTACTGACTTCTTAAGTTCTAATGTGATCAGAGAATTTCAAATTCTTTTAAATTACCTCCTGTATATTGTCTATCTTAATGAAACTTCTACAAGCAGTGAAAATAGAGTGTAATCATTAGTTGTTAGGTGGAGGGCTCTACAAATGTTAATTAAGTTGAGTTGATATATAAGTTGTTTAAATCTATATGCTTCATGATTTTCTGTATTGTTTTAATAATCTCAGAAATCTTCAGTATGATTGTGTATTTGTGTCTTTCTTTAGATCTTCCTGTTTTTACTTATTTTGAAGCTGTGTTATTAGGAACATCCATATTTAGAGCTGTTTCCCCTTATTGGTGATGTGACTGACCTTACCTTTTTTAGTGGTCCTTCCCAATGACATGCCCAAAGTATGAGAGATGAAGTCTTGCCATCCTTGATTCTAAGGAGCATTCTGCCTGTACTGCTTCCTACATAGATTTGTTGGTTCTTCTGCCAATCCATGGTACTTTCAATATTCTTCTCCAGCACAAGAATTCAAATGCATTGATTCTTATATGGTCTTCTTTATTCACTATCCAATTTTCATATGAATATGAGGTGATTAAAAATACCATGGTGTGAGTCAGGAACACCTTAGTCCTCAAAATGACATATTCCTTCCTTAACACTTTAAAGAGGTCTTTTGCAGCAGATTTGCCTAATGCAATACCTCCTTTGACTTCTTGATTGTTACTTTAATGAGCATTGTTTGTGGATCCAAGCAAAATGAAGTCTTTGACAATTTTTCCATTTACCATGATGTTATATATTGGACCAATTGTGAGAAATTTTATTTTCCTTACATTGAAGTACACAATCCATAGTGAAGACTGTAGTCTTTGACTCTTGAAGTAGCTACTTGAAGTTTTCTTCACTTCAAGCAAACAAAATTGTGTCATCTCCACATTACAGATTGTTAATGATTCTTCCTCCAATTCTGGTGCCACATTCTTCTTTATATAAGCCAGCTTCTCAGATTATTTGCTTAGCATAAAGGTTGAATATTTTTGTTGGTGCTGCTAAGTGTCATCGAATCAGTTGCAACTCATAGTGACCCTGTATAGGGTTTCCAAGGTATCAAATCTTCACGGAGGCAGAAAGCCTCATCAACACTGATGCACACCTTCCCTGATTTAAAATATTCAGCATTCCCTTGTTCAGTTCTAACAACTGCCTCTTGGTCTGTATACAGGTTCTTTGTGAGCACAATTAAGTATTCTGGAATTCTCATTCTTGGGAATGTTATCAATAATTTCCTATGATCTGCACAATCCAATGCCTTTTCATAGTCTATAAAGCACAAGTAAACATCTTTCTGGTATCCTCTGCTTTCAGCCAAGATCTTTTTGATATTAGCACGATATCCTTTATTCCACATTCTTTTCTGAATCTAGCTTGAATTTTTAGCAACTCCTTGTCAATGTATTGCTGCAACTGTTTTTTAATTATCGTTAGCAACATTTTACTTGCATGGGATATAAATAATATTATTTGATGCTTTTCACATTTTGTTGGGTCACCTTTCTTTGGAATTGGCACAAATACGGATCTTTTCCAATCAGTCAGCCAGGTAGCTGTCTTCCAAATTTCTTGACATAGATAAGTGAGCACCTCAAGTACTATATCAGTTTATTGAAATATTTGAATTTATATTCCACCAATTTCTGGAGCCTTGCTTTCCACTAATTCTTTCAGTGCAGCTTGGCCTTCTTCCTTCAGTACCATCAGTTCTAGATCATTTGCTACCTCTTGAAATGGTTAAACATCAATTTATTTTGGTACAGAGACTGTGTATTCCTTCCATCTTCTTCTGATGCTTTCTTCATCATTCCATATTTTGTCCACTTGTTGTTGTTGTTGTTGTTAAGTGCTGTCAAGTCAGTTCCAACTCATAGCAACCCTATATAGGATTTCCAAGGAGCAGCTGCTGAGCTTGAACTACCTACCTTGTGGTTCAAATTGACCTTGCAGTCCAGCGCATTAATCCACAGCACCATAGAATCCTTTAACATTGCAACCAGACGCTTGAATTTTTCCTTTAGTTCTTTCAGCTTTAAAATGCCGAGTATGTTCTTTTCTTTTGGTTCTCTAACTCCAGGTCTTTGCACATTTCATTATAATACTTTACCTAGTAGCCCTTTGAGAGTTTCTGCTCAGATATACTATAACTTCATCATTTCTTCCCATTGCTTTAGTTTTTCTAAGTTCAAGAGAAATTTTCAGAGTCTCTTCTGACATCCATTTTGCTCTTTTCTTTCTTTCCTGTCTCTTCAATGACCTTTTGCTCTCTCTATGTGTGATGCTCTTGATGACATCCCACAGCTCTTCTGGTCTTTGGTCATTAGTATCTGATGCATCAGATCTGTTCTTGAGATGGTCTTTAAAATCAGACAGGATATACTCTAGGTCATAACTTGGCTCTGGTGGACTTGTTTTTATTTTCATCAGCTTCAGTCTGAACTTGTATATGAGCAATTGATGGTCAGTTCCACAGTCTGCCCCGGTCTTGTTTTGGCTGATGATATGGAGCTTCTCCATGGTCTCTTCCCATACATGTTGTCAGGTTGATTCCTGAGTATTCCATGTGTTGATGTCCATGTGTATAGTCGGTGTTTATGTTGTTGATATGCAAATTCAAATTAAAGCTGAAGAAAATGAAAACAAATCTACGAGAGCCAAAATATGATCTTGAATTTATCCCTCCTGAATTTAGAGATCATCT
>NW_006408540.1:17787707-17793626 GCF_000296735.1 Chrysochloris asiatica | reverse complement strand
CGCTATGAGTCGGTTCCGACTCGATGGCACCTGACAACAACAACAACAACATGTTGTTGAAAAAGGTATTTGCAATCAATTTGTCAATGGTCTTGCTGAAATCTATCATACAATCTCTAGCATTGGTTCTATAATCAACTTTTGCATTCCAATCACCCTTAATTATTAATGCATTTTAATGACATGTTTATTCAATTTCTGACTGAAGAAGTAGTAAAATTCTTTAATTTCATTGTGTTTAGTGGTTGGTGGGTAAATGTGAATAATAATGGTATTACCTGGTCTTCCTTGTGTTGTTGTAAGTACTATCAAGTGACTTCTGACTTATGGTGACTCTGGGTAGGCCTTCTAAGGAGCAGCTTTTGGGTGTGAACTTCTAACCTTGCAGTTAACAGTGAACTCCAATTAGAAAGGAAATCCTCATTTTTTTGTGGATTGTGTTACGCTAATCGGCCTTGGTGTTCCAAGGTGGTCCTGACCCCTGAAGTCCAGTGAGTCAGTCCTTTGATAGTTGTTAAAACAGCACAATGTTCAAGGCAGACTTTTTTACTAGCTAACCTATTGTTTGATTTTTCCGAAGACTCCAGGGGATATTTTTGATTTAAAGTTTAAAAGTTATCTCAGGAAAATAGGTTGTAAATTCATCTAGTTTCTATGGTTTCAGAATATCTGAAGTCCATAAAAATTTGTAATCCTTTTTTGCATTTCCCCTTTTTGGTCAGGATTCTTCTAAAGAATCTTTGATCAAAATGTTCCCCAATGGTAACCAGGCACCATCCACTTCTGCTGGTTTTGCAGCAAAGGAGGTAGTTATTCATAGAGGCAATTTGCCACACATTCTACTTCCTTCTCCTATTCCTGACTCTCTTCCTTAGTCCTCCAGGTTATTAGAGACCAAACAGTGTGTCTTGAATGAGTCTTCCTTATAGGCACATGGATATTATCACTGGTAGCAGTGTACTTCAAAATAGATTTTATATTACCCTTTTGGACAATGAATGTGATGCCATTCCTCAATATTTTGCCCATTGTTGTTGTTGTTAAGTGCCGTTGAGTTGGTTCCGACCAACAGTGACCCTGTATAGGATTTCTGAGGAGTGGCTGGTGAGTTTGAAACACAAACCTTGTGGTTCAAACTGACCTTGTGGTCGGTCTAGTGCTTATCCTATGGGACCATAGAGTCTTTCAATACTTCAAGTCAAGGCTTGAATTTTTCTTCAGTTCCCTCAGCTTGAGAAATGCTGAGCATGTTCTTCCCTTTTGTTTTTCTAACTCTAGGTCCTTGCACATTTCATTATAATATTTGACGTTGTCTTCTGGAGCTGACCTTTGAAATTTTCTGGTCAACTCTTTGACCTCCTCATTTCTTACATTTACTTTATAATCTCTATGCTGCAGAGCAAGTTTCAGAGTCTCTTCTGACATCCATTTTGATCTTTTATTTCTTTTCTTGTCTTTTTAATGACCTTTTTCTTTCTTCCTGTATGATGTTCTTGATGTCATCACACAACTCTTCTGGTCTTCAGTCATTAGTGTCCAGTTCATTAAATCTGTTCTTGAGATGATCTCTAAATGCATATGGGACATGTTCAAAGTCTTATTTTGGCTCTCATCGATATGTTTTAATTGTCTTCAGCTTCATCCTGAATTTGCTATGAGCAAGTCTGTTCCATACTCTGCCCTAGCCTTGTTTTGGCTGATGGTATGGATCTTTTCTACTCTTTCTTTCCACAGATATAGTCAATTTGATTTCTGTGTATTCCACCTGGTGAGAGGCATATGTATAGTTGTCTTTTATGTTGTTTAAAACAGGTATTTGAAATGAAGAAGTCATTGGTCTTACAACATTCTGTCATGCAATTTCCAACATAGTTTCTATCACCAAGGCCATACTTTCCAATGACTGATCCTTTCTCTCTGTTTATAATCTTTATACTCCAATCATCAGCAATTTATCAATACATCTTGATTGCATGTTTAATCAATTTCTGGCTGAAGAAGTTGGTAGAATTCTCTAATTCATCATCACTGGCTTTAATGGTTAGTGCATAAATTTGAATAATAGTGATATTAACTAGTCTTCCTTGTAGACGTATGGATATTATCCTATCTCAGACAGCATTGTACTTCAAGACAGATCTTGATATGCCCTTTGATGATGAATGTGATGCCATGCCTCTTCAATTTGTCATTCCCAGCATAGTAAACCATGTTGTTGTCAATTCAAAATGACCATTACTAGTCCAATGCAACTACTAATGCCTAGGATATCTATGTTTATGTGTTCCATTTAATCTTTGACAGTGTCCTGTTTTCCTAGATTCATACTTCTTATGTTCTGATTATTAATGGATGTTTACAGCTGTTTCTCCTGTTTTGAGCTGTGTCCCATCAGAAAGTGAAGGTCCTGACAATTTTACTCCATTCAAGTCATCATGGTCAACTCTACTTTGAAGAGGCAGCTCTTCCCCAGTCGTATTTTGAGTGCCTTCCAACCCGAAGAACTCATTTACTGGCACTATATTTGATAGTATTCTGCTGCTCTTCATCATGTTTCACTATTCACTATTCTCATGCTGACTGTGTTCTGCTGCTATTCATAGTTTTCAGTGACTGAATAGTCAGAAGTAGTGTATTTCTCTGTTTTTCCTAGTCTGTGTTAGTCTGGAAGCTCCATCTGAAACCTGTCCACCATGGGTGACCCTGTTGGTATTTAAAAAATTCCAGTGGATACTTTCCAGATCAACAACATCACACAAGCCACCACAGTATGGCAAAGAGACAGACAAGTGGTAGCGTAGCTATTTATATTATGGTTATGTCCTGTAGTTCAGTTGACCCTTTAATCATTTTATAATGTCCTTCCTTATCTCTTATGCTAGCTTTTGCCTTAAAGTCTATTTTACCAGAAATTAATATT
The DNA here is from genome assembly GCF_000296735.1 of Chrysochloris asiatica. Classification (NCBI taxonomy): domain Eukaryota; kingdom Metazoa; phylum Chordata; class Mammalia; order Afrosoricida; family Chrysochloridae; genus Chrysochloris; species Chrysochloris asiatica. The sequence goes on along the minus strand of NW_006408540.1, from coordinate 17,790,706 downwards.
ACTACTCATGCACTTTTTTTGGTTGCTTGAGATATGTTTCCTTTCTTTGTTTTTAGCTTAGTTTTTCTTTGTGTTTAAGGTGTATCTGTTGTAGAGAGCATATTGATGAGTCATGTTTTCTATCCGTTCTGCTACTCTCAGTCTCGTGACTGGTGCATTTAGTTCATTTACATCCTATATGTCAATAGGTATGAAGTTAATACTGTCATTTTGCTTTACTTTTTTTGGCAGGTACTGATGATTTCTTTGTTGCATGTATATTTTTGTTCTGAATTCATTTTTTGTATGGATTTTCTTGTCGTTTCCTTCCTTGTGGTTGTTTCGGTTTTACTAGCGCTTTATGAGTTTCCTCTTTTTTATTTTGACAGGAGGTTTATAATTTCTTTGAGGTTACCATATAATTTATCATGTTCTTGTCAAGTTTAAAGCAGTCTGTTCTATCTTGATAGTGTGTCTTGACTTCTACATATGGAAGTTCTGTACCTATACCATTTGTTCACTCTTTTTGTTTTGTAATTGCCCTTGTATACAAATTGAGGTTTGTTTTATGTAAACCTTGTTTTATGCCCTTGTATACAAATTGAGGTATATTTTCAGTGTGTAGGGGTGTTTTATTTTGGATCCTTGTCTATATGGGTTGGTTTCTGGGTGATATTGTCACGTGTATGAATCTCAGGTTGTTATCTGACATTGGTTCTCTGTCCAAAGCACATTTAGTATGTCTTGTAAGGTTGGTCTTGTTTTCAAAATTTCTCTTAAATTCTGTTATATGGAAATGACCTAATTTTGCCATCATATTTGAGGGACAAATTTGTTAGATATAGCATAATTCTTGTTTGCGGGTTTTTTTTTTTCGGGGGGGGGGGGGAGGTGTTATGCATATCATCCTATTGCCTTGCTTGCATGGCTTCTGCTGAGAAATCAGACTTTAGTCTTACTGATTTACTTTTGCGTTTAATTTTTGTTTTTCCTGAGCTGCTCTCAGGATTTGTTCTTTGTCTTTGGCAAGTTCAATTATGATATATCATGGTACTTTTCTTTTGAGGTCTGGTATGCTGTAGAATAAGCAGTAGACCATAAGGTCGGTTTAAGCCACAAGGTTGGCGGTTCAAACTCACTAGTCACTCCTCAGAAACCCTATTACAGGGTCGCTGTGAGTCAGGACCAACCTGACAGCACTTCACAACAACAGTATCCTGTTTGAGGTTTGAACTCCTTGAATGTATATCTTGAGGTTTCAGCTCCATGAATGCTCGTCTTTTGCCATAGTAGAGGAGTTTTCTTCAAACAAATCTAAAGTTTTCATTATGCCTTTTTTTCTTTTCTTTTCTCTTCCTGTTTTGGAATTCTGAATTCTGATCACACCAAAGTTGTCCTTCATATAACTCTCAGGCTTTCTTTATATTTTTTATGTTTTTCATTCTTTTTCTGATTGTTCCTCTACCAGATTAGTATTGAGTGATTTGGCTTCAGTTTTGCTAATTATGTCTTCCATAGATTCAATTCTGCTTTATCCTTCCCATGCATTATTTATTTCTGAAACCTTAGTATTGTACTTCTGGATTTTTATTTGCCAGTTCTGTATAATATATAATTTTTCATTTACTCTGTTAATTTGTGCTTGCATTGTTTTCTAGAATTCTTTTAGAGTTTTTCTTGATTTCCCTCTCAATCCGTTGAAGGGACCTAAATATAATTCTTTTGGATTTCTTACCAAGTAGTTCTAATACCATTTCTTCCTCAGAAAGGGTTTCTGGCTCTCTATTTTGGTCATTTGTTTGAGCTACCCTGTCTTGTTTCTTTGTGTGAACTGAGGTTATCTCTTGTCTGCAAGCTATTGTGGTATAATTGATGAATGTATATTGGTGTGTTTTGCTTATTGTGTGTTTTGCTTTATTTTGTTATAACCTACGTGCGTGAGTGGGTAGGTGTGTTACTCCACTAGGTTCGCAGCGCTTAGGTGCTCACCACTTGTATCCTGGAAGGTGTGATAGAGGATGGGCGTGTGTGCAGCTCTCTGAAGGCAGGCTTGGCCGGTGTTGGCTGCCAGATGTTGTCGATCAAGTGATGCAGGTGCGGTGGTGACGGTTGTCCAATGGGTGGGGCAGCAGGAGGGATGGTGTGGCTTGGTAGTGTGGATGAGGTTGCTATGTCTTACTGATGGTACAGGAGGGAAAAAAACAAAACAGAACAAAAAACAAATACAGAAAAGTATAAGGGAAACTTTGAAAAGGGAAGGGAAGAAGATGAAACAAAAATAAGGGAAGAGAAAATGAGAGCACTAGAGCGTCAGGAGCATTGTGTCTGGTCCAAAGAGGGAGCGAGGGTGAGGCCTCCATCTGGGACTGCACATGTACCAACCGAGGAGACCTCAGCATGGGGCCACCTGATCTGGGACGGCAAACTCTAATGGTGGCGACAGGGCAGTCATAATATTTTCATGAACATCACAAAGTAGCACCTGTTGCTTATTAAGAACTGTTCTATGTTCTTCTAATTTTTAATGTAATAGGTGTTACAGGATAGGGAACTGTATTCTATGATACTAGTTACACTTTGCACCATGTATCAATATTCTCATCATTTCCATTCTGATTCTGTGTCCATTAGTCTAGATTCCTTGTCCACCCTTATCTTCTCATCTTTGTTCTAGGGTAAATGTTTACCATTAGGCCGCATTTACATTATTTAGAGGAGCACAGTACTCATGGGTGAAATTATTTATTATATGAGGCACTCTGACTTTTGGCTGATGGATTGCCTTTGAGAGTGGTTTGAATTCCAAGTTTAAAAGGCACCCTAGGGTGATATATCAGGAATTCCTCTAGTCTCTAGTGGTCCAGTAACTCTGTTTTTTTTTTTCAAGAATTTGAGTTTTGTTCTATATTTACTTCCCATTCTACTTGGGGCTGTTTATTGTGTCCCTGGTTGGAATAGTCAGTAGTGGTAGCCAGGCACCATCTAGTTCTGTTCTCAAAATATACCAGAGGCCCTGGTTC
>NW_006408540.1:17785246-17786105 GCF_000296735.1 Chrysochloris asiatica | reverse complement strand
GAGAGACCAGTCCCTGGAGAAGGATATCATGCTTGATAAAGTGGAGAGTCCGCACAAAAGAAGACCCCCAGCTAGATGGACTGGCACAATGGCAGCAGGATTAAGCTCAAGTGTAACAGCAATTGTAAGGCTGGCTCAGGACGTGGCACTGCGTTGTTCTGGTGTACATATGGGTCTCTATGAGTTGGAACTGACTCAGCAGCATCTAATAACAACACACGTATTTGTTAGTTGTCATTATTGTTACTGTAAAATTTTATGTTATGATTTTTACTGAAATTGTCTTTTCTTCTTGTGTACTTCCCAGTGTCAACGTTTACCTTGTCGAAGTTGTGCTGACTTCTCCCTTATTCAGTATCGCTTTGCCCATCACCAAAACTAACAAGTATTTACTATCTATCAAGTGATTCTCCTCCTTCTCCCTCCCATCCTGGCAATGGCAATGATGCTGTATATATGTACACCTATCTTGTATTCTTATAATAGTGCAATCATAAAGTATTTGTCTTTTGACTTACTTTACTCAGCATGATGTCCTTCAGGGTCATCCACATTATAGTATATTTTGAGAACTCACCATTACTTTTCATGCATCGTAGTTTTCAATTGTGTGTATGTACTACAGTTTGCTTATCTGTTCATCTGTTGATGGGCAGTTAGGTTGTTTCCATCTTTTTGCTATTGTAAATAATGCTGCAGTGAACATTGTTGTTGTTGTTGTCAGGTGCCATTGAGTCGAAACCGACTCATAGCGACCCCATGCACAGCAGAAGGAAACAATGTCCGATCCTGGGCCAACCTCACTACCGCTGCCACACTTGAGTCCATCAATAATGCCACCTTGCCAATCCATCTCGTT
>NW_006408540.1:17777931-17784148 GCF_000296735.1 Chrysochloris asiatica | reverse complement strand
TCATGAGAATTAAAAAATACTGTTAACAATTATTTTTAAGTCATTTACACTAAGGTTTATGGGTCCTTTCAGGAAAGGACATATGACATATGCAAAATTTCTTTTGAAAGCTCTTCTTGGTTTAGAAATTGTACTTACATATTTAAGGATCAGCGGAAAAATCTTTCTTTTTAGCATCCTGAATGAGATAAGGGGGTTAAACTGAATTTCACCAAGGGACCTTTCATTTCTGTCCCAGAAATAGACACCTATTGACACAATTGCCCGGGCATCCCTTAAGGCTTGGATTTGTGCTGCTGACCAAATATGACTGCATGCATATATGTCTATGGTGGTGGTGGTGGTGATATGCCGTGGACTTGGTTCTGACTCACAGCGACCCTGCATAGCATTTACAAAGCTGTAAATCTTTACAGGAGCAGAAAGCCTCATCTTTCTCCCACAGAACTGCTGGTAGTTTCAAACTACTGACCTTGCAGTTAGCAGCCCAACTCATAACCACTATGCTACTAGAACTCCTTAATAAAAGAAATGATTTTATCATGTTGTTCTATCTACACATGCAGAAAAATTCCACTTTGGGTTGAAAACCAGAAGCCAGGCAGGTAATATATGAATATTGCTTATGTTATTTTGGATCAAAATCAAACAAAAACCAAGCAGTACAAGTTCTCTGGTTGTTGTTCTCAGCATCATGAAACTTTCATCTCAGAGCCTGGCAAAAAAAGGGAGTAGTCCCTAGTTTCAGCAACTTCTAAGATAGTAAGTATTTAGTGACTCAGCTAATTAATTACTTTTAGATGACTCAGATGATATTATAACTTCTTTTCAAAACCTGTATTGAAATGATGTAATGTCATTTCCCAAAAGTATGCATTATTGGTTCAGAATAATTTTTACAGTAACAATCAGTTTCCCAGTATGCATTTTTATTTGTTAGAATCGAACCATACAAATTGGATTCCATCCTATTTATGACAAATACCTACTCTCATTTAAAGTTCCCTTGATTTCAGGAAACCCTTTTATCTCATTTTGTCTTTCTTCAGGTTAATTTTCTAGCCTCCTCAATCCAACATCAGTTTTGAATATAGAATTCCACACCACCTTAGAAAGAAACCCATTTTCCACTTCTGTGAAAATCACCACATAATATCTTATTCCCCTGTTTTCTTGTCTACCCTAAAGGAGTTAAAATAAAATTACAATTACAAACTATACTGAGCTGCCTGGCGGGCACACATGGCAGCTTTTTTTTTTAATGCAGAATGAAAAAAAAAAAATGATTCTCTTGAGATTGGTGCATGTATATTTGCTTCTTTCAATTCTTCTGAGCCAAAGATTCTCAAAGTCCAGTGGAATTAGACAATTTTGCTTTAATTTGTTCATCAGTTAGCAAGTTGCAGTTAGCAGCCCCACACCTAACCAGTATATATTAAGTGCCTAAAAAGCTCTGGTAGCATAGTGGTTACGAATTGGGCTGCGAGCCGCAAGGTCAGCAGTTCGAAACTACCAGCGGTTCCGCGGGAGAAAGATGAGGCGGTCTGCTCCCGTAAAGATTTACAGCCTCGGAAACCCTGTGTAGGGTCGCTATGAGTCGGAACCGACTCCACGGCACATAACAACAACAACAACAATAATAAATATGATTCAAATCCACCAGCCACTCCTTGGAAACCCTATGTAAGGTTGATGGCACTTAACAACAACAATAATAAATTCTAGTTTGAATTCTACTTGTCTTCAAATACCATTTCTCTTATTTGGCTGTATGACCTAACACAAATTTACTAATTGCCTGAGTGTTTTAATCTATAAAATATAGTTACAAATAATATACTACTTAGAGGATCATTCTGAGAAATAAAAAAGACAATCCAGTAAAACTATTTAACAGAGCTAGACTGCAAAGTCAGTTTGAACCTCAAGGTCAGCAGTTCAAGCTTACCAGCCACTCCTCAGAAAACCTATACAAGGTCACTGTGGGTCGGAACCAATTTGACAGCATTTACTAACAACAATTACCTAGGAGGAGTCTTGATAGCATAGTGGATTACAAGCTGGGCTGCTAACTACAAGGTCAGCAGTTCAAATAAACCAGTCGCTCTGTGGGAGAAAGATGAGGCTTTCTGCTCCTGTTAAGATTTATAGCCTTGGAAGCCTTATACAGGGTCACTATGAGTCAGAACAAATTCATTGACACACGATCAATCAAGCAACCATTACCTAGTTGGACTCCTAGTGTGGCATTGTAGGATCAGCACTGGACTGCGAACCACAGGGTCGACAGTTCAAACCCACCAGCTGCTCCTAGGAAACCCTATACAGGGTCACTATGAGTCAGAACTGACTTGATGGCACTTCACAACAGTTACCTAGTAAGTACTCAATAAATGTTGATATTATTTATAAAGAAGAATGCTTCATTTCTATTACATCATTTACTGCAAGTCAGTATTTTTTCTAAATGATTGTGTTTTACATAATGTGCAGTATTCAAGATATTTACTAACAAAAACCGTAGGTATTATAAGATATCTTTAATCAAGGTCCTTTAATTATTTTTATTTTCTTCTAAAATACCCTTGCATGTAATATGTATCACTATGAAAGTGGTTTGAATGAAAGAACAATTAGAACTGTTACCTGTCATTGATTTCTGCATTTCTAAACACTTATCACTAGATGGCAGTAGTTTTTTTTTGTTTTGTTTTTTTTTGTTTTTTAATTTTCATCTTTTCTCCGTGCTACAAAAGAGATCAGGAAAAAACTAAAAATTTTCTGATTTTACAACACATAACCTTTTCATGAGGAACATGAGGAGCACAATTGGTTTGTAGCAAGCTTCAGGAGTCCTGTTGTGGTGCTGTGGACTAATGCATCAGACTGCAAAGTCCTTTGAACTGCAAGGTTAGTGATTTAAGAACGCTCCCCAGCTGCTCCTATGGGTCGGAATCAACTTAACGGCACTTTAATAACAACAAACACATACAGATCGGCTGTTCATATCCTCCCTCTACCTGTGTTGGAATAAAGGCCTGGTTAACTGTTTCCATAAAGATTGTTGTTGTTATTGTTGAGTGCCATCAAGTCACTTCCAACTCATAGCAACCCTGTATAGGGTATCCGAGGAGTAACATGAGTTTGAACTACTGACCTTGTGGTTCAAACCAACCTTGTGGTCCAATACTTTTTCCCAAGTGGTGGTGGTGGTGGAAGTATGCTGTAGAGTCGGTTCTGACTCATAGCGACCCTGCATAGAGTTTCCAAGGCTGTAAATCTTTATGGGAGCAGAAAGCCTCATCTTTCTCATGAAGCAGCTGGTAGTTTCGAACAGCCGACCCGTGAGGTTTGCAGCTCGACTCATAAACACTACGCTATCAGAGCTCCTTATCCCAAGTAGATGAGACTATTAACCCAACTGATCAATATGGATAGAGACATTTCCTCTGATTTATTCAATCTCTCTCTTCTTTCTTGGACTAATGTAATAGACTGTTAGCTTTTCTGTCTGGTATTAATCTTTTCCTCCTTCAATCCATTTCTACCCTCCTTTCCCTAGAATTATCTAATTATTACATTATTAAGATGTGGTGGTGTGCTGTGTAGTCCGTTCCGACACATAGCGACCCCTGTATAGGGTTTCCGAGGCTGTAAATCTTTATGGGAGCAGAAAGCCTCATCTTTCTCCCGCAGAACAGTTGGTAGTTTCGAACTGCTGACCCTGAGGTTAATAGCCCAATTCATAACCACTACACTACCAGAAGAGCTCCTTTATTAAGATATATTGTTGTTGTTAAGTGCCATTGAGTCGGTTCCAACCCATAGAGACACTGTACAGGGTTTCTGAGGCTGTAAATCTTAACAGGAGCAGAAAGCCTCATCTTTCTCCTGTGGAGTGGCTGGTAGTTTCGAACTGCTGACCCTAAGGTTTGCAGCCCGATTCATAACCATTAAGCTACTAGAGCTCCTTTTATTAAGATATAGCTGATATAAAATAAAATGCAAATATTTAAACCTCACAATTTGTTGAGTTTATATATATTCATGAAATCATCCAAATTGAGCTAATAAACTTAATTCCTTAGCTACAAAAGTCTCCTCTTAATGCTTTGTAATTCATAACCTATATTCAAAATTAACTCTACTAGACTGTAGTACCTATATTGTTATCCACAATGGCATAATGGAAACATAGAAACAATTGTAGTAAAGAAGAAGTTATAGAAAGATTCATTAAAGCCGATGCCATCTAAGATGGAACTGAAGCATTAGCTATGGTACTGCGTGATCAGACCTGTGCCTTAGCTGCTTGACTAGGTGAATTGGAGTACAGGTCATACGTGTTGACACCTTTTCTGTGCCAGGCACTGTTCTTAATCTCTGCCCTTATGGAGTTTACTATAGTAGAAGGAGATTGGAAAATAGCAGATGTATAAAATGCCAGTGATGACAAAGCTATCAAGGCAGATGAGGTCAGATAAGAAAATGGAGGGCAGAGGACTAGGGGTCACGTTTTAGAAAGGGTGATCAGGGTAAGTTTCTCTGCTAAGACTGCATTTGAAAGTGATTGGATTCCAATGTCATATAAAAGTGCTAATGTGTCTTTTGCAAAATATACTATGTGCAGCATGTAAGTGTAAGAAGAGACAGAACCCCTGGGACACATACCTGGTGGATTTCTGTAAGGACATTCCACAGAGCCTCAGCAATAGCAGCAATTAGCCTTCCTTTATGATACCTGGGGTGACTTCACTGGGTCAATTTGAGCTGACTAAGGATGAGGCGTCTCCTGAGATGAGGCATAGTGGGAATAGTGCCCATAGTCTCCTAGTCAGACTGTGGAGATGACCATTGATTTCGAGTCAGCAGAAGGAGGGGAACTTACCAGGATAATGAGGTTGGGTTGAAGCGGTTCTATCAGTGGGTTTTACCACAGTAATTCCCTTGTGAGGTAATGTAGATCATAGTGACAATAGAGAGAGAGGGTCTATTACAATGATCGTTTGGCACTACACTAATCCGAAATTAGTTCTTTTCTGAGGCTGATAAATAAAGACATGGTTCCTTCTCTAAAAGATTATAATCTTGTAGTGTATTTATGAGTACAAACCTGGGAGCCAGGCTACCTGAATTCAAATCACGTCTCTGACACAGACGTCTGACTGAGTAAATTTCTTGACCTTGCTGTGCCTGACTTCTCTGTAAAATGGAAATTTCAACCACAGTATCTTTTTCAGAACTTATGAATAAATAAAAAATGTTACGTTCTTATAATACCAGTTGGTACAGATAAACAGTACATCTTAGGGTTTTGTTGTTGTTTATTTATCTGAAGGACTTAGAACTGGTGGCACAAAGCAAGTATTAGGTAAGTGTTTTCCATTATACTCAATGAAAGAACTAGCTGAAAGTTTAACTATAGGAGCAAGCAGTTTTAAGAAAGCCTGGTATGGCACTATAGGATAAGCTTTGGACTGCTAGCTACAACATCGACGCTTTGCAGGGTTTCTAGGAGTCAGAACCAAATGGATGGTACTTACCAGTAACAACAGGTAGAATTAGGATAGCGACTATGACCGCGAAACCCATATAAGACACCTGGAGTGTATCGGAGCTAATCAAGGACACTACTGTCAGTTAAGTGGAAAGGACATTGATTAATGACTTGAACCCAGTTAATGGGAAGACTTGATAAAGGAGGAGAGTTCAAAGTGAGATTTGAAGGAAGGAAGTGACCTGAAGGTACAGGAAAGAATTACAAATCCTCAGGGTTGATTGTGATACCCTTTAAATCTGCTGAATAAAGCTGTCAGTATTTCTTTAGCTTGGCAGAATATTTCTAAATAGTTCTGAGGCCTCCTGACATAGGAAGAATGTAATTTTATTTTTCCTTTCTTTTCACTTCCATATCAGCTTTCAATCCTGTAAAATTCTGTTTGGGGAAAACATGTTTAACTCAATCACTTTGTAATTAACCAATCTTTAGGGAAGAATTTTAGTGATTTTGCAGACATTGTAGTGTCTTCCTTATGTGTATCTAACTGTTATGAAAATATCTTACCCTTTTTGTTAGTCCTAAGTGTATCATGACTTTAGTCTGATTTGGAAAGATTCACATGTTTTATAGAAATCGACTAACTTTTATCTATATATATACCTGTACAGGGTCGCTATGGGTCGAAACCGACTCGATGGCACTTAACAACAACAACAA
>NW_006408540.1:17763485-17777801 GCF_000296735.1 Chrysochloris asiatica | reverse complement strand
TATATATATACATACATACATATATGACTAAATGTTACATAGGAGATATAGGAGATGACAGTTTCCAACACCATAAACAATATGGAACCACTTTTATTAATCCTGGAAACTTGTATCTTTCATCCGTGGATGAATGGACAGGTCAACTCAGATGCTCCTTTTCCTAAAGTTGGCAATGCCCATAACTCTGACAACTCACCACTCAGTTGTTGAGAAGAAGAAACTCATTTTAATCTTTCAAGAGAGAAAATGACCCCTTCATCTTATCATTTATCCCTGGGTATAGAAGCAACATGATTTTAAACCTGCTTAGTTCTAATCCTGGCCAGAATATTACTGGACAGGCGTGCTAGATTTCCTACATCCTAACCCCGGAGGTTTTGTAGGGTACGTACTAGGCTGTTAACTGCACGGTCAGCAGTTCAAATCCACCAACTGTTCCTTGGGAGAAAGATAAGACTTTCTGCAATTGTAAAGATTCATAACCTCTGAAACCCTATACAGGGTTTATCAGTAACAACAATAGGTAGAATTAAGGATATGGATCCAAATTAATTGGATGACAATGGGCTTTGTTTTTTACAATATACTCATATCAGAGTCCTGGGTGATACAAATGACTTAAGTGCTTGGTAAGGTTTGACAATTAGCCAAAAGATTGGCAGTTCAGGCACCCCCAGAGGCACCTCAGAAATTAAGTCTTGTGATCTGCTTCCAAAAGATCCCAGCCTTGAAAATCCTATGGATCAGTTCTACTCTGCACACATAGGGTCACCAGGAATCAGAATAAATTTGATGGAAACTAACAACAACATGCTTGTGACAAATTGCTAATCTATCTGGGCACTTTTGATTACAGAATCTGGACAGTCTCAGAATCTATTCCATCGTAGTACTCAAGACAACTGCCACTAATCCATAATAATCAATTACTGTGTAGATGGATGGATAGATAGATAGATAGATAGATAGATAGATAGATAGATAGATAGATAGATAGATAGATGTATGTCAGGTACTGTACTAAGCATGTTACATATATTACTTTAATTATTACTCCATGATGTTTTGCAGCTGATGAGACTGAGAATCAAAGAAAGTAAGAAACTGGCTCCAGGTCATAACACTTAAAAAACAGCTGAACCAAGATTCAGATACATTTATACTTTTCTCCCCAAATCTCATAATTAACCATTGTATTTTAATTCTCGGCACTACTGGTGACATTTCATTGCCATTCCTGTGAGATATTAGGCAATCAAGTTAGCATGACAGGAAAGAAAAAGCGAAGTGCCAGGTTATCAGTACAGATTATTTTGTAGAAGTCAAGAAGGTGAACCAAAAGAAGGACTCGACACAACTGTAGACACAGAAGAATGTCATCAGACAACAGAGAAAGGAAGAGCCATGGAGAGCCTAGAAAAGGTAATGAAGCAATCTGAAGAAAGAAAGGATTCATCTATCAGCAGCAACAGAAAAATGGAATGAGAGGAAAATTGTGTTAAAGTTAATAAATCAGAATAGAGGCTGTTGTTAAGTGCCATGAGTCAGTTCCAACTCATAGTAACCCTATGGGTATAGGGCTTCTGAGGAGTTTGAACCACCAAATTTGCAGTTCAAGCTAACCTTGCAATCTAGTGTATTATCCTACAGCACCATACTAGGACTCCAGAAAAGGCATTGTTGTTGTCAAGTGCCATTGAGTCGCTTCCGACCCATGACGGCCCTGTATAGGGTTTCCAAGGAGCAGCTAGCTGGTGAGCTTGAACTGCCAACCTTGTGGTTCAAGCCGATTTTGCAGTCCAGTGCATTAACCTGCAGCGCTACACCAGGACTCCAGAAAAGGCATTAACAACCTGGAAATACAAACCTATCTGGAAATATAAGCCTATAATAAAAATCCATGAGCTCTAATTGCTGTATAGGCGTTATGATTGTTGTTAAGTGCTGTCGAGTTGGTTGTGACTCATAGTAACCCTGTAGAGGGTTTCCAAGGAGCAGCAGGTGGGTTCGAATTGTCGACCTTGTGGTTTGAAGTCCAGTGTTGATCCTACAGCACAACACCAGAATCCATTTGTTATGATAGCACTATAATTATAGGATATGTGCAATTGGTCTGGGCGAAAAAAAAAAAAAAATGTTAGGTGCTCTTAAGTCAGTTCCGATTCATAGTGACCTTATGCACAACAGAATGAAACCCTGCTCGATCCTGCACTATTCTCACAATTGTTACACTTGAGCTCATTGCTGATGCCACTGTGTCAATCTATACACTCTGGGGTCTTCCTTTTTTTTTGCTTATCTTCCATTTTATCAAGCATAATGTCCTTCTCCAGGGACTGAGTCCTACTGATAACATGTCCAAAATATGAAAGCTGAAGTCTGCCCATCCTGGTTCTAGGGAGCATTCTGGCTGTACTTTTTCCAACACAGATTTGACTGTTCTTCTGGCACTTTGTGGTACTTTTAATATTTTTCTCCAGGACTATAACTCAAATGGAGTCCTGGTGTGGTGCTGTGGATAATGAACAGGACTGCAAACTCGGTTTGAACTGCAAGGTCAGCAGTTCAAGCTCACCAGCTAGTCTTCGAAAACCATAGACCTATGGGTCCAAACCAACACAAAGGCACTTAACAACAAGAACAGCATTACTCAAATGCATTAATTCTTCTACAGTCTTCCTTATTTATTCTCCAGCTTTCACATGCATGGGTTGGGTCAGGCCCACCTTAGTCCTCAGATTGACACCTTTGCTTTTCAACATTTTGAAGAGATCTTGTGCAGCGCATTTTCCTGCTACAATACGTTGTTTGAATACTTGGCTATTGCTTCCATGATTGTTGATAGTAAAAAAATTAGGACAATCAAAATATGTATATAGGTATAACATTATCATTGACAATTTGAATTGTTATTATTGTCTTTGATGTTGGTTTTGTTTATAGTCAGAAAGGGAAAGTCCTCACATTGTAGGATAAACACTGGATGGCAAGGTCAGTTTGAATGACAAGGTTGGCAGTTCAAACTCACCAGCTGCTCCTTAGAAACCCTATACAGGGTTGCTATGAGTCGGAACCAGCTCAACAGCACTTAACAACATATGCGATAAAAAACATCCAGTTCTTCATAATTTAGAGTAAAGGAACATAACTTTTTTGGAATGTGTGAGTCTAACTTTTCTTACGTGCTTTCTTCTTTTTTGTAGCTATGGTGAAACAAGACACAGCTTCCTTAACTGATGTCGTAGAGCAAGCTGCAAAGCAACAACAGTCACAAACATCAGAAATAGAAAAAACCAAGAAAGTTCTGTTCCATTTGCAGGTAACGTATTTCATACAGTATTTTAAATGAGTCGTTATTTTTGTAAAAACTAAATTAAGTTAGTGCCAAGGTAGTTATTTTCTTAAATAACTAAATTAAATTAGTGCCAATGTAGTTATTTTTTTAAAAAAACTAAATTAAGTTAGTGCCAGGGTAGTTATAAGGATACTTAATATTGGGATGCAATTTTAAATTTGTATGTTTCATATTTACTCTAGTAATTCTGTTATCTCTAAGAAAAATCAATGTGATTTTAATATTATACAGTTTCATGGGACATTTTATGCTACCAATGTACAAACATTCAGTGATTTTATTGACTGTTATTATTGCTGTTCAGTGCCTTCTAGTTGGTTCTGAACCATAGCAACCCTGTGTAGGGTTTTCATGGATTGTCATACAAGCATGTAAAACCCAAAATCTACGTAACAAAGTACATGATAAAGGCATTCATAATGGTTTTACATCAGCTTTTATTTGATAGGTTTGTTTGTTTGTTTTTCAAAAAATACTGAATTGAAGAAAGGTTAAGTTTTTATGTCAGCGGTTTTAAAGATGCAGCTTCTGAGTTAAAACTTATCAGTGACCGTTTCAAGTAGCCTTCCTCTGTATTCTCCACATTTCATAACAACATGTCCATAATTGCACTGCAGGGAATCTGGAAGCCATACTTGGTCATTCATGCAGGGTAATGAAATCTAACTATACTCACTGAAAGGAGCCATAGTGATCCAGTGCTTAAGTGCTAGGCTGTAAAATGAAAGGTTGGTGGTGGAGAAGGATGTGGCAGTCAGCTCCCATAACGATATTGCCTTGGAAACCCTATCATGCAGTTCTATAGCATCACTATGACTCAGAATCAATTGACTACAATGAATTTTTGCATAATCTGTGACTATAGCTGAAGAAACCAAAATTGAAACAGTATTGTCACTGTGTGCTTCGTAAAGGTAATCAGTAAATGTTGTTGTTGTTGTTATTATGTCTTGTGGAGTCGGTTCCAACTCATAGAGACCCTGTACAGGGTTTCTGAGGCTAAAAATCTTTACGGGAGCAGAAAGCCTCATCTTTCTCCCATGGAACAGCTGGTAGTTTTGAACTGCTGACCCTGAGGTTTGCAGCCCAATTCATAACCACTACACTACCAGAGCTCCTTAAATACATGTTATTAAAACAAGCTCTGGAGCCAACTACTTAGTTTCAAAGATCGGACTTGCTTCTCCTAGCTCTGTAAATTGTCTGTGCTTCTGTTTCCTCATTTGTGTTGTTGTTAAGTGACGTAGAGTCGGTTCCGACTGATAGCAACTCTATATAGGGTTTCTGAGGAGCAGCTGGTGATTTTGAACTACTGACCTTGTGGTTCAAACTGATCTTGTGGTCCAGTGTTCACCTGACAACACCAGGATGTGTCAAAAAGATTTTCATGAGATTTAATTAATTAATACTTGCAAATATATATAAAGTACCCTTGCTGGGAACTGGGTAGACAGCATGATGGTAGCGGTGATGTACTGTGGAGTCAGTTCCAACCCATAGCGACCCAGTATAGGGTTTCCAAGGCTGTGACTCTTTACAGGAGAAAGCCTCACCTTTCTCCCACGGAACAGTTTGTGGATCTGAATTGCTGACCTTGCAGTTTGCAGACACTGCATAATCCACCAGGACTCCTGGTAGACAACATGAAGTCAGATTTTTATATCAGCTTTATGTATAAGTGTAAGATATGATGATAGTGATACTACTATGATATTATGGATTTCTTATAAATATTTGAATTGCATTAGTCTCTTTTAAGAAAATACATTTATACAATACCATATTGTTGTGTTCTTAGGTGCTGTCTAGTTGGTTCCAACTCCTAGCGACCCTGTACTGTATAGGGCTTCTAAGGAGCAGCTGGTAGATTTGAACTATTGATTTTGTGGTTCACAATCCAGTGATGATCCTAGAGCGCCACACAGGAGTCCATATAATACAGTAGAATAAAAAAAAATAATAATGTCTTTCCAAACTCACTGCCATCAAGTCAATTCTGATGATAACAACTCTAGATAGGAATGACTGAGACTGTAAATCTTTGTGGGAGCAGATACCCCACTAGCAGAGCAGCATGGTTAGCAGTGCAGTACTTACTGATGTCTTAGATTTCTGTAAAGAAATTTTGTGGAAAGGTCTCCATTTTCAAAGGGTTTCAAAGACATCATTTCATTTATATTTATATTTAGGCCCTACTGCTAAGCATTTTGCTAGTCACTGTCCTTATTCTTACATTGCTCATCATCTTTTGGGAAAGGCGACAAAAAACTCAGTAATGACTTACAGAGTAATAATAGGGATGATAGATGCATAAATCCAACACAGATTTAACACTGATAGCCGAGTGACCACAAAGGAAGGGTCCTCGCATTTGAGTTTTAAAGCACAGCTGGAATTCACATGAATAATTGGGTATCTGGGACAGGTATAAGGATTAAGTGGTGAGGAAGAGAACATTCAAGACAGAGAGAACCTGAGAAAATGTATAAAGACCTGAGATAGCATTGGCACATTCACAGAAATGTAGGAGTTTAGAGATGGCATTGCTAAGGGTGCATTTTGAAAAGTGATGAGAGATGTATATCATGATAAGAAACTTATAGGAAGTCTTTAAGCAAGAGAGCAAGCAAGTACATTTATGTTTCAAAAAAAAAGAGAATTAGAAATGTTTAAAAAGCACTTGAAAAACCCCAAGATTCATTATAAAAACTCTCAGGAAATTAGGAATAGCAGTTTAAAGTAGGACATTATCACAGATTGAATTGTATCTCTTCTTCCACAGTGTGTGTCAGCCTGGCTGGGCCATGATTTTCAGTGGTGTGGTAATTGTCTATGATGTAATGTAACAATCATGTCATGGTGTAATCATCCCCCCTGTTGTGACCTGATGGCTCAGCTCTGATCTAATCTAAGGGGATTAGGCTGGGATGCAACATCCTTACTCAAGTCACAGCTCTGATTGGATGTAAGGGGAATTTCCCTGGGGTGTGGCTTGCATAATATTTTAGCTTGCAAGAAATAATCAGAGAGAGAAGCAGAGAAGCAAATAGAAACAGAAGGATCTACTTCTACTAAGAAAGAAGAGCTGGGAGCAGACCACATCCTTTAGGTCCAGGGAGACTCTTAGACCTAGGACAAGACTGATGCCAAGACACATGGAGTTCTCCAAGAAATGCCAAACTCAGATATTGAAAGAAGACTAGAACATTCCCCCAGAGCCAACACAGAAAGCCTTCTCTTAGAGTTGTTGTTCCTGTTGTTGGTAAGTGCTATCGAGTCAGTTCTGACCCACTGTGACCCTGTATAGAGTTTCTGAGGAGCAGCTGATGAGCTTGAACCATCAACCTTTCAGTTCAAACCAACTTTGCAGTCCAGCGCATTAACCCGCAGCACCACACCAGGACTTTGGAGCCCTTAATTTGGACCTGTAGCCTCCTGTGGTGCTTCGGGTTAATGATCTGGTCTGCAAGGTCAGTCTGAACCACAAGGTAGGTGATTCAAGCTCACCAGCTGCTCCTTGGGAACCCTACACGGGGTCGCTATGGGTGAGAACCGACTCAAGATATTTAACAACAACAACAAACTATAAGAGAATCTATTTGTTTGTTAAAGTTACCCACTGTGGTATTGCTGTCATAGTAGCAGCATAAGATAAGGAAGACAAGCATCTATAAGAATCTCATGCCAACCTAATACTTAATGTTATGTGTCATTGAGACAGTTCTGACTCAAAACAAACCTATGTGGGGTTTCTAAGGGAACCCCATACTTAATAGTGAGAGACTAATGCTTCCTTCCTAAGGTAAAGAACAAGGCAAGGATGTCTGAGTTCACTACTTCTCTTCAAGATGGTCCTGGAGTTTCAAACCAATCCAATCATTCAAGAAAAAGAAATCAAAAGGACCCCGGATTATATAAGAAGGAGTAAAACTGCTTTCATTCACAGATGTCATGATTATCCTTAGAAAAAACTAAGGAATGTACAAAAATGTTCTTAGGACTAATAAGTAAATTTGGAAAGGTTACAGGATACAGTGTCAATACATAAAAGTCAGTTGTATTTCTACATACTGACAGGGAACAATCAAATTAAAATGTTAAAGGCAAAACTATAATAGAATCAAAAGTATTTAGTGCCACGGTGTGGTGCTGTAGGGTCAGCACTGGACTGAAAACCACAAGGTCATCAGTTCAGAGCCACTAGCTGTGCCTTGGATACCCTATATAGGGTCTCTGTGAGTCAGAACCAACTCAATGGCACTTAACAACAACAGTCTTAAAAGCTTCCAAGCAGTCATCCAAGCTACAATGACAAGTGTGCATTTAACTGGAGTAACAGAGGAAGGGGAGTCCTGGTGTGGCACTGTGGGTTAATGCACTGGACTGAAAAGTCCTTTGAATCACAAGTCAGTGGTTCAAGCTCACCAGTCACTCCTTGGAAACCCAACTCAACAACATTTCACAATAACAGTTGGTTGGGTATGCATCCCTCTTCTGACCATTCCAGGTGCATCATTCCCTCACTTATTTAATAAATGTTTATTGAACACCTGTTTGGCACTAGACACTATTTAAGCCCTGGGAAAATAAGGTAAGTTTCCTGAATTTATAATCAGCAGAAAAGCAATAAATAAGTGAGAAGAACACAATTTCAGAGATGGTTGTGTTACCAAGAAAATGTTGTTGTTGTTATGTGCCATCAAGTCGATCCCAACCCATAGCGACCCTGTATAGGGTTTCCAAGGAGCGTCAGGTTAGCTTGAACTGCCAACCTTGCGATTCAAACGACTTTGCAGTCTGGCACATTAACCCACAGCACCGTGACCCTGTACGGGGTTCCTGAGGCTGTAAATCTTTACGGGAGCAGAAAGCCTCATCTTTCTCCTGCGGAACAGCTGGTAGTTTCGAACTGCTGACCTTGAGGTTCACAGCCCGATTCGTAACCACTATGCTACCAGAGCTCCTTATAATAGGGTAAATTAATAAAGAGTAACTGGGCCAGGAAGGTGGTCAGCTAATTTATATGTTTGATGCTGAAGTATAAAGAAAGAGGAAGTCTTCTGGTGAGTTCTCATAAAGCACAAGTGTGAAAGACAAGGCTCAACAGGTAACAACTAGGGATGGGGACTTCTCAGGCAGAGGGAATGGTAATTACAGAAGTCTTTAGGAGGGAAGGATCTATGCATACTTGAACATAAAGGAGGCTGGCATAGGGGACAGTAGTAGAAGCTGAGATGGACAGCAAAGTAGAGAGGGACGAAAGCCTATATGGTCACAAAAGCCACATTCATTAGTTTATAAGTGCAGTTGGAAATCTTTGGAGGATCCATGCTACAAAGTTTTGTCAGAAAACCTTGAGATTTTATTTGGGAGACATACCCACCAGTATTTGCTAGTTAGTAGGTTGTGGGAGAAAAGAGAGTGGGAGGAATCAACAATGACTTCTAACTTTTTGAACGTTCAAGTGGAAAGTGGTTCAGTTTATGAAAAACAAGAAGACTGGGGGAGGAGCGGCCTTTGTGTGTAAATTAACTGTTCTTTTCCAAACATGTATAGTTGAGATGTCTATTGTATCCAAAGAGAAATTTCAAGCAGCTATTTGAAGTTTCAGACCTGGGGACAGAAATCACGGTTCATCCACACACTGCGTTTGTCTGCATATTCGCCTTTCTCATCTCTGCCTGGGAAGGAATAGGCAGGAGCTGCCTTCTTATCATAGTGCCTGCCCCTCAAAGTGATGTAAAATGACTTTAAAGAGGATAGCTTAGCTTGATAGAAAAAAGACTAATGGAGGATGAATTGCAGTTATTTTGATGAGTAGATTTATAAACTATGATTAATATATTAATATTATAATAAAGTATGATACATGTATTGGTATGTTGTTGTTGTTGTTGTTGTTATGTGCCGTGGAGTCGGTTCCGACTCATAGTGACCCTGTACAGGGTTTCTGAGGCTGTAAATCTTTATGGGAGCAGAAAGCCTCATCTTTCTCCCGCGGAACCTCTGGTAGTTTCGAACTGCTGACCTTGAGGTTGGCAGCCCGACTCGCAACCACTACGCTACCAGAGCTCCTTATGTATCGGTATAGATAACAATAAAAGAAAAAATGTTGAGTTATGAATTAATGTAATGATTTTGAACATAACAAATTATGGATAACATTGTAAAGAATGGGAATTCCAAGATACTTAATTGTGCCCCTGAGGCAGTCATTTGACCAGAACAAGGGGATGCTGCATGGTGTAAAATCAGGTGGGCATCAGGGTTGTATCCTTCCATGGTACTTGTTCAATCTCTACACTGAGCATATATCCTACGAAGCTGGACCTTATGAGGAAGAACATGGCATCAGGTTTGAGGAAAGACCCCTTAACAACCTGTGATATGGAGATGACACTGTCTTGCTGAAATCAAGGGGACTTGAAGCGCTTGCTGATGAAGATCTAATCCTCATTAGAGGATTAGATACAGGGAGAAAAGATTGATGTCATCAAGGATTTCTTTGTACTTGGATCCACAAACAAAACTCATAGTAGCAGCAATTTGGCATCAAATGATATATTGCACTGTGCAAATCTGCAACAGACGACCCTTTTAAAATGTTGAAGACCAAGGATGTACTTTGAGGACTAAGTATGCCTGACTCAAACCATAGACTTTCAATCAGCTCATATGCACAATGACTATGGAAGATGAGAGAAAAATTGATACATTGGAATTATGGTGTTGGTGAAGAACATTGAATATACAGGGATTGCCAGAAGAACAAACAAGTCTGTCTGGAAAGAAGGACAGCCAGAATGCTGCTTAGAGGCAAGGATGGCAAGACTTTGTCTCATGTACTTTGGATGTGTTATCAGGGGGAATTAGTTCCTGGAAAAGGACAGAGGAAGACCCTCAACAAGGTGGATTGACATAGTGACTTGAATGACGGGCAGGTAACATAACAGTGAGTGTGAGGATGATGCAGGACCTGGCAGTGTTTCGTTCTGTTGTCATAGGGTCACCATGACTTAGAACTTCCTGGACAGTACCTAACAACAGCAACAACATAGATAATGAAGTAACTGCTATTTGCTGAAGAGTTGACTCCGACTCGTGTGTCAACAGAGTAGAACTGTTCCAAAGGAGTTTCAAAACTGTGACCTTTTGGAAGCAGATTGCCTAGCCTTACTGCTGAGGTGCCTCTGGGTGGGTGTGAACCAACAACCTTTCAGTTAGGTGTTGTTGTTGTTGTTAAGCATCATCGAGTCATTTCCAACTCATAGCTACCCTGTGTAGGGCTTCCAAGGAACGGCTGGTGAGTTTGAATGGCTGGTGAGTTTGAACCTTACAGTAAGCAGTCCAGTGCTTATCTACAGCACCACACCAGTACCCCATGTTTGGGAATATAGGAGTGTGGTAATTTGCAATTTTAGTCTCATTTCTGAATTCCTTCTTATATCCACATCCTTTACTGTCCCATGGTGGGTAGATATACTTGCTAATCCCTTAACTATGAGCATACCTGGGATGCTAACAGATGTGACTCCAACTCTTCTGCATCTGTATCATCATGAGAATGATATGTCTGTGCTGGCCCAATAGAGGATAAGATACACTTCAGGCCAAGCCAAGCCCACTCGAAGCCAAACTGGCAGTCAGCCCACCAACCTCCAGATAGTAGAACGAACACAAGCAAGAGCGGCAGAATCACCTAGTAACTCTAGCTGTTCCCAGTCATGTGAGCAATACCTATTGTTTCAGGTTTTATGATGTGGCAGCAGAGAAGTAATGCAAGGGGGAACAGGTTTCTGAGACAGGGACTTAATTTGATTCTTAGACATGATTAATTTGAGATGTCCAGTGGCATGTGGGTCTATAACTCAACAGCTACTTACTTACTCTGAGGATCCTCAGTATATTTATCTAGGAACTGAACTGCTAGGTGTCAGAGTAGCCAATTGAAACAGTGGACCCAAATGAAAGTAATCTTTAAGCATTTAGTCACTTACTGCAATCATAATAAGCAAGAGATTAAACCTGAAAAAGATGCCAGCATCCCCGACCCTTCTGTGTTTCCCCAGAAATGGCACCTGGACAAGGGCCAGGTGGATCAGCACCGATGTGGATAGCCGTCTCACTGCCAACGGTCCCTGAACACAGACCTCCTGAGTTTCATGGACCTCAGGGACCTGGAGGAGAGCGAGGAGGAGGGGTCAGCTGGGGAACCATTTTGAGTTTGGAGGAAGTACCTTCATGGTCATTCCCCCCACCACACATTCTGCCTGAGAAGGAGCCTTCAGCAGGGGTGCTAGAGGAAGGTATCTGGAAGGGCCTCCAAGAAAGATTGCTGCCTAGGCTAGGATTGATTGCAGATATGCAAAAGAGAATGAATGGCTGGAGGCCTTGGTTGATGCACCAAGTCTGATGGGAGAGGGCAGCTTCCTCCTGAGGCCTGCCCAGATAAGCCTTTGTCATCACCTGTGGTCAGGCCTGAAAGATCACACTTCTGTTTTTTGGCTTGGAGCCTGACTCCACAGTATATATAGCTCAGGATGCGAATATAGATGAAATTGCCCAATGATTAGATATAGAATAATAAGAGAAAATGATGTGACTGAACCCTGAGGAAGAGCTATATTTGAAGAGTCGAGATTGAGAAGGAATGTTCAGAAATATCTATGAAGAACTAGAGAAGACTGGCAATGTCTAGATTAGGTTTTAATCAGGACACACTGCTTAGTAATGTAAATGGTCCCCAGAGGCAAGCTAGAAAACCTTAGACTTAGTTTACAAATGAAGAAAGTGAGGTTTGGATAAGGTCATTGACTTTGTTATGCGTGATCATTATAACCAGTAAATTGTTGTTGTTGTTGTTGTTGAATGCCATTCAGTTGATTCCGACCCATAGTGATCCTGTATAGGATTTCCAAGGAGTGACTGGTGAGCTAGTAAATAGCAGTAAAGAAACTAGCTACAACCTTGGTCCTTTGACTCTTATCTAGTAGGACTTTATCATGTCTTATATTACTGGATTTTTTCAGAAAATGTTTTTCTGATGCACAAAGAATATTAAAATCATTGCACATTGTATTTTGCATATAAAATATTAAGACAATAATATAATTCTAATATTTAGAAATAAATGAATATTGAAAAATAAGAACTATATAACTGGGCTTTTTCTAAGCTTATAAAATGATTTTGTTACTTTATCGAATGTTTCCTTCTATTATCCACTGATTTTTCTATATCCGATAACTATACATTTTTTATGCTAAGCATTTTTCCTGCATATATTACAGATCAAAACATGACTTTCCTTTCATGTTTAATATCACGAATTAATAATGATAATATCGATATGTATTACAGAATGAACTTCATGAGCTTGAAAAACAAATAGCATCTGTCTCCACCGAAACTAAAGAAACAGAAAGACAAATTTATCAGCAAGATGCTGCCATAGAGAATACCAAACTTCAGTGCAGAAGCCTGGAAGCCCAAATCAAATCCTTACATACAGAAAATGTAAAGCTTAAATTTGACATAGAAGCAGCCCAAGAAGATTTTGAGCAAGACCTGATAAGATATAATGCCTATTATGCAAAAATCAAAACACATGAAGATAGTTTGGGACAGATAGAAAGCAAATTCATGACTGAATTCCATGAAAAACAAGATCTTGTGAAACAACTAAGGACAATAAAAGAGGAGCTCATGGAAAATCTCCAAAATCCAGAAGGAAACCGGATAAAGCAAGTACAGGTTTGAGATACCATTTATCAAAAAACATTTTATTAAATGATACATTTCTCATTAAATTAACAAAATACCCATAACTCCTCTGCTTTCAGAAACTATTTTCACTATTTTAAAATCTTGGACATGTAAATTAATTATGTAGCAACTGTGCCAAATATGCTAATGCTTAAAGGAGACATCCCCAAGTCGCCTGTAGATTTATTAAAATATGTAGTCAAACAAAATCACAGTGAACAATTAATCCATTAGATTCAGAAAGTGTGACTCATAAAAATATTAAAGCACTAGCTTCTAGGCTAATGGATCCAGACCAATTCAAATTAATTTAGTATGCCTAATGCTGTTATGCAAACATTATGAATTAATAATTGCACTTTAAGCATCTTTCTATTTCTCCTTCTAGACTTGAAAACAGTGGGAGATAAAAAATTAAAATATCTATCTTTTTTTGCTAGAGAATTTAAAAAAATATCCTTTATGCTGTTGCTGGGCAGTTGCTAGCATGACAACCACTTTCCTTTGTGTGTTATTTATTTTCAGTTGGATTTTAGTTCTAAGTTTTTAGAACTAAGCTTTGTTTGTTTGAATGACAGTTCTTTATTCTGTATACCTAAAAATAGAAGTAATATCCACATCCTATTTATCAAAATTAAATGTGATGACTAGTTTTCTTAAATTATAGAAACACTAAAAACCTTAGATTTCTATTGGTTGTTCCTTGTTTAACTTGTATATTTAAAAATTTTAAATATACAGGAAGACATTAGAGAGCTGAGTGATAAAATTAGAGCCATAAAAGAATCTATCACTGGAAAAAGTTGTTTTCTTGAGAAAGAAGAAAAAACTCATGAAAAATTAAGAAAAGAAATAGAGGTAAGTTTATTATCTGGATTTCAGTGTTTTATGTGCCCATTTCTTAAACTTACATTATTTGTTCCCATAGCTTATTCTTAATTCTCAAAACAGATACAAAACAAAAATAGTACAAAAAGTAATGTTGTTAAGTGCCATCAAATCAATTCTAACTCATAGTGACCCTGTATAGGGTTTCCATGGAGCAGGTGATGGGTTTGAACCACCAACCTTTTGGTTAGCAGACCAGTGCTATTCCTACAGCACCACACTAGGACTTACCCGTCCAAATCATTGACAGATATAAGTACCTCATTCAGAGATATTCAAATAAAGCAATTATTTGCTGCTATCTC
>NW_006408540.1:17758483-17762885 GCF_000296735.1 Chrysochloris asiatica | reverse complement strand
AAAAAAAAAAAAAAAAAGTTAAGCCAAAGGCAGATATGAAAAGTTTTTGTTTGTTTTTGAAACTTAAATATTCAAGAAACAATGGAAGAGGGGTCAGACTCTAATGATAAGAGCTTGTGGTGCTGCTGGTTAATGCCCGTAAAGGCCGGCAGTTCTAACTTACCAGCTGATCCTTGGAAACCCTGTACAGGGTCATTCATTATGAGTCGGATCCCGACATGACGGTATTTAGCAACAACAACAATATTTAAAACGGATTCCTGATGTGGTGCTATAGGATCAGCACTGGATTGCATACCACAAGGTTGGCAGTTCAAACCCACCAGCTGCTTCTCAGAAACCCTATACAGGGTCCTATAAGTCGGAGCCAACACAGTGGCACTTAGCAACAACAGCAACAATAGTTAAAAACACAATTAAGTTCCATATTAACCCTGCCAGATTATCAGTATCACAGTTGGTAAACTGTGTAATTGAATTCTGTTGGTATGAGTGGAATTTGGTGGTGATGGTGGTGGGCGTGGAGTTGGTTCCGACTCATAGCAACCCTGTATAGGGTTTCCAAGACTGGAAATCTTTATGGGAACAGAAAGCCTCATCTTTCTCCTGCGAAACTGCTGGTAGTTTCAAACTGCTGACCATGAGGTTATCAGCCCAACTCGTAACCACTATGCCACTATGCTACCAGAGCTCCTTATGAGTGTAAATTAGTAAATGCAATCTGGAAAGGAATTTGATAACAACAAACATTCTTGTATTGAGTATATTTGTCATAAAATAAATGCACTAGTGTTAAACCTTTAACTTGATGACTTGTGACTAATATATACACATGTGTGTTTGTATATGGAGACTACAGTTGGCTGGGAGGAGAGGGCTAAGTTGAACACAGATGAAAAATAGCAAAAACCAGACTCTTCTCTTCCCAGCTCCTCTTCTTCCCTTCTCTGGCTTCTCTGCAGACAGACTCTAATCTCAGCCCTCAACCAAAATCTCATTCTGAATTTCAGTGATCAATTTACCTTCCAAAAATATGAATAGGAAATAGAGATATAAAAATTAGCTTCCTCTTAGGGATATTTGCATGGTAGAATGTTGCTGTTGTTGTTGTTGTAAAGTGCTGTTGAGTTGGTTCCAACTCATAGTAACCCTTTATAGGTTTTCCAAGGAGTGACTGGTAGGTGTGAACCACTGAGCTTGTGGTTAGCAGTCCAGTGCTTATCCTATAGTGCCTCACCAGGCATGGTAGAATAGGTTTATAGAAATTCTTTCATGGAAAATGGAGGGGCTTAGAGGAGTCAAACCATTTGCTGTGGAGTCTATGACTCATGGTTAAGATTCCATAGGGTTTCCATTGACTGATTTTTGGTAGTAGATTGCTAACCTTTTGGTTAGTAGCTGTCTTAGACTGGGTTCTCTAGAGAAGCGTAACAGTGATCTCTCTCTCTCTCTCTCCACACACGTAGATAGATAGATAGATAGATAGATAGATAGATAGATAGATAGATAGATAGATAGATAGATAGATGTTCTTGTATATATATATGTAGTTGATGTTGTTAAGTGCTGTCCTGACTCATAGTGACCCTGTCTGTATAGGATTTTCAAGGAGTGGCTGGTGGGTTTGAATTGTCAATCTTGTGGTTAGCAGCAATCCATTGCTTATCCTACAGAGCTACACCAGTATATATACACACACAAAGAAGTTTGTGTAAAGGAAATAGCTCTTACAGAGAAGTTTATAGTGGCAGGCAAGTTCCAAGGGTTAGATATCAGTCTGAAAGCTCCTCTTGACTCACATAGTTGCAGGAGCTGATAAGCCCAAAATTAGTAGGTCATATGGCAGACTTCTGACTATAAAGGCTAATGAATCTAAGATCCACAGGTAAGATGGCAGGCTACTGACAAGTCCCAGGATGGGCAAGCAGTATGGCAGGTTCAGGTCCAAAGAACTGGAGGTCAGGATCCAGACCTAGCAAAAAGCCAATTCTGACTTTCTTACCAGCTTTATTGAGACATAATTCATATACCATACAACTCACCCTTTAAGGTATACATTCAAAGTTCATTATTGTCATAGATATGTGCAATCATCACCCCAGGCAATTTTAGAACATTTTCATCACCTCAAAAGGAAATCCTGTACCAGTTAGTCATCATTGTCCTATCCCCCGCAAGTACTACCTCCAACCTAAGCAACTAATTTTCTTTCTGTTCTGTAAATTTCCCTATTTACTTTTATATGAATGGGGTGTTTTTGTTTTGTTTTGTTTTGGCTGGCTTATTTCACTTAGCATAGTGTTTTCAAGGGCAAAATGTTCAAGAGTAAATATGTCAGTTTGAGGACTAAGGTGCACCTGACCCAAACCATGGTATTTTTAAAAGCCTATATTTACATATG
Source organism: Chrysochloris asiatica (assembly GCF_000296735.1). NCBI lineage: Eukaryota > Metazoa > Chordata > Mammalia > Afrosoricida > Chrysochloridae > Chrysochloris > Chrysochloris asiatica. Next base: position 17,760,484 of record NW_006408540.1, on the reverse strand, counting down.
AAAGTTGAACAATGAATAAGGAAGGTCATAGAAGAATTAATGTATTTGCGCTGTGGTGTTGGAGAAGAATCTGGGAAGTCCCATGGGCTGACAGAAGAGCAAACTGATCTTTGTTGGAAGAAGTACAGCCAGAGTGCTCCTTAAAAGAGACTTCGTCTCACTCTCTGGATGGCTTTCTGTTCCAATTAACCACTATGACAATAGTTTCTACTGTGAAATAAGTATGTGTCATTCTGTATTCCTGAGAAAACTGTGTTTTTCAGTTGAAAAAACATTACATGTATCTCAAAAACACAGGGGCAATAAATACAGGTGATAGAAATTTAAAAAAACAAAACAAAACAAAAACCCTGTGGTCAAATATTTCATGGAGTCAATGTGGTCCAGCATTTAGTTTATAACTTGATGCTCTTTACTCAGTGTCTCTAAGTTAGGCTGACCAATTTTCATACATAGTGGTTGATCAGTGGCTAATAAAAATACATGTGGAATTAAAAAAAAAAACAACAAAAAAAAACAGACTTTGTTTCTCATACTCCAGACACGTTACCAGGAGGGACCAGTCCCTGGAGAAGGACATTATGTTTGGTAAAGTAAAAGGTCAGAATAAAAGAGGAAGACCCCAGTGAGATGGATTGGCACAGTGACAGCAGCAATGGGCTTTAGCGTAACAACAATTGTGAGGAGGGTGTAGGACCTGGCAGTGTTTCATTCTGTTGTACTTAGGGTAGCTCTGAGTTGAAACCGATTCAACAGCACCTAACAACGTTTTCATAGTTCATGTTGTATGAAGTTTCAGTACTCCATACCTTTTTATGGTCAAATAATATCCCATTGTATGTTGTTGTTGTGTTAGGTGCCATCGAGTCAGTTCCTACTCATAGCAACCGAAACGAATAAACCTACTCATAGGTTTTCCGAAATTTTAAAATCTGCTTAGGAGCAGAAAACCACATCTTTCTCCACAGATTGCTTGTTGTTGTTGTTTTTAAGTGCCATCGAGTTGGTTCTGACTCATAGTGAACTTATAGAGGATTTCCAAGGAGTGTCTGGTAGGTGTGAACTGCCACTTTGTGGTTCAAAGTGACCTTGAGGTCTAGTGCTTATCCCACAGTGACACATGGGGTGATCAGTGGGTTTTAACTGCCGACCTTGTGGTTGGTATTCCAGTGCCTATCCTACAGCAGCACCAGTGGTCCATTGTATGATAAATCAAATATTGTTTTTGGGCATTTGGGTTAGTTTCACCTATTAGCTTGTATGAATGAAGCTCCTATGAACATGAATACACATGTTTTAGTGTAGACACATGAGTTTATTTTTATTTTCTTGACTATATACCTAGGAGTGCGATGTCACATCATGTGGAAATGTCATGTTTAAATATTTGAGAAACTGCCAGACTGGTTTTGTCTGCACATTCCCACCAGCTTCAGTTTCTGCACACCTTCACCAACACCTGTTCCCTGACTTTTTGATTCTAGTAATCCTTCTTGTTAAGTGTCATCGAGTTGGTTCCAACTTACAGCAACTCTGTTGTATGGGGTCTCCAAGGAGCAGCTGGTGAGTTTGAACCACCGACCTTGAGGTTTAAACCGACTTGCGGTCCAGTGCTTATGCTACAGTGCCACACCAGGACTCCAGTCATCCCAGGAAAATAGCTTTGTGGTTTTATATGATAAGTGCTGGACCACAAGATCAGTTTAAATTGCAAGATCAGCAATTCAAATCTACCACCCACTCCTTGGAAGGTCTATCCAGCATTGCTATGAATCAAAACCAACTGGAGGACACTAGACCACAATGATACTGAGCATCTTTTTTTTAATGTTTTATTTTGAATTATGTGATGGTTTACATGGGAGAACATTAGCTTTACATTCATCCTATTGCATATTGTTTCATTGCCATGGTTACAATCCCCTCCATGGATCATCAACCAACCAAAGGGTGTACACTACAAGCCTGCCCCCCGGTCGTCAGCACACAGCCCCTCTCCCT
>NW_006408540.1:17742217-17757388 GCF_000296735.1 Chrysochloris asiatica | reverse complement strand
GTAGAAATTTCCCACCTCAGAAGATTCTGGATGGGGTTCAGGATTGCACCTATGATCTTATGTGATGCAGAGGCCTGTCCACAGGAAGCCTCCTTCACTGGGCATGTTGTATCCCCATTTTAGGAATTCCTGAGCATCTTTTTATATGCTTATTGGGCATTTGCTTATCTTATTTGGAGAAATACATATTCAGATCCTTTGCCCATTTTTTAATGGAGTTATTTTTTTTTTTTACTATTGAGCTACAATAATTTGTTCTATATTTTGGACACAGACCCCAGTTGACATATCCTTTGCATATATGTTCTCCCAATCTGTGGGTTCCCTTTTCACTTTATTGATGGTGTTCTTTGGATCACAGAGATATTTAATTTTGATGAAGTTCAATGTATTTATTTGTTGTTGCTCATGCTTTTACTGTCATATATGAGAATCCTTTGCTGAGTGTAATGACATGAAGATTTACCTCTATGTTTCTAAAAGGAGTTATAGCTTTAGTCTTTGTGCCATATTGACTTTACTATTCCAATTTTTTACCACCATATATTAGTTTTTCTCTTCTTAAATATGTGCTCAATTGGGTCAATATTTTTGGTATTCACTCAAGTGATGCATATGTTACCAATCTGATCATTTTATAGAGTCCTGGTGTGGCATTGTAAGATAAGCACTAGACCGCAAGGTCAATTTGAACCTAGTGTGGTCAGTAATTCAAACTCACTAGCTGCTCCTCAGAAACCCTATACAGGGTCACTATCGACTCAAAGGCACTTAACAACAATAACAGCATAGCTGTTCTATTGTGTGTGTGTATTCTTTTGTGGAGTTCTCATATGGCACTGTAGGATGAGCACCAGACTGCTAACCACAAGGTCTGTAGTTTAAGTCTACCAGCTGCTCCTTAGAAACTCTATACAAGGTCACTATGAGTCTGACCCAACTTGACAGCCCTCAGAAACAACAACAAGGATTCTGTTGTAATGATTAAACTACATTTGATTTAGTCAGTCTCCTTTCAGTGGATGTTTATGTTGTAGCCAGTTTGTTGACTATCTGAATAAAACTGCTGTGAATTCTACTCTTAGTATATACGGTATGTAAACTCATACTGATGTGTTTCAGAAGCTGTGTCAATAGAAGATTATATGATTTACAGGAAATGAGATCAAAATCATAGTGTACTAACGAGAATAAATAAATAAGTTGGAATACATAAAATTGAATACTGTGCAGTAGTGAAAATAAGTGATAACTTTTAGCAAGATGAGTGAATTAAAAAAACAAAACATAATATTGAGCTACAAAGCAAATATCAGAAGAATGAACAGGAAACAGATTCTCCTGGATAACCTCCAGAAAGAACCCAGCATGCCAGCCCCTTGATTTTAGCCTGGGAACACCTGTATTGGATGTCTTACTTACAGAAGCATAAGATAATACTTTGTTAGAAGTCACTAAGTTTGAAGTTTGTGGTAAGGAGTTCTTGTGTGGTGCTGTAGGATAAGCATTGGTCTGCTAACCACAAGGCCAGTGGTTCAAACCTACCAACTGCTCCTTGGGAACTCTATACAAGGTCACTATGAGTTAGAACAGATTTGACGGTGCTTAACAACAACAAGACATTTATGGTAATTTGTTACTGCCAAACTAGAAAAATGCAGATGTTTGGTATTAAGTTCTTACTGTATTATAGAGTCACTATAAGGTTGCTATGGGTCAGAATCAACTCGATTACAGTGGGTTTTTGCTTGTATGCCTGAATTATTTAATGATAAAAAAGTTAAACAATGATGTTTGTTTGTTTGAGCTACGATGTTTGGCCATCATTGCTTAATCTACTTACATGCATACAAGCATTATCTCTCTAAATTAGGAAATGCTGATAGAATTTTTGATAATTTCCTCTGCTTATTTTCTCCAAATGTACACCACATTCCAAGGTACACTTTTTGTGATTCAGGGTAATTAATCCTTATCAAATGACTTACTTGATTGCACACATTGTACTTGGCACTTGAGAGGCATCATTATCAATAAACAAAGATCAGTGGCCTTGTGGAATTTACATTCTAGCACTAAGAAACCGACGACATAGTAAATTAAGCAAATGTTAGAAAACTTACTGTCTTATGGAAAAAAGTCAATATGGGACAGGATATGTCCCCAGTGGAGAAGTGGGGAACATCAGAGGAACCTAATATTGTCTGGACAGCATAGGTCCCATTGACAAATTGAAATTCGAGTCACATCTTGAAGGAATTGAAAGAAAAGTCAAGTGGTTGTGCATTAGAGGAACATCCCAGGTGGACTATCATTATATAAACAGTATTTGTGGTTACGAATCGGGCTGTGAACCGCAAGGTCAGCAGTTCAAAACTACCAGCTGCTCCGTGGGAGAAAGATGAGGCTTTCTGCTCCCATAAAGATTTACAGCCTCGGAAACCCTGTTCAGGGTCGCTATGGATCGGAACCGACTCGATGGCACTTAACAACAATATATGTTTATAGCAATTGACTTGGAAAATATAGAATAATATAAGCTATACAGGGTCACGATGTGTCGGAATTGACTCAACGGCACTTAACCACAACAGCAGCAGCTATCAACACTCATGGAAGACGCAGTCAAGGAATCAACTGACGTGTTGTAATGGCCAGATCTGCTGCACAAGACTTCTTTTAAGTGTTCAAGAATAAAGGTGTCAGTTTGAGGACTCAGGTGTGCCTGACCCAGGGGTATTTCCAGTAGCCTCATATGCATGTGAAAGTTAGACAGTGAATAAGGGAGACTGTAGAAGAATTGATTTATTTGAGTTATGGTGCTGGAGAACAGTATTAAAAGTATCACCGACTGCCCAAAGAACAAATAAGTCTGTGTTGGAAGAAGTACAGCCATAGTGCTCCTGGAAAGCCAGGATGGCGAGACTTCATCTCCTATACTTCAAACATATTGCCAGGAGGGACCAGTCCCTAGAAAAGGACATCGTGCTTGGTAAAGTGGAGAATCGTCAAAAAAGAGGGAGATCCCCCACTGAGATGAATTGGCACTGTGGTAGCAGCTAAGGGCTCAAGCTTAACAACAATTGTGAGGATGGCGCAGGACTGGGCAGTGTTTCATTCTGTTGTGCATCAGGTCACTATGATTTGGAATCGACACCATGGTACCTAACAACAACGTGTTGTATTTTAGCAGGGATTTCTTGGAGTTCTGTCAGCTTCTTAATTCTGTCGACTTATGTCTCTTGCCAAATTTGGAAGTTTTCCAGCTGTTTTTAAAATTTAAAAACTTTTTCAGCCCTACCCTCTTTCTCCTCTCCTCCAGGGCTCCGATTGTTGGAACTTTTGTTATAGTTCAACAGGTCCCTGGGTTCCGTTTTCGTTTGAATCTATTTTCTCTATACTGTTCAAAGTGGCTAATTTCTAGTATTCTTTCTTCCAGGGTACTGATTCTTTTCTCTGTACCTATGTTTTACTGCTGAGCTCATCCATTAGATTTTCATTTTTAGTATTGCATCTTTTTGTTCTTCATTTCTGCTGGTTCTTTATATCTTCTGTTCCTTTGCTAGAGTCCTGGTGTGGCATTGTAGGGTAAGCACTCGACCACAAGGTCGGCAGTTCAAACTCACCAGCCTCTCCTTGGAACCCCTATACAGAGTAGCTGTGAGTCGGAACCAACTGGATGGCACTTAACAACGATAGTCCTTAGATGAGATTTTTTAATTTGCTATGTTCATAGGCCAGGAAGTCCAGCGTTCTGTCTCACGCTCTGGCTCGTGGTTATGCTGCTGTCGCTCCCCTGACACTCCTTCTTCTCACAGCTCTGTCTCCTGGATCACAGACACACAAGACACAGAAACCTCAACGTCCAAAGGATGCATTCCACTCCTGACCTTTCTTCCATGATGGCAGTGAGATTTCCTCTTCCTGCTTCTGAGATGACTAATTTTATACCCATGTTAAATTCCCAACTTTTTACAGTCAGAATTAGCCCTGTTAATATTCATTCACAACTGAGTCATATCATCCTATCAGCATCTTCTCCTACCTTCTCTTACCTAGACCCATCAAGGAAAAAAATACTTATTTGGTGGGAGTTACAAAGACTATGGGTGCAAGAGCTGTCTGAAGCAATGCAGTTATATTTAGCAGGAGGCGTTGGGAAAAGTGCATGTGCTCCGTCTTGTTAGACACAGAAGTGTAGATGGCTATTGTTAACGATAAAGGTCCTCATATTTAGAGAGAGATGAAATGTGACTAAGCTTAAGACTTACAATTTGAATGTTTTCTTCCTAAAACTTCTTGCCTTGATATTTGATGAATTATTTTTTAAGTTTTCTATTCTAATAAAGTAGACCTCAATTCCATCACAGTATTTTAGTGATTTTCCAAATTGGGGCGGGGGGAGGAATTAAATTAGAAATTCTCTAATGAAATGTAAAACTTGTAGACAGATACAGCCACATTTTTTTCTTGGAAACACTGTGTTGTTGTTTTTTAACAATTGCACTTAGCCCTTGATGAGAGTTAGTCATTGATGTGAGTAACCTCCTTATCAAAACCAGTTTTTAAAGAGGATAAACTAATTCAAATACCAAAGTTTCTACTTCAGATTTGTTCTTTTGAGCTTTTTTGCTGCCTTTCTGAATGACTTTACCCATGCTTTGGTAGAGTTCATTGTTATCTTGTGCCTGAACTACATCACACTTTTGTTCTAATCTTTAATGCTTTCAGACACATTTTGTGCTGTGCATATTTTCATTTTTGTATTAATGTTGCTTTCTTACATTTTGGGTTCCGAAAATTAAAATTGTTGTTATTTCCACATGGTTTTCTGTCAAATACAATTTTTCATATATTTTAGATTATTTCTGAATGAGACAAGCATTTCCAAATATTTATCCCAAAACTGTCTTTTTCACATGTCTGTTGTATGGCTCTATGCATATTTTGGAAGAATGGAATTAAAGATAAGGGAGAGGAGAATAAAGGAGAATAAAGCTATAAGTCATTGATGAAAAAACTGAGGAACTAAAATACAGAGCTCACAAGCACAAAGTTTTAACACAAAGCATGAAGCAACAATCAGTGATTTTAGTTCAAGGAAAATGTTGGTTCTCAAATCCAAGAGTTTCAGGCAAGAAAGACTAGAGGACTTAGGAAATTTTTAGCAGACGATGAGTGCTGCAAGAAATATTTTGTGATAACATATATAAAGCCATTTGAGGCTCATTGATGGCTTATAATTACCTAAATTTTGTACAACCTAAATTCCCAATTTACCAGATAGAAAAAATATTTGAGTGCTTTCAGAGCTACTTGAGATCAGGAACAAAGTATGTTTGACTACAATACAACATGCAGCTACACAATTAGCAAATACTTTCATTCATTAAGGTCAGACACAAAAGTGATTATGTAACTAGAAATGTGGTGTTATAAGAGGAAAAAAACCAGATACATACTGGAAAAATGGTGACTCTCAGGCAGGATAAAAATTATTCAGATAGCATGATAACAAATCATTCTTTTATAGCGAAGTATAAGAAAAAATATTCAGTATTCATATTCAATCTATTACTTATTGAATGACTAGTATTTTCAAGTGTTTTATATGAACTATATCCCATTTAGATTCTCATAGAAACCTATCTTAAGGAGCTCTGGTAGTATAGTGGTTATGAGTCTGGCAGCTCACCTCAAGGGCAGCAGTTGGAAACTACCAGCTGTTCTGCAGGAGAAAGATGAGGTTTTCTTCTCCCGTAAAGATTCACAGCCTCACAAACTCTATACATGGTCGCTATGAATCACACCACAGCCGCCACCAGTAACCTATGTTACAGAATTTCAGAAAAGTTCAACAGATTTTGCAAATTCTTACAGCTAATGGTAAGTTTCCAAGGAGCAGCTAGTGAGCTTGAACCGCTGACCTTGCAGTTCAAACCATTTTGCAGTCTGGCGCACTAACCCACAGTGCAACACCTGGACTCCAATTCAGAAGAGGCCGTGGAACGAGTGATATCATTGCTGATGTATGATGGATCTTGGCTGAGAGCAGAGAATATCAGAAAGATGTTTACCTGTGCTTTATTGACTACGCAAAGGCTTTCGATTGTGTGGATCATGACAAGCTATGGATAACATTGCAAAGTATGAGTATTCTGGAACACTTAATTGTGCTCATGAGGAATCTGTATCTGGACCAAGAGGCAGTTGTTCAAACAGAACATGGGAACACTGAATGTTTTAAAATTAAGAAAGGTATGCGACAAGGTTGTATTCATTCACCATACTTATTCAACCTGTATGCTGAGCAAATAATCTGAGAAGCTGGGTTCTATGACGAAAAATGTGGCATCAGGATTGGAAGAAGACTCATTAACAACCTGCAATATGCAGATGATACGATCTTGCTTGCTGAAAGTGAAGAGAACTTAAAACATTTACTGATAACAATAAAAGAGCACAGCCTTTGGTATGGATTGCATCTCAATGTAATGAAAACAAAAATCCTCACCACTGGACCAATAGACAACATTCTTATCAACAGAGAAAAGATTGAAGTTGTCAAGGACTTCATTCTTCTTGGATCAACTATCAACACTCATGGAAGCAGCAGTCAAGAATTCAAATGATGTATTGTGATGGGCAAATCTGCTGCACAAGACCTTACCTTTTTAAAGTATTGAAGAGCAAAGATGTCAGCTTGAGGACTAAGGTGCGCCTGACCCAAGCCATGATATTTTCAATAACCTCATATGCATGCAAAAGCTGGACGGTGAATAAGGAAGACTGTAGAAGAATTGATGCCTTTGAGTTGTGGTGTTGGAGGAGAATATTGAAAGTGACATGGGCTGTCCTAAGAACCAATAGATCTGTTTTGGAAGAATTGCTCCTTGGAGGCCAAGATGGCCAAACTTCATCTCTCATACTTTGGACATATTGTCAGGAGGGACCAGTCGCTGGAGAAGGATATTATGCTTGGTAAGGTGGAGGGTCAGAGAAAAAGAGGAAGACCCCCAGTGAGATGGATTGGCCAAGTGGCAAGCATCATAAAAATGAGCATTTTAAGCTCTATCTTGAAGTATAATGCTGTCTGTAATGGAATAATATCTATAGGCCCACAAGGAATACCAGTTAATACCACTATTATTCAATTTTACACATCAACCACCAACGCCACTGATGAAGAAATTGAAGAATTTTACCCATTGCTTCCACTTGAAATGGGTTAAACATGTAATCAGGGTGGATTGTTAATTGTTGATGATTGGAATGTGAAAGTTAAAAACTGAAGAGGGATTTGTTGCTATTGTTTTTGTTAAAGTACTATGGAGTCATTTCCAACCCACAGTGACCCTGTATACGTTTCTAAGAAGCAGCTGAAGAGAAGAGGGATAGGTAGTAGGAAAATAAGACTTTGGTGATGGAAATGACGCTGGAGATCACACAATATAATTTTTGCAAGACCAATGACTTATTTATTGCAAATACCTTTTTTAAAATAACATGCATGGTCACATAACAACAACAACATGGTGACTATGCACATGGACCTTAACATATAAAATACACAGGAATCATTAATTACATCTGTGGAAAGAGACAGTGGAGAAGCTTAATATCTTCAGCTAAACCAGGGCCCAACTGTGGAATAGGTCATCATTTGATCCAGTTCAGGCTGAAGCTGAAGAAAATTAAAACAAGTCCATGAGAGCTAAAATCTGACTTTGAAAATATGCTACCTGAATTTAGAGACTGTCACAAGAACAGATTTGACACATTGAACTCTAATGACCTAAGATCAGAAGAATTGTTGCAAGACATCAAGAACATCATACATGAGGAAAGCAAAAGGTCGTTGAAAAGAGAGGAAAGAAAGAAAATATCAAAGTGGATGTCAGAAGAAACTGTAAAACTTGCTCTTGAACTTAGAGTAGCTAGAGTCAATGGAAGAAATGATGAAGTGAAATTGCTGAATAGAACATTTCAAAGGGCAGTTTGAGAAGTATTATAATAAAATTTGTCAAGAACTGAAGTTAGGAAACCAAGATCAAAGAACACACTCAGCATTTCTTAAGTGAGAAAAACACCACACTCAGCTTTTCTCAAGCTGAAAGAATTGAAGAAAAAAAATTCAAGCCTTGAGTTGCAATATTGAAGTATTGTATGGGCAAAATACTGAAGGAGTCCTGGTGTTGCACTGTTGGATGAGCACTGGACCTGAAGGCTGGTTTGAACCTGAAGGTCAGAGGTTCAAACTCACCAGCTGCACCTCAGAAATCCTATTCTGGGTTGCTGTGAGTTGGAATCAACTTGATGGCACTTAACAGCAAGAACAACAATATGGGCACAATATTGAAGGATGTAGGAAGCATCAAAAGATGAAAAGCAATACACAGTCATTGAGCTAAAAAGAATTCATCAACTTTCACACATTTCAGGAGGTAACATATAATCAAGAATTGATGGTATTGAATACTGAAAATTATATTAGAGAAAAACAAGGCTCTAGGAATTGACAGAGTATCCGTTGGGTTGTTTCAACAAACTTATGCAATGCTGGAAGCACTCAGTAGTCTATGCCAAGAAATTTGAACATTAGCTACCTGGTCAAACAATTGGAAGAGATCCATATTTGTGTCCATTTCAAAGAAAGGTGACCGAACAGAATGCAGAAATTATTGAAAAATATCATTACTGTCAGACGCAAGTCATTTTTTTTCTGAATATAGTTCTAAAATAATTGTAGCAGCACATAGACAGGGAGCTACGAGAAATACAAACCAGAATCATAAGAGGGCATGGATGTCATTAACGACATCAGATGGATCTTGACTGAAAGCAGAGAATACCAGAAATATGTTTACTTGTGTTTTATTGACTATTCAATGACATTCAACTGTATGGATCAGAACAAACTATGGATAACACTGAAAAATGGGAATCCCAGAACACTTCATTGTGCTCGTGTGAAATCTGTACATAGACTGAGAGGGAGTCATTATAACAGAGCAAGAGGATATGGTATGGTTTAATCAAGAAAGTAGTGTGTCAGGACTGTATCCTTACATAATGTTTATTCAATCTGTATGCTTAGCATATAATCCAAGAAGCTGGACTATATGTTGAAGAACGTGTCATCAGGATTGGAGGAAGGCTCATTAACAATCTACGATAGGCATATGTCACAACCTTGCTTGCTGAACATGAAGAGGAGGACTAGAAGTACTTGCTGATAAAGATTAAAGAATACCACCTTCAGTATGGGTTACAATTTAATATAAAGAAAACAAAAGCCCTCATCATGATAAACCAAGAAAAGATTGAAGTTATCAAGGATTTCATTGTGCTTGGTTCCACAACCAATGCTCATGGAAGCAGCAGTCAAATGATACATTGCATTGGGGAAATATGCTGTAAAAGACTTCTTTAAATACAATGTTAAAGAACAAGTATGTCAGTTTGAGGACTAAGGTGAGCCTGATCCAAGCCATTTCAGTTGTCTCATATGTACTGAAAGCTCAATAATGAATAAGGAAAACCAAAAAAGTGATGCCTTTGAATTATGGTGTTGGTGAAAAATATTAGAAGTATTATGGACTACCAGAAGAACAAACAAATCAGTCTTGGAAGAAGTACAATCAGAGTACTCCTTAGAAGGGAGGACGTCCAGATTTGGTCTTTTATTTAGACATGTTGTCAGGAAGGACCTGTTCCTGGATAACGACCTCATACTTGGTAAAATGTGGGGGGGTTCAGCGAAAAAGAGGAAGACTCCTAGCTAGGTGGGTTGACCCAGTGACCCAGACTTGTTTGTTTTTCTGGCAATCGATTTTATACATTGTCCAAGTTTCACATGCATGTTTGGTTTGTTCGGTTAGTGCCTTTGAGTCAGTTCTGACTCAGTGATCTTGTACAGGGTTTCCAAAAGAGGCTGATGGGTTTGAACCACCAACCTTGTGGTTACCAGTGTTGTGCACATCCTATAGTGCAACACCAGGGCTCTTCACATGCATATGAAGTGATTAAAAATACCATGACTTGGGTCAAGCACACTTTAATCCTCAAACTGACATCTTTGCTCTTGAGCACTTTAAAGAAGTCTTTTGTAAAGAATTGCCTAATGTAATACATCCTATGATTTCGTGACTGCTGCTTCCATGAGTGTTGATTGTTGATCCAAAAAAAAATAAAGTTTTTGGCAACTTCAATCTTTTCTCCATTTATCATGATGTTATTTATTGGTCCAGTTGTGATGATTTTTATTTTTTTTACCTTGAGATGTAAAGAAATGGTGAAAGCTGTGGCCTTTAATCTTCATCAGTGTTTTAAGTGCTCTTCACTTTCAGCAAGCCAGGTCGTGTTTTAAGTGCTCTCCACTTTCAGCAAGCCAATTCTGCATATTGCAAGTTGTTAATGAGCCTTCCTCCAATCCTGATGCCACAATCTTCTTCATATATTCCACCTTCTCGGATTATATGTCCAGTATACAGACTAAGTGTAGGGACACACCTGGCACACTCCTTTCCTAATTTGAAACCACTCAGTGTTCCCTTGTTCTGTTGGAACGACTGCCTCTTGGTCTATGTACAGGTTCCTCATGATAGGTAGCTGTCTTCCAAATTTCTTGGCATAGACAAGTGAGCACCTTCAATGCTGCGTCAATTTGTTGAAGCATTTTAATTTTGCCTGTGCCTTCAGTATAGCTTGGGCTACTTCCTTCAATACCATCAGTTCCTGATCATATATTACTTCTAGAAATGGTTGAACATTGACCAATTCTTTTTGGTACAGTAACTCTGTATTTTTCCATCTTCTTTTGATGCTTCTTGCATCATTCAATAGTTTGTCTACAGAATCCTTCAGTTTTGAAAATCAAGGCTTGAGGGGTTTTTTTCTTCAGTTCTTTCAGCTTGAAAAATGCTGAGCATGTTCTTCCCTTTTGGTTTTAGAGTGTATGTACCTAGATGGGGACTTCTGGTTTGGCACTGTAAGGTCAGCACTGAACTGTGAATCATAAGGTTGGCAGTTCAAACCCGCCAGAAGCTTCTCAGAAACCCTATACAGGGTCGCTATGAGTCAGAACCAACTCACCAGCACTTAGCAACAATACCTACATGGAGAATAGGTTGAGAAACAATAGCTTCACATTTTGATATTTTGCTTAATAAAAGTTTCTCTGATTCTGTAGGATGCTTTTTAACTTATTCTCATACATCTAACAAAAGACATACAGACTTCTCTATATATTCTGAATATGTCTTTTGTCAGATACATATTTTATAAATATTATATGGCAAATATATTTACCACAATAAAAAAGAGCTACAACTCAATCATAAAATACAACAGTTTTTAAAAATAGGTAAGAGAATTGAGCATAAACTTTACAAAAGAAGATATAAGGTTGGCAGTAGGCACACATACAAAAAAATACACTCAACATCCTTACTAATTAGGGAAATGAAAGTTAACCTACAATGAAATACCATTTCACATCCAATAGGATGGCTAAAGTTGTAATCAATGATCAAATTAAATGTAGTGGAAATCTCATGCATTGTTGGGAAAATCATAAAATGGCATTTTACAGTTCCTTTTAAAGTTACCCTATATCTTAGCAATACTACTCGTAGATTTGTTTATCAAGAAAAATAAGACTATATTTTCAGAAAACTATGATATAAATGCTTGTAGGTACTTTGTTTATAAAAGCCCAAATGTTCCTCAAAATAAATAAATAACATGGATACGCTCAACAATTACTTTGAAGCAAAGAAGTGAAAGTAAGGCAACAGGGAAACTAAATTCAAGGAAACAGAACAACCAAAGTAGAAATACTGAGAATGTTCACTCATTGTGAAAAATGTAACCAGTGCCACTAAACAGTTTGTGTAGAAATTGCTGAATGAGAGAACCTTAAATTCTGTGTAAAACTCCACTGAAAACACAATATTTTAAAAATATAAAATTAAACAAAAAATATGACCACCCACCCAGAACAGGAGAATGAATAAACAAAATGTGGTATATTCTTTTAATGAAATGCTCTTCAGCATTAAAAAAGAATAAACTACTGACACTTACACTTGGATATATAAATTTGTCCAAAGTCTATTGAGCTGCACGTAAAAATCTGTGCGTTTATATCTACATACAAATATTTGGCTGTACTTTTTATATTAAGCAACTGAAGGAAAGATGATTCAAATGACAAGTTCTAATGGCAGCAAATGAGCGCCGAGTCTTTTCAATGCAGCGTTTCCATGATATTGTGTGAGAGCATGTTACATACATGGAGAAATTCAAAACAGTATAGAATTTAGCAGTACATCTTATATAATGTTTTTAATCAAAATAGAATGGCATTTCAATTAGTCCTTGTCTTAAAGTAGTCCAATTATAAAATATTTGATTTGTAAAAACTCTCATTTTGTTTACTTTCTATTCATTCTTTCAACAGATTCACTGAGCATCTATTTTTTATATGCTGTTGAGTTGCTTTCAACTCATGACAACTATGTACTACAGGGCAAAACACTGCCCAGTTCTACATCTTCCTCACAATCGTCTGAGCACTATGTCAACCCATCTTGTTGAAGCTCATCCTTTTTTTTGTTGACCCTCTACATTAAGCACCTGCTTTTTTGTTAAGTGCTGTTGAGTCGATTCCAACCCATAGTGACCCTGTATAGGGTTTTCGAGGAGCAGCTGGTGAGCTTGAACCACTGACCTTGCAGTTCAAATGGCTTTGCAGTTTGGTGCATTAACCCACAGCGCCACACCAGGCCTCCAAGCACCTACTTAGTATGTGTCAATTATTATTCTTGCCACTGAGAGAGTAGTAAGCAAAATAGATGGATAAAAACCCTTGTCCTCACATTAATTGCATTCTAGTTGGGAAGACAGGCTTAAACAGAACATATAAAAAAGATCCACAGCACGTTAGATAAGGATTAAGGGTTTGGGTTAAGGACCAAACACAAAGTACAAAAGTGGGTATATTCACTACTGTGGGTGGTGCAGGGGCCAGAAGGTGAAATTGATCTTGGTACCAAATGGGCTTTACTGAGTAGATCCCTTTTTGGAAAAACTTGGAAGAGATAGGCATTCAGATGCCTGAATAAAAGCTAGCTAGGAAAAGGACCACAAGCACAGAGGTCTTCAGATGGAACTTTCCGATGTGTCTAGAGTGGAAGAATAAAGGAAAGTAGTAGGAGGTGAGCTCTGAGTAGGATTACACAGGGTCTTGTTTTCTTTGCCACTGTGTTTTGTGGATATCTCCTTCTCTATTGTTTTCGTTCTGCCAAGCTACCAACCATAACTATTTAGTGATATTTATCTGTATAAGTCAGAATTTTACCAGTAGAGGCTGAATAAATGGCTATCCTTCAAGAAAGCTCCAAGGTGACTTTTTACCTTCATGAAGTCAGTGCTTTCTCCAAGCTTCCTTTCAATCTTGTGGGCTTAGAAGCAACACTATCATTGTCCCAGAATTGGGTAGAAATAGAGAGATGCTAGTGCAGTTTACAAGAAAGATGCATAAAATTCAAAAGCCAATTTACTGATTTAGAATAATAAAACTCTGAAGAAAACCAGATGACAAATGTCAGTTATCAGTCTTTTTTTCTCCCTGTAAGGAAATAATATTGAAAACCAAATTATCACAAGGTTGATTAGAGAGCATGGACATAAAATCAGTCATCTGCATCTGATTGTTCTTGATCTCTGATGGGCACTTAAGGAACCAGTCTCGGTAACAAGGTTATATTTGTCAGAGACAGTCCCTACGTAGGAATAACCGAAAGATGCTGCCTTCAATTGCCTATTTTTGCTGCATCCTTAAAACCTCTTCTGAAGATATTTTATTTCTTTAGATATGTTAAACACCTTCTGTGTAAACAACCTGTAACTGGTGATCTAAAGTCTTACTAAGGGGACTTTGTACATATTCTACTCCAATCCATTGTGTGTTAGCATCATAACTTAACAAAGAATAATTTTAGAAGCAAACCAGCGTACAACTTACCAAATTTATTAACAAAAAAAATATTTATTATATTCCTATTAGTATACTCTATGGCAATTAATATAAAATTATGAGGGGGCCTTTAAAGTTCATGGAAAACTTCCATTCTTTTCATTTCATTTTTCTATAAACTTTTTGAAGCCACCTGTATTCAGAGACAATGTAATTGTTCTTAGTTGCCATTGAATTGGCTCTGATTCATGACAGTCTTATGTTTAACAGAATGAAACATTACCTGGTCCTTGCCCTCTTCATGACCATGTTCTTACTAGTATATCTTATTTGATATATTTTATTGGCTATAGCCAATGGATATATATATTAATAGATATATATTCTCTTGACTATATTCAATTTATTTAAAAATCATCTTTGGAATATAGTTTCACCATTAAATATGAGAAAGTTTAGTTTATGATCATTTATTTCTAGGGCAAGAAAAAATTTTCCTAAATTGTGTTGGTCATTGCACAACTCAGAATAAAGCCACTGAATTGCACACTTTAGAGTAAATTTTGTGAAATGTGAATGATATTTCAATAAAGCCATTAAAAAAGAGAGTGATTATTTGAGATAGTTTTGGTTCTGTGTCAACTTGATTGAGGCAGGATTCCCAGTTGTTTGGCAGTTGATAGTTAACTCTATGATGATTGGTTATGAGCAACCAATCAGTTGAAAGGATGTTTCCTTGCAGTATGGCCTGCTCTCAGTATAATGAACATACAGGAAAGACTTGCACTCTTCACCACTGGGTCTGGATCTCACATCTGGGTTGTTCTCTGAACTCTGGTTCTTTGAATCTGAGCTAGTGGCCTGCTCTATTATATGTTTGCCTGCTGGGCCTGCCTGCCAAGTGTGCCTAGAAAACCAGACACCCACTGGAGGGCCCTGTACATCTATTCCTGTCATCCCAGTGCATCTGCCCCACACCAATGGTTCTGCAGTGCATCTACCCAGGTGTTGGTCGATCATAACCCTGCTGATACCCCTGCTCCAGCATTGAGGTCCTGTTCTGTGCTCTGACTTGGGATTCCTGCTTTATGGAGTCGCCCACTGATCTTGGTTGGCCTGGCCTACACTTGGGACTTTCCTACCTCTACAATTATGAGCCATTTCCTTGATGTAAGCTTATTGGTGTCGTT
>NW_006408540.1:17737967-17740712 GCF_000296735.1 Chrysochloris asiatica | reverse complement strand
TTGACTTGTACTCTCCTTTTAATAGGTGCAACATAAGAGATACGATGCCATTCGTAAGCGTTTGCATTGCCAGGTCAACAGACTTCAGTCAAATAGAAGACAACAGCAATGGAACATTCAACAACTGGAAAACACTGCAGCTGCGCTAAGAAAGCGCATAGGGATGCACAAGTAACATGGCACACAGACCAGGACATGGCACACAGACCAGGACAACTCAAATGATGGGACAGTGTTAAGAAAATGGTTTGGATTTTTCACAACCAATATCCACTCTCAGAGGTCTGTCTTCCTGACAGACACATTGTTTTCTTTTTTGAATCAGCCATGCGTTCCAACCCTGCAATTGATTGGAGCAGACAGATTACAGGAAGGTTTACTTGTGAATAGTGGAAGACTCTATGAATGTCCTCAGTGAGTAAGATGTATTGCACTTAGAGTGTTTATAACCATGTCATAGTCACCATCATAATAAGTAAATATCTTAGAAGAAAAGAGATAGTTGGATTTCCAATGATTTAAATTGTAGAAGTATTAGAAAATGGCTGTCTGTTTCAAACTTTTTATTAGAACTTGTTCTTTTACAACCATCTTCACAGTAGCCCATAAATATTGACATTTACAATAATGTTGTTATATGGTCAATGCTACAGATATTTTATTCAGCTTTCTTTTTCACCCAGAATCATTTTTTTCTTTGTGATGGGATAATATAATTTTAGACTATTTCAGTACATAAAATTTTCTGTTCACTGTTTTTGTCTGTGAGTCCTTTATTCCTATTTGGTGAGCAAATTAAATTATAGCATGATAGCATTGTGTAAGGCAAGCATGTTATTTCTGGTAGCTGCCATCGAACAAACCAGCTCTGACTCATAACACCCCAGACACCACAGAATGAAACACTGGCCAATCCTGTGCCATTGCATAACTTGTGGTACCCTCGAGTCCAGGACTGTGGTCACTGTGTATTTTGAGGGCTTTTCACCGTGAGTGGGGGGGACTCTTGTCATCTGTTGGGTTGTCATTGATGAATTTTCAGAAGTAGCTTTAACAGGCCTTTCTTTTTAGCTTGTCTTAGTCTGGAAGCTCTGTTGAAACCTGTCCACCATGGGTGACTCTGCTGGTATTTGAAATACTGGTGGTGTGGCCATGTACTGCCACCATCGTGCAATAAACTGACAGACAGAGGTGGAAGGCAAATATGCAAGCTCATAAAAGAAATTCCAGCCAGTGTAGACTAACAGATACACAGATACCTTTTGTGAAGGCTTATAGGGCAGATCATCAAATAATTTTAACGATTGCAATCCCCTCCATGCACCCTCAACCAACAGTATTTACCTCTATTACCTGTTTTTGTTTGTTTTTTCAATGTACACATACCACATTGTAAACATATATTTGTTTAAATGTCTAAAGGATACATTTTGCAAGCCAGCCTCCTCCCCACAGGCACATTGTTTTTCTCAGTCAATGGGCCCATCGTCCTTTGCCGTCTGTCTCTGCATCACCTCTGCCACCGTCTATTGTCGCTGCTTTTCTGATAAGGATCCCTCACTTCTCTCATGGTCCTCCCTCTTGATGGTCCTAGGGTCCTTCCTCTGTTCCTGAAATGACAGATTAACTGCTCTCCCCTTTTAGTTGTACCTCTTCTACATTTACAATTATAACAATCACCATTAGACCTGATGATAGTTAATCACAATTGAATCATAAAATCCTATCCCCCTCATTACCAGACCCATCTGGACAATAACTAATCCCTTTTAAGATAAAAATATTTTTATAGCTCTACTTAGTCAAATCCTGAAAAGTAGGAACAAAAAATAATTATTGAAGATTAAATTTTAAAATATTTGCTTTTACGATTTAATGATTTCAAAACAACAGCATCAGAAATGTATTGCAAGTCCATTTTCTCCCCCATCATATCACGTAACTGAGATTTAGTAAGCATATAGCTGATAAAACATGGTGTCAATAATCTTATCATGTCTAATATTAATATTGTCTTATTATGACTTGTTGTTAAGTCCCGTTGAGTCGGTTCTGACCCATAGTGACCCTGTATAGGGTTTCCGAGGAGTAGCTAGTGAGCTTGAACCGCCGACCTTGCAGTTCAAATGGATTTGCGGCCTAACGCATTAACCCACAGCACCACACCATGATTCCTTATCATGACTTAGTATGACCTATTAAGGCTAACATTTCAATGACTTATGCTATAACACAGCTTTGACCCCTGACTTAGAAACCCAGCTCTGAATTAAAATGGTCCATCTACACACAATGGTGAGTACCTGCCAGGTTCAGCTGAATGAAGAGCTGATGGTACAAAAATATTTTAATGTTATTGGCGTATGATAAGAGTCTTCTTATAGCTATACTGTATCAATTTATTTATAGTTCACAAAAGGAAAACTCTTGCTCAGTGACCCTTTTAGGTGGTGGAGATTTTCAGATACACCAAGAAGAAGCACAAGCTGAGGTTTCCTTTAAGCCTAATGAAGCAATGCATATGATATTTCAACAGTCACTAATTCTAAATTTAAAACACCAAGTAGTTTTAAAAAGAATTCTCAATAGCTGAACCCAGTTTAGAAGATGAGCTCATCTTCTTTGTGGTCTTCTTCATACAAGTTTCTGGTTTATGACCCAGCCCTATTTGAAAACCCACTCACTTTAGATTTCTTCCCTTTTCTTCTCTCCCAAGTGATGGAAGTACTATGGGGACTACCAGGC
>NW_006408540.1:17726387-17736267 GCF_000296735.1 Chrysochloris asiatica | reverse complement strand
CTGCAACATAGTATGTAGTAATACTTCATAATATGTAGTATTACAACATATTACTATGTTGTTGTTGTGAAGTACCGTTGAGTCAATTCTGATTCATAGAGACCCTATGTAGGGTTTCCAAGGAGCAGTTGGTGGATTTAAACTGCCAACCTTGTAGTTTGCAGTCCATTACTGATTCTACAAGAATCTCTGGTAGCATAGTGGTTACGAATTGGGCTGTGAACCGCAAGTTCAGCGGTTCGAAACTACCAACCGCTCTGCGGGAGACAGATGAGGCTTTCTGCTCCCGTAAAGATTTACAGGCTCGGAAATCCTGTTCAGGGTCGCTATGGGTCAGAACCAACTCGACGGCACTTAACAACAACAACAACTGATTCTACTATGGAGCTCTGGTAGCGTAGTGGTTACGAATTGGGCTGTGAACCGCAAGGTCAGCAGTTAGAAACTACCAGCCACTCCGCGGGAGAAAGATGAGGCTTTCTGCTCCCGTAATGATTTACAGCCTCGGAAACCCTGTACAGAGTCACTATGGGTCGAAATCGAGTTGACGGCACTTAACAACAACAACTGATTCTACAGAGCCATACCAGAAGTCTGTTTTAAATATTAAGCCCTTATTATTAGCACATCTGATCCCTTTTCCATTGTTTCTCAAATATTCATGATTCAAAGCCAAACAAAAACTTTCCATATCATTATCCAATAAAAGAAAAGTTAAAATTAGCCTTTGGCGAACCTGGTGATTAGCAGTCCCGTGCTTATCCTACAGTGCCACACCAGGACTCCCTTACTAACTATAAGTTGTACAAAACCCTCCCACGAAACAACTTATGATAGTAAATGTAGTTCATCAAAACCTAAATATGCTGGAAGTTGGGGACTACCTGTAAAGAAAATGCTGCCAAGTTTTAAACTATGTTTTAATAACTATGGAAACCACCAGATTGTTGTTAAGTGCCGGTGAGTCAATTCTGACCCATAGCGACCCTGTATAGGGTTTCCAAGGAGCAGCTGGTGAGCTTGAACCACCGACCTTACAGTTCAAACAGCTTTGCAGTCTGGAGCATTAACCCACAGCACCACACCAGGACTCCTACATTAAAATCAGGCATATCAGCCCTTTTGAGCAATATAAATGATCAGCATGTAACCTGTTAGGCCATTCTCTTCAGTCAATTCAGTCACCATGCCTATTTTCCAAAATAATGTTGTTGTTGTTAGGTGTCCTCAAGTCAGGTCCCACTCATATCAACTCTATGTACAATAGAACAAAACACTGCGGGGTCTCACACCATCCACACAATTGCTGTAGTTTGAGGGCATTGTTGTAGTCACTATGCCAGTTCATCTTATTGAATCTTCCTTTTCAAATAACAACAGTTATAATGTATTAAACAACCATTCAGTGCCATATTTGGCAATTGGTATATATTATTTAATTCTCAAAATTAATAGTATTTGGGCAACTTAGACATTGGCTATGAAAAATGTGGGGGTGTTAATGTGCCAGATTGCAAAGCCGTTTGAACTGCAAGGTCAGCGGTTTAAGCTCACCAGCTGCTCCTCGAGAACCCTATACAGGGTCGCTATGGGTCGGAACCGACTCGACAGCACTTAACAACAACAACATAAAGGCACGAAGTGGCTAGCTTACAAGTATTCAAGAGTGTGCTTGCTTAGTTTCAGAATAAGGTGGGTAAGGTAGAACCCCCACTGAACAGTTCTCCTCTTGTCTATAAGCGTCTGGTGAAAGGGGATGGGGGAGAATGAGGATAGGATTCTTTGGATTCCATAGTGAGTAATTGTTATCAGGAGTAATTGCAATGGTCACAACTATAAAGGTAGGAGATATGTAACAAAAAGGGGGGAGTATAGTAATCTTTCATTCAAGAAACAGAGGACCCTAGGACCATCAAGAGGAAAGAGCATGAATGGAGTGTAGGCTCCTAACCAGAGAAGCAGCAACACCAGAGATGGGGACAGAAGTGATGGCATGGAGAGATGGAGCCACTGAGGACTCTAGACCCATGGAATGAGATGAGAAAGGCTGTCTACTGGCAGGAAGGAGACTGGCTTGCAAAATGTGCCGTTTGGTTGTATAAATAAATATATCTTTTCCATGTATTTTGTGTACATCAAAAAAAAAAAAAAAAAAGAGGGATATAGATAAATACTGTTAACTCCATGGTACATGGAGGGGATTGTAGTCCTTGCGATGAAACTAAGTGTGATTGGTTGAGTACAACAGTGATGATCTGCCCTGTAAACTATCACTCCATTCACAATAAAACCCTTTAAAAACATAATGGCATTGCTATTGTTCGTGATTTATAAATGGGGAAACTAAGTCTAGTTTAAGTAATTGCCTAGGATCTCATCACACAATTAGTCAGGAGCAGAGGTGAAATTCAGAGTCTGTCCTACTAGCTGTAAGACACTGCTAGAAAATGACTCCAACCAGTGTAAACTTTAAATATTACTTTATTTCACTATTTAATGTACCATTTTGTAATAGATTACAAACATGAGATGGGTTGACCAAAAAGACTTAATTATTTTTAAAACCCCAGCACTCAAACATATAAAATACTATATGAAGTAAAACACTTTGACTAAGAAAAGTAAAATTGTGTCTATAAAATTGCTTTGGAACCTTTTAAGATTTCAATTAAAGATCTAAATTCCTGTATGATTGTACACAGAACATGGAATTCATGGTTTCACCCATGAAAGTTATTAAGGACTATATTAATACTACAGAGATTCAGGGCTCTTTTGAGGAAAAGGAAATCAGTTGTATCAAAAGAAATCATGGTTTTAGAACAAAATTTGTACTTGATTCATTATTGCTGTTGTTGTAAGTGCCTTTGAATCACTTGCAACTCATAGCAATCCTGTATAGGGTTTCTAAGAAGCATCTGGTGAGTTGGAACCACTGACCTTGCAATTAGCAGTCCAGTGCTTGCTTATCCCAAAACACTACACCAAGACTCTACTCGATTCACTATTGTTGTTAAGTGCCGTTGAATCAGTTCTATCTCGTAGCAACCCTGTACAGGGTTTCCAAGGAGCAGCTGGTGGGTTTGAACCACCGACCTTTTGGTCAGCAGTCCAGTATTTATCATACAGTGCCACACCAGAAGTTACTAGTTACTTCTTTATATTTTCAATATCATAAATATTTTCTTTTTCATCAGCTAAAATAATGACTCCACCATTTGTCAGTTTTAATACTATAATATCTTGTGTGTTGCTGTGATGCTGGAAGCTATGCCACCAGTATTTTAAATATCAGCAGGGTCACTTATGGTGGACAGGTTTCAATGGAACTTGCAGACTAAGACAGACTAAAAAGAAGGAATGGTTAGTCACTGACAACCTTATGAATATCAGCAGAGCATTGTTTGATATCATGCCAGAAGACGAACTTCTCAGGTTAGAAGGCGCTCAAAATGCATCCTCAAAGTAGGTGATGGTGGTGGTTGCCGTGGACTTGGTTCCGACTCATAGCAACCCTGCATAGGGTTTCAGAGGCTGTAAATCTTTATGGGAGCAGAAAGTCTTATCTTTCTCCCACAGAACAGCTAGTAGTTTTGAACTGCTGACCTTGAGGTTAACAGACTGACACGTAACCACTACACTACCTGAGTTCCTTCCTCAGAGTTGACCTTAATGACAGAAATGGAATAAACCTTCTGGGTCCTTCATTTGCTGATGGGGACCAACTGAAATAAGAAGAAGCAGCTGTAAGCATCCATTAATAATTGGAATGTGGAATGTACAAGTATGAATCTAAGAAAATTGGATGCTGTCAAAAGTGAAGTGGAACATGTAAAGACCGATATCTGAGTCACTGAGGAGCTGAAGTGGACTGGCATTGGCCATTTTGAAGCATCATATGATTTCCTGTACCAGGAACATCAAGTTGAAGAGGCATGGTGTTGCGGTCATCATCAAAAAGGACATTTCAAGATCTATCTTGAAGTTTATGCTGTCTGTGATAGAATAGTATCCATATACCTAGAAGGAAGATTGGTTAATACCACTATTCAAATTTACACACCAACCATAAAGACAGTAATGATAAAACTGGAGGATTCTACCAATATCTTCAGGCTAAAACTGATCAAACATGCAATTAAGATGTGTTGATAATTACACGTGATTGGAATGCAAAGTTTGGAAGCAAAGAGGAAGGATCCACAGTTGGAAAATGTGGTCTTGGTAATAATAGAAATGATGCTGAATGTTGCATAATAGAATTTTGCAAGATCAATAACCTACTCATTGCAAATACCTTTTTACAATGATATAAAAGGCAACTACACACGTGGACCTCTGAGATGGAATATATTAGGATCAAATTGACTACATTTGTGGCCAAAACAAGGTCAGGGGTCTACTGTGAAATACACCATCATTTGCTCATATGCAAGTTCAGGCTGAAGCTGAAAAAAAATTTAAACAAGTCTATGAGAGTCAAAATATGACCCTGAATATATCCTATTTGAATTCAGAGGCCATCTCAAGAATATATTTGATGCATTAAATACTAATGACCAAAAATCAGAAAGTTGTGGTATAACATCAAGAACTTCATATATGAAGAAAGAAAAAAGTCCAAACTGGATGACAGAAGAGATTCTGAAACTTGCTCTTGAGTATAGAGAAGCTAAAAAAAAACTGCAAGAAATGAGGAAGCAAAAGAGCTGAACAGAAAATTTCAAAGGGCAGTTCCACAAGACAAAGTCAAGTATTATAAAGAAATGCACTAAGTCCTAGAGTTAGAAAAACAAAGGAAAGGACAAGTTCAGCATTTCTCAAGCTGAAAGAACAAAAGAGAAAATTAAAGCCTTGTTTTGAAGTATTGAAGGATTCTATGGGCAAAATCTTGAACGATGTAGGGAGCATCATAAGAAGATGGAAGGAATACACAGACTCTCTACCAAAAAGAATTGGTCGATGCTCAACCATTTCATGAGGTAGCATATGAACAAGAACTGAGGTATTGAAGGAAGAAGTTCAAGCAGTACTGAAAGCACAGGATAAAAATAAGGCTGCAGGAATTGATGGAATACAGATTGAAATATTTCATCAATATGATGTAATGCTTGAAGCACTCACTGGTCTATGCCAAGAAATTTGGAAGACAGCTACCTGGACAACCAATATGGAAGAGATCCATATTTGTATAAGTTCCCAAAAATGGTGACCCAAAAGAATGGGGAAACCATCAGACAATATAAATAGTATCACATGCAAACAAAATTTTCTAAAGATAATGTAAAAATACTTACAGCAGTGCATTGACAGGGAACTGCCAGAAATTCAAGCTGGATTCAGAAGAGGATGTGGAATGAGGAGTATCATTGGTGACATCAACTGGATCTTGATTGAAAGGAGAGAATATCAGAAAGATGTTTACTTGTGCTCTGTTGTTTATGTAAATGTATTCAACTATGTGGATCATAACAAAGTATGGATAACATTACAAAGAATAGGTATTGCAGAATTCTTACTTATGCTCATGTGGAACCTATACCACGTAGACCAAGAGGCAGCCAGTACAGAACAAGGGGACACTGAATGATTTAACATCAGGAAAGGTGTGCACCAGGGTTGTATCCTTTCACCATATTTATTCAATATGTATACTGAGCAAATAATCTGAGAAACTGGATTATAGGAAGAACAGCATGGCATCAGGCTTAGAGGAAGACTCATTAACAACCTGCAATGTACAGATGATATAACCTTACTAATTGGAAATGAAAAGATCTTGAAATACTTACTTTGATGTAAAAATCAAAGACTACAGTTTTCAGTATGAATTTCAATGTAAAGAAAACGAAAATCCTCACAACGGAACCAATAAATAACATTATAATAAAAGGAGAAAAGATTGAAGTTATCAAAGACTTCATTTTGCTTGGATCTACAATCAACACTTATGGAAGTAGCAGCCAAAAAAATCAAGCTATGTATTGCATTAGACAAATCTGCTGCAAAAGAACTCTTTAATGTGTTAAGTAACAAAACTGTTAGTTTGAGGACTAAGGTATGTGGGACCCATAGAAATTTTAATTGTCTCATATGCATGTGAAAGTTGACAATGAATAAATAAAACCATAGAAGAATCAATGCATTTGAATTATGGTGTTGGAGGAAAATTTTGGAAGTACTATGGATTGCCAGAAGAACAAACAAATCTGTGTTGGACAAAGTATAGTCCGAATGCTCCTTCAAAGCAAGGATGGGGAAACTTCTTCTGTCATATTTCAGGCATATTCTCAGGAGGGACTAGTCCCTGGAGAAGGACATCATGCTTGGTAAAGTGGAGGGTCGGTGAAAAACAGGAAGAACATCAGTAAGATGGATTGACACAGGGGCAGCATCAATCGGCTCAAACAAAACAACAATTAGGAGGATGGCAGAGGATCAGGCAGGGTTTTGTTCTGTTCTGCATAGAATCACTGAGTCAGAACTCACTCAATCGCACTTAACAACAACAAATATAATGATTGTTGTTGTTGTTGTTAAGTGCTGTCAAGTTGGTTCTGACTCATAGCGACCTTGTATAGGGTTTCCAAGGAACAGCTGGTGAGTTTGAGCTGCCAACCTTGCAGTTCACACAGACATTGCAGTTAAGTGCTTATTGTACAGCACCACACCAGGACCCTGAGATAATGATTACTAACGCTTAATGATCAGAAGCTAAAAATTATATGTCTGTCAAAAAAAACCCCTATGCTATATTTATTTATTTGGATTTATAATGCATTTCTAAGGGAAGGTTTTTACTTTTTTGTTTTTATGTTGCTGATAAATTCGGCAGTGTAAGTAATGGGTTTTCTATATCAAATTAGTTACCATATAAGACTTTCTAGTGGATGCTATTGAACTATGACCAAAATTAGGAAAAAGAAATTGAAACAGATACTAATAGCAGGAAAGATATGTTCGATATATAGCAAAGAATGGACTGGTCCAAATTGTGATTTCTCTTCCATGATCTTTCATTTAAATTATAACTGTGAGATCTAGATTCTCACAAAAATAAAAATAGCCTATAATTTGGTAATGATAACATTGCTATTTATATAATCTAGTGAAGACAGACATAAAGTAATGAAACCCGAACCTCTTAATTAATGAGATGATGTATTTCAAAAGCAAAACCAGAGTTTGTATGATAAATCATTTTAAAGGGCTTCTTACTAAAAAAGCTCTCTGACATAAAAGCCTTTCAGAAACTTGAATAAAGAAATTAAGTGAGAGATATTCTCCAAGATTCCTGGTTCATGTAGTATGAAATAATTTGGAGACAATGATAACACACTGTAAGTTTAAGATACATTTTCCTTTTTTCTTTTTTTTCCCAAAGCATTTAAGTCAGAATTCATGGTTTCCCCCAGGTGTTATTACCTCATGCCCCCCCTGACATTGGTTTCTCATGGAATAGATTTATGTCATCACCATTCTGGTTTTGGAGATGCTTCTTCAAGAGCTTTCCAGATGAGACAGAGATGATGCCGTGGAGGGATGAAGCGGCTGGGGACTTTGGATCCAGAGAGGGAGAGGAACTGTGGGCCTAAGACTGAGGGGGGAGGAGGGAGTGTAGAGCACGGGCTTCTAGTATATGCCTTTTGGTTGGAAGACGATGCATGGAGGGGATTGGAACCATGGCAATGTAATGATATACGATGGAATGAATATGGAACTGAGGTTCTCTCATGTAAACTATCATATAATTCACAATAAAACATAAAAAAAAGAGCTTTCTAGATGGTTTCTTCTTGAATACATAGTGCTTGTCTGTGTGTCTGACAGCAAGATCAGAAAACACACACACACACTCTATATATATACCCAATAGAACTGAAAGCAGGAAAGCCAACGGATATTTGTACACCAATGTTTACTATGGCACTATTCACAATCATCGAAAGGTGGAAACAGTCTAAATGTCTATCAATAGATGAATGGGTAAATAAAACGTGATACAGCCATACAATGTATGCTATAACATGAATGAATCTTGAAAATATTATGCTGAATGAAATTAGTCACAAAAGTACAATAGTGTCTGATCCCATTTATATGCAGTATCTAGAATAGCTAAGTGTAGAGAGACTAAAGGGGTTGCCAGGGATGGGCTAGAGGGAGGGGAAAAGATGACTTTAGGGGACACTGAGCTTTGGTTAAGGGTGATGGAAAAATTGGGGAATGGATAAGAGTAATGGTTGAACAATTTAATGAGCGTAAGTGAACGTCACTGAACTGCACATGTAAGGTTTATTGAAGTGGTAAATGCTCAATAAGTATTGTATGTATGGTGGTGGTTGTGTGCCACCGAGTTGGTTCCGACTCAGAGTGACCCTGTGTAGGGTTTCCGAGGCTGTAAATCTTTATGAGAGCAGAAAGCCTCATCTTTCTCCATTGGAGCCACTGGTGGATTTGAACTGCTGACCTTGTAGTTAGCAGCCCTCTGCATAACCCACTAAATTCCAGGGATATTTACCATAACTTAAAAGAATAAGAAAAAGTATCCTGATATAAGACAGCAAGGCTGCAATTTGCATGAGCTGGTTAGTGTCTTCAGCAAACAAGTGTTTACTAACTCATGCCTGGTGATCCAATCATACCTTAACATATCTACTTGGCATCCATGAAAGTCATGGGTCTGGCATTCTTTAGTCTTCAAACTGACATCTTTGCTCTTGAGCCCTTTAAAGAGGTCTTGTGCAGCAGATTGCACTTGAATACATAGTTTGGTTCCTGAATGCTGCTTCCATAAGTGTTGATGGTGGATCTAAGCAAAATGAAGTCTTTTACAACTTCAATCTTTTAATATTAGATGCAAGTAAAATACTGTTGAAGCTAATTCAAAATTTGTTGCCAAGCTATATAGACAGGAAACTGCCAGAAATTCAAACCAGATTCAGAGGGGGACAGTGAACAAGGGATATCATTGCTGATATCAGATGAAACTTGGCTGAAAGCATAGAATACCAGAGAGATGTTTACTTGCACTTTATTGACTACACAAAGACTTGTTGTGTGGATCTTAACAAACTATGGATACCATTGTGAAGAAGTGTATTCCAGAACACTTAATTGTACTCATGAGGAATGTGTACACAGACCATGAGGCAGTTGTTAAAACATAACGAGGGGACACTGAATGGTTTAAATCAGGAAAGATGTGTATTACATTCTTTTACTGTATTTATTCAATCTGTATGCTTAACAAAGAATCTGAGAAATTGGATTATATGAGGAAGAATGTGGCATTAGGATTACAGGAAGACTTATTAGTAATCTACAATATGCAGATGATAGGACATTACTTGCTAGAATCAAAGAGAACTTAAAACACTTAGTGATGAATATCAAAGACTACAGTCTTCAGTATGGATTGCACCTCAATGTAAAGAAAATAAAAATCTCACAACTCGACCAATGGATAAAAGATTGAAGTTGTCAAAGACTTCATTTTGCTTGGATCCACTATCAACACTCAAGAAATCAAACAACGTATATTGCATTAGGCAAATCTGCTGCATAACAACTTTTTTAAGTGTTCAAGAGCAAAGATATAAGTCTGAGCATTAAAGTGTACCTGACCCAAGCACGATATTTTCATAGGCATGTGAAAGTTAGACAATGAATAAGGAAGACCAGAGAAGAATTGATGCATTTGAGTTATGGTGTTAGAGAGGTATTAGAGGAGGTGTTAGAAAGTACCATGGAATGCCAGAAGAACAAACAACTGTGTTGGAAGAAGTACAGCCAGAATGCTGTACTTAGAAACCAGGAAGGTGAGATTTCATCTCTGATATTTTGGACATGTTCTCAGTCAGTCCTTGGAGAAGAACAT
>NW_006408540.1:17723668-17725622 GCF_000296735.1 Chrysochloris asiatica | reverse complement strand
GTAACCACTACGCTACCAGAGCTCCTTAACCAAACCCTAGCAGAACAAAATAAGAAGCAATTAACTCCAACTAAAATGCAGTGGAAGAGACAAACCCAGATTTAATTTCCAGAGCCAATGCATCTCATGTGTAGTCACTACCTGTTTTTCTTTGGGTGCTTTCCATGTTACTATGGTGCTCTGGAATCCATAGTCAGGGTTACCGTGAGTCAGAACCATCTCAGTGGCACTTAACAATAATGACAGAGAGTAGGGGAGGGAATGGTGACAAGAAGAGTTACAATCCAGCACTTACAGAATCCCTGGCTGATGTAAATGGTTACATACTCACTCAGTTAAGAACCAGAGGGTTGGAAGTTCAAGTCCACCCAGATGTACCTTAGAAGAAAGGCCTGGTGATCTACTTCTGAAAAATGAGCCACTGAAAATCCTACAGCACAGTTCTGAGTGTTCAACATTATCTCTACTCATTGGACTCAAAGTTCGTATTTCATTTTTTTATGCATCTCCACCAAGTAGCACTATCTCAGTCTGGCAAAAGTGCTTTGATATATGTTAGATGAATTACTGAATAAGATAATAAAACATTATCTTTGTTACCAATATCTCTCAACATTCCTATCTTTAGTCTTTCTTAGCTCTAATCTTACTGTTTGCATCATGCTTGAATTATCTTCTTTAACTAAAAACTTGTTATCTTCTAAAACAAAATCAAAGCAAACTTTCCATGGACACATAATCCATTTCATCACTAAACACTTCAAAAATGTATCCCTTACCTTCTGATCCACCCTCTTTTTTCTCGTTCTTTTAAACGCATGAGTCCTATACTCCAGTAAAGACAAAACTCCATAGCCTGAAAAAGAATGAGGCATCAGATTTGGAGGCAGGCTCATTAACAACCTGCAATATGCAGATGGCCCAAGCTTGCATGTTGAAAGCAAAGAGGACTTCAAGCCTTTACTGATGAAGATTAAAGATTACAGTCTTTAGGATGAATTACACCACAATGTAAAGAAAACAAAAATCCTCACAACCCAACAAATACACAACATCATTATAAACAAAGAAAAGACTGAGATTGTCAAAAATGTCATTTTACTTGGATCCACATCAATTCTCATAGAAACAGGAATCAAAAAATCTAACGACATGTTGCATTGGGCAAATCTGCTTCAAAAGATTGAAAAAGAAAGCTGTATTATTTTTCAACATGTTAAAGAGCAAAGATGTCACCTTGAGGACTAAGGAGGGCCTGACCCAAGCCATGGTATTTTCAATAGATTCATATGCATGTAGTCTTAGTGTGGCTCTATAGGATAAGCACTGGACTTCTCCACCAGTGATTCTTCGGAAACCCTATACGGGTTACTGTGAGTCAGAACTGACTCCTTGATAATTCACAACAACAACATATGCACGTGAAAGCTGGAAAACCAGAGAAGAATTGAAGTATTTGAATTACGGTTTTGGTGCATGATACTGAATATGCCATGGACTCCCAGAATGTAGAACAAATCAATCTGTGTTGGAAGAAGTACAGCCAGAATGCTCCTTAGAAGAGAAAATGGTCACATTAGAGAGTCCCAGAGAGAATGGGTATAATCAGAAAAAGGCCAGGCTTAACGGCCAGAAAGAGAGCAGAGGAACCCTAGACTATGGCCTCTAATCACCCTTAAGGTCCAGAAAGGAGCTAACCCTTGTGGCCGTATTTTCAGCCAAGCAGTAGATGGGCATGTAGCAGGTACAATAACACTAGTAAAGTATGCTCACTGTGGAATGGTCAATCATTCAAATTCAAAAGGGCAACATTTTCCTAAGCACAAAGTTGAGAAGGGATGTCAAGGGGGAATGCAAATAAGAACCACAGGGAAAAAGCAGAAGAACTGTTTGTTGCATGGAGGGATTGTAATCACAGAGATGAAACAAAGCATATAATTTGTTGAAAGTAAAA
>NW_006408540.1:17709264-17723568 GCF_000296735.1 Chrysochloris asiatica | reverse complement strand
AATAAAAAGTTGTTTTTTCTTTAAAAAAAAAAAAAGCAAAAATGGTAGGGCTTCATCTCCCAAACTTTGGACACATTATCAGGAAGTACCAGACACCAGAGAAGGACATCATGTGCGCGGAAGTAGAGGGTCAGTAAAAAAAAGAGGAAGACCCTCACAGAGATGGGTTGGCACAGTGGCTATAGCAACTGGCACACACAGAGCAACAATTGTGAGGCTGGCACAGGACTGGGCAGTGTTTCACTCTGTTGTACATAAGGTGACTATCAGTTTGATGGACCCAACAGTACCTAACAGCAGTAACAATTCTATTTGCCTAAAAGTTCTTTTTCCTGTATCTGGGAGTCAATTCCAATCTTTAGGATCCAGCTGAACGTCCATGACCACTATAATTAATGATAAAGGATATTTGGTGGTGTTGGTATGAATCAGTTCTGACTCATATGTGACCCTACATAGGGTTTCTGAGGCTGTAAATCTTTTCAGGAGCAGAAAGCCTCATCTTTCTCCCACAGAGCAGCTGGTAGTTTCGGACTGCTGACCTTGAGGTTAGCAGCCCAACTCGTAACCCCTACGCTATCAGAGCTCCTTCAGGCCTCAATTTCTTTGTAATACCACAGTTTAGAAGTGCTAAGATATCCATATAATTATTTCTGAATTAATACGTGAATTGGCTTACAACCTATAGAACTTATATAGAATAGATTAAAATAATTTTTAAACTTGTAAGTATTAAAATTTATTATGGCCAGAATGCCATAGAATTATTTGATTGACATAGGATGAAAACAAATAACAAATAATTCATTAAAATTTTCAAAAACTGCATAAAAAGACTTGTCTGAGGACGACTCCCCAAAATACTTTTACAATTTTAACCCAAAATGTGTGAACATTTATAAAGATCAAAGCATCAGAAAGATACTTTCTTAGAAAATGAAATATTAGAAAATCAACATATTTAATAAGCCACAAACAACATCCTTTTGTGTTCTTTCATTATAAATACTTTGATTTCACAAATTTTAACATAATTTCATATACTGAGAAGTTATGTAAAATATTTCATTCTTTGAAAAAGAAAGCTGTATTACATTTCATGAAAATACAACTAAATGACTGGGATTGTGTGGGATAAAAAGGAAAATCTTCTATTTCAATGGGAATCATAACATCTCTCTGGATAGGACACTGTTACTGTACATTCACAAAACCAGCTTTCTCTATTATATTATTCTTTCTATCACTGACAATCAGCTCTTGTTTAATCACTTTCATACGTTCTTCACTTTGTCCTTTTAGGATTATAGTGTTCCATTAGCTGATGTGTGGCTATAGGAGAAGTACTGGACTGCTAAGCACAGGTTGGTGGTTCAAATCCACCAGCAGCTCCTCAGAGATTCTATGCAGGGTCGCTATGAGTCAGAATATATTAGATGGTACTTAACTAGCTGATGGCCCAGAGGCCCGAACTGTTTTCAGTTACAACATCAGACATGCCCTTAACATGCTTATTAGGCCTTGGAGAGTGCTCATTTACTTGTCCAAAGGAAAATTTTAGCTTTCATTAAGATGCTTCCCAGATGTTTTCATTTTCAGATACATGCATAGTATAATTATGACTGCTTTAAGCAGGGAAATTTGGAAACAAAATACACAGTGAAATGGAAAAACACCAAGGAGTAGCCAATAAATAATCAACCACAGTAGCATGGTTTAATACCCCACATACCAAAGGAATATGTGTGTTCTATGACATTAACTATTGTAATTACTAATACATCATGATTTAGGCAAGTAAGTTTAAGAATACCATGGTGGTTGTTGGTGATTGTGGGCCACTGAGTTGATTTCCACTCATAGTGACCCTATATAGGGTTTCCAAGGCTATAAATCTTTGCGAGAGCAGAAAGCCTCATCTTTCTCCCAAGGAGCAACTGGTAGATTCGAATTACTGACCTCGTGGTTTAGCAGCCCAGTTTGTAATCCCTTATGCTACCAGGGCTCCTTTTAAGAATACCATAGTGTTTGAAATTGTATGCATTCTTTAACTCAAAACTAAATGTGAAACATCATCTAAACTGATGGGCATGAGGGTAGAGTGGATAAAGAAATAAAACTCCAAATGTTGTTGTTGTTAGGTGCCTTCGAGTTGTTACTTACTCATAGTGACCTTATGCACAACAGAGCAAAACACTGCCCGGTCCTGGGCCAACCTCACAACTGTTACCACACTTGAGCCCATTGATGCTGCCACTTTGCCAATCCATCTCGCTGGGGGTCTTCTTCTCCTTCTTTGACGCTCCACCTTACCAATCATGATATCCTTCTCCAGAGACTGGTCCCTCCTGACAATATGTCTGAAGTATGAGAGATGAAGTTTGGCCATCTTGGCCTCCAAGAAGCATTCTGGCTGCACTTCTTCCAACATAGATCTGTTGGTTCTTTTGGCAGCCCATGGCACTTTCAATGTTCTCCTCCAACACCATAACTCAAAGGCATCAATTCTACTACGAAACTCCAAACATACCTTATTAAATAACGGAAAAAAGAGCTTATTAATATGAGCATTACCGAGAGTATGAATTCATTGAGTGAATTATGAGAAAAGGTAGATTACAAAATAACAGAGACTAAAAACAAAATATTCAAATTATGGTGGTGTTTTATTTTTTTAAATGGAGAAAAGTAATTTCCCCTTTTTCTCATTTGCTTTTTTAAAAAATTAACCAATTAATCTTTAAAAATTATTTTCCCCTTTACCTAAGTTAACACATGTCCTGGTGTGGCACTATAGGAAAATCATTGGACTACCAACCACAAGGCTGGTGGTTCAAACCCACTAGTCGGTCCTTGGAAACCCTATACAGGGTCACTGTGAGTAGCAACTGACTCGACAGCACTTAACAACAACAACAACCATCCTTAGCCAGTGATCTGCCCCTCCCTCCCTTCCTTCTCCTACTAACCATCAAAGAATGTCTATTTCAGGGTGACTATCTTTATTTCCTCACACTTTTTACAATAGTGGTCTTATACAATATTTGTTTTTTGTGTATAACTGACTTATTTCACTTTAGAAAATGAGCATAATGACCTCCAATATATTCTATGGTTTTGTTTTTGTATTTTTTAAATGACTAAGAAGAACTTGGAGTCGTGGTGTGTCGCTGTAGGAGAAAGCACTGGATTACAAGGTCAATTTGAACCACAAGGTGGGTGGTTTAAACTCACCAGCTGCTCCTTCGAAACCCTATACAGGGTTGCTATGAGCTGGAACCCACTCGATGACACTTATCAACAACAAGAACTTAAGAGACTCTGATGGTAAAAAAAATTGGGCAGTTGGAACCCACAAACCAAGCTACAAGAATCCTGGTGTGGTCCTGTTGAGTAAGCACTGTGAACTGCTAACCACAAGTTTGGCAGTTCAGGTGCACCACCACTCCTTGACAACCCTATACAGGGTCTCTATGAATTGGAAATCACTTCATAGCACTTAACAATCATCTAGGCACACAGAGTATTCATTGAAGCTGGGTTGTCACTGTCTCTAGGACTTTAAAGTGGATCACACTATAAGGTATGAACTTTTCTGACAAATAAAAAACATGAATTTATACTGTATTTCAATGCAAATTAAAGACTGCATAGGGTTTTACTTAACACCTTCAATTTGATAGTTGTGTTTTCCCTTTTATGCTAAAAATTTTAGCATGCTGCCCATTCTGCTTTATCAATAATGCAATGGACATTGTGATCTGTTTTTCTAGACATAAGAGGACAAGAAAGGAATATGATGATAGAAAACATCTTTGGGGGTAAACAATAGGAGGTTGGAATCAGTTGGTTTACAAGCAATGATCTAGTCAGACTGTAGTTACAAATTGGAGCACTTGGCACAGGGACTCAAAATTGTGAATCTAAAGGGTGATAGTTGCTACCTCATGACAAGACTTGTTCTGAATTTAAGTGAAAGCTAATCTTTTAGGACTTGAATTTGTGGCCTTAGGTGTGAGGACTCAAGGGATGTTGTACATCAAACCTAAAAAGTGTATAAATGGAGACTGCATGTGTACACTGCACTTTTAAGAAATAAGATAGTAAATGAAAGGTGAGAAATACAACAATAATTTACATTGTAGTAAGAAGGACTCCCAGTGTGACACCATAGGATAAGCACTCAATCTCAAGGTCAGTTTGAATCCAAAGGTCAGCAATGCAAACTCACCAGCTGCTCCTCAGAAACCCTATACAGGATAGTTATGAGTCGGAACTGACTTGACGACACTGAACAACAAGAATCAAAAGAAGGATTTTCTAGGAAAACCTTGCAGAATCTGACCATGCTTGTAAAGCTCATGAAAAAGGCAACATTGAAGATGCAAGAGAGCAAAATAAAAATTCATGGATTCTAGAAGTTCAGAAAGAGACAAGGTTTAGAGTAACTTTGAGAAGAGATGGCATTTGAGATAGATAAAAAAGAAGACAAAGGCTAAAGGAAAAAGATTGTAAATGGAGGAGGATGGAAATAGAAGGAATTGTTGTTTACATAGAGGGTGAGGATGACAGCTGAGAAGTTGGGGTGTGTGAGGAGAATGGAATGGTATGAACAGTGATTAAGGTATAGAAATGGGGAGGGGAGTTGGCATTAATTATCTGAGTGATGCAGATTAGAGTCAATCTATAAGGACCCCTTGGCTATGTTTATCCAGAAAAGTTCTATTGTCCATGATCAAGAGGCACAGTAGTTCAAGAGGGAACCTAGATCCAGAGGACATGGAGGAAGGTAGAATCTCCACTGAGTAGTATCCAATCTGTCTAGGCAGGGCTGGAGAAAGGAAATGCAGATATGTCTCTTGTGATTCAATAGTGAATAATCATTATCAGGACCGACTGTGAGAGTTGGAAATGTAAAGGTAGATGTTTTGTAGCAAAGAGTGGAGTGATTAACTTTGCAGTCTAGGAGTGGAGGTCCCTGGGACCATCAAGAGGGAAGAGTGGAGAGCAGGACCCTACCCAGAGAAGCAGTGATGCCTGAGATGGAGGCAGAGATGATGATGTGGAGAGATGGAGCAGCTGGGAACTTTAGACCCAGAGAAGGAGAGGGTCTGTGTGCTGATGACATGGGGGCAGGCTTGCAGGGTATACCCTTTGGTTGGTTGATGATGCATGGAGGGGATTGTAACCAATGCAATGAAATGATATACGATAGGATGAATGTAAAACTAATGTTCTCCCATGTAAACCATCATATAATTCACAATAAAACATTGAGAAAAAAAAAATAGAGGCACAGCAGGCAATGAGATTGGAAATTGAACTAAATAAATTCAACACACTAATAAATCTTTTTATTGTGATTGGCATGAAATTTACAGAGCAGATCAGTTTCCCATTAAACAATTCATACACATTTTGTTTCATGCCTTTGATTGCAATGTGACAACGCTTATCCCACTTTCTCCCTGTGTTTCTTCTTTCCATGTGTCTTCTTTCCATCCCTGATCCCTTCCTGCCTCTGAACTTAATCCCTATACTAATGTTGCCCCTTTGATTTTAAGTGTTTGATGGTTCTAAGGAATGCCTACCTCCTAAGTACTATTGTTGATCATAAAGACCTGGCTATTGTTTGGCTGTCACCACTAGTGTGTCAGTTTGTTGTACTGTGGTGGTTGCTTGTTGCTGCGGTGCTGGAAACTATCTCACAGGTATTTTAAATGCCAGCAGGGACATCAATGATGGACAGGCTTTATCAGAGATTCCAGATTAAGCCAGACTAGAGAAGAGAGGCAGATCACTTTTGAATGGTTTATTACTGAAAAACCTTACAAATAGCAGCAGAACGTCAGAACACTGTCTGGTATACTGCTAGAAAATGAGTTGCTTTGGTGGGAACTATGACTGGAAAAGAACTGTCTCATCAAATTAGAGTTGACTTTAATTAGAAGTGGATAGAATAAGCTTGCAGGACGTTTGCTAGCTGATGTGACAAAAATCAAACTGAGAAGAAATAGCTATAAATATCTATTAATAATCAGAATGTGGAATGTATGAAGTACGAACATAGGAAAATTAGAAGTTGTCAACAATGAAATGGAATGAATGAAGATTGGTAACCTAGGCATTAGTGAGCTGACGTGAACTGGTATTGACTGTTTTGAATCGGACAATTATATGGCTTACTATGCTGTGAATGACAAATTGAAAAGGAATGGGGTTGGCATTCAACATAAAATAAAATTTAAAGATCTATCATGAACACAATCCTATCTGTGATAGGATAAAATCCATATGCCAATAAAGAAGATAGGAGTCGTGGTGTGGCACTGTGGGTTAATGTGTTGAACTGCAAAGTTGGTTTGAACTGCAATGTCAGTGGTTCAGGTTCACTGGCTGCTCCTTGGAAACCCCATCCAGGGTCACTGTGAATCTGAACTGACTCTATGGAACTTAACAACAACAATAACATAAAGAAAAACAGGAATTGTGGTGGCTCTGTAGGATAAGCACTGGAGTTTTAACCATAATGTCAGCAGTTCAGCTACACCAGTTGCACCAGCTCTGTGAGAGAAAGAGGAAGCTTTCTGCTCCCAAAAAGGTTTACAGCCTGAGAAACCCTATATAGAATTGCAACGAGTCAAAACCAAACCAATGGCACTTAATCACAACAACAAGGAAGATGAGTTAATACCACTGTTATTTATATGTAATTACATAGAAACAATAAAAACAAAGCAAAATTGCCTGAAATTATCCTAAATGTGCATAAAACGCACAGTACAATATTCTAACCAGAGAGATCTTATGATTCCCATTTTAATGAGACTTTCTTTTTTTACCTAATCACTAAAGCCAGTGTTGATGAAACTGAAGAATTCGACCAACTTCTTCAGCCTAAAATTGATCAAACATACAATCAAGATGCATTGACAATTACTGGGATTGGAATGCAAAAGCTGGAAACAAAAAGGAAGGATTCATAGTTGGAAAATATGGCCTTGGTGATAGAAATGATGCTGGAGATCACATGATAGAATTTTACAAAACCAACAACTTATTCATTGCAAATACCTTTTTTCAACAATATAAAAGGTAACTATAAACACCGACCTCACACAGGCATCAAATTGAACTACATCTGTGGAAAGAGGCATTGGAGAAGTTCAATATCATGTACCAAAAAATACCAGGGACAGACGGTGGAACAGACCATCAATTTCTCACGTTCCAACTCAGGATAAAGCTAACAAATATTCAAATAAGTCCCTGAGAGCCAAAATATGACCTTGAATATTGTTGTTGTTGTTAATTCTGTTGAGTCGGTTCTGACCCATAAAGACCCTGTATAGGGTCTCTGAGGAGTGACTGATGAGCTTTAACCATTGACCTTGTGGTTCAAATATCCCACCTGCATTTATTCATCTCAATAACAGATTTGATTGATGAGATAGTAATGACTAAAAACTCTAAGAGTTGTGTTGTGGGGTGACATCAAGAACATCATCCAAAAAGAATGCAAAATATCATTTAAAAGACAGAAAAGAAAAGACAAAAGTGGAGGTCAGAGGAGACTCTGAAACTTCCTCTTGAGTATAGAGCACCGTAAGCAGCTGCAAGATATAATGCAGTAAAAGAGCTGAACAGAAAAATTTAAAGGGCAGCTCAAGAAGACAAAGTCAAATATTACAATCACATGTGCAAAAAGCGGGAGTTAGAAAATCAAAAAATAAAACCATGCTCAACATTTCTCAAACTGAAAGAACTGAAGAAAAACTGTAAGCCTCGAGTGACAATATTGAAGGATTCTATGGGCAAATTATTGAATGATGATGGAAACATCAAAAGAAGAAGGAAGGAATACACAGAGTCACTGTACAAAAAAAAAATTGGTCAGTGTTGAATCATTTCAAGAGATACCATATGATCAAGAATTTACAGTTTTGAAGGAAGAAATCCAAACAGCACTAAAGGCCATGGTGAAAAACAAGGATCCAGGAATTGTGGGAATACAAATTGAAAGCTTTCAACAAACTGATACAACACTAGAGGCGCTTACTTATCTATGCCAAGAAATTTGGAAGATTCAGTAGATGAAGTAGAATGAGGGATAGGATTGCTGATGTCAGATGGATCTTGGTTAAATGCAGAGAATGTGAGAAAGATGTTTACTTGTGCTTTATGTACTATGTAAGGGTTTTCAACTGTGGATCACAACAAATTATGGATAGCGAAGAATGAGTATTCCAGAATCTTTAATTGTGTTCATACCTGTACATAGACCAAGAGACAATCATTAGAAGGAACCAGGAGATAATGAATGTTTTAAAATCAGGAAAGATATGCACCATGGTTGTATTCTTTCACCATAATTATTCAATCTGTAAACTAAGCACATAGTCTAATAAACTGGATTATAAAAGAAGATTTGGACATTAGAATTGGAGGAAGATTCATTAACTACAATCTGCATGTGACACAATCTTGCTTGCTGAAAGTGAAGAAGACTTAATATACTTACTGATTGTGAGAAACATTGTTGATACCAATAAACGCTCAAGTAATCCAATCTGTATTCATTTTAGCTAGAGTGAGGTTTTCTTTATTTGATTTTTCAAAATCTGGTGCCTAACCCAGTAGACACAGGCAGACGACAGGCCATGGCCAGTCCACAAACAGTTTTATTCCCCTGTCTCGGAAAAAGCCCCTCTCCCAGTTCCCCTTTTACTGGGTATTATGGAGTTTATAATTTCCTTCCAAATGCTTGCCTACTAGTCGTTACTGGAAGTATTCTCATTTAAAGTTAGTTGTTTCCTTTCCACGTTTGTTGTTATGTGCCATGGAGTCGGTTCTGACTCATAGCGACCCTGTACAGGGTTTCTGAGGCTGTAAATCTTTGTGGGAGCAGAAAACCTCATCTTTTTTCCTGTGGAACAGCTGGTAGTTTCCAACTGCTGACCTTGCAGTTCACAGTCCAATTCGTAACCACTATGCTGGGTGTATTCTTATTTTAAAGTTCCTAGTCCTAGAACAGATTTATTTCCTCCCTTCCACCAATGCATCCTGCTTACATATCCCTGGGTGTTAATTAATAACCTGTCTCTGGTCTAGTAATCTCATGAGCCCTTTATTCCTGAAGATGGACTATCTCGAAACTTTCTCACACTGATGAAGATCAAAGACTTCAGTATGGATTGTATCTCAATATAAAGAAAATAAAAACCCTCACAACTGTACCAATAAATAACATTATGGTAAATGGAGAAAAGATTGAAATTTTCAAAGACTTCAATTTGCTTGAATCCATAATAAATGCTCATGAAAGCAGCATTTAAGAAATCAAAGGACATATTGTATTAGACAAATCTGCAGCACCTCTTTACAGTGCTGAAGAACAAAGATGTCACTTTGAGGACTAAGGTGCACCTTACCCAAGCCATGGCATTTTCAACAGCCTCATATGCATGTGAAAGTTGGACAATGCATAAAGAAGAGAAAGAAGAATCAATGCATTTGTGTTATAGTGTTGGCAAAGAATATTAAAGTACCCTGGACTGTAAGAACAAATCTGCCTGGGAAGGAGTACAGTCAGAATGCTCCTTAAAAGCAAGAATGGCAAGACTTCCTCGCTCATACTTTGGACACATTATCAGGAAGGACCGGTCCTTGGAGAAAGACATCATTGCTTAGAAAAATGGAGGGTCAGTGAAAAAGAGGAAGACCCTCAGCAAGATAGAACGACACAGTTTGTTCAAACATATCAAAATTGTGAGGATGGCACAGGATGGTTTAGTGTTTCCTTCTATTTTGCATTGGGTCAATACCAATTCCATGGCATTTGACAACATTGTTTGGCTGAAAGTTAAGTCATGGGGGGGTGAGTTCAATTGAGGCTTGAAAGTGTCTAAGGACAATAGTCTTGGGGGTTCTACCAGTCTTTATTTGACCTGAAACCCTAGTCCTTTTTGTTACTTGAGTTTTATTCCACATTTTTTTCTCCCACTCTATTCAGGATCTTCTAACATGATCCCTT
Organism: Chrysochloris asiatica; assembly: GCF_000296735.1. Taxonomy (NCBI): domain Eukaryota; kingdom Metazoa; phylum Chordata; class Mammalia; order Afrosoricida; family Chrysochloridae; genus Chrysochloris; species Chrysochloris asiatica. Next base: position 17,713,535 of record NW_006408540.1, on the reverse strand, counting down.
TCTGAGCATTTGGTAGTGGTGGCCAGGAACCATCATCTTCTCTGGTCTCAGGGTCATAGAGACTGGTATGCATGGGCATTTAGTCCTTTGGGCTGATTGTTTTCATATAGCTTTGCTTTTCTTCACTCTCCTTTGCTCTGGCCGGGAGGACACCGAGAGCTGCACCTTAGATGACTGCTGGCAACCTTTTAAGACCCTAGTAGCTTACTCATCAAAGTAAGATGTAGAAACTTTTTTTGTGGACCCTGTTGTGCCAACTGACTTGATAGCCCTGGATACTTTTGACACTGAGACCCCAGCTACCATGACTCCTTTCCTCAAGATGTTTTGTTGTAGTTAAGAACTTTTATAACTTTGCCCCCTTGAATGTTGTTAAGTGTTGTTGTGTTGGTTTTAACTCATAGCAACCCTGTATCAGACTGCCAAGGAGCGGTGTTACAATGCCACAGTAGGACATTCGGTAGAAATATCTTCTGTCAAATATATGTGTGTGTGTGTGTGTAATCATTTCTTAATAGTAAAGGACTTTTACCTCAGGGTTATAATTTCGAATTTACCACCAGGATCAACAATGCTATTTTGGTTTTAGTGAAGTTTGCAGAGTAGGAAGAAAGGCCAGGCAATACGTCTCTGAAAATTAGTAAATTAGAGCATTATGGATAATACCAGAATATTGTACAACCTAGTGCTGGAAGATGAGCCCCCATGTTGGAAGTCACTCAAAATACCAGTGGTTGTGAAGTGACACAGGCTCAGGCAACATTTCATTCTTTTGTAGGTAGACTTGCCATAAGTTGGTGCAGACTCTGTGGCAAGTAGCAACAACATCATTTTGAATAGATTTTCTCTGGATCTGGTAGTATAGCTGTTAGAAATGAGAAAGAAAGAGATGAGGACAGAGACTTGGCTTAAACAGCAGGCAGGTTTATTGAGAGTAAACCTGAGAGGGGGTACTCTAAGTCACCAAAAGAGACCAAGACCCCCCACCCCCACCCCGTTTCTTACAGACCAGGGTATTTAAGGCAGTGTGGTCCTGGGTTCACTTTTGGCAAATTTCCAGTAGGCGGGGTTATGGAGTTTTCCTGAAACCTGAAATTACCGGGGGGAGGGTCTCTTGGTGTAATAAAGACTTAAACTTTCCAGAGACTGGCACCTTAAACAGGACTTTATTAATTGCTACTTGTGGGTAGCTGCAATGCCATTTTGCTGGTCAGGTGCAGGGTCCCTCAGTAGCTATCAATATAGAAGTTGTAAAAGATAAAGGTGAACTCAGGACATCGCTGGGAAGTCGTTGTTTGGTTTGTTGGTTTATTTTAAAACTAAATTAAACACCTCAGATTACAAGTGGCGTGCTAATATTTATTGAACACCTACGAAATGATGGGAGGCATCTGCTAGGGTATCACACAAATATGTAACTTGATTTAATTAGACATTTCAATTTGAAAGGCTCTGGATCAACAATTGTATGTCTACCACTAACTGCGTATCTCTGTAATATAATGCAATGTGTGCAACATACACCAGTTTCTCTCCTTTACTTTATACCCAACTGTTCTAGTAAGATATGAAACAGAAGAATCGGGTTAGTAACATTGAACAGGTGAGAATAATGAAGCACTAACATGTTTCATACATTTTCAGAAGAATGGAAAACGGCTATCTTTGAGACAAGGGACAGGATTTCTAAGAGAGAGAACATAAAGGGCTGAGTATTTCAAACCACAGTCATTGTGCATAAAATCCTAGAGTCAGGAACAACCACTATACTCAGCATTCTGTCTGTCAAGGGTGAGGAGTAAAAGAAAACTTTGACTAGGAGATTTACTGAGATTTAGAGGCTGCTATGGAGTCCTGGTGTGGTGCTGTGGGTTAATGCACTGGACATCAAGGTTTGTTTGAGCCTGAAGGTCAGCAGTTCAAACTAACTAGCCGCTCCTTGGAAACCCTATACAGGGTTGCATTGAGTGGGAACCAACTGAAGGGTACTTAAAAAACAACAACAAGGAACCTTAGTGGTGCATTGATTAAGTTTTGGTTGTTAACTGGAAAGTTAGTGGTTCAAACCCACCATTCCCTCAGTAGGAAAAAAGACCTGGGAATCTGCTTCCATCAAGATTAAGCCTAGAACACTCTATGAGGTCATTCTATTCTGTCACATGGGGTCACTATGAGAACAAAATCAACCAGATGGAATTCAACACCAACACAACAAGAGGCTGGGTAAGGCCAGAGAGGCTGCCTTGTGGAGAGAGAGGAAGTAAATAAATCTCTGAGAGTCCATACCACTGCTTCATCTCAGCATGGTTTGTAGGCATGCAGTTATAACTCTAGCTTGCTTTTTAACCCATTGATTATAATGTTCTGTGACTATTATAACTTACAATAATCTCATCATAATACCCTTCAGAACACGATGTCTTCAAATACCAGTTTTTTTCTATAATCATTTAAGTAAACTCTCCCCACCCCCTCATGCAATATCCAAAAGAACCACACCATTAATACAAGTTAAGCTGGAAAGTACTAACTTCGGAGCAAGCAAGCCACAGGTTGATCATAGGTTGATTATAATCCCCTCCATGTACCATCAGTTAGCAGTATTTCTCTCTATTCACTTTAGCTCACTCTCTCTCTTTTTTAAATAAACTGTCAGGCATATATAATAATTTACACCACCAAAGGACACATTCTGCAAGTCTGCCTTCTGGCCGCCAGCTCTCAGTCCCTATCTTCCCATGAATCTAGAGCCCTCAGCTGCTCCCTCTCTCCACGTCCCCATCTCTTCCTCCATCTCTGGTGTCACTGATTCTCTGGATAAGATCCCACATTCTGCTTGTGCTCTTCTCCCTTGATGGTCCTAGGGTCCTCTGTTTCTGGACTGTAAGATTAACTACTCCCACGTTTTTGTTACAAAACTTCTACCTTTACAATTGTGACAGTCGCAATTAATCATGATAACAATCACTCACTATTAAATTGTTAAGAATCTTATCCCCATCTCTTTCACCAGACCCATCTAGACAAGATGAAAACTATTCAGTGGGGACTATATAATCCTCCACACACTCTCAAACTACACTCCCTCTTGAAACCTTGTAAGCCAGTCACTCATGCCTCTATTGCTTTATTTTAGGTAGCCAATGTCTAAGTTGCCCCTTCCCTATCTACCCTGTATACAGAAGGGATAGCATTGATAATTGATGTGAAGACTCCTTCCCTCTCTATTGGTGTTTTGAGATACTACCTCCATGAGAATAGGTCAAGTTCATCAAATTATAGCAATTTATCCTCATTTCCGTTACCAAAATTGTTTTCTTTTTCATCTTCTTCTAGTCGAGTTCTGATTATCAAGCCATCGAGGCTAAGTCAAATGGGTACTATCTGCAAGTTTGGGTGTTCTTGTACATCTCCCCTCACTTCATATCAGCAGGATGCTTCACTCTCAGCTCTAGCCTTCTGTGGCTATGTCCTTGTTCATGGGCTAAGGTGTCCCCAGTTACCACCAGACTTTGGACTACCCAGCCCTTCCTCTTCTCTCTCTCATCTCCGTGTCAATAGGAGTCTATGGAACATGGTTGAACTGGGCCCATTTCTTCATTGCTTCCTTTCCTCCTCTTCCATTCACCAGTAGACCAATGTGGTTGCCAACAAACTTACATGCCTGCTCATGTGTTTCCTTTCAATTTCAGTTTTAGAGGGGGGTTTGTCCTGAAGAGACTTGATTGCTTGCCTTGATGGCTTCCCGACGAACAACTTGCTTATTCTTGTAGTAGCCAGTGACACTGACATTTTTGTTTGGGGTTTTTCCTGATGATCTTTCTTTGAAGATGTACCTTCTGTCACTCTCGCTGTTCCAGACTGGTCTGCTTGTCCTTTCTAGTGGGAATGTCCCACTTCAGAAGGTTCTGGATAGGACAGGATTCCACCTAAGGTCCTATACACTGCAAAGGCTCCGCAAGAGGCCTATTTCACTGGGCAAGTTGTAGAACCCCTTTTAAGTATTCCAATCAGTTACAGGCTGAAGACAGGCTTACAAGCTTTCTGTAACCATGTTTCCCGACATTCCTTTCCATCCCATTCAAGTGTCTATTTTACAGTAGTAGGCAAGGGAAACCAATATTCATAAGACCATCAAGCATCTTAGTATTTCTTCTCTTCAGACTATACCTCAATCCCCATATTACAGAGTCCTGTTGTTCCAAGGTTGAGCATGCATCACTATTTACCTTTGTCCCATTTAGCCAATGCAAACCTGTCTCAGTGTTCCC
>NW_006408540.1:17707510-17709044 GCF_000296735.1 Chrysochloris asiatica | reverse complement strand
TTTTGTGACTGACTAATTTCACTCAACATAATGTCCTCAAGGGTCATCCATGTTATGCAGTGGTTTGCAGCTTTCTTGTTATTTTTCAAGGTACCATAATATCCCATTGTGTGTATGTACCAAAGTTTGTTTGTCCATTCTTCCATTGATGGACACTTGGCTGTCTCTATCTTTTTGCTATTGTGAATAGTGCTGCTATGAATTTGGTGTGCGTAAATCAACTTGTGTTATGGCTCATTTATTGTATTTCTTGTGGATAAATACCAAGTAGAGGAATTGCTGGATCATATTATATTTCTATTTCCAAGTTTCTGAGGAAGCGCCAAACTATTTTCCAGAGTGATTGGACCATTTTGCATTCCAACCAGCAATGTAGGAAGGTGTGAGATGATATCTCATTGTTGTTTTGACTTGCATCTCTCTAATGGCTAATGATCATGAGCATTTCTTCATATGTTTGTTGGCTGCCTGAATGTCTTTGGTGGTGAAGTGTCTTTTTATGTCCTGTGCCCATTTTTTAATTGAGTCACTTGTCTTTTTCTTGTAGAGATGCTGTAGTTTCCTATAGATTTTAGAAATTAGTCCCTTGTCGGATATGTCATTGCAAAAGACTTTCTCCCATTCTGTGGTCTCCCTTTTTACTCTTTTGGTGAAATCCTTTGATGTACATAAGTTTCTATATTTTATAATTTGTAAAATATACTAAATAAATAAGAAGAGATAGCCATTTAAAATTTTTTAGTTTCTCTCTTAAAGCCCAAATCTGAGTTCAGATGCTTTTACTGTTTGTAGTTCTAAAAGCAGTTAATGGGTCAATGTCAATATAATATGTCTCTTGAAAGTAAGAGAAATAGACTAGCAATTTTTATATTGACAAATGTTTGAACAAAACATACCAGATTATAAGATATTACCATCAATAATCTATAGCCCCCTAAATCTACAGCAGGCCAAATTGACCCTGAATAGGAAAGTCCCTGGATAGCTGAATGAATCATGAGGAATGGTAGTAGTCCATTTAGTTCAAGTCTACGTACCCTCCTAAAGCCTGACTCTTCACACAAAGCAGCTAGATGGGTAGTATGGCCTAAAGGGTCCACTCTGACCCACACTTCCTCCCATACCTAACATGTAGACAGTTTCATACATTTATTTAACAAAAATACCTGTGGAGCAGGCATTCTGTGTGAGCTTCAGAGTTTCACTGTGAAAGATGGGCATGATTCCTACAGTCACAGAGCTTACAATGACACAGGGAAGGCAGACATTGAATGTTATTGTTAGGTGTCATCGAGTCAGGGCCAACTCATAACACCCTATGCACAACAGGACGAAACACTATCTGGTTCTGGTCAACCTCACAATCATTGTCAAGTCTGGCTCTATTGCTGCCGCCACTGTACCGATCCATCTCAGTGGTGGTCTTCCTTTTTTTCTCCAATCCTTCACTTTACCAAATATGATATCCTTCTTCCGTGGATGGTCCCTCATGACAATATGCCCAAAGTATGAGAGATGAAATCTGGCCATCCTG
>NW_006408540.1:17698925-17707071 GCF_000296735.1 Chrysochloris asiatica | reverse complement strand
GATTCAGAAGAAACTCTGAAACTTGCTCCCCGGCATAGAGATGCTAAAGCAAATGGAAGAAGTGAGGAGGTACAAGAGCTGAACAGACAATGGCAAAGGTCAGCTCGAGAAGACAAAGTCAAGCATTATAACAAAATGTGCAAAGACCTGAAGTTAGATACCAAAAGGGAAGAACACACTCAGCATTTCTCAAGCTGAGAGAACAGGGGAAAAAAAAAAAAAATCAAACCTTGACTTTTGGTATTGAAGGATTCTATGGGCAAAATACGGGGTCCTGGTGTGGTGCTGGGGGTTAATGTGCCAGACTGCAAAACTTCAAGGTCGGTGGCTCAACCTCAGCAGCAACTCTTTGGAACCCTATACAGGGTCAGAACTGACTCAATAGCACTTAAAAACAGTAACAACAACATGGGTAAATTATTTAATGCAGAAATTATCCAAAGAAGACAGAAATAATACAGAGTCATTGTACTAAAAAGAAATGGTCAATGTTCAACCATTTCAAGAGGTAGTAGCATTGATCAAGAGTCAATGATCCTGAAGGAGGAAGTCCAAGGTGCACTGAAGTCACTGGCAAAGAACAAGGCACCAGGAATTGATGGAATACATACTGAAATCTTTCAACAAACTGATGCGGCACTGGAGGCACTCATTCATCTCTGCCAAGAAATTTGGAGGACAGCTACCTGGCCAACTGACTGGACAAGATCCACATTTGTGCCCATTCCAAAGAGAAGTGACCCAATGGAATGTGGAAATCAACAGACAATCTCATTCATATCCTATGGATGTAGTTTTACTCAAGGTAATACAGACTTTAAATAAGTAACTATCATTGTTCGTAGGTGCTGTTGTGTCAATTCTGACTCATAGCAAGACTATGTACAACTGAAGGAAACATTGCTTTGTCCTGCATCGTCCTCATAATCTTTGAGTGCTTTGTTGCAGTCACTTCATCAATCCATTTCATTGAAGAAGTCCTTTCCCAGGAACTGGTAACATGTCAAAAGTACATGAGATGATGTCTTGTCATCCTTGTTTCTAAAGAGCCTTATGGGTGTAGTATTCTTCTTCAAGACAGTTGCATTCATTTTTCTGGTAGTTCATGTTATATTTAATTTTCTTTGGAAGCATAATTCCAAGGCATCGATTCTTCTTTAGTCTTCTTTACTCACTATCTAGTTTTACAATGCACATGAGATGATTAAAATATCATTGCTTGGGTCAGGCACATCTTAGTCTTCAGAGGGATGCTTTTTGTATCTGATTTGCTCAATGCAATATGCCATTTGATTTCTTGACTGCTGCTTCTATGGGCATTGATTGTGGATGAGGTTTTCATTGGAAAATTTTTCATAAGTAGACCGCCAGTCCCTTCTTCCTGTTCTGTTCTTAGGCTGGAAGCTCTGCTGACACCTGCCCACCCTCCATGGGTCACCCTACTGGCATTTGAAATACCAGTGGTATTGCTTCCAGCATTACAATAACACACAAGCCCGCATGTATGACAAATTGATAGATGACTGATGGAAGTAACTCTGAGGGAACTATTGGACCATTGTAAATCTGGTAAGTCCTCTGAAGAAGCAATACAGGGAACAAGAGAAAAAGAGTCATAAGTGAACCTGTGGGGCTCAAGGCTAACTTCGTCTAGCTAAAAATGCTGCCCAGATAGCAAACCTATCATCCCACAGAGATTCTAGAATGTAAGAGGACAAGTAAATGATCATCAAGAAAACACTTGTTTTGCACTTAATATGTCTCATGGAGTCCCTGAGCTGTACCAAAGATTCACTACGCATGCCTGCTAAACAAATGGTTGGAGGTTTGAGTCTAACCAGAGGCAACTTGGAAGACACATTAAGCCAGGCATTAAAACCTTCTGGAGACATGGAGAGATGGAGCAGCTGGGGACTTTAAACCCAGAGAGGGAGAGAGGACATGTGCTGACGACTGGGGGGCAGCCTTGCGGGGTATACCTTTTGGTTGGTTGATGATGCATGGAGGGGATTGTAACCATGGCAATGAAATGATATACAATAGGATGAATGTAAAACTAATGTTCTCCCATGTAAACTGTCACATAATTCACAATAAAACATGAAAATAAGTAAATAAAAACCCCTCTGAAGCATAGTTCTTTTCTGACACACATGGGGTCACCTAGAGTCAGAGTTGGCTGTGCTGCCACTGGTTTGGGTTCATTTCTTTACTTTGTTTATGTCTCATGTAATCTTTTACGTATATATACACATTAACTTTAGCCTCATAACGTTCCTATAAGGTGTTGTTGTTTAGCACCATCGAGTGGGTTCGGCTCCATAGTGACCCTGCATGTGGTTTCTGAGGAGTGACTGGTGAGCTTGGACCACCGACCTTGCAGTTCAAACCAACTTTGCAGTCCAGCGCCTTAACCCACAGCACCACATCAGGAGTCCACTATAATACTATGATTATTACCATTCTTATTCCATATATGGAGTCCTGGTCAGCAGTTCAAAGCTACCGGCCTTTCCATGGGAGAAAGATGAGGCTTTCTGCTCCCATAAAGATTTACAGCCTTGGAAACCCTATGCAGGGTCGCTATAAGTCAGAACCAACTCCATTGTCCATACCTACCACCACCACCACCACCACCACTGGTATTTCTAATAGGAGCAGGCTTACCCATGGTAGCCAGGTTTCAATGGAACTTCCAGACTTAGATAAACTAGGAATAAAGGTCTGGCAATATACTTCCTAAAGATGGCCAATGAGAATCCTATGGATAGTACTAGAACATATGCTGGCAGATAAACCCCTCAGTTTGGAAGGCACTCAAAATATGAGTGGAGAATAGCCTCCTCAAAACGAAGCTCATCTTAATGATGTGGATGGAGTAAGGTTTCAGGACTTTCGTTTGCTGAAATGGCATGACTTGAAATGAGAAGAAACCACTGCAAGCATCCATTAGTAATCACAATATGCAATGCACAAAGTATGAGTAAAACAATTTGGAAGTTGTGAGCAATAAAGTGGAATACTTGAGGATCTATATCCTAGACGTTAGTGAGATAAAATGGACTATCTAGTATCTGATCTAGAACTTCTGGTCCTAAAGGAAGAAGGCATTCACAAAAAAACAATGCTCCAGGAACTGACGGAATACTAATTGAGATACTTCAACAAAGAGATGCAATGCTGAAGTGCTTACTCATCTATGTCAAGAAATTTGGAAGACAGCTAGCTGGTCAGTTGACTAGAAGAGATTTCTATTCGTGCCTACTGCAAAGAAAAGTAATGAAACAATATCATTAATATCACACTCTAGCAAAATTGGGTTTCTCAGTAGTGCACGCTAATCTTTTTTCTGCTAGGATTTCACCTCAATAGGCAGCCTCTTAAATGACTCAGATCTGGCTTTTTTCTGGTATTCACTGGGTGGTGTAAACTCAAGTACAGTGACACATTTGTCGGAGTGGGAAGTGGCATTCAAGGAAGAGAGAAGTGAAATTTTCCTCTAAGCAAAAATGATGGGAAGCCCAGAGTCAGAAATTGTGTTCCAGAAACTAAATGGGTTATTTCTTGCAAAGTTAAGTTTGTGGTCTGAGAGTCAGGCACATCTGCTAAAAGAGAAGATGAAGAGTACCCCTGCTGTTTAATTCTTTAACTAAAGCAATACAGAGAAAGATTTCTTCCCCTCCCCTTCCCCTTTTCCCGTCTGTTAACTGATGAATAGCTCAAAATTCTCAAGTCATTGCTAATTGTCACAGTGTTGGCTTCTGTTCCCCATGTGCTTTCTAGATTTTACCTTGTCCTGGCTTGGCAGCCAGGGGGCCCATCTATCATGTTTTGACAATATCCCATTCCATCAATCTTCTCTATTAATTAGCAAGATTGTTTTCAGGAAATCACCTTTCTCTGCATTGGGGGGAGGAGGGGACAAAAACCTGTACCTGGGCATTTTCTTAACATTAATGGTGGTGGTAATGTGCTGTGCAGTCGATTCCGATTCATAGTGACCCTGTACAGGGTTTATGAGGCTGTAAATCTTTATGGGAGAAGAAAGCCTCATCCTTCTCCGTGGAACAGCTGGTAGTTTTGAACTGCTGACCTTGAGGTTCACAGCCCAATTCATAACCACTACGCTACCAGAACTCCTTAAAATACAAAATTTCATACTTAAAAGCATGTGATGCTACTGTGTTACTGGATTCGACTTCATCTCTTAAGAACTGTTAAATGATGCTGAGCTAAATTTGACACGCTTAGTTAATGAAAAAAAAAGATCAAAGAAAATCAACGTATACAATGGCTCTGCAAATTACAAAGAAGACAACATGGTTGGGGGTCTCTTAAGAATCACACATCTGTATTCTGCTTCTCACTGTGGCTTTCTGACTTGCCAATTTTTTTTATTTTCTTTTCACTTTTTTTCAATTACACATCTATGAATCTTTAGAAAAGTAGCAAAATCCCAACCTAGCGAATCTGTTAAAAAGACATAAACAGTATAAAATATGTTTTTGAGAGGATGGCATTGTTTCATAACACTTTCAGATCAATAGTTCATCCTATTTTTCTAAGGTACCTCCCTTAATTGGATACAAGTTCTTTTACAATGGTCCACAAGGTCCCCTTTACATCCATGAATGCGTATTCAGAGAAATTGGCAGATAAAAACTCTCATTCTTTGAATGGGCTCAAAAGACATTTTGTAAACTAATTATGCATTTCAGATCAGCTCATTTTTCCTGATAAAATAAATGTTAGACATGCAGATTTTATGCTGTCATCATCTCTATTGATTACTGACAGAAATATTAGGGATCCAACACTGTGGCATGCTACTTAATAAACAATTTCAAATGGCTGGAGGAGGGCATTGTGTCTTAATGTGAATCATTTTATTTTTGCTGAACTTATTATACACATCCATTTATTAGCCATTTACACATCCCCCAGATATTTGGTGTGCCATGCAAATCATCATGATGGGCTGAGAAATATCTTATGCTATTGTACTAGACGAACAATCAATGTTTAAAATCCTGGAATTTGTGGACTGAGTTGCAGAGACCCAGTTAGATACAATTTCTGACAATATACTGGGGGTGTCACATTTGAGTGGGAGTCCTAGGTCTAAATGATGCAAAAAGTGAACGCATTCAACAACTAACTGAAAAGTTGGCGGTTCAAGTCCACCCAGAGCACCTCAGAAGAAAGTCCTCATGATGGAATTCCAGACAGCCATTGAAATCTCCACGGAGCACAGTTCTACTTGGACACAAGTGAGATGGCTATGAGTTTGAGTCAACTGGATGCCTATGGCTTTCATGTCACTAAGTTTTTTCTATGTAACTTCCCCTCAAAGCAAGTCCCAGCTCTGGACTCCTTAGTTTCTCGAATATTAAAGGTTCACAGAACTGCTTAGACAGAAAGAGCACTAGTGACAGTTCTCAAGGTCTTATACTACCAGAGCGTTAGGTTTCAGACTAATTAATATGATTCATATAATGACAAAAATGATTTAGAGAATCCATGAAACCATTAAAATATGAGGATACTAGTTTTGTCCTTCAGGTGATGGAAGTAGTGGGGGCATAGTATGCCATTTCTCTCTATTATATGGCTTTAATTACATTCTTAGGTAGTTTACACTATGTCACTGTCTGCTGAGTTTTTAAATGTCTATACTTGCATAGCGAGCTTTGGTGGTGTAGTGGGTTACGTGTTGGGCTGCTAGCCACAAGGTAAGCATTTTGAATCCACCACCCACTCCTCTGGAGAAAACAGACTTTCTGCTCCCATGACAATTTACAGCCTCAGAAACCATATACAGGGTCATTATGGGTTGGTACTGATTTGACGACACATAACAACAAAATGCTTGCATGCGTTACTTTTTCATAGTTAAATCTAAGTCAAGGAATTTGACCTACATTTGAGGAGAAGCATACTTTGGACATATTATCAGACTGGGCCAGTCCCTGGAAAAGGACATCAAGCTTGGTAGGTAGAGAGTTGGCAAAAGAGAGGAAGGGCAACCAGATGGACTGATACAGTGGCTGCGACAATAGACTGAATCATGGTAACAATTGTGGGAATGGAACAGGATAGGACAGTGTTTTGCTCTGTTGTTCGTGGGGTCATTATGAGCCAGAACCAACTTGACAGTACCTAACAACAACATGTAAGCGCTTGAAGTGCAATGACTATGGACTCAGACGCTAACTGAAATACTGGCAGTTTGAACACACACAGTAGCTCTGTGGGTGGAAAGATCTGGTGATCTGCTGTTATAAGGATTCTTGTGCTGTTATTAAGTGCTGTTGAGTCAGTTACGACTCACAGGGACCCTGTATAGAATTTTCGATGAATGGTTGGTGAGCTTGAACCACCAACCTTACATTTCAAACCAACCTTGCAATCAATTACTTTTCCTAGAGCTTAGAAAACTCTATGAGGCAGTTCTACTCTGTCTGTGGGGTCACTGAGTTGAAATAATTGCCAGTACCTGTGGGTTAATGCACGGGACTGTAAAGTCGTTTGAACTGCAATGTCGGCAGTTCAAGCTCGCCAGTCGTTCCTTGGAAATCCTACTCAAAGTCACTATGGGTTTGAACTCACTCAACGGCACTTATAACTTATAACAACAACAATAACAATAACAGATGGCACAATATAAAATTTGCAAGTATAGTGTTCTCAATTCAGTACATTAGAATTGCCCAACCTCTAAAGCAATTAAACCTGACTTGTTTAGGAGGTCTGAGCATCAGGATTTTACAGAGTTTTCCAGATATTTCCAACCTAGAGGTGAGCCCCCATTAAAACAAATACACAAGCAGTGAATTAGATGAGATAGTATCCTCTTGGGAACATGAATCAAGTGGAAGACTCTCTTGGAAATAGGATTATGTTTAGAAAACAATGGAGTTGCCTAAAGGACAACCTGTATAAAGGGAAAGGCATGGAGAACAAAAGAGAATTTTGTAGATCTAAGCAGAAGAGGTAGGCTTATAAGGTTACCAAGTAAAGAAAGAGTTGGTCTGGGAAGGGGCTGGAACTGAATGACAAATCAATGGTGTCCAAAGCTTCTTTTGACCTAAGTTTTCCTAGTTGCCATCCTGCAGAATACCCAATAAATCCTACATTCAAAGAGCTTTTGAGAGAAACAGTGACACCAGTGGTGGAGGCAGAGATGATGACATGGAGAGAGAGCAGCTGAGGAATCTATACTCATGGAAAGAGAAAGGATGTGTGCTGGTGGCCAGGAGGCAGACTTGCAGACTGTGCCCTTTGGTCACTTAATGATTTAAATTGTTTATATGATTCCTGTGTGTTTTTGTGTACATTAAAAACAGCAACAATAATAATGAAAAAAAAAAAAAAAAACAGAGGGAATGGAAGCAAGTACTGTTGAATGATGAAGCATGGTGTTGATTGTAATTACTGCAATGAAACGAAATACGAGAGGATGGATGTAAAACTGATGTTCTCCCATGTAAACTATCACTCAATTCACAATTGTTGTTGTGAAGTGCCGTTGAGTCAGTTCCGACCCATAGTGACCCTGTATAGGGTCTCCGAGGAACATCTGGTGAGCTTGAACCACTGACCTTGCAGTTCAAACGGCTTTGCAGTCTGGCCACACAAGGACTCCCAATTCACAATAAAAACTGTTAAAAAAAAAAAAAAAGAGAGCGAGAGAGAGAGATTTTGAGCACTCCAATAAACTATTACTCATATTGTATTTCTAAGGAGAGTGATGAAAGAAAAAAATGGTATCAAATGAGCCAGGATTTATTTGCGCATTTGCTCTGTCTGAGATATTCTGGGAGAGATTAATAAACATAAGACATGGTCCCTGCCTCCAATGATCTTATTTCCAGTAGTTGAAAAGATAAATAAAAGAAAAAAAAGACTACTCGTGTCACATAACTTTGTAAATTTTTACCTTCAAGTCATCTTGATTTATACCCTTCTTCTTCAACCCAACTCTAAGATCTATTTCCAAACAGTCTGACACTACTCATCACATAGTGGGTCAGACTGTAGGCTATGGTTTTAGAGGGAGAAGAGATCACTGCACACAGCTCTGCCCTAAGAAGACATATGGAGGGAGGACTTCACCCAGAGCTGGGTTTTGACCACTGACCTTCTG
>NW_006408540.1:17680417-17692095 GCF_000296735.1 Chrysochloris asiatica | reverse complement strand
GTTTCAGAAGAGCACTTGGAATGAGGGATATCATTGCTGACGTCAGATGGATCTTGAAGCAGAGAATACCAGAAAGATGTTTGCCTGTGCTTTATTGACTATGTAAAGGCTTTCGATTGTGTGAATCATGACAAGATAAGGACAACATTCTGCAGTATGAGTATTCCAGAACACTTAACTATACTCATGAGGAACTTGTACATTGACCAAGAGGCAGTTGTTCAAACAGAACAAGGGAACACTGAATGGTTTAAAATTAGGAAAGGTGTGCACCAGGGTTGTATTCTTCCACCACCCTTATTCAATCTGTATGCTGAGCAAATAATCTGAGAAATTGGATGGTATGAAGACAAATGTGACATCAGGATTGGAGGAAGACTCATTAACAGCCTGCGATATGCAGATGATATAACCTTGCTTGCTGAAAGTGAAGAGGACTTAAAATACTCTCTGATGAAGATCAAAGACCGCAGTCTTCAATAGGGGTTGCACCTCAATATAAAGACGACAAAAATTCTCACAACTGGACCAATGAACAGCATCCATATAAATGGAGAAAATATTTAATTTGTCAAAGACTTCATTTTACTCAGATCCACTATCAACACTCATGGTAGCAGCAGTGAAGAAATCAAACAACGTATTATATTATGCAAATCTGCTGCACATGACCTCTTTAAAATGTTGAAGAACAAAGACATCAGTTTGAGGACTAAAGTCCATGTGACCCAAGCCATGGGATTTTCAATAACCTCATATGCAAGTGAAAATTGGACAGTGAATAAGGAAGACGGTAAAAAAAAGTTGATTCATTTGAGTTATGGGGTTGGAGAAGAATATTGAAAGTACCATGGACTGCGAAAAGAACAAACAAATCTGTGTTGGAAGAAGTACAGCCAGAGTGCTCCTTGGAAGCCAGGATGGCCAGATTTCACCTCTCATACTTTAGGCACATTGTCAGGAGGGATCAGTCACCTGAGAAGGATATCATGCTTGGTAACATGGAGGGTCAGAGAAAAAGAGGAAGACCCCTAGCGAGATGGATTAGCATAGTAGCAGAAGCTATGGGTTTAGGCATAGCAAAAAGCTTGTGAGTTTGGCCCGGGACTGGGCAGAGTTTTGTTCTGTTGCACCTAGGGTCACTGTGGGTTGGTGCCGACTCGATGGCACATAACAACAAAAACAACAACAACAATGCAGTGATTAAAACTAGCATACTTGGGTCAGGTACACCTTAGTCTTGAACACTTTATAGAGATCTTGTGCAGCAGACTTGCATAATGCAATATACATCATTTGATTCCTTGACTGCTGCTTCCATGAGTGTTGATAGTGGGTCTGAGCAAAATGAAGTCTTTGACAAATTAAATCTTTTTCCCATTTGTCATGATGTTTTTTTACTGCTCCTGTGGTGAGGAGTTCTGATTTCTTTACACTGAAGTACAATCCAGACGTAGAGTGTATAAGTCATCTTTGCTTTCAGGAAGCAAGGTATGTATGGCATGCATTTCACAGGTTGTTAATCAGCCTTCCTCCAATTCTGATACCACATTTCTCTTCAGTATAACCCAGCTCCTCTAATTATGAGCTTAGCATACAGGTTGAGTAAGTATGGTGAAAGAATACAAACCTGGTACATACCTTTCCTAATTTTAAACCATTCGGTGTTCTCTAATTTTATTCTAAGTGTAAATTTTAATGGAAGCATAAAGTGTCATTTTTCTCTCAACAAGCAGCTAGTGGGTTTGAAATGTAGATTTTGCAGTTCAGTTCAGTGTTTATCCTACAATGTGGGGCAGTTCTACTCTTTGCTGTAAGGTAGATTTGACTGGAAATTGACTGGAAATTGACTGGATTGCACAGAGTTTAGGTTTGAGTTGGTGCTTCCATGTAAAGTAATTCAACTTTCTTTCCAAAAATATTATCATTGTTAATATCAAGATAAATTTATTTTAAGTCAATATTTTTGTTTTATTGAATACTTCTTGTAATACCAAGAATAAGAAGGCTTAGAAAGTATTCAGTAAAAAGCAAATAGAACTACTCAATTATTTTTAAATAGCTTGAAATCTTCCTGACAGGAAAATAATTTCTTTCCTTATTTATGTATTGCTGTTAAATACCGTGGAGTCGGTTCCGACTCATAGTGACCCTGTCCAGGGTTTCTGAGCCTGCAAATTTTTACGGGAGCAGAAAGTCTCATCTTTCTCCAGCGGGACAGCTGGTAGTTTCGAACTGCTGTCACTGAGGTTCGCAGCCCGATTCGTAACTACTACGCTACTAGATACAATACACAAAATACAGTTATAAAAATCTGCAAAAGATACAATAAAGAACAATAAAGCCCACTAGATGGCACTATTTGCTACTTTTTACAAGTCTGTTCAGCAAAGACAGTCCCCTTCCCACCAGACATATTTGTTTTTTAGATTATCAAATATCCAGCCTCCGTTTTTTAAAAAAGCATTCCTTACCAGAAGCCTAAATCATTATGTCCTTTTCGGGAACCCACTTGAATGGCAACATTTATTAAATTGAAAGTTATTTAAGGATAATTACCTTGTTGGAGAATAGAAAGTATTTTACTTGAGCCTTTTCCATTATTGTTGGTGTTAGGTCTTACCGAGTCAGTTCCAACTCAAGCGACCCCACGTAAAACAGAAGGAATCGCTGCCTGGTTCTATTCCATCCTCACGCTACTGTAGCCACTGGGTCAATCCATCTCCTTGAGAGTTTTTCTCTTTTTCCTGACCCTCTATGTTACCAAGCATTATGTCCTTCATCAGGGACTGCTTCCTCCTGATAGTATGTCCAAAGTTCATGAGATGAAGTCTCATCATCCTTGCTTCTCCAGAACACTCTGGCTGAACTTAAATGAGAGTTGTTGGTTCTTTCGGTAGGTCATGGTATGTTCAACATTCTTTACCATAATGAAATGATTGCATTTAATCATTTCTTCTCCTTAACTCACCTCCATCCCATACACACTATAGAAGCCTACTCTTCAAAGAAGATACGTTGAAATGAAATTTCAGGCCAGAACTGCATCTGTGTTTAAATTACTTTATAATTTTGGATTGGAATTATAACTAGCTGTTCTTTAACATCATTTTTTCACCCATTCATCTCACAAATTTTGGACCTATTATCAGGAGGAATTGTCCCTGGAAAAGAACATTATATTTGGTAAAGGAGAGCATCATAGAAAATGAGGAAGCCCCCTATACTATGAATTGACACAGTGGCTCCAACAATGGACGCAAACAACAGCAATTGTGAGGATGACACAAGATGGGACATTGTTTTGTTCTGTCGTGAATAGGGTCACTATGAGTCTGAACCAACTCAATGGTTGAACAACAATACATATGTGAGGATCCCTGGTGGCACAGTGGTTTAAGTGCACAGCTGCTAACCAAATGTTTGAAACCATAGGAAAAAAGTGTGGCAGTCTGCTTCCCTAAGGATTACAGCTTTAGAAATCCTGTGGCGAAGTCCTAGTTTTTCCTATAGGGTTTCTAGGAGTTGGAATGGACTTCATGGCAATGAAGGTTGGGTAATGGCAAAAACGACTTCACTGTGTTTTTGATGTGAGATCATGAATAATAGATGTATGTAGGTCTCTGGAATCAGAAGGGACACTGGTATGGGCTTTGGAATTCCAGTTATGGGTCTAATTTTATGACTTTTCTGAGCATCTATTTTTCTCATGGTTGTAACTGAGATAGCACTGACTGTTCAGTAGGGTTATTATGAAAACGAAATTTGCTAAAATATAGCATCCAGTGCAATGCCTGATCTATATGTACCATAGAAAATGCATAGGTATTCAGTAAATGATTATGTATTAATTAAATCAAGTTCTTGGGTGATATATACAGTTAACATGTCCCGCTGATAACCAGAAGGTTATCAGGGTTTGAGTCCACTCAGAGATGCTTCACAAGAAAGGTCTGCCTCTCTACTTGGACAAGCCTATGGTTCCAGTTCTCCTCGGGAGTACACATAGTAGACATGAGTAGAAGATGACAAATACCACTACACACAACTGGTTTACTGCTGTGTTGTTGTGTCTAACGGAATCGCATATAGCCAGATATGCTTGACATAAATATTCTTAAAGATTTCCAGGTAAATAAATGACAGAATCTCTATTAGCAATAGATTTAGTCCTAACTCTCCCTCCAGCCCTCCTACCTAAATGATGCTAAGCCACTGTGTTTTCTTATCATAAACATCCAACCTAGATTTTAAAGCTTCCTGGGCTTTAGTGGCACACAGAGGCAATTCACAAGCATCATTTCCTATTGAAGGTTAAGGCAGCCGTACCCTGTAATCTCCTACTCAGCTGCCAATACTAATTTAACACAGAGAGGTGAACACATGGCTTAAATGGTTAGCACAGTATCTATTTTTCCCATCTTGCTTGAAAATTATGAAAATTATATATTGTCTACCAAAGCTAGTATTTCTTGTCAGTGATAGTTTCCCAACATCAGGGTACTAAATACATCAAAGTGCCAAGATATTCTACTATGAATTAAAATTTGATATCTGTTAGCATTCAATTTGATTAAAATTCTGAAGCCAAGCAGGAAAGTATTAACAAGATGGACTGGAATATTCAGAAGGAAAAAAAATGCCAAGTATAACAATAAAAGAAAGAGAGGGGGGAAAAAAGGCCACCCTAACAACACTTGGGTTTTCTATATTTATCCATGTGTGTTTGCTTCACTTGGTTGTCAATTTTAATTGGTCTGCAACATGCTGTGGTTCTAATATATGCAGAACGTCAATTGTTATTTCTACCATCTATTACTGTATCCCCAAATGCAAACGATTCCTCGTGAATAATAAGGATTTCTCTCATTATAAAAAAAAAATAGCTTATTAAGTCTGTTGTTCATTTTTATACTGGATGGCACAACTGTCTAGAGGTGCAGAAAATGAGGAACTGTCTCCTTAAAACAAATTATATTTACTTTACTAAGAGCAAAAGTGATTTATCAAGGTTGACCCAATGCTAATTAAGATTTTGTAAAGGTGAAAACCAAGGCAGGTATATACCAAAATGTCAGAAGTTCACTCTTGTCCTTCTGATGAGATTGTTTATCTGATGCTGACTATTTTTAAAAAGAGTTCTCTGCCTGTGTGGACGTGTGTGTGCAAGTATGTATGTCTGTATAAAGCCTAATGGTTTTACATTTTGAGAGGCCACATATATCGAAAAGAGCATAGGCCTTGGAGAAAGACAAATCTGTACTCCTGGGCACATTCCAGCATTTATTAGTTTTCTTACCTTGGGAACTTATTTAACCTTTCTGAAGCAGAACATTGTCATCTATAAAAAATGAGGATAATAATACATACCCTACGGGAGGTGATCACTGTATTATATCACAATGCCTGAGATGTGGGGGATACTCAATACTTGATTAAAAATTAATATAAATTAAGCCATCTCATACACCTCACACACCTGGAGTCCCGGTGTGGCACTGTGGGCTAATACGTCAGACTGCAAAGTTGTTTGAACTTCAAGGTCAGTGGTTCAAGCTCACCAGCTGCTCCTTGGAAACCCTATATAGGTTCGCTATGGGTCGGAATTGACTCGACAGCTCTTAACAACAACAACAACACTCGCCTGAGTAACACCTAATAATAATATTTTTTGTTTTACTTTAAATAGGAATGGCTGGGTCTTAGGTGCCTTAATACATACAGAAACATACATATATAATGTGTATAAAAATATACATACATTGTTGTTAAGTGTTGCTGAGTCGGTTCCGACTCTTAACAACCCTGTATAGGGTTTCTGAGGAGCAGCTGGTAGGTTTGAACTGCTGACAATGTGGTTCGCAGTCCAGTGCCACATCAGCATACACACACACACACATGTATTAGTTATATATACATATATGCTTGATGGCACTTAACAACAACATACATATATGTCATCTAAAAATTGACTTAATATCTCTCTATGTGTGTGTGTGTGTATAAGTATGTGTATATATACATACACACACACATAAATATATATCTTTTTGTTAAGTGCTGTTGAGTTGGTTCCAACTCATAGCGACCCTGTATAGGGTTTCCAAGGATCGACCCGTGAGTTTGTACTACTGATCTTGTTTAAACCCACCTTGTGGTCCAGTGCTTTATCCCTCAGTGCCACAGAGAACTCTTGTGCTCTCTCTCTCACACACACAACAACAACATTTAACAGCAACAACAGCACATCCACCTTGTGGTTCAAACCAACCTCACGGTCCAGTGCTGATCCTGCAGGGCCACACCAGGACTCACACATATCTATATCTATATCTATATCTATATCTATATCTATATCTATATCTATATCTATATCTATACCTATACCTATGTCTATGTCTATGTCTATACCTATACCTATGTCTATGTCTATGTCTACGTCTACGTCTACACCTATACCTATATCTATATACTATATCTATATCTATATCTACATACTATATCTATATCTATATACTATATCTATATCTATACCTATACCTATACCTATGTCTATGTCTATGTCTATACCTATATACTATATCTATATACTATATCTATATCTATATACTATATCTATATCTATATACTATACCTATACCTATATCTATACCTATATAATAAATTAGTCTTTGAATTGCAGAGGATTCAAGTTATAGCAAACCAGACTTAAAACTGTCTGTAGCGCTTTTTTCTTTTGGGCACCTTATCTGAATATGCATTACGTACAATGTTGTAGCAGGTAATTTGCTGATGTTATCATTCTTAAATGTTCCCTCACAGAAGTTTATCACTATTGTTTCTAGCCCCCAGAGACAAATAAAAATCAAATTTATAAAGAAATTGATGATAAAAGGCAGTAATAATGAAAACCAAATAAAAGGAAGTATTCAACTTACGGCAGAAGCAACTTACGGCAGAGTTGTGGGAAACAGCCCTGTCTTAAGTGGGCACTACCTGTACTAAAAGCTATTTTCTTTGTGCAGAGATGTTTTTTAATATGTGGCTAGTTGGTATATGAAAATTAAAGGTCCAACAAAATAAACATGAAAGGACTTGAAGGGTCATGAAGTAGCAAGTTGGGGCCTGTTTTTTTTTTTGTTTTTTTTTGTTTTTTTTTTTGTCAATTTTGTTAAATGCCTTGAAATCAATTCAGGAACCCTGTATAGGATTTTTTTGAGGAGTAGTTGGTGGGCTTGAACCACCAGCCTTGTGGTTAGAAGTCTAGTGCTAATCCTACAGGGCCACAATACTTTCCTTGATTTTCTTTCATGTCCCTCAGACCTCGGCTTGAATAAAAAAAGTTGGCAAGTATTTTAAATCACAGGTGCCTTTATTAAATGAATCACTGAACTGCCACATATTTATATTGGATACATTAATGAATACAGAGTTGGACGTGTTTAATCCATGACTACTTTGAAGGGGGACTTCTGGTGTGGTGCTGTAGGATCAGCACTGGACTGCTAGCCACAAGGCCGGCTGTTCAAATCCACCAAATGTTCTTCAAGAACCCTATGAGTTAGATAGAGTCCCTATGAGTCAGAACTGACTTGGCAGCATTGACTTACAGCAACAACTCTGAATATATTATCAAAAGGTCTTTATCGTAAAGAAGCTTTTTTTCCAAGAGAAGTAGTTTGATATTTTTGTTTGCCTTTTGGGGGGGATATTGAACAACTGAGCTAAGACCATCACCTGTTAGCTGTTGCTGTTAGGTACCGTCAAGTAGGTTCTGACTCATAGTGACACTATCTATGCACAACAGAAAGAAATACTGCCCAAGCCTATCCCATCCTCACAATCGTTGCTACGCTTGAGACTATCGATGCTGCCACTGTACCAATACATCTTGTTGGGGTCTTCCTCTTTTTGCTTACTCTGCACTTTACCAAGCATGATGTTCTTTTCAAGGGCGTGGTCCCTCCTGATAACATGTCCCAAGTATGGGAGATGAAGTCTTGCCATCCTGACTTCTAAGGAATATTCTGGCTGTACTTCTTCCAACACAGATTTGTTTGTTCTTCAGGCACTCCATGGTACTTTTAATATTCATTTCCAACACCATAACACAAATGTATTAATTCATTTATGGTATTCCTCATTCATTGTTCAACTGTCACATGCATACGAGACAACTGAAATTAGCATGGCTTAGGTAAGGTGCACCTGAGTCCTTAAACTGATATCTTTGCTCTTGAACACTTTTGAGAGGTCTTATGAAGCAGATTCGCCTAATGCAAAACATCATTTCATTTCTGTAACACCACAATGTGTAAGAGAGGCTGTGTGGGCAAAAACAAGTTATTATTCTTGTGAATTGATTGTGATTCTGAGAAACCAAATTTGATGAGTAAGTTCACCCACTAACTTTCTTGATGAACCATTTGAAATGGTTAAAATACTACTAAAAGGCTAAATTGCACCTGCAAAATGATAACACACATAAAAAGGATGTTGATTTGGCCCTAAATTCATGCACATCTGAAACATACAGATTGCCATTTGATTCTAGTACTATCAAAGCTTTTAGGATGCTCCTTGCAACTAATTAATGTGTGAGAAGCTCCTTTAGGTCAAATCCAGTCTAGTTAAGTTGACTGACTCTTGCCATGTCTAAAGAAAGTGAAAAAGAAAACCAAAACCTGTTGCCATTGAATTGATTCAGACTTGAGCCATCTCTGTGTGTTAGAGTAGA
The DNA here is from genome assembly GCF_000296735.1 of Chrysochloris asiatica. Lineage (NCBI taxonomy): Eukaryota > Metazoa > Chordata > Mammalia > Afrosoricida > Chrysochloridae > Chrysochloris > Chrysochloris asiatica. The sequence goes on along the minus strand of NW_006408540.1, from coordinate 17,683,358 downwards.
CCTATGTTTCACACAGTTATTGGTGATCTTTATGGAAACAGAGTTTTTCTTCCAGAGCTCCTCCTAGTAGATTCAAACTGCTGAACTTCTGGGTTGTTGTAGTAATGTGCCTTCAGACTCATAGCGATCCTACACACAACAGAACTAAACACTGTCCCGTCCTGTACCAGCCTCACAATCACTGCTTTGTTTGAAGCTGTTGTTACTGCCACGATGTAAATCCATCTCATTGGGAGTTGTCCTCTCTTTTGCTGACCCTCCACTTTACCAAGCATGATGCCTTTCTCCAAGGACTGTTCCCTCCTGAAAATATGTCCAAAGTATGAGAAATAATGTGTTGACATCCTTGTTGCTAAGTAACACTCTGATAGTACTTCTTCCAAGACATAGTTCCCTGGCAGTTCCTGGTACTTTCAATATTCTTTGCCAACACCATAATTCAAACGTGTATATTCTCTATGGTCTTCCGTATTAATTTTCCAACTTTCTCATGTATATGAGGCTATAGAAAATACCACGCTTGGGTCAGGTGCACCTTATATCTCAAAGTGATGTCTTTGCTTTAGAGATTATTTTGGCAGTAGATTTGCCTAATGCAATACATCATTTGATTTCTTGACTGCTGCTTCCATGAGTATTCACTGTAGATTCAAGCAAAATGAAGTCTTTGAAAAGTTCTATCTTTTATCCATTTATATTGACATTATTTATTACTTCTGTGGTGAGGAGTTTTGTTTTCTTTACATTGAGGTGCAATCCATACGGAAGGCTAAAAGTCTTTGATCTTCATTAGCAAATAATTTAAGTCTTCTTTGCTTCCAGTAAGCAAGATTGTGTCATCTGCATATCACAGGTTGTTAATGATTTTTCCTTCAATCCTTATGCCACGTTCTTCTTCATACAGTCTGGCTTCTCGGATTATTTGATCAGCATACAGATTGAATAAGTATGGTGAAAGAATACAATATTGGCACACACCTTTTCTGATTTTAAACCATTCAGTATCACCTTATTCTATTCTAACAATTGCCTCTTTGTCTATATTCAGATTCCTCATGAACACAAGTAAGTGTCCTGGAATACCCATTCTTCACAAAGTTATCCATATTTTGTTATGATCCACATAGTCTAGTGCCTTTGAACAAGTAAACTTGTCTTTCTGGTATTCCCTGCTTTCAGCCAAGATCCATCTGATGTTAGCAATGACATCCCTAGTTTCATGCCTTTTCTGAATTCAGCTTGAATTTTTAACAGCTTCCTGTGTAGGTACTGCTGCAACCGTTTTTGAATTATATTCAGTAAAATCTTACTTACATGTGATACTAGTGATATTGTTTGATGATTTCCACATTCTGTTGAGTAACTTTCCTTTGGAATGGGCACAAAAATGATCTCTTCTAATCAGCTGGTCAGGTAACAGTCTTCCAAATTTCTTGGTATGGGTGAATGAGTACCACCAGTGTTGCACCAGTTTGTTAAAACATTTCCATTTGCATTCCATCAGTTTCTGGAACCTTGGTTTTCACCAATGCCTTCAGTGAACTTGGACTTCTTCCTTCAATATCATCAGTTCTTGATCATACAGGACCCACTTGGAATGGTTGAACACCAACCAATTCTTTTGGGTACAGTAACATTGTGTATTTCTTTCATCTTCTTTTGATGCTTCCCGCAGCATTCAATATACCCATAGAATCCTTCAATCTTGCAATTCGAGGCTTGGATTTTTTCTTTCGTTCTTTCAGCTTGAAAAGTGTTGAGTATGTCATTTCCTTTTTGGTTTTATAACTCCATGTCTTTGCATATTTCTTTATAGTGCTTGACTTGGTCTTCTCAAGATGTCCCTTGAAATCTGTTCAATTTTTTTACTTCCTTATTTCTTCTAGTTGCTTTAGCTTCTCTATGCTAAAGTTTCAGAGACTCTTCTGACATCCATTTTGACCTCTTTCTTTCTTTCCTTTTTAAATTTTTCATTGTGCATTGAGTGAAAATTTACAAAGCAGACCACCAGTTTTATATCCAACAGATCATATACTTTTCTTCATACATGGTTGCAATCTATCCATGTACCAACAGTTAACAGCATTCACCTCTATTTGATTAACTATTGCATTTCTCCCTGTGTCTCCTGCTACCTGTATCTTTCCTCTGATAACCTCCTTCTTGTTGTATATTCCCTGCCCTCTCACCCATGTTAAAATGCGTCTACCCTCTAGTCTGTGAATGATTTTCCCTTTGCCCCTCCCCCTTTAAATATCATAGGTTGCTTATTTTATTAGGAAAACCATTAAAAAAAAAAACAAAACATTTACAACAATAGTCTCTTACAATGTTTGTCCTTTTGGGATTGACTAATTTCACTCAGCATAATGTTCTCCAGGTTCAACTAAATTGTGAAGCATTTCACAGATTAATCATCATTCTTCAACGTTTTGTTCTATTGTATGTTTGTACCAAGGGTTGTTTAATCATTCTACTGTTGATGGGCATTTAGGCTGTCTCCATCTTTTTGGTATGTCTCTTGAAGACAGCATATTCAAGGATTCTGTTTTCTTATCCATTCTGCTCTTTATGTTCCTTAACTGGCACATTTAATCCATTTACATTAATTGTAATTATCAATAGATACAAATTGATTGCTGTCATTTTTCTGCTTTTTTGTTTTGTGTGTTTTGCTGCTGGATTCTTTGTGCCACATAGTTTTCTATGCCGACTTCATTTTGTTTGTGGAATTTCTTGTCACTTTTACTTCTGTTGTGTTAATGTTTGCTCAATCTTTCTGATTTTCCTCTTCTTTATTTGGATGTGCACATGTGTTTTTTTGAGGTTACCCTGCAACTTATTAATTTATTCCCTGTTTAAAACTGTCTGTTTTATCTTGAAATCTACTCGATTTCCTTGCCATTTGGAAGTTTTATATCTATGCTATTCCCTCTTTTTG
>NW_006408540.1:17676936-17679617 GCF_000296735.1 Chrysochloris asiatica | reverse complement strand
TGGTGTCCCACAGAAATTTTAGGCTTTCTTTGGATTTTTTCATTATTTTACCCAACTGTTCCTCTAGCATACTAACTAGTATTGAAAGATCGCCAAGCTCATTCATTCAGGCTTCCATTGCTTCACATCTACTCCTTTGCCCTTTGAATGTATTCTCCATTTCTGAGATCCTAATATTAATCTTTTGGATTTCTAATGGCAGGCTTTGTATTGTTTCAAAATTTGCATCTATTTTGTCTTGTAGTTCTTGTAGCGTTTTCCTGAAATCTTCTAAAGTTTTTATTGTTTTCTCCTTGATTTTCTGGATCATTTTATTGATCCTTTGAAGGTACCTAATTATCATTCTTTTGAATTCTTTTTCAGTTAGTTATATTACCATTTCTTCCTCAGAAACATTTTCTGTCTGCATTTTGGTCATTTGTTTGAGCCATTCTCTTTTGTTTTTTTCATGTGAACTAAAATTGTCTGTTGTCTCCAGGGCATTGTGGGGTTGTCATGTTTGTAAAAACAGTGAAGTTGTTGGACCCGCAGGGGAGAAATCCCTGGGGGCTCCTGCAATTCAAGGAGCTCACAAGGTGGTTGTGGAAGGGATGTTACAACAGAGTTCCTGGCCCTAGATGGAGTTCCTGTTGGCCTCGATGTTACCTATCTTCAGGGCACTGAATCAGAAAGTAGTGCATGGGCGTCCTTGATTGAGTTGGTTTCAATGTCTGTTAGAATCACAGGGCATCTGGGGGCAGGATGACAGGTTAAATGTTGGTCCGGTGGCTCTGCAGGTTTTGTAGGTCTGGAACCAAGCCCACCTAAATACAGGCATCAAAGTGGCAGACCTAAACAGTGCAGCCAGCCCCCACCTCACACGAGCATGGCTCCCAACCATGTGACTCTGAACTCCCGAAGAGCAGGACCTGTGCTCTGGGTGGATGAGGATGGGAGTTGGCCACACTTCTGGTCACCAGAGGAGAGTGGGGAAAATACGAAATAAGCACCTTTCTGTCGTCTGGGTGAATCTGCTCTGCCAGGCCTCCCTCTGCTGCCAAAGGTGATCACAAGGTGGCCAAGGTGGTCGGCCCACCATCCCTTACCCAATGAAAGCAGCCACTGAGAAATCCACAGTCATTTGTATTCCTTTTCTGCCTGACTCTCTAATGTCCTTCAACTTTCTTATTGCACAATCCAGCGTGTGCACCCAATACTCTTCAGAGCTCAATACAGAACACTCACGTCTTAGAACTCTCCTATGCCACGAGGTACGAACAGAGCACATTAACAGCATATTCTGAATTATAAACTATGTGTATGCTGGTATCAGTGTCTGGCTTCAGGGGTTTCTGGACAATTCACATTTTAGCAGTCAACATAACAAATGTTTTTAATAAAATGAAAGTTTTTACTTACATGTTTTTAGACTTCTCTATTTATTTTACTAATCAGTCAGGCTGTCATTAGGTTTAGTTGAGAAGTGGCCTACCTATGTTACACCAGACTTTGGGTCTAATACCCTGGCATGACTGAGTCCCATTAATAAACAATGCAGATAAACAAAGAGAGAAAAAAAACCCAAAACATTTATTATTATAAGGAAGTCCTGACATGTTGGACTTTTTCACTAACCACAGCTGGGACTACACAATTTTTATGAGTATCAGAAAGGCTGCTAGTGTGTTTCCTTTGAAGTTGCATTTGCATAACAATCAATTTAACTTATTTTTGTTAGGTGCCATCAAGTAGATTCAGACACATAGGGATACTATGCACAACAGATGGACATACTGTCTGGTCCTGCACCATCCTCACAAGTGTTGTTACGTGTGAGTTCACTGTTGCTGCCATTGCATCCATCCACCTTGTTAGATAGAAGTCTTTCTCTTTTTCGCCTACCCTCCACTTTGGCAAGCCTGATGTCCTTCTCTAGGGACTGTTCCCTCCTGACCACATGTCCAAAGAATGAGAGACAAAGTCCTTGGTTCTAAGGAAAATTCTTGTTGTACTTCTTTCGAGACAGATTTGTGTGTTTTTCTGGCAGTCCATGATAATTTCATTATTCTTCACCATAATGCATTTGCATCAATTCTTCTAGAATCTTCCTTATTTATTGTCTAACTTGCACATGCACATGAGACGACTGAAAATATCATGGCTTCAGTCAGGTGCACTTGACTCCTCAAACTGACATTATTGATCCTGAACACTTTAAAGAGTCTCATATAGAAGATTTGCCTAATACAATACATTCTTTGATGTCCTTAATGCTGCTTCCGTGAGCAATGATTGTTAAATCAAAGCAAAATGAAGTCATTGACAACTTCCATCTTTTCTCTGTTTATCGTAATGTTATTTATTGGCCCAGTGGTGAGGATTTTCATTTTCTTTATATTGAGATGCAATTCATACTGAAGGCTATGGTCTTGGATCTTCATCTGTAAATATTTTAAGTCTTCTAGTAAGCAAGGTTGTGTCATCTGCATATCTCAGGTTAACGAGTCTTCTTCTAATCCTGATGCCATGTTCTTCTTCAGATAATCCAATTTCTCGGATTATTGGCTCAGCATATAGATTGAATAAGTATGGTGATAGCATATGCCCTGGTGCACACCTTTCCTGATTTCAAACCATTTTGTATCCTCTTGTTCTGTTTTAATGATTGCCTCATGAGCACAATTCAGCATTCTAGAATTCCC
>NW_006408540.1:17668164-17675761 GCF_000296735.1 Chrysochloris asiatica | reverse complement strand
AACAACAACAACAACATAGTTATAATTACATACATTTATGAGGGTGCTTCAATAATTTCATTGAAAAATTCTAGTACCTCTTAATTGAATTTTTCCATGAATTTTTTGAAAGCCCCTCATATGCTTTAAATAATGTAGAATACATTATAAACTCAAAACACAAACTCACTGATTCTGACTCATAGGGACCTCCTATAGGGTTTCAGAGACTGTAAATCTTTACAGGAGCAGAGAGCCTCATCTTTCTTCTGCTGAACTTCTGGTGGGTTTGAACTGCTAATCTTGCACTTGGCAGCCCAATGCCTAACCCACAGCGCCACCAGGTCTTTTCATAATATATTATGTATGTTTAAAAGATAATATGCTGTATGATGTTTTTTAAACAATATGAACTCAGTATACAATATATTACATTATATTACACAATTTAACAGTTCTAAAACTGTTTATTAAGCACTTAGTATCGGCCAGTGAGGTGTTTTGTGCTTTAACTGAAGGAACAGAGATAACTTAAATCGTAGGAATGTTTCTAGACACTGGAATCTGGTCCCAGATTCCTCACAGCGGTTGTTCTGAAGTTACTGCAATTTAAGCTAGAGACACTGCAGGTTGAACTCCATCCTAACTGTGCAAATGACTTATTGCAAGATCTTGAACTGGCATTTAACCTCTTAGTTATACTTTTGTCATCTGTACAAGAATGGTAAAACTGCCCTATCTAGCTCTTGCACTGCGTTGGTGTGATGTACAAACGAGATAATCAATATGAGAGTGCTTTGAACATTGTAAAGTACCCATTTTTATTTTCACTGTGCTATAGACAGACCTCATAATTTTCACCTATTCACCTCACATGGAAACTTGTTGCTTCTTGGCATTTATTGAACAACAATGCTCTCTCCTGATTTACAAATAGAATTAGACAGAGTTCCTGCCCTGTGATTTTAAACGAGGCAGACATGCATGATAAAAAGATGAGAACACATTCAAGGTAGGCATTATTGTGTGGCAATCATTAACATGTTTATGCATGTCTCAGGCAGAGAGTGCTATGGGCATTTTTCATAGGCTTTAGGATATTTGCTCATTATGAAAGATGATATAAAACAAGACTTAGAGACAAAAAGAAATGAAACTTACAAGAGGGTTTAAAAGAAAGACATTGAGTAGAAAGAAGAGGAGAAAGTAATATAAAGGGCAGTCCAGTCAAACAAAATCTACTGAACACTTTATTATTTGCTTTGGTATACTTGGTTAGCCCAGGATCAGGCAACATTTTGTTCTGTTGTACATCGGGTCGCTATGAGTCGGTACCAATGCGATGGCACCTAACAACAAGAACATGGTTAATGTTCTTGGCTGCTAACCCAAGGGTAGACGGTTCAATTCTATCCAGAAGAGCCTCAGAAAAATGGCCTGGTGATCTACTTCAAAAAAAAAAAAAAAAAAATCTGACATTGCAAACTCTATGAAGCCCAGTTGTACTCTGACACACATGAGAGCTGGAATTCAGTCCATGGCAACTGTTTTTAAAGTAAAACATTAGGTGGAAACCAGTGGCTTGAACCCAGATTGTTTTACTATAACAGCTGTGCATTTCTCAGCTAAGGAATCAATTTTGTAAAATTAAGCACTATGATAATATGATAATGGACTGAGAAAAAAAAATACTTTGGAAAATAATTAAAAAGCCAGTGTAAAGCAGGCATTGAATTTGGAATTACTGGCCCCCAGAGCTTTCAAATTATTCTAGTTTTAGGATTTACAAGTCCACTCCACTTGTTTCCAGAGTGATGAAACAGAGTCCTTGGAAGGACTTAAAGAGTGTCATCATGCAGTGGTTTAAGCAGGGATTGTACTTCATATAGTCTTGTACTTTCATGTTATCCATTTCTTTGATAGCATTGTAGGGTGCTCAAAAGAGAGCCTCAGTGTGAAACTCTCTGAAAAGTTTAAAGCTCTTATTTTATTATCATCTGGCATGATTTTTTATTTCATTATCATGTAATGTGAAATCTGAAGAGAGTGAAAAATAGCTCTAGTGAAATAAAAGCCAAAATCAAAGTCATGATTGACATTTCAAATTGAAGAAATAAATAGAGTTCTGGCAAATTGTATGAGGGGGCTTTAAAAAGTTGTGCGTCCAAGACTTGTGTTTAGCAGTCTGGTGCTTATCCTACAGAGCCACCAGGGCTTCTTTATCTACAGGTACGTTGTTAAGTGCTTATCCTTGTGCTTAGCAGCCCAATGTTTCCCCTACAGCACCACATCAGAACAAAAATATAGAGATAGTCATATTTTTCATAAATCATGATAGCTTTCTGGCTACAAGAGTGGACATGTTCAGTTGCAAAAGTAGAAAACTCCATTGAAATTCTAGCCAGCATTTGCATTAATTGTTAATGATATTTTCTGGGCTTTTATTTAAAGCAAAATAAAACAAACCTCCCAAATATTGCCTGCAGCAATTGACAAAAATCATGACGTCAAATAATTTACCTTAGACCTCTGGGCTAACCCTCTGCAGAACCAGATGATCACTTTAGTTACTTATTGAAATCAAGACTTTTTTTTCTGCTCCATCAGGGAATGCAATCCAGATTCAAGGTTAGAACAGGACCTCATCTTGGGGTGGAGGTTAAGCAATGCAAAGCATCCACAGAATGTCCAGAGGCCAAGGAGCAGCACATGAGACTCCAGAACCTAATGTGAAGGGAGGTTTTTAAAGGGCCATGAAACCATACTCACTATTAGAAGTTGTGAAATGGGGAATTAAGAAAGGATATGTGTCAGGGATAACAGGTCACAATCCTGTTTTGAAGGGTTTCCTGAGCCAAGAGGAAAGGAGTGTTGAAGGAAAAAAAAATATTTGGACCATTTTGTGAAAGTGTACAAGTGTTTTTTCTAAAGTGTTAGCATTTAAATGGCTGAACTTTGACTCAAATGACATTTTAAAAGAATAAATATATGCAAAGAAATGTCTGGAAAGGTATATACCAAAATAGTAACAGTGGTTGGTCCCTCAGAGACGTGACCCTTTTAAGATTTTTTTTTCCCCTTTCTTCTTTATACATTTTTGTATTGCCTTTTTATTTTTCTTCAATGAGCACAATCATTACTTTTACAATTAAGAGGTGAAACTGTGGAACTATTTGTCTTTAAAAGAAAAAGAAAGTTTGCCGTTGGTAAAATGAATGTTCATATTGCTAAATTAGCAGGGTGAAGCACCACTGGGAAATAAAATCTATGTGACAGAAAAAAATAAAACAACAAAAAAACTAAACTAAACCAGAGATTAATTAAAAACAAATGTACATAGAAGCTTGGGGTTTGCAACAAAAGCAAAATTTATAGAATCACAGCAACTCTAGAATTATGGAATCCACAATTTCCTGCGCATGTTAGCTTCTGCCAGCTTTTGGTTGTGTGTATTTTTCTTAAAATACCCTTGGAGGGGACTCCCGGAAACCACCAACTCCATTCAATGTTCTTTAAATGATAATCTAAGAACGCTTTCCAGAATTTTAGCAGGATCATCGCGTTCATTTCCATGGCTTAGTTTTCTGCCACACACTTTGATTTAGATTCAATGTTTATTGCGATACTACAATATGATGGGCCAATGATGGTGGTGGGTGTGTGCTTCAGGTAGGTTCCGACTATAATGACCCTGTATAGGGTTTCTGAGACTATAAATCTGTATGGGAGCAAAAGGCCTCAATTTTCTCTCTCCAAATAGCTGGTGGATTTGAACTGCTGACCTTGAGGTTAGCAGCCGAACTCATAACCCACACCACCAGAGGTCCTTAACAAAGCAATGAAGTAGGTACTATTCTCCACGTTTCCCGGGTGCCACAACTGAAGCTCAGAAGGCTGGACAGCAAGTTGTTGACAGGGATGAGATTTGAACTCAGTGCTCAGTGCTACTTCCATACTACATTATGACCACCTCTGGAAAAGTCCAAAGATTTCAGGGACAGCACAGTGGTGGTTTTCCCACATCTGAAGCCCCTGGGAGGCAGGTTGTGCAAAATGTTCAATACCAGGTGGGCAAGGGTTCCAACAGCTCTAATTCTGTCATTGGAGCCCCTGTGGGGTGCAAATGTTTAACATGTTTGACTGCTAACTGCAATATTGTAGGCTGGAGTGCACTCAGAAGTATGTTGGAGTTTTAAAAACTTGTGATCTATTCTCAAAAACTCAGTCATGACGCATGTGGAATTGCCACAAATCAGAGTTAGTTGGATAGCAATTGGTAATGGTTTTATGTCAGCGCTACTGAGAAATGGAGGGATCGTCACCTGTATAACCACTGAAAACCTCTTGCTTTCTTGGGCTATTTCTGCTTTTATAATTATGCTGTGAATTAAAGGCAAAGCTTTATTTTTAAAGTTCTACTAATCAAAAATAGAGTCCTAGTGTGGCGCTGTGGGTTAATGTGCCAGACTGCAAAGCTGTTTGAACTGCAAAGTCAGCAGTTCAAACTCATCAGCTGCTCCTTGGAAACCCTATATAGGGTCTCTCTGGGTCAGAATCGACTCCATGGCACTCAACAATAACAACATTAACCAAATACAGTGTGAGAAATATAAAGCCTTCTGTTTCTGCAAAGATTATTGTTGTTGTTGTTAGGTGCCACTGAGTCAGTACTGACTCATAGTAATCCTATGCATAACAGAACGAAACACTGTCCTGTCCTGGGCCAATCTCACAATTTTTGCCATGATTGAGCCCATTGATGCTGCCACTCTGCCAATCCACCTCGCTGGGGGTCTTCCTCTTTATCTCTTACCCTCTACCTTACCAAACATGATATCCTTCTCCAGCGACTGGTCCCTCCTGACAATATGTCCAAAGTATGAGAGACGAAGTTTGTCCATCCTGGCCTCCAAGGAGCACTTGGAGATTATAGCCTCAGAAATAGGATTTGTATGAGTCAGAACTAACTCGATGGCACTGAACAACAACTGGCACCAATTCTGTGTTAGTAAAGGAAAAACTGAGAAGGCAAAACAAGAAACTTTTAGAAGAGTGGTGGTGGTTCCGACTCATAGTGAACCTGTATAGCGTTTCCAAAGCTGTGAATATTTATGGAAGCAGAAAGTCTCATCATTCTCCGTCAGAGTGACTGGTAGATTTCAACTGCTGAACTTGCAGTTAGCATCCCAGCTCATAATCCACTATGTTACCAGAGCTCCTTTAATAATAGTAAATATAAAATATTGATAAAGTTATTCAATAGATTTCTGGATCTTTGTGGATATGGTGGTGGTGTGTGCTGTCCAGGCAGTTCTGACACACAGACACCTGCACAGAGTTTCCAAGACTGTAAATCTTTACAGGAGCAGAAAGCTTCATCTTTCTGCCACAGAGCTACTAGGTAGATTCGAACTGCTGACCTAGTAACCCACTACTAGGGCTCCTTCTTTGTAGATTTCAAAATGCAGGGTGGATGATGGGAAGGGGGAATTCTCTGATACAGTTGGAAATAAGCTCTAGCATATTATATCTGAATCCACTCTGCCCATGGCTCTCCAGAGGCAGGTTTTCTGTAGTTGCTCTTAGCAACATGGTCCATTCTTGCATATCAGAAATATTCTTATCCCCAATCTGAAATCCAGACTACAGTAACAGACCAGTTTTTCACATGATGCATTATGTAACTATGTGGCGCTGGTGTGGCGCTATAGGATAAGCACTGGACTGTAACCACAAGGTCTTCAGTTTAAACCCACCAGCCACTTCTTGGAAACTCTGTATATGGTCACTATAAGTCAGAACAGACTAGAAGGCACTTAACAACAGTAATGAATATCAAAATATGCATTTATCCATTGGCCATGAACAATCATTTGTTTAATAAATGGCTCCATTAAATCAGATTGCTAGTTAAGTTGAAGTTTGTTGCATTAGCTCATGTGATAAATTATGTCCACACTCACCGTGTTCTCAATAATAAGGATTAACTAGATTGTAGGTTCTTAAAAGGCAAAAAAGGTAGGTCATGTTTTATACTTTATTGGTAACAACAACAAAGTGGAGACAAGAACTGATTAAAAAGTATAAACTCATTAAGTCCTTGTTTGATTTACTGATTTCTCCTTTTTTTGTTGCTGATAACAAAACAAATAGATTCAAGATAGAAGTAGGGATATTACTAAATCTATCAATTTATTTTCCTTTGACCGTACAACAGCAATTTGCAGAAGAGGAATGTTATGTGGGTGTCCTTAACCTTGATGTTCGTTGTTGTTGTGTGTAGTGGAGTCAGTTCCGACTCCTAGCGACCCTGTATAGAGTTTCTGAGGAGCAGCTGGTGACTTTGAACCACTGACCTTGCAGTTCAAACCAACCTTGAGGTTGAGTGCTCATCCTACGGCACTATACCAAGACTCTGTTCTTAACCTTAAGTCCCTGAAATTTTATTCAAAAATTTATTCTGTATGTTCATATGTTCATTGTCCTGGGGAGAGAATCCATAACTTTTCTTGGTTTCCAGAGAATCAATAACCCCACTGAATATAAGAACATCTTGTATCTAAGACATCTACCAGCCTCCCAAATGTCAGTACCTATGGCTAAGAATACCTGTTTAGTGTGGTGCTGTAGGATAAGCACTGGACTGCAAACCACAAGGCCAGTGTTCAAACCCACCAGCCATTCCTCAGTAACCCTATATAGGGTCACTATGAGTCAGAACCAATTCAATGGCACTTGACAACAACAATAACAACATAATAAACTATAACCCTTTTTCTTTGATTTTTAACTTTCCTAAAGATTCTTGAGCCCCCAAGATTAAGTTGTCCTATGAAATATCTGCCCTATGGAATAAGCTGATATATAAAATAGTGAAAGTAAAAGCCCAAACAGGATGACTTGAAATTGCTCCTTTTTTTCTTGCTACATTCGGTACAAGTTGGCACTTGGTTTCCAGGTGCAGGTCAAGGTGTTTTTTATCATTTAAAACTTTAATGGACTAGGTGATCTGGGACCTAATTAGGGGAGAAATGACCTGTCTCCTTATGCCTGCTCACAACCACGAAAATCAACAGCAGCCCTTCAGCTAACGGTCCTTTCTTTGCCTTCTCACTTGGGATGATTTGGGGCAATCTGCTCCCAGCATGAGAAGAGAGGTTGGTTTTGGAATTCATAGCACATGTCTGATCCTAAATGTACCAGTCCACCAAAGGTAGAAAGCTTTTATTTGGTATTTAGACACAGTAGTTGGTTGTGATCAAATCTGTTTAAAATGTTTCTCCACACAACTCCTCCCTTCCCCATCCTGTGTTTTTAAGGAAGTTTAATATTTAACTGGTTTATTGCACTGCTGCAAATTTTTAAAGGCAGTTATGTTACGGAACATTCCCTTTTTAGGAAGAAAAATATAACCTTTATAATCATGGTATTAGCTCTTAGCCCAATTGTTAATGGCATGCAAAAACAAATCTCTTAATTGTACATTTTATTATTATTTAACAATTATGTAACTCAGAATTATGAGTTTATATCATTTTGATCCTAATTGCTCCTCTAAACTTTTTTTTAAACATTTTTATTTATTTTTTATTTTATTGTTGTTCAAATCAGCATGTTT
>NW_006408540.1:17665330-17667158 GCF_000296735.1 Chrysochloris asiatica | reverse complement strand
AAGTGGATCCGACATATGCATGCTATATATCCTATGCTACCATTCAAGTATCAAGATGATTCTTTCTATTGTTTACTGTTAATGATATTAAAATAATTGGAGCAGTGGTGGTTCTTTAGTAGAATTCTTGCTTATCATTGGGAGTCCTGGTGTGATGCTGCAGGGTAAGCACTGTATTGCAAGGTTGTTTGAACTACAAGGTCGACAGTTCAATCTCACCTAGCCATTCCTCGGAAACCCCTGTGAGTCGGAACTGACACCATGGCACTTAACAGCATCTGGGAGACTGGATTTAATCTCTAGCCAAAGTGCCTCCTGTGTAGCCAGCACCTGTCTGTCAGTGGATATTGCAGGTTGCTATAGTGATATGTGGAGTTTCTAAACTGACATGGATTAAGAAGACAGACTTGGTGGAAGAAAGACCTGATAAATCTGATAATCAGAGAGTGAAAACCTATGGCTCATGATGGTCTAATCCACAACCCATATGGGGCAGGGTTAGATAGCACTTCATTCAGTTGTTCATGGGGTCATCGTGAGTCAATGACAGTTAAAAAACATGTTAAAATAAGATTGCTATAAACCCACATTCTTGTATTTATTCTTACACAGGCAACACTGCCCCCTTGGCGGTCATTAGAGAAGTTGCAGCTTGGCCATCCAGCCAAATAGCTCTTTGTACGCTATTGAAATCTAAAGGTAAAGTTCTAAGGGAAACAAAACATCAGAAATTATCTTGGGATATTCGGATTCATATCCATTTTAAAGGCTGAATGTCAAGAGTTCATTTTGAGTCTCAGGAATTTTCTGTTCCTTTCCCAAACTCTAAAGCTTCCTTTCAAGTAAAAATTTTAGTGGGTAAGCTTTCAACAAAACAACATAGCACAAGAATTCCAATATTATAAGAAATGACTTCTAAGAAGACTGTAAATTGAGTGACAGAAGAGATGTCATTTAAAGGGACTCCTACTAGAGAACACACTGCAGCACCCAAATAAATCCATTTTAATTTACACTTTATTTCAGTTGTATTTCACTGTGATATATTCAGCTGTGATATCACGAGTGGCGAGAGAAGCTGCTGATAGAAAAAGGGTGTAAGGTCAAAGGAATTGAAATTTAGCATAGAATGCAAAATTGAGGACTTTTGATGCTAAGAGGATGACTGCAAAAATACTAGTTAAAGTAAGTGGGTTTGATGCAAAATTCATGATTTGGGAACCCAATTCATAATGACTCATAATGACTCTGTAAGGACAAAGGAGAACTGTCCCATAGTATTTCCAAGACAAAATTCTCATGGTATCAAATTGCCACATCCTTCTTCCATATCTTTTTGCTGAGGAATGACCAGTGGGTTGGGCTTCAACGGGCAACCTTTTGGCTTGCAGCTGAGTGTTTCAGCCATTGTACCACCAGGGCTCCTTGTGGTTGGTGTACCCCTGGATATATTGGGGAATGTCCATCTAGTTCTTCTCAAGCAATGTTTGCATCTGACAACCTTTTTAGAAACATTCGTTCTGTTCTAGAAGGCACATAAACTGCAAAGTTCACATTTTGAGTTGGGATTCTCTCAAGAGGAAATAAAGTGAGTCTTTGGCCTTCCTCACACCAGAGTATCCCCTAGGGTCCTGTGTAGAGTGCACTTCGTGTGCACCTTTGGGTGAGCTTGCCCAGTAGATTAGTATTATCCCTTGGTGGTTTTTTTTTTTTTTTTTTTTAAAGCACTGAGCCAGGGTCTCCAGCAGCCAGTGGGGAAAAATGCTCCACACAAGGACAAGGCTTAAGTTAAATCAAGCTAGCATACCCAGGGTACAATGCTTTCCCC
>NW_006408540.1:17648775-17665230 GCF_000296735.1 Chrysochloris asiatica | reverse complement strand
TTTTTTTTTTTTTTTTTTTTTAAAGCACTGAGCCAGGGACTCCAGCAGCCAGAGGGGAAAACAGCCCCACACAAGGACAAGGCTTAAGTTAAATCAAGCTAGCATACCCAGGGTACAATGCTTTCCCCAGCTTCCAAGTCTTTGCCTCCAGGATATGTGAAGCTAGAAAACAATGCCAGTCATTCAATTTATACAGCAGTACAGCGCAAGTACTGGAGGGCATGCAAAAAGTATGTAAAACACAGTCCCTGCCCTGAAGGGTGTTTCAAGTACCACCCAGTCCTTTTGACCTCCTAGAAGAAATTCTTGGGTGAGTAAAATCCACTGAAAATTTTAAATAGAACTATCTTATAGGGTCTCTATGAATTGGAATTGACTCTAAGGCAGTGGGTATCTTACTAGGAGAGAGGACATACAAATGTGCTTTAAAATTTGTATTTTCCAGGTGTTAGGTGTGGCTTAGATGAATGAGTGAGTCAGGGGTTTAACCCACCAAGAGCTGTCCCAGGCTGGCCCCTTTTTAGAAAGAGACACTGGTTGGAATACCTACAGTTACCTGAATATGAACAAAGAGGAGGCCGACACTTTTACGTGGTTAACTTTGGTCAGAAGTGGTCTGGGAAGAAGGATAAAAAGCACCATTTCAATGGGCGTGGGCTCCCCATCCCATCTGGAACGTGCACGAGGACCGCACTCATGGCCCCCAGCCCCGCATTCTCTGCCTCGGTGAACCGATGGGCTTCCTCAGTCCAGCTCCGCCGCCCACCCCACGCCTGCAGCCCTCACACCCGCTCGCTCCGGCCGGGAGTCGGCCACGTTGTGCCGGGTCCCTGTTCGGCCAGTTTTGCAGACCCAGCGCTTCCAAGGTCGCTGTAACAACCGTGGGGTCCCGGGCATTTGGGTCCCGGTCTCAATGCCCTGCGCCTAGCGGAAAGTCAGGACAGAGGCGGCGGCGGCGGCGGCAACGAGCGACCTCGGCCCCTACCCAGCAGGGGCAGTGCGGCCGTGGGCTGCGGGCGCCGCCTCTGCTGCATCGTTGGCCGCGCGCTCGGCTCGGCTTAGCCCGGCTTCACTCCGGAGCCCATGCGCGCCGCGCTTCCTACTCTTCTCCTTCTTCGCTGCCGCCGCCCGGCAGTGAGGCGCGTTCGGTCCTCTTCCCCGGGTTTACGGATTTCCAGGGACGAAGAATTTTGCCCCGGTCCCTACGAGCATCCCTCTGCCTCTCTTCCCCTCCCCTCGCGACTCCCCACCCTCGTGGGCGCGCGCGCGCGCGCACACACACACACACACACACACACACACACACATACACACTCTCACACTGGCAGACGCGCGTGCGCACGCCCGCGCGCTCTGAGCCGCGGAGTCTCCAGCGCCCCTTAGCAGATCCCACTCTCGGGGCGCCGCTACTCACACAGGCTTCTAGCCACCACGGGGCGTCCTCTGTCTGCGGCTGCGGTGGCGGCACGGAACGGCGGCTGCTGACCAGCACTATCTCGCAGCTTCAGGCTCCGGACGTAGCCCGGGAGAAGCGGAGAAGGAGGAGGACGAGGCGAGGAGGAGCCGCGCCCGGCGCCTGGCTCCGCGCGGAGGGCTGCCGCTGCTCTCCAACCGCAGCCCCAGGTAAGCAGCTCCAGGGCCCGCAGCATCCCTGGGGCGTCCGGGCTCGGAGTGGGGGGTCCCCTGGTTCTGCCCCCGTCTTGGCATGGGGACCAAGGCTCCGGATAGGAGTGAATGAGGGGGGAGGGGAGTGGAGATGGAGGTGAGATGGTTGGGAGAGGTGTGTGGAAGCCTGGAGGCTTCGGTGTAGCCCCTTGCGCCCTTTCTCGCCCTACCCCGGGTCCACCCCTTTCACTTTTACAAGATCGGGGTGCCTGGCGCCTCTGACAGCTGTTCCCTGTTCTCCCTGCCGCCAGCCGGCGGGTCTGGGCTCCAGGCTCCGCGTTCGCCGCCCGCCTCCCACCTCCTGTGCACCTTGGACAGCGCACCCCCGCTGCCTGTCACCCCTGCACTGCACCTAGGACCCCGTCTTGCTGGCCTTGCTCTCCCGCTGCCCTCTTCTCTCACCCCCAGGCTCCCCCCTCCCGCCCATCATCCCTTTTTCTCTGGGTTTTGGCAGACTCCACTCCGTATGGCCCGGAAACTTTCCTCCCTGTCTCACCAGCGCTAGATGCTATTGTTGTTATTTGTAACTGCCCCTCCTCACTGGGAACTCGGACACTTTGGACGAGAGCGAACCCTGCCCAGCCAAGCTGTGGCAAAGAAGGCACTGGACAGCTTGACCCTTGCTGTGGTGCAACACCCGCGGCTCGGCAGCTAGACACCCACCGCCTCCCCGCCTCTCTGGACTCGACACGTGCGCGCCGCCCGCGGACAAGGCCCCTCCCAGACCACCCCACGTCCTCCCCTTGCACGGCCACAGCCACCCCATAGGTTGGGCACCCGGGGCTTGTGGGTCCTGATTGGCTAAAGCCACGGCCCCGCCCCCTTTCTGGAAGGGGGTGGTTCAGGAGTGTTGTGGTTGTCATCCTGCAGCTCGCACATGGGGGAAGTGGGGTCGACAGGTGGGGAAACCCTGCTGAGTAGGAGTCCCAAGTCCCACTGTGTATAGCTACGTAGTCATTTTCTTTCTTCTCAGTACACTCCTGCATTACTCCTTTTCACTCTCTTTGCTATTAAGATTTAAAAAATAGCTTGTATCCCTAATTAGTACGAATATATCTTATTTTTTTGGATAGTTGCAGTATTTCAAGCAGATCTAGAATAATACGAGAAACATGGGTATGGAGGAGGTCAAGGCAAGCGGGGTTGGAATCATGAGTGTAGTAGTTTGAGGGGAATAATGAAGGGCACTGAAGGGATCTGAAGAGCATAGACAAGGTGGGAAGGAAATTGATTCTTGAAGAAGGGGTGACACAGTTGAGTGAGGTGGTAAGCAGAGGTAGGGGGGACTGGGTCTGAGTGGGGTAAAGTGTAGAGGAGAAGCCTTGGAGGGCATTCCCCAGAGAGGTGAGCGTGACCAGCTCTGTCCGGAAAAGTGGTAGTTTGGGCTGGTACTTAGTTCTCTATTAACTCACTATGCTTCTATTTTGCTAGCGTTATCCTTTTGGTAGAAAACTTTTTATTTATATAATATGTAACTATATCTGTTCCTTAAGTAATAGATATTGCCTATGTCAATTTCTTGTAATGTGTATGTTTCAGCGTGTTAGTGAATTGCAAACAGTGAATTTCAAAAGCCCTTCCAGAGGGATGCACTAAATAGTTAAGATAAAGTGATTTTGAAATATTGTGAGAAAAGACAGATGAGCATTGAATAAAATTCAAAGATTGTTCTGACATTATTTAGGGGCTTTGCAGGAATATATATGTATGCATAAATGATACTGATTTCTCTTCATTTCAAAGCATGATTGCCTTGAGCATTTTCAAGCTTTAATTCCTTCAGGCTGTTTTAATGTTGTGTCTGTACATCCAAGAATATTGTAATTCTTATCTTTAGAAGCCTTGTCAGTGCAAAACAAGCAGCAACTGATGCAAGTTAATGTTGACAACTTTATATTGAGTAGTGTGTTATTTTATTTGTGAGCTAGTGAGATATGCAAGAATAACATAGCATGGCTGTTATTCCTCAGGGACCCATATCAAAACAAAGTGGGGAATCACATGAGGCTATTCTGAGAAGAACAATTCAATTCTTTTTAAAATGAAATACATGTTAAGGGTTTTGGATGTAAACAACAGCAGAATTTTCCTATTTGAATCATTATCTTCATACACAATGGTAACACATGATATCAAATAACACAGCATATTAGATGTTAGATGATTCTAAAATAGATGGCAAAGGCTTTCTATTTATTATTATTTTCATACAAATAGAACTGCTTTTCTTACTGGAGGACTTTATAGTCTTAGGATAGGATTTGATGATACATTTGACAAGTTGGAAATTATTGCTATTGTTGACAAAATGTTTCTTGCTATGTTTTCATATTTTTAGTTCATCCCTCGATTCTAGTTTTGGAAGGGTTTAGGTGGGTTTGGAGGTAGCAGAGTGTACAGAATTACACATATAAATGTGCCTATTTTCAAAATATATGTACAAGTATGCATATCTGCACATTTGTATACCTCTACCCGTACTTTTAGGGTAAATTCAGTGTAGTCAGCTGTATGTTAACTGCTATACTTAGAGTTTTGTTTTTTTTCCTCATTTCTTTTGTCCAAAAGGTGGCCCTGTTTTAAACTGTAGAAAACATTATCACCAGTAGAATTGGCCAATAGATCATGGAAACAGACAATAGTATTTTGTTGCCTGGCAACCACCTACTGTGAATGAAAAACAAAGCTGTGACAGCTGCTTCTACATCCTGATACTCACACTGTAGCTCAAGTATTGCAACCCTCTAAATGATCTACTAAGTTTCATCTGAGTAAGGTGAAGCTTTTTCTGGTTTTGAATCCTTTTAAAAATAATATTTCAACACATTGATTATAGGAAGAATTGTGTTGTTACTGTGGAATGAAACAAAGCATCTAATTTCTATTGCCCTCTTCGGCCTTGTTGTTGTTGTCGTTGTTATGTGCCGTCTAGTCAGTTCTGACTCATAGCGACCCTGTACAGGGTTTCCGGGGCTGTACATCTTTACAGGAGCAGAAAGCCTCATCTTTCTCCCGCGGAACATCTGGTAGTTTTGAACTGCTGACCATGAGTTTTGCAGCTCAATTTGTAACTGCTACGCTACTAGAGCTCCTTTAGCCTAGTATAAAATAAAAAATACAAGATTGGGAGCATTGATTGGACCCTTCTCAGTTTTTCCCTTTATTGTCATGAAACATCTTAAACACATTTTCTGCTGCAGTTTGGTGCTCTTATGATTTAACAAAACCTTGAATTCTCTGTGATACCTAATAAATGATAGGGTTTTTCTGTGAGTGGTGCCCTTGTCTAAACCTCTAGTTTTAGGGGCACTGAGATCCAGTGAAGTGATGTGACTGTACTCTAGTGTGTCTGCTTCTAGGTCATACTTGACAATTTATTTCCCTATTATATTTCCCTGAAATGCCATAGAATTCTTTTCTTTGTTCTTTATTTACATGAAATCTGTCATCAAGATTTTTTAAATCTAAGTAAGGATATAAGAAAATACAATAATACTGGGAGAAAAATTTTAGAATTTTACTAGGTTAGATTATAGTCTAAGATACATTATACATACAGTTTATTCTGCTTTTTTTTTCATTTCTATTACCCCCATCTCCTTTCCCAAATGGTAAAGCCCAGTTCCTTGCATTGGGTTTATTGTTAATTGTTCGGTTAATTGTTTAATTATTTAAAGCTTGGACAATTGAGAAGGCCCTATTATTTTGTATGCAGATTTTAACAGAGATGAGATTGAAGATTGTGTTAGTTGCCTTGTATACCTGCCAGAGTTGAAACATATAACTCATTTGTCACTCATGCAAGTCTACTAGCATGTTATATAAATAGACATGTTCTCTGTGTGGTGACCCTGAGACAGCCGGTATCCCTGCATAATATGGATTTCATTCTGTTTTCAAAGCTGTCTTGCCAAAAGTATTATCTGGTGGCTGTTAGAGGAGGATGAGTCATGTACCTCCGAGACATTGCAATAGTGCATATGGTTTCTTAACTTGAAAATGATAATGAATGGACTATTGGATGATTTACAAACTCAGATCTCTTAATTATTAAGGATTTCTCTTAAACTGAGAAAATGTGTGATGCTTTATCTGAGGTTCCTTGTGCTATGTGAAAGAATCTGTAGTCCATTCTTTATTATTTATGACAAAGGCAGTCATTTAACTTTGGTACAACACCTCAAGCCAAAAAACTTGGAGTGGACAGGTTGAAGAAACAGTGGAGTGACAGTGTTCAGTACCACTGATGGGCCATTTTCACCAGAAAAGCCTGCACTTTAGCAGAATTGTAAACTGATTTACAGCACATTTAATCTAGTTTTAGAAGCCTGCTATTAACTTTTTTAGCTAGAAGCATTTTCAAGTAGAATAATAATTTTTCAAATTTCAGATGAACTTCACTGTTTAAAAGCAAAAAAGAAAACCATTTGCCACAGACTTGCTTTAGTTTGCCTAGACAAATGCTATTTTGAATCCTCTAGGGTTCATCTAAGGAGCCCTGGTAGCATAGTGGTTAGGAATTGGGCTGCTATTCTCACGGTAAGCAGTTCGAAACTACCAGCTGTTCTGTGGGAGAAAGATGAGGCTTTCTGCTCCCATAAAGTTTTACAGCCTTGGAAACCCTGTATAGGGTCGCTATGAGTTGGAACTGACTCCACAGCACATGACAACAAGGACAGGGTTCATCTGGAGTTCTAGTGTGGCCCAGTTGGATAAGTATTGGACTGCTAACTGCAAGGTCAGTGAGTCAAACCCACCAGCTGCTCCTTAAACATTCTATACAGAGTGACTGTCAGAACTAAGTCAGAATTAACTGGATTAATCTGGATTTCAAGGTTACGTTTTTCTGTTTAGCTTAAATTTCTTCTGTTTTAATCTATTTGCATAGTATACTGTTATACAATATTCACAATTCATATATTTAATCCACTGAGATCTAGAAACATACCTGACTGTTCTCTCATTTTTGTGTACAAGACAATACATGTATATGTGCAAAACTCATGTAGAGTGGTTTTCTCTTTTTCACTTTTGGTTTTGATGTTTTTCCACCCTCGTGATAGAACACCAAAAGACTTGATTTGTGTTTTCCTCATACAGTGAAGAGAAGCTTTAAACAAGAGATATTTATGTTTTAAATTTCCTTGTCAGCTTCTGCTATTATAACCTATAAACTTTCACCCATACAAATACGATGATTGCCAAATGGCCGAGGCTGTCTGCACCAAGAACGATTTACAGTCTCAGAAACCCTGTCTAGGATTGCTATGATTAGCCTCAACTCAATGACAGTGGGTTTTATATGTGTGTACACATCCTGCCTTCTTCCTCCAGACTAGCCAGAACATGTTTCTTTATTCTTAAATACTTGTGTACTTTCACCAACACCCCTCCAGGTATTATTTAAGGTCTTGTAGTTTATTTTACTTTAAGGATGGACAAAGGCTGTATTTGATTGCAAGTCCTATATATAATAGTTTCTAAAAATGAAGACAGTGTGTTCAGATTGTTACAAATGCAGCAGCATAGGAAGAGTTAAACTGAGGTGTTCCCTTTGGAAATTTTTACGTTTATGCTGACAACATCACCCACGGCACCCAGAACAACTTGGCACAGAGGCTAGCACACAGATTTTATGGAATGAGGATGCATCTTCCTTCCCTTGCTCTGTGATATTGCAAATATCTTCATCTTTATCTGTTTGTGTAGTGTATTGTTGCTGTTAAGTGCTGACAAGTTGGTTCAGATTCATAGCCTTTCCAAGGAGCAGATGGCGGGTTTGAACCACCAACCCTGTTAGGTGTTTATCATATGAAGCCATTGTGCTCTGTGTGTGTGTGTGTGTGTTTGTATTCATTGTTGTGTTTAAGTGCCATAGAGTTGGTTTCGACTCATAGCGACCCTGCATAGGGTTTCCAAGGAGCGACTAGTGGATTTGAGCTGCTGATGTTGTGGTTAGCACAGTACTCCCTGGAGGCAGACCGTAAACCTTTAAAGTTGAGATAGTTGCATCACTGAAATGGGTAGCTTCGGGCCTAAATTGAAACTCCATTCTGAATTAAACTGAAGTTTTCACATCTCTTGCTCTGAAGAAATAATTCAATCTTTTTGTCAAAGTTTAGCTGCTGTAACACAAACACAGCAACAGCCGTAATTCTGATTTGGACGAGGATATTGTTTGTTGAAGGTGCCCCTTAAGAATGTTTATTCAGCTTGATCTGAAAAGAATACCTTGCTCAAGCATGTCTGGAGGTTAGGAAGTAGGATTAGAGTTCATACTATTAGGATAAAGCCTATAAGGTACCTCATAACTCTGTAACCAAGATGAGGTAAACATCCATTAGCCAAGTCTCTTAATCAAACTTCATTTTCACTCACTAGAATGTTTTGCCCCATTTCTGCTAATTCTTTGTAAGCCTATAACTAGGCAAAGTTATAGTTGTCTTGTTGTCTTAAAATAGGTGGAGAGGCAAGCATACAGCCATGACTCTCTTTATTCCTGACAGACTGCCTTGCTAAACAAATCTCAGTATGTAACAAGTAAACTTACAGTTGTTAAGTGTTTTAAGGCTACAGTTTAACAAAGCCCTGTAACTTTTCACTAAGTTTCCCCTGCCCCTCACCTTCTCTGTGTGTTTGTTTGTTTTACCTAATAACATTGGCATGCTTGCTCTCTCTGCAGTTCAGAACATACCGGTGACATCTTGCCTGAGTGCTTGTGTGTCGCCCTCTTTTGGGAAACATTTTATCTTTCATTGAGAAGTTTTCTTTTTATTTTTAGCAGTATGTATCTGTTGTTCTACTACAACAGTTGTTGTTAAGGGCCATAGAGTCGGTTCCAACTCAGAGCAACTTAGTATACATAGGGTTCAAACTCACCAGTCACTCCTCAGAAGCCCTAATTGTTTCTTGCACTGAATAATACAAAAAGCCAAAAATAACTAACTTAGCCAGTGGTATTTTAGAATACACTTCTTGCCAGTGTCTGAAGTTATATCAGGGGTATTGATTTTTCCCAAATACATCCATCCCAAGTAGAGAAAAGCTCTTTAATAAATAACCCACAGCAGCATAACAAAGGTTATGGCAGTAAGTCTGAAGGAATACTTTTATTTAGTTGGAGGTGAAGGGTGACGTTTGCTCCCCCAACGTAATTATCCAGACTGGAATGTGGCCAAGGTGCTGTGGTTAAACATCCTAAATAGTGGGGGGAAGCCATGGATGAGGTCATCAGTGACTGCAAGTTGCTGTTGTTGTTCGTGCTGTCAAGTCTGAGCTGACTCACAGAGACCCTGTATAGGGTTTCCAAGGAGCGGCTGGTGAGTTTGAGCCATTGACCTTGTGGTTCAGAGCAAACTTGCGAATCGGGCGCTTTATCCCACAGTGCCACACCAGCACTCCGAGCAAGTGGCTAGAGCCTCTATATTTGGTCTCATTTGTACTACAGTACCTTGAGAACCTCTTGAAATCAGTGTGCACTTATGAGGTAGAGCTCAAAGTTCAGAGTCTAGGTCCCAGGTACTAAATTCCCATAGGTTTGCAGAAAGGGAAGACCAAATAAGGTCTATCAATTCACTGAAGCATGTGTTCATAGGGGTGCCACAATATGAATTCATAAGTT
Organism: Chrysochloris asiatica; assembly: GCF_000296735.1. NCBI lineage: Eukaryota > Metazoa > Chordata > Mammalia > Afrosoricida > Chrysochloridae > Chrysochloris > Chrysochloris asiatica. The sequence continues at coordinate 17,655,944 of NW_006408540.1, read as the reverse complement.
CCCCTCACCTTAGACCCACCAAATCAAAATCTCCCTGAAAGTGCCTGGGTAGAACTGATGCTGTCACTTTATTACTTACATGTCCTTGATGGCCCACTACATTCCTATAGAGTCTTTCTGCAAGCACCTACGGTTCTCCACCTGAAGACTTCCTCTTCCACATGTGGTACATACAGTCCGGAAGCCAGTGTGGTTAATAGCCTCAGCCTGTGACAAACAAGCAAAACAAAACAATCATTGCACTCAAGTTGTTTCTGATTTATAACATGTTGTTGTAGTTAAGTGCTGTTGAGTTGGTTCCAACACATAGTGACCCTGTATAGGGCTTCTGAGGAGCGGCTAGTGGGTTTGAATCCTCAACCTTGTGGATAGCATTCAATGCTAATCCTACAGTGCCACACCAGGACTCCATAGCAACCCTATTGTTGTTAGTGCCTTCGAATCAGTTCTGACTCATAGCAACTCTGTGTAGGGTTTTTAAGGAGCAGCTGGTGAATTTGAACCACTAATCTTGTGGTTCAAACTGACTTTACAGTGAAGTTCTTATCCTACAACACCACACCAGTAACAATGCCTCATATGGTTCAAGCCTGGATTTCTTTATGGAAGCATATTGCCACATCTTTCTCCCTGGGAGTGACTGGTAGGTTTTGACCACTAACCTGCTTAGTAACTGAGCACTTAATCACTGTGCTACCAAGATCTTTAACCCATGAGAGAAAAGAGCAAATTTAGGGAGTTAGTATTAAGGGACCTAGTGATAAGGAAGCTAGTAATACCCTAGGATCCTTGACCCTGGGGTGCAGTAACTCTACTGAATGCTCTGCCTGTGCCCCAGAGGTCCCCCAGACAACGAGTCTCCTTTACCCACAGTGCCATCTGTCAGGTATCCTGTATGTCACTCTCTGCCTCACTGTTATGTTGCCTGTCACTATTCCTCTGCCTGCACTTTGTGGAATGCCATCCCAAATAAATAACTTGACCTTAAACCTGTTCCTTGGGAACTCAACTTGAGGCATTGAATAATTGCATTAAAAAAAAAAAAAAAAGAGCAGTTCTGTCTGTCCCTACTGCCTGCTATTTTCATTATTATTGTCATGTACTGTCAAGTAGGCTCGCGTTGTGACTCTCTGTATAGGGTTTCTGAGGTTGTACATTTTTACGGGAGCAGAAAACTTCATCATTCTCTCATGGAAAGGCTGCTGGGCTCGAACTGCCAGCCTTGTGGTTTGAAATCCAGTGCTTATCCTATCGAATCATGCACCCCCATTCTTTTTATAATTAGTACAATTTGGGAGACCCAGAACCTGGATTTCAGATGATAAAGAGCTGCTAAAGAATTTGCTAATTTAGATTGTTGTTGTTTGGTGCTGTTGAATTGGTTCTGACTCATAGTGATCCTGTGTAGAGTTTCTGAGGAGCAGCTGGTGGGCTTGAATTGCAGACCTTGGGGTTCAACCGACATTGAGGTTGAGTGCTTATCCTATGGGGCCACACCAGGACTCCTACTTTAGATTGTTGTTGTTAAATGCTGTTAAGACAGTTCTGACCCTTAGTGACCCTGTATTAGGGTTTCCGAGGAGCAGCTGGTGAGCTTGAACCGCAAACCTTGCGATTCAAACCGACCTTGCAGTCCAGTGCATTAATCTACAGGTATCCATTTAGATTAGCAGTTTAGAAAGATCACCCTGGACAGTGTGTAGGACATGGGTTGATGGTGGAAGGATTGAGGGGCCTGGGGAACATCCAGACAAGCAATGATGAGAGTTTAAACAAAGTTGGTGGCCATGGGGTTGACTTCAAGTTCAGTTTTGAGGGGAAGTTGTTTAGAAAAGCCAGCGTGGTATTTACATGTGTTTTACAAGGGGGCTTCAAAAAGTTCAGGGAAAAAATTCCAATATCTTTTCATTCCTCTTTTCCATGAACTTTTTGAAGCCCCCTTGTGTGGTCACTGAGCTCCTTTCCACCCCCAATCTAGAGATTTCCATTCCGTTCTCTGTACCAATGCCTTGCTTTATCCACTAGGGCTGGAAATCACTTGCCTGTAATCTTGAGCAGGCTTTATAGAGTTAAGTAGTACAATTCTGGGCATAAATAAAAGAAGGAGGAAAGATAAATTGAAGAATATAAATAATTCAGTACTAGATCATTAAAGACAGAAAGTTATATTTTACAGGAAGGATTTGTGGACTGGAAAAGAAGGAGCAATGTCTGCAATGCATGTCCGTTTCATGATGAATGGTGATTTTTTTTCCCTTGCTCTTGGCCAAGAGGTGATTTTCATCCACCATCAGTTTCTGGAAGACCTAGCATGACTCTTTATGCACTTGTATCTCTTGTTTCCGCTGCTGCTCTGATAGCCTATATTTTAGCTAAGTGAATGAATGGTAGCTGGGGGTGGGGCTGCCGTCTTTCTCAAGGTCTGTCAAAATGCCAGGTCCTTGAGTGCAGTTTTTCCTGCTGGTTCTTAGACTACCAGGTCCCAAAGGAGATCAAGGGGCATGGAAGGTGGGAGGAAGAGGGAAAGTAAATCCACAAAAAGCCATTTGGAATTAGATGCTTCATTATGAAATGAGCAGGGTAAAGCTTTTTAGATAATATGAAATAATATCAGGCAGCCTTCTAATTGCCCCATGTACAAAGACTAATATAGCTCTGTCTACAGTCAGAAAAGCAGAGGCTGAATAACCCAAAAGAGCAATTTGGCTCTATCTTACTTCTGCAAAAGTAGCATTGAGTCGGTGTCAAAGAGAAGATGCTATTATGTGACGTTGTAGAATGGGTCAGCAAAAAGTTTACTGAACCTTAACTGGGAAAAGTCTTTATTTATTACTCAATAGGAATGCCTGAGCATGTGAGTGTAAACATGGCAGGAGACACTGAGGGTAAAAACAATGACAAGGGAAAAGACTTACTAAATTTGGTATAATGCAAATATTTGTAGTCCTGGTATGGTGTTGAAGGATCAGCACGGAACTGCTAACCACAAGGTCAGTGATTTCAAACCCATCAGCCACTCCTTGGGAATCCTATACAGGGTTACTATGAGTCAGAACCGACTTGATGGCACTTAATAACAAAACAATACAAATCTTTAATTTGTAAAATAAAAAAATGTTAAGACGCTTTTCCATTCTAGAATTTTTTGGGGAAAAAAAAAAATCACTTGGTTAGATTGTTGTCGTTAAGTGCCGTCTAGTTGGATTCAGTTCAGAGTGAACCTACAGAGTCTCTGAAGATCAGTTGGTAGGTTTGAACCACTGACCTTACAGTTAGCAGCCCAGTGCTTATCACACAGTACCACACCAGTACCTGCTTAATTGTAGCCCACTGGTCAGTTAGGGCTCATAGCAATCCTGTATAGGGTTGCTGAGGCTTTTAAAATCTTTGCAAGACCAGTCTCATCTTTCTCCCATGGAGCAGCTGGTGGGCTTGAACCGCTGACTTGTGTTTCACAGTCGAGCATTTATCCAAGGGAGCTACTGTGCGCCTGAAGAGAGGCTAATATACATTGCATCCCCAAATCTCCTTCCAACTCTGGGATTCTGTAGAGGGGCACTAGGGTCCACCCCAGGTATAGCTTCCCCTGTATTCATTCCTTTGTGATCACATATGGTAACAAGCAAACCTTATGAGAGCGTCTCTATTGTAAAGAAGCTTGCTGACTAAAGCTCACAACTCCTCTTCCTTGTACCAGCATTTCTGGTCTTCCCTTTTATGCTGGATGCAGCATTCCTTCCCCTTTCTGTCTTCTGCTCCGTGTTGGAGGGGACTCACCCTGCAGCCCACTTTCCTGAACTTTGGGAGGCACTGGAGGAGACTGGAGGTAGAAATGTAAAGCCAGGGCACTGTTTTCTCTGCTCTCAGCTTTAGACGACATCCCTGACAGGGAGGATGCTGGCAGTATCACTGTCTTGTTCTAGTTCTAATGACCTTGGTCCTGGACCCCAGCAACACTACCCCCTGCCATCCTCTCTCCAGCCTAGGGGAGGTGTCAGCTCCCTGCTGTTGCTAATTTCCAGGTCATCTCACTATCGTGTGTTAGGTCTGTATTTCCATCATCTGAAAAGCCAGTTCTCTACTAAATTTCCTCCCTGGAAAAAGACTTGAAGTGGTTTCTGTTTTCCTCATTGTCTGTTTCCTATTCCTCAGAATGCACACTGCCAATGAGGCCTTTCCCTTCTGACATCATGGGTTCTTTGATTGCAAACATCTTACTCGCTCCAGTTAGGGTAAAAGGGATCAACATTTACAACCTCACGCCTGCCACTGTTCATCTCTACTAGTCTCCAAGCATTAACTTACTTTTGTCAGTGTATGTGGCATTTTAACATTTGTCCCTTTAATGAATTTCCTCTTCTGTTCTTTTCCCGAAGGCTGTTTACAGTAGTTTCTTCCAACAGTCCATACTGACCACATATCTCCATAATATCCTTGTTGTTTAGTGCCGTCAAGTCGGTTCCGACCCATAGCGACCCCATATAGGGTTTCTGAGGAGCATTTGGTGAGCTTGAACAGCTGACTTTGCAATTCAGACAGCTTTGCAGTCTGGCGCATTTACTCACAGCGCCAATGGTATCCTTACACATATATTAATTAGCCTTATGCCTGTATCCATGCTCTGAATACCCTTCAGCTACAGGACAGACCTCACCACGTTAGGGTATAGTTTTGCTGGCACTTCAGTTTCTTGCATATGGATGCTTCTCATGTGTATTGTTAAGCTTTTTCACTTCATCTCCTATAGAAGTATATTTGATTCTGTAGCAAAAGAAATGGTAAGAACATCAATAAGAATGCTTTGGCCATCTTTCACTTACTGTGAAAGCCAGGCTTTTCTCACATCTGGGCTTCATACAAGGTTCTCTCAATGTGGGTAATCCCCTCAGGTCATAATTTATAGATGATTCTCCCTGACTATTCCACCATCATTATACCCTTCAGAGGAACCCTTAGGAAGAATGGAACTGGACTGAAGAGGCATCCTCAAATTTAAACCAAATTAAGACTTTTCCTAGGAAACAAAGTTGGGACCCTTCTTGGTGAACACACACACTGCCTTGAAGAAAAGAGCAACTTGGTATACTTAGGGACTGCTCAGGCTCCTTCCCGTGTTAGAGAATAGTATTGCTGGTTGTTACCATATTGGACCCTTCATTGTGCACTCTGACTCTTGGAGAAACGTCATCCCTTCTGCCGGGGTTCCCAGCTGAGCCCAGAGTACTGGGAGCTGGAGCTCTAACAAGGAGCAGGCTTTAGAACTATCTCTAACAAAGATGTTCAAAAGCATACACCAACTGCCCAATCTTAGGTGAAACCTCCTTATCATAGCAGGAACAGTGCATTCAAGCATTGCAGCACATATGAAGATACTCTTAAAGTTAGATTAACAGTGATGAAAATCACCACAGATCTCTGAACTTGGGACCTGGGAAAATTTGACTTTGTGGAATGGGAGTAAATCTGTGGAAGTCCTGATACTCTCCAGCCTTTGCAATGGGGACGGCTGGGGAGCCGTTTTGTGGACTGGTCACATGGTTATGAACAGATAGATGCTCTTGGAATCTGCCTGTAAGGCCCTTGGTTTGCATGTGCTCTCTATAAGCATCAGATGTGATGAGTGCGGGGCAGGAGAATGGTAGATTAGGAAGCTTTGAGTGAGCTGACCATGGAAAAGAAATAAGCTTATTTTAAATGGGCATAAGCTTTGCAGGCATGTAATTAAGACATTCTTCAGCCTCATGGACAAACTAGGGTTCTAGTTAATACAAGCCCAAGATTGGGAAAAATAAATCACTTGCTCACCTATAATCACTAAAGAACAGTTTGTTTCGTAACAAAACCAAACCTTTTGAGAGTGCTGTATATCTGCCTTTATCTCTTAGAACTAAGTTCAGGGTATTTTCCCCTAATAGTACTCTGTGCACTTAGCTTCAAGACAGTAGTGCGTATGTTAGAGCAGTTAACACTTCTTGTGATAACTTTCCACAGTCTAGTCTTTTACCCATTTCAGTTGCATCATTTTCTGTTGTATCCTTGGTGTCTTTCCTTATTACTCAGTAATATGTAGAGACACGGGGAGAGAGATTTTAAATGGAACTATTTCAGGCACTAGGAACTCGATTTTGTGAAGAAGGCAAAGTGGGTATTGTTGAAGTTATAGAAGCAGTTTTCTGCGCATGTATTGAGGCACTCTATCTGGTATTGAGCTGACTCAATGTTACTCATTTTTCTCATCTACTCTGGTAGCGTAGTGGTTACAAATTGGGCTGCGAACCTTATGGTCAGCAGTTTGAAACTACCAGCTGTTCTGCGGGAGAAAGATGAGGATTTCTGCTCCCGTAAAGATTTACAGCCTCCGAAACCCCAAGATCGTTATGAGTTGGAACCGATTCCACAGCACATAACCACCACCACCAAATATGGGTAAAGTGGAGGGTCAGTGTAAAAGAGGAAGACCTCCAGTGAGATGACTTGATACAATGGTACCAACAATGGGTTTAATGGGGACACCAGTTGTGAGGGTGGCACAGGACCATGCAACGTTTTGTTCTATTGTATATAGAATTGCTGTGGGTCAGAACCTGCTTGATGGCACCTAACAAAAAAATTGACATTGTCTCCTTCTCTCTGTGATGGTGGCTATGTGCCACCAAGTCGGTTCTGATTCATAGTGATCCTGCATTAGGCTTCCAAGGTTATAAATCTTTAAGGGAACAGAAATTCTCCTTTCTCCCGTGGAGCAATTGGTAGGTTAGAACTGTTGACCTTCCGGTTGGCAGCCCAGCTTGTAATCCACTACACTACCAGGACTCCTTCACTGTCTGTCTATCTATCTTTGTTGTTGTTAAGTGCCTTGGATTCAGTTCTGATTCACAATGACCCTGCACAGGGTTTCTGAGGAGTAACTGGTAGGTTTGAACTGCTGATCTGTGGTTCGCAGTCAAATGCTCATCCTTCAGTTCCACACCAGGAGTCCACAGATATATTTATATATCTATCATATATTTGTATGGTAGAAAGATGGAGCTTTTTTGCCCCCATAAATATTTAAAGCCTTGGAAACTCTATACAGGATTGTGATAAGTTGGAGCCGACTCCATGTCACTTAACAACAAAGAAAGAGTTAAATAGATATAGATACAGATCTCTCTCTCTCTGTATATATA
>NW_006408540.1:17647075-17648341 GCF_000296735.1 Chrysochloris asiatica | reverse complement strand
CAGCTGGCAAATTCGAACCACTGACCTTGCAATTCAAACCAACCTTGCTGTACAATGCTTATCCTACAGCACAATATATAGCTAGATAGATAGATAGATAGAGAGAGAGAGAGAGAGAGAGAGAGAGAGGATGTCCTGGGTTAAAGCACCAGACTGCAAAGCCATTTGAACTGCAAGATCAGTGGTTCAAGCTCACCAGCTGCTCCTTGGAAACAGGGTCACTGTGGGTCGGAACCAACTTGACGGCACTTAACAACAACAATGTATTTGTTGTGAAAATATACATAGGCAAACATATATCTTCTCAACCATTTCTACATGTATAGTTAGTTCATTGACACGAATTACATTCTTAAAGTCATATAATCATTCTTACCCTCCATTTCCAAATCATCCACTGTCACTAATATAAACTCAATACTTCCTAAGCAAAAACTCCCTCTTTCCTCCTCCCCTTAACCCCAGTAACCACTACTGATCTTTGATTTCTATAGATTTGCTTATTTTAGGGAAGTGAGGTCATCCAATATTTGTCCTTTTGCAACTGACTTAATTCTGTTGCAGCATGACATTTTGAAGGTTTATTTATGTAGTGGCATGCATCATGGCATCTATATTTCATATCTCACATAATATTGCAACTGAACTTGATACTAGTTTCCTGAATTAGATTTACGGTTTTTTGAAGAAAACATGCTAGATATTCATTGTGCTAATGAATGGGTACTTTGATGCCAAGTCTGTACTGGGAATTCAGTAATGATCAATGGGTGAGTCATACCGTAATCAGATTTACCTAAGGTATCTGTTGAAAATCTAGCTCCTTGTTGTTATTGTTAAGTCCCACGAAGTTGGTACGTATACAGCAGAACAAACAAGACCTGCTCCTGTGCCTTACTCAAAACCGTTACTGTTGAAGCTCATTGTAGCAGCCACTGTGTCAATCATTTCACTGAGGATCTTCTGAATCAGGTAAAATTGGAAATTGTCAAAAATGAAATGGAACGCATAAAATCGATATCTTAGACATTAGTGAGCTGAAATGGATTATTGGTATTGGCCATTTTGAATCTGACACCCACATGGTTTACTATGCTGGGAATGAAAAACTGGAGAGGAATGGTGTTGCATTTATTGTCCAAAAGAACATATCCAGATCAGTCATTAGGTACAATGCTGTCTATGATAGGATAATATCCATGTGTCTACAGGGACGACCAGTTAATACCACTATTATTTAAATGTATGTACCAACCACTAAAGCCA
>NW_006408540.1:17644198-17644809 GCF_000296735.1 Chrysochloris asiatica | reverse complement strand
CATTCCAAAGAGAGGTGACCCAACGGAATGCGGAAATCATTGGACAATCTCTTTGATATCCCATGCGAGCAAAGTTTTGCTAAAGGTAATAAAGAAACAGCTACAATCATATGTTGAAAGAGAACTTTTAGAGGTTCATGCCAGATTCAGAAGAGGCCGTGGAATGAGGGATATCATTGCTGATGTCCAATATATCTTGGCTGAAAGCAGAGAATATCAGAAAGATGTTTACCTGTGCTTTATTGAATAGGCAAAGGCTTTCGATTGTGTGGATCATGACAAGCTATGAAAAACTTTGCAAAGTATGAGTATTCCAAAACACTTACTTGTGCTCATTAGGAATCTGTACCTGGACCAAGAGGCAGTTGTTTGAACAGAACATGGGAACACTGAATGTTTTAAAATTAGGAAAGGTGTGTGACAAGGCAAATGGAAGAAATGAGGAGGTCCAAGAGCTGTACTTATTCAACCTGTATGTTGAGCAAATAATCCGAGAAGCTGGGTTATATGAAGAATAATGTGGCATCAGGATTGGAGGAAGACTCATTAACAATCTGCGATATGCAGATGATACAACCTTGCTTGCTGGAAGTGAAGAGGACTTAAAACAT
>NW_006408540.1:17636543-17643988 GCF_000296735.1 Chrysochloris asiatica | reverse complement strand
AGACTGTAGAAGAATTAATGCTTTTGAGTTATGGTGTTGGAGGAGCATATTGAAAGTGCCATGAGCTGCCAAAAGAACCAATAGATCCATTTTGGAAGAAGTGCAGCCAGTGTGCTCCTTAGAGGCCAAAATGGCCAAACTTCGTCTCTCATACTTTGGGCATATTGTCAGGAGGGACCATTCGCTGGAGAAGGATATCACGTTTGGTCATGTGGAGGGTCAGAGAAAAAGAAGAAAACCCTCAATGAGATGGACTGGCCATGTGGCAGCATTGATGGACTCTAGCGTGGCCAACAATAGTGATGTTGGCTCAGGATCGGGCAGTGTTTGATTCTGCTGTGCGTAAGGTTGCTATGGGTTGGTACCGACTTGATGGCACATAACAACAATAACAACTACAAAATATGGTGTCCTTCTCCAGGAACTGGTTCCTTCTGGTAACATGTCCAAAGTACGTGAGGTGAACCTACTTTCTAAGGAGCAGTCTGGTTGTAGTTATTCCAAGATTTGTTATTTTTCTGAAAGTCCATGTTATCTTTGATATTCTTTATCAACATCATAATCAAAGACATCAATTCTTTTTCCTTATTCGCTATCCAGTTTTCATATTCATATGAGGCAATTGAAAATACCATGACTTAGGTCAGCACACTTTAGTCATCAAGGTGATATCTTTGCTCTTTCACACTTGAAAGAGATCTTTTGCAGCAGATTTGCACAGTGCAACTTGTCATTAAATTTCTTGACTCTGCTTCCTTGGGCATTGATTACAGATCCAAGGAAAATGAAATCCTTGACAACTTCAATCTTTTCTTCATTTATCACTATGTTTATTGACCTACTTGTGAGGATTTTTGTTTTCTTCATGTTGAGGTGTGATTCATATCGAAGGCTATGGTCTTTAATATTTGTAAGTATTTCATGTCTTCTTTGCTTGCAGAAAGCAAAATTGTGCCATCTTTATACTACCTGTTATTATTGATTCTTCCTTCAATTTTGCTGCCACATTCTTTTCAATATGGTTCAGCTTCTAGGATTATTTGTTCAGTTTATAAATTAAATATGTTTGGTGAAAGGATACAGATCTGGCGACCACCTTTCTTGATTTTAATCCACTCAGTATCACTTGTTCTGTTTCAATGACTGCCTCTTGGTGTTCTGCAATTACCATTCTTCAAAATGTTTGTTATCCATAGTTTGTTATGATTGATGTAATCTAATGCATTTACAAAGTCAAAAATGCAGGTAAACATCCCTCTAGTATTTTCTGCTTTTAGCCAGATCAATCTGACATCAGCAATGATATCCCTAATTTCATGTGTTCTTCTGAATCCTGCTTGAATTTCTGTCAGCTCCATGTCAACGTACTGCTGGAACCATTTTTGAATTCTCTTGAGCAACATTTTAGTTGGCTGTGGTATTAATGATATTATTCAATAATTTCTGCATCCCTGTGGATCAGCTTTCTTTGGAATGGGCACAAATATAGGTTTCTTTCTGTTGGTTGTCCAAAAGGCTGTCTTTCAAATTTCTTGACATAGACAAATGAGTGCTTCTGGCATTGCATTGGTTAGTTGGTATTCCGTCAATTGGTATTCCGTCAATCCCTGCAGCCTTGCTTTTTGTGTTGTCGTCAGTGCAACTTGTACTTCTTCCTTCAGTACCATTGATACATCCTGAAATGGTTGACCATTGACCAGTTCCTTTTGGTGTAGTGATTCTGTGTATTCCTTCCATCTTCTTTTGATGCTTCATGCATTGCTCCATATTTTGCCTTCAGTATTGTAGCTCAAAGGAGCTCTGGTAGCATAGTGGTTATGAATTGGGCTGTGAACCGTAAGATCAGCAGCTCAAAACTACCAGCTGTTCCGTGGGAGAAAGATGCAGCTTTCTGCTCCTGTAAAGATTTACAGCCTCAGAAACCCTGTACAGGGTCGCTATGAGTCAGAACCGACTCCACGGCACATAAACAGAACAGAACATTGTAACTCAGGGCTTAAATTTATTTTTTCACTTCTTTCAGCTTGAGAGATGTTGAATTTATTCGTCCCTTTTGGTTTTCTAGCTCCAGTTCTATGTGTATTTCATTATAATTTTTACTTTGTCAACTCTAGCCACCTTTTGAAATGTTGTGTTCAACTTTTTCATGTCACCATTTCTTCTATTCACTTTAAATATTATATGTTCAAGAGTAAGCTTCAGATCCCTTCTGACCTCCAGTTTGGTCTTTTATTTGTGTCCTGTCTTTGCATTGACCTTTTGGTCTCTTTGTGTATGATGTCCTTGATGTCATCTCATAACTCATCTTGTCTTGGGTCATTAGTGTTCAATGCATCAGACCTATTCTTGAGATGACTTCTAAATCGAGGTGGGATGTACTCAAAGTCTTGTAGCCTTGTTTTAATTTTATTCAGCTACAACTTGAACTTGCATATGAGTAATTGATGGTCTGTTGCCATCTTAAAAGTACTTAGTGCAGAAGTGCTGGAAATGTTCCCTAAAGAGTTCTAATTGAAATTGAAGTTTGAGAACTCCTAATTATTGTCTTCCTCTGATTCTGGTGCCTGGTAAAATTAAAAGCTACCAACAGTTTGCTAAACTGGGAGTGAATTTGAACCAGACAGAGATACAAAAGGATAACACTAGTGCATGCTTGTAATTTTGAATAGGAAGGCTGCTTTTTAGAGTAGGCATCTTTAAATTTATTCCAAAGTCAAATATGTAATATAAAAATTTTATGGGTGGTGTTTATTTTTGACTATTTTCTTTCTTGTAGTACTGTGACTATCTCAGAATTAAATGGTGACTGACTGTGACCAATAACATTACCATGAAATACAATGTGAATTGTTGTTGTTGTTAGGTGCCATTGAGTCAATACTGACCCATGGCAACCTTATGCACAGCAGAACGAAGCACTGCCCGATCCTAGGCCAACCTCTATACTGTTGCCACGCTTGAGTCCATTGATGCTGCCACTTGGCCAATCCATCTCATTGGGGGTCTTCCTCTTTTTCTCTGACCCTCCACCTTACCAAACATGATATCCTTCTCTAGCGAATGGTCCCTCTTGACAATATGCCTGAAGTATGAGAGACAAAGTTTGGCCATCTTGGTCTCCAAGGAGCACTCTGGCTGGACTTCTTCCAAAACAGATCTATTGGTTGTTTTGGCAACCCATGGCACTTTTAGTATTTTCCTCAACCACCATAATTTAAAGGCATCAATTCTTCTATGGTCTTTCTTATTTACTGTCCAGCTTTTGCATGCATATGAGGTTATTGAAAATACCATGGCTTGGGTCAGGCGTACCTTAGTCCTCAAGCTGAGATCTTTGCTCCTCAACACTTTAAAAAGTTCCTGTGCAGCAGATCTGCCTAATGCAATACACCGTCTTATCTCTTGACTGCTGCTTCTGTGAGTGTTGATAGTTGATCCAAGAAGAATGAAGTCCTTGACAACTTCAATCTTTTCTCCATTGATAAGAATGTTGTTTCTTGGTCTAGTGGTGAGAATTTTTGTTTTCTTTATATTGAGATGAAGGCTGTGCTCTTTGATCTTCATCAGTAAATGTTTTAAGTCCTTTTCACTTTCAGCAAGCAAGTTTGTATTATCTGCATATCGCAGATTGTTAATAATGAGTCTTCCTCCAATCCTGATTCCACATTTTTCTTCACAGATCCTACATAAAATGTGTTAGAATGTGTTAAAATTAGTTATAATTTTAAAACTGGAAAGGGTCATATGCAGACTATCTAGTCCTCTAATTTTCTTGAAATAGTTTTGTCTGGAGAGCTTGAAGTAACTGGAATAAGGTCGCATTGCTGAGCGAAGGGTTAGATCCTTGGAATTTATCCCATGAATGGGGCGTGAATATATACCAGTCATCGAGGGTTAAATCCTCTGCCAGTATCCCACATACCAAAAAGAAAATCTGTTGCTGTCAACTCAATTCTGAATTTCAACTCATGGGAGGTCATGTATTAGAAAGTAGAGCCGTGCCTTAATGTTTTCTTGACTGTAATCCTTACTGAAGCAGATCACCAGGTTGCATTACTTCTCTTGTATCCTTGGGTGGGTCCAAACTGCAGTTTTACAATGAGTTGCTGTTGTTAAGTGCCTTTGAGTTTGTTCCCACTCTCAGTGACCCAAAATAGGGTTTCCAAAGAGCGGCTGGTGGGTTTGAACCACCAAACTTTTGGTTAGCAACTCAGTGCGTATCCTACATCGCCACACCAGGACCTCACAATTAGTGGTGGTGGTTATGTGCTGTGGAGTTGGTTCCGATTTATAGTGACCCTGTACAGGGTTTCCAAGGCTGTAAATCTTTACGGGAGCAGAAAGCCTCATCTTTCTCCCAAGGAACAGCTGGTAGTTTCGAACTGCTGGAGAGTATAGATCAAATTATTTGAGCCACCGTGAGACTTGCTCTTCCATAAGCACGTGGGACACCCGCCATCCCTTTCAGCCTCAAAGTCATGTGATTTTTTTTTTTTTTGGATGCGACTTTATCCAGACTTACTGCTTTGAGTCTGTAGCTCTCGCTAATGATGATACTCCATTTTAGAAACAGGAGTTGCTCTGTAAGGTGTCTCATGTTGAATACTATTTTGACTCTTCTAGAAAGACACTTAGGTGCCTTTGGCTGTATTTCTTTTCCAGCGTGCAATAAATCTGGGTGTTAAAAGTGGTTTCATTGCTTCATCATGGAATTTTATAATGAATATAATATTGTGAGTGCCTGACTACTTACTTTGATTTTTTTTTTTTTCTGGAACACTTAACTTTGGAGAGGGATATGAAGCAAAGCTGCCCACTTTATTTTATACTAACCACAGAATCAACAAACTGATGCAGCACTGGAGGCACTCACTCATCCATGTCAAGAAATTTAGAAGACAACTACCTAGCCAACTGACTGGAAAAGTATTTGTGCCCATTCCTAAGAGAGGTGACCCAACAGAATGTGGAAATCATAGAACAATATCATTGTTATCCCATGTGAGTAAAGTTTTACTAAAGATAATTCAGAAATGGCTGCAACCATGCATTGACCAAGAACTTCCAAAGGTTCAAGCCGGATTCAGAAGAGCATGTGGAATGAGGGATATCATTGCTGATGTCAGATGGATCTTGGCTGAAAGCAGAGAATACCAGAAAGATGTTTACCTGTGCTTTATTGACTATGCAAAGAGTTTTGATTGTGTGAATCATGACAAGCTATGGACAATACTGTGGAAAATGAATGTTCCAGAACATGTAATTGTGCTCATGAGGAACCTGTACATAGACCAAAAGACAGTTGTTCAAACAGAACAAGTGAACACCAGATGGTTTAAAATTAGGAAAGGTGTGTTCCAGTATTGTATTCTTTCACCATACTTAATATGTATCCTGAGAAAAAAATCTGAGAAACTGGATTGTATAAAGAAAAATGTGTCATTAGTTTTGGAGAAAGACTCACTAACAACCTACAATATGCAAATTACACAACCTTGGTTGTTGAAAGTAAATAGGACTTAAAATACTTACTGATGATGATCAAAGACCACAGCCTTTGATACGAATTGCATCTCGATGTAAAGAAAACAAAAATCCTTAGCACTGGACCAATAAATAACATCCATAGAAATGGAGGCAAGATTGACATTTTCAAAGACTTCATTTTGCTCAGATCTACCAGCAACACTCATGGAAGAGCAGTCAAGAAATCAAACAACATATTGTATTGGGCAGATCTGCTGCACAAGACCTCGTTAAAGTGTTCAAGAGCAAAGATGTCAGTTTGAGGACTAAGGTGCACCTGACCCAAGACATGGTATTTTCAATAACCTCATATGCATGCAAAGGTTGGACAGTGAATAAGGACGATTGTTCTTCTAAAAGAACAAACAGATCTGTGTTGGAAGAAGTGCAGCCAGAGTTCTTTCTAATTGGAAGCCAGAATGGCCAAACTTCATCTTTCTTACTTTAGACATACTATTAAGCGGGACTAATCACTGAAGAAGGATATCATGTTTAATAAGGTGACGGTCAGAGAAAAACAGGAAAACCCCCAACAAGATGGATTGGCACAGTGCCAGCAGTGATGGGCTCAGGTGTTCCATTGTGTTGTGCAAAGGGTCACTATGTGTCGGTGCTGACTCAATGGCACCTAACAACAACAACCACTGAATCACAAAATCGCCAGTTTTATTTTTGCTTTTTTCAAGGTTTTATTATGAACTGAGTAATAGTTTACGTGAGAGAACATTGGCTTTACACCATTGTTTCATTGCAATAATTAAAGTCGCCTCCGTGCATCATCATTCAACAATATTTGCTTCTGTACCCTTGTTTTTTGTTTTGTTTTATTGTTGTTGTTTTGGGAGGGCAGGGGCATGTACACACAAAAATAACCTCAGGAATATATAATAATTTAAACAACCAAAGGGCACATTCTGCAAGCCTGTCTCCTCTAGCCCCTCTCTTTCCATGAGTCCAGAGTCCTCAGCTGCTCTCTCTCTCTAAGTCCTCATCTCTGCCTCCATCTCTGGTGTTGCTGCTTCTCTGGATAGGGTCCTACATTCTATCTGTGCTCTATTCCCTTGATGGTCCTAGGGTACTCTGCTTCTGGACTGTAAGTTGAACTACTCCCCCGTTTTTATTAACAAAACTTCTACCCTTGGAGTTGTGACAGTTGCAATTAGTCATGATAATCAGCATTACTCTTTATTGAATTTCAAGAAGCCTATCCCCATCTTCTTTAACCAGACCTGTCTAGGTAAGATGAAAACTATTCAGTGGAGCCTCTACCCTCTCCTGCACACTTTTTTTTTTTTCTTTTCTAAATTTTATTCATTTTTTGTTGTTGTTCTTGAGGACATACACAGCAAAACATACACCAATTCAATAGTTTCTACAATTACAGTTTAGTGACATAAATCATAATCTCAGCTGTGCAAACATTTCACCTCCTTTTCTGAGTTGTTCCTCCCGATTAACATATATTCATTGTCTCTTAAGGTTTTCATTTAATCTGCTGTCAATTTTATCACACATACATAGTTCTTAGATGAGCACAAGACAGACCTTTTTTCCCCCCACTAGTTAGGTATAACTATTGTTCAATTTTAAGAAGATTTCAGGGAATATTTTTGGATTAAGTAAGGTTTAAAGATTATCTCTGGGCAATGGTTTCAGAGGTTCATCTACACTCCAGGGCTTCAGAAAGTCTAGAGTCCATGAGCATTTGAACTTATTTTCTTTACTTCTTCCCTTTTGATCTTTGATCAAAAGGCTCAGTAAGGTGACCAGGCACTATCCATTTCTTCTGGTCTCATGACAAAAGAGGGAGTTGTTCATGGTTCCCCACACACTTAAACTAAACTGCCTTTTGAAAACTTGTAAGCCAGTCACTTCATGTCTCTATCGCCCTCTCATTTTAGGAAGCCAATGTCTAAGTT
>NW_006408540.1:17630126-17631938 GCF_000296735.1 Chrysochloris asiatica | reverse complement strand
AAAAAAAAAGAATGTCCACACTTTTATCTCCAAGGATGGGTCAGATGTTCCTGGTGGCTCTGATCCTTCCCCTGCTCTGTCTCACCAAAGATGGCTATTCCAGGGGCCGCTGAGGCTGGTCGATCAGAAAAAATTAGTTTTCTTGCTTCTGCTACAAATTCCACTGGCTGTAAGCCTACAAACTTTCTAAATATTCCTTTATATATAGTTCAGGGTTCTGGGACCATCCCCTGAGCCTGTTTTGTCCAATATTCTGTGTTGTTGCTGATGGAGGTTTACACTGCACTTCTCCCTAATCTGCCATTAAGCCCGTCCTCTAGCCAGTTTTGTTTTAAAGCTTAATTTTTTCCCCATAAAATTTATTTTGTTATATAAAAGCAAGTAATATTGAAGAATACAAAAAGGAAATAAAAGGTTTCTCAGTCTCTCTGTAACATATACGTTCACATACGCACCATATACATAACATTCTTTAAAAAAATATGAAATCTTGCTGTACGTACTGTTTTGTAATCTGTTAATTTTTCTAAGAGCATGTGGTAGGCATCTTTCCATGTCAGCAAACACACCCTCTCTTCAGATTTGTAACAAATCTAGTGCAAACAACCTTTGTAAAGTGTCAAAAATCAAAGATGTCACTTTGAGGATTAAGGTCCATCTGACCCAAGCCATGGTATTTTTAGTCATTTCGTATGCTTGCAAAAACTGGGCAATGAATAAGAAAGACTGAATAAGAATTGATACATCTGAATTGGGGTATTGGGAAAGAATATGGAAGGAGCTCTGGTAGTGTAGTGGTAAATTGGGCTGTTAATCTCATGGTCAGCAGTTCTAAAGTACCAGTGGTTCTGTGGGAGAAAGATGTGGATTTTTGCTCCATAAAGATTTACAGCCTCGGAAACCCTATGCAAGTTCGCTATCTATGAGTTGGAACAGACTGATGGCACATAATTCATAATTCATCTGAGGTTATGTAACCAAGGAAATACCATTTTTTGAGTGGATGTTTATTGTATCCCTATCCAACTACATGTATAGGAAGCTCAGAGGAGTGCTGTTCCAAAAGAGCAGCGATAATGGCTGCAGAGGACGCAGCTCAGAGCCCTAGAGTGAAGTAGTGGAGTTTATGCTAGGCTTAGTGATAGACATTTGAGTTGTGTGCAGTTTTGTACTCTAAAAATCATTGCTGCTTTAAGCCAACTTATATGTGCTACATTTTATACTTTGGGTAAATGCTTATTAGCAGAATTGTTAGACCATAAGCTAGGCCCATCTTACATTTTAATAGTGATAAGGCATCAACGTGATAAAAGTACACTTTGGACATTTATCCATTGAAATCACTCAACTGCAAGTTGTGAGATCCCCGCCATCCCCCCTCCCCCACCACCTTTTTTAGCTTAAGAGTTAAAGCAGACTTTTATGTGTTGCAATATCTCTAAGCAGGAGAAATTTGAAATAGCATTATTAGAGGTTAATCCAAACTTCTGTGGTACAAAAATGACCTAGCAATTGCAAATATAATGCGTGGTGGATTCCGGCCCAAACATAGATGGGGCCCCTTTGGGTGCCACCTGTGTCATGCTGTTTGCATGTGCTTCACAGTCACTCTGTTGCTGGTCTCCTCAGCAGTTCAGTATGTAATACACAGACTCAACTAAAATCCATTATTGTCAAGTTGCTTCCAATTCATAGTGACTCTATAGGACAGCCTAGAACTGCTCCATAGGGTTTCCAAGGCTGTAATCTTTACAAAAGCAGACTGTCACATAATTCTGCCATGGAGTTGCTAGTAGGTTTGAACTGCTAACC
>NW_006408540.1:17628794-17629446 GCF_000296735.1 Chrysochloris asiatica | reverse complement strand
TGGTGATAAGAAGAAGAAGAAACCACCAAAGCTCAGAGAGTTTAATTTGTCATTTGTTATACCTGGTCAGTAGAAGAAACCAGAATTTTTTACCTTTTTTTTTTTCATCTTGTGCTCCAGTGTGCTGTTTCCTCCCCAAAGTATAAATGACTAACAACATAATTATTTTATTTTAACTGATGATACAAAAGAAAAAGTGTAATAGCTAATACTGAAATGGTGAGATGAAACAGACAGGATTGACCTGAGATTTGTAAAAGATAAACATCACTGAAAGTATACATAGGCCAAACAAGGTGTTCAATTTAGACAGAATGCAAGGAATTTTGATAAATAATGACAGAGGATGCAGGCTCATCTGTGGGAAATGACTCTGGAAGTTAGGAGCTTTCATAAACATGAGGCATGTGGAAAAAGGTCAAATGAAAAGTTAGACAAGATAATACTTGTATAACATGGGGGAAAGAAGTCATAACACTTAAGGGGACTCAGAACTTCTGTTAGTGCTGGTGGTAAAATTCAGGCAGTTATTGGTGAAGCTTCGATAACATATTTAATGTCAGTTTGTCATACTGTGGTGGCTTGTGAGTTGCTGTGACTCTGAAAGCTATGCCACTGGTATTTTAATTACCAGCAGGGTCACCCATGGTGG
>NW_006408540.1:17559651-17626697 GCF_000296735.1 Chrysochloris asiatica | reverse complement strand
TCAGAAAGATGTTTACCTGTACTTTATTGACTATGCAAAGGCTTTGATTGTGTGGCTTATGTCAAGATATGGACAACATTGCGAAGTCCAAGTATTCCAGAACACTTAATTGTGCTCATGAGGAATCTCTACATGGACCAAGAAGCAGTTGTTCGAACAGAACATGGGAACACTGAATGGTCTAAAATTAAGAAAGGTGTGTGACAAGGTTGTAGTTTTTCACCATAATTATTCAACCTGTATGCTGAGGAAATCATCTGAGAAGCTGGGTTCTATGAAGAAAATCGTGGCATCAGAATTGGAGGAAGACTCATTAACAACCTGCGATATGCAGATGATAACAACCTTGCTTGCTGAAAGTGAAGAGGACTTAAAACATATAATGATGATGATCAAAGAGCACAGCCTTTGGTATGGATTACATCTGAATGTCAAGAAAACAAAAATCCTCACCACTGGACCAATAAACAACATTCTTATCAGCGGAGAAAAGATTAAAGTAGTCAAGGACTTCATTCTTCTTTGATCAACTATCAACACTCATGGAAGCAGCAGTCAGGAAATCAAATGACATATTACATTAGGCAAATCTGCTGCACACGACCTTTTTAAAGTGTTGAAGAGCAAAGATGTCAGCTTGAAGATTTAGGTGCGCCTGGCCCAAGCCATGATATTTTCAATAATTTCATATGCATGCGAAAGCTGGACAGTGAATAAGGAAGACCGTAGAAAAATTGATGCCTTTGAGTTAGGGTGTTGGAGGAGAATATTGAAAAAACCAATAGATCTGTTTTGGAAGAAGAGCAGCCAGAGCACTCCTTGGAGGCCAAGATGGCCAAACTTCGTCTCTCATACTTTGGACATATTGTCAGGAAGGACCAGTCTCTGGAGAAGGATGACAATTTGTTTATAGCAATGCTTTTTTATTTACCATGTTTGCTAAGGTGGAGAGGGTCAGAGAAAAAGAAGATGATCCCTATAGAGATGGATTGGCCAAGTGGCAGCATCGATGGACTCAAGCGTGGAAACAGTAATGAGGTTGGCCCAAGATCGGGCAGTATTTCATTCTGCTGTGCATAGGGTCGCTATGAGTCGATACCAACTAGATGGTCCGTAATAACCACCACAACAACAAGTGTATACATGAAGACTGTTGAGATGATGAATAGGTGAGGGTAAGTACTTGACCACAAGGTTGATTTGGACTGCAAGATTTGCTTCTTGAAATCCACCAGCCTCTCTTCAGAAACTCTACACAGGGTCGCTAGGTATCGGAAGCGACACGCTGGCACTTACCAACAATATACTTTCCACAAGCAGTTCTGGTGGTGTAGTGGGGTATGTGTTGGGCTGCTCTGCATGAAAAAGATGGGACTTTCTGCTCCTGTAAAGATTTACAGGCTCAGAAACCTACACAGGGACGTTATGAGTAGGACCCAACCCCATGGCTTATAACCACTACCATAGACTTACTACAGTTTAAAATGGCTTAAAAATAAAATAGCATGCTTTAAAGCTCTAAATATGGTAAAGAGTTGTAAATAATTGTTAAATTAGAAATATTTGTCATGGAGACATAACTTCCTTGACAGAAAATGTTATTACTAAGTAGAGATTTGGTAGAGTTTTCGAGATGACTGAACTTGGCTGCTATGTTTATTTGGGTTCAGAATGCTAAATGGATATGGATCAATCAAGTCAGACAATATCCTAATCAAGAAGGAAAAAGGGGCAATTTGTAAAAGAAAGCATGTTTTGTCAGATGGAAAATTCATTTATACCCAAAAAGAGACTGTTAGTGTGTAGAGCATTTAGTGAAGGAAGTAAATGGCAGTCAAAGGCCCCAACTCTCTTACTCTCTCTGTCTCCACCCCTCCCTACCCCTGCCCTTTAATTGTTGAATGCCACATGGAGCTGGAGGGTACTGACAGATTGAGTGGTCCTAGCGAGTCTCCTATTGCATCTGGCAGCAAGTGTATTGCTCTCCTCGGGCTCCTGCCAGCTGTTATGCACTGCCCGTGTTTGTGGTGTCTGCCAGTGGACAACTGATTAAGAGCCATGGGGAGAGCACAGGGCTTTGGCAAGGGCCCAGCTGTTTATGGCAGACCCTGCTCACTGTAAGTGCTTTGGTGGGAGCTAAGTGGATTCTTTCCCACTGATGCTTTAATGAGCCCGTTACAGAATATCTCTACAGTATCTCCTTTGTCACCTTTATTGGGAATTGCCTCTATTGCCCAACTGCACTGATGATTAGAAACTTTCTTTTAATGTGAAATCTTAACTTTTCTTTTCTTGGCTAGAGGCATTTGCCTCCTGCCCTATTTGGCAATTGCTGGGAGTCACTGTGAGTACTGGTGATGTTATTGGCTGAGGAGTCAAACAGAAGCTGTATAAAGTTTGTCTCTTTGCATATTTCAAGGCAGAGCTTCTAGTCCTAGGGTTAAGACCCCAGAGATAGTGACTAGGAATGTCATGGAGCACTCCATCCATGAATGGCTTCTGATGCCCTTTGGAGGTAGCCGCATCTCTGTGTTGAAAATTTGCTTGCAAACTTCCAGTGTTTCAAATTGGTGCTCACCTCTCTTTACTTTCACAATCTTAGCATGAAATATTTAGTAGTCTAGGAAAGCTAAATTAATGGTGAGTCAAAGTAATTAAGGCAAAGTAGATAATCTCCAAGGTTCTCATTCCCCGTGAAACTAATTTCATATCTTATCCTTCATGTGTTAAAAATAGTTCTTTGCTCATTCAAGATGCCCGTGCTCTGTGTTGGTGAAGTACACTTCAGTTGTATTGAAAGGATGCAGATTAGAGAGTTATTTTCAATTGGGTTTTTTTTTTAAAGACATTCATTTTGGCACTCCTAGAGCATGAATCTCTTTGGGTGAACCGAGAGTTAGATACAGCTGCAGCCGGGCAGATGACGGGCCAACTAGCTTATGAGAATTTGCAGCTGGGACATGGTTTCAGGGAGAACTCACAGTCTTCATCTTCCTGTCCAATGATGAGATTAATTAACTTTTTTTTATAGGCCATAGCATGAAATCAACTCTGTCTACAAGTTTAGAAACAAGTTTAGTTCATTTTATCTCTTTTGACCAACGGGAACATTAGGACTTGAACGTAATTTTAGAATTGTGTGTCACCTTAACATAAAACAAAATGTAAATAATGGAACAATTGTGAGCTTGTGGGTTTTTGAATTCAGCGTACCAAAGCTATCTCTGTAATGTAACAGCAGCCAGGATACAGGTCTGAGAGGGTTCTGATGCTTTGGGCTACCTGCCTGGATATTATGCTTCCTCAAGCACATGCAACTGCATTGTTGCTGTTGTTTAAGTACCATAGAGTTGGTTCAGACTCATAGCGACCCTGCATAGGATTTTTGAAGAGCAGTTGGTGAGCTTGAACTGCCAACCTTGTGATTAGCAGTCCAGAGCTTATCCCATTGTTGTTGTTAAGTGCCATTGAGCTGGTTCAGACCCATAGTGACCCTATTAAGGTTTCCAAGGAGCAGCTGGTGAGCTTGAACCTCCAACCTTCCAGTTCAAATGGCTTTGCAGTCTGGCGCATTAACCCACAGTGCCACACCAGGACTCCAGTGCTGTGTTAGGATTTGTTACTGCTACGAGGGTGGTCATGATCAAATGAGAAAATACTCTATGTGTGATACAAGTGCATTTGGTTGGTAAGAAAGGGTAGCTGAAGAGAAATGTTTGACATGTAATCTTTAGGTACCTACAGCTGAAATACAAAATCATCATTGCCATTGCTCACCTTCCAATCCTTCTGTTATCTTTTTCTCTTCAAAGAGATTCCTCAACTCTTTTGTGCCCCCTGGACTTGCTCTTTCAGAGAAAAGGAGTTTTGCTTTAATAATGTTTTGAAATTGCCACCTCAGAGTGGAGTATGAAGTGTCCAATTTACATCATAGAGTGGAATCTGTGTGTAGTCATACATCCAAGTGAGAAAAATGTATCTAATGGGAAGAGAAGAACATGGAGAATGACTTTAATGATTCTCATGTTCTTAGATCTTTAACTCTAGTGTCACAGGTACACTTTTTGAATGTTCAGGTGTACCCTTTTGCTAAATCCTTAAGTGTTTTTGTTGTTGTTGTTGAGAAAATAAATACTGAATACTGAAATGAGTGTAGGCATGTGGTATGCAACATGGCTATGGCAAGCCATATTACTATATTTGTGTATTATGACCTTTGGATATTACCATCTTTATTATAATCATTAAAAACATTTATATAGTGTACTTAATGATGTGCAAAAGTGTCATCTCATCTTTTGATCATTTTAACTTCTGAATGAGTCTAGCAATGATCGTCATCCTTGCTTTAAAGGCAATGGAATTGATGTTTGGTGAAGTCAAATTGTCATTCTTCCCTTCATTGATTCATACTTTACTTGAAAAATATTAACTCAGTGCTTCCTAATGTTACAGCAGTTCTGAATATACACAGATAAGCTCCTGTTTGCCCTTGAGGAGCACACCGTCTGGATGAAGAGAAGGATGGGACTAGATAACTCACCTGTGTGATAGGCATTATGATGTAGATAGTTACACAGCATTGGAGGAATGTAAAGTGAGGTGTGATGAATTCTGACATGGGAACAGAGGTATCATTCATATGGGAGATGAGGATTAAGCCAGCCTCCAAAGGGTTTCCCCAGATAACAAAGGTCTTTCAAAGCAGAGATGCACAGGTACATGAGAATGAACCCTACACAGGTGTGTGGGGTTAAAATATGAAGTGACTGGTGCACCAAGAACATGCAGAGAATGCCGGCAGATGAAACTTGGTAAAGTTGAATATCCTGTAAATGACAGAGCTGGGAAGACACAGGATTTTCTGCTTCCTAGTTCATTGCTTACATTTGTGATTCCCGGCATAGTAAACCATGTGGTTGTCAGATTCAAAATGGCCAGTACCAGTCCATTTCAGCTCACTAATGCCTAAGATATCGATGTTTATTTGTTCCATTTCATTTGTTTCAATTTAACTAGATTTATACTTCATACATTCCATGTTCTGATTATTAATGGATGTTTACAGCTGTCTCTTCATTTTGAGCTGTGCCCCATCAGCAAATAAAGGTTCCGTGGGCTTTACTCCATTCCCATCATCATGGTCAACCCTACTTTGAGGAGGCAGCTCTTCCCCAGTGGCATTTTAAGTGCTTTCCAACCTGAGGGGCTTATTTTCTGGCACTATATCTGACAGTGTTTCTCTACTATTCATAAGGTTTCCAGTGACTAAATATTTGGAAGTAGTTCCTCACTCCTTCTTCCTAGTCTGTCTTCATCTAGAAGCTCGTCTGAAACCTGTCTACCATGGGTCACCCTGATTTAACATACTGGTGGCATAGCTGACAGACAAGTGGTATTGCATTAGGCAAATCTGCTGCACAAGAACTTTTTAAAGTCTTGAAGAGCAAAGATGTCAGCTTGAGGACTAAGGTGCGTCTGACCCAAGTCATGGTATTTTCAATAACCTCATATGCGTGCGAAAGCTGGACAGTGAGTAAGGAAGACCATAGAAGAATTGGTGCTTTTGAGTTATGGTGTTGGAGGAGAACAAACATCTGTGTTGGAAGAAGTGCAGCCAGGGTGCTCCTTGGAGGCCAAGATGGCCAAACTTTGTCTCTCATACTTTGGACATATTGTCAGGAGGGACCAGTTGCTGGAGAAGGATATCATGTTTGGTAAGATGGAGGGTCAGAGAAAAGAGGAAGATCCCTAGCGAGATGGATTGGGAAAGTGGCAGCATCAGTGGGCTTAAACATGGCAACAGTTGTGAGGTTGGCCCAGGACCGTGCAGTGTTTCATTCTGTTGTGCATAAGGTCTCTATGAGTGGAACTGACTCGATGGCACCTAACAACAACAACAAATTTATTGCTTCATTCTTACACTAAGTTCCTTGTTGATGTTTTTTTTTTTAAATTTTTACATACATCATTGTTACTGTTAGGTGCTATTGAGTTGGTTTGGACTCACAGTGACTTGTGAAGTCTTGTGCAATTATTGCCATGCTTGAGTTCATTGTTGCAGCCACTATGTTGAACCATCTTGTTGAAGCACTTTCTCTTTTTCCTGACTCTTGACCAGGCATGATGACCTGCTCCAGGAACCGATTCTTCCTGTTAGTATATCTAAAGTAGTAGAGATGAAGTCTCGCCATCCTCTCTGCTAAGGAACATTCTGGCTGTACTTCTTCCAAGAGTATTTGTTCATTCTTTTGGCAGTCCATAGATTTTCAATATTCTTTGCCAACACCATATTTCAAAAGCATCCATTTTTTTCTGTGGTCTTCATTATTCATTGAAGAGTTTGCGCATGAATGTAAGACTGTAAGGCAATTGAAAATACCATGACTTGGGTCAGACACACCTTAGGCCTCAAGGTGACATCTTTGTTTTTTGTTTTAACATTTTTGTTGTTTTGCAGCAGATTTGTCCAATGCAGTATGTTATTTTATTTGACTGTTGTTTCTTTGGGCAGTGATTGTGAATCCAAGTAAAATGAAATCTTTGATAACTTCAGTCTTTTCACCGCTTACCGTGATGTTGCTTATTGGTCCACTTGTGAGGATTTTTGTCCAATTACATTGAGTTGTAATCCATATTGAAGGATGGAGCCTTTGCTCTTCATCAGTAAGTGTTTCAAGTTCTCTTTGATTTCAGCGAGGTTGTGTTATCTCCATTATACAAGTTGTTAGTGAGTCTTCCTCCAAATTTGATGCCATAGTCTTCTTCATATAGACCGGCTTCTTAGATTATTTGCTCAGCATACAAATCAAGTAAGTATGGTGAAAAGATAACCCTGATGAACACCTTTCTTGATTTTATTTTTAGCTTTTCATTGTGAATTGAGTGAAGGTTTATAGACAAGATCATCAGCTTTACATTCAACAAATCATACCCTTTGCTTCATCTCATTTATTCAATCCCTGCCATGCAACGACAGTTATCCTGCTTCCTCTCTGTGGGTTCTATTCCTTTACCCTTCCTATCCCTTCTCAGCTTAATCCTTAGGAAAACTTTGCCCTTTTGATTTTTGAATGATTGACCATTCCATGGTGAGCTACCTTCCTAGTGTTATTGTCTGACCCTATATCTATTGCTTGACTGAAAATTGGGCTACAAGAGTGAGTTCCTTTTCAGACCTGAAGGGTGGCTGAGAACCATAATCTCAGATTCTTACAATCTCCTTCTGATCAGTAAACCAAGTCTTTTTTTATAAAAAAAAAATAATAATTTTGAGTTTTGTTGCACATTTTCTTCCACTGTATCTGGGACTCTCTAATGTGATCCCACTCCGAGCAGTTGGTAGTGGTAGCTGGGTACTGCCTAGTTCTGATCTTAGAGTTATGGAGACTGATGTTCACATGTTTTGTTAGTCCACTGGACTAATCGATTTCAAGCATTGTCAATTCTTGTCCTTTTAAAATAAAATTTATTGTGAATTGAGTGATAGTTTATGAGGGAGAACACTGGTTTTACACTCATAGTTTCATTAGAATGATTACAATCCCTTCCATGCATCATCATTCAACATTATTTTACTTCTATTCCTTCAGTTGTTGTTTTTTCTTTTTGGATGTACACTAAACCACTCAGGAATATATAATCATTTAAACAACCAAAGGGCACATTCTGCATGCCTGCGTCCTGGCCGCCAGCACACAGCCTTTCTCTTTCCATGAGTCTAGAGTCCTCAGCTGCTTTCTCTCTCCATGTCCTCATCTCTGCTTCCATCTTTGGTGTCACTGCTTCTCTGGATAGGGACCCACATTCCGCTCATGCTCTTCTCCTCGATGGTCCTAGGGTCCTCTGTTCCTGAACTGTAAGATTAACTATTCCCCTCTTTTTGTTATAAAAGTTCTACCTTAACAGTTGTGATCATAGCAATTCATCATGATAACAATGTCTCACTATTGAATCATAAGAATCTTATCCCCATCTCTTTTCACCAGTCAAGATGAACACTATTCAGTGGGGATTCCACTGTACAGTCTGTAACTAAACTCCCTCTTGAAAACTTGTAATTCAGACACTTTGGGCCTTTATAGGTTTAGCCCCCCTCTTAGGTAGCCAGTGTCTAAGCTGCCTGTCCCTATCAACCCTTTGTACAGAAGGGATAGGATAGATCCTTGATGTGAAGACTCCTTCCTTCTCAGGTGGTGTTTTGAGCTATTATATCCATAAGTATAGGTCAAGTTCATCAAATTGTAGCAATTTACACTTGTTTCGTTTCCTTTATCAAAAATGTTTTATCTTCCTCTAGTCGAGTTCTGATCATCAAGCCATCAAAGCTAGGTCAAATGGGTATTACCTGCAAGCGTGGGCATTCTTGTGTGTCTCCCCTCACTGCATGTCAGCTGGATGCTTCAATCTGAACTCTAACCCTCTGTGGCTGTGGCATTGTCAATTCTTGTCACTGTTCTTTCTTCCCCACATGGAGAGGCTAATAGTTGCACCTTAGATGGCTGCTCACAAGCTTTCAAGATCCCAGATGACATTCACCCAAGTAGGCTGTAGAACATTGTTTTGGTGGACCATGGTATGCCAATTTGTCATGGTGTCCCCTGAGACGATGGTCCTGAGTCCCCACACCCATCAACCCATTGCCTTAAGATGATTGGTAATATCTAGGAAGTTTTTGTTTCTTGATTTTACAAATTTTACAAGATTCTACAATCTTGATCATACAGTGTCTCTTGTTCTTTTTGAACAACTGCCTCTTAGTCTATATACAGGTTTTGCCTGAGCACAATTAAGTGTTCTAGATCCATAATTTGTTATGATCCACATAGCTGAATGTCTTTACATAGTCAATAAAACACAGGTAAACATCCTTCCAGTAGTTTCTGCATTCAGAGGGGATCATTCGGATACCAGCAATGATATCCCCTTTTCCATCTCTTCTTTTGGTCTGTCTTGAATTTCTGGCAGTTTCTTGCCAATAATGCTGTAACTGTTTTTGACTTATTTTTATCATAATTTTCAGGATCCCTGGTGGCACAGTGGTTAAGTGCTTGGCTGCTAACTGAAAGGCTGGCAGTTCTAATATATGAGCAGCTCCAGTGAAGATGGATTGGCAGTCAGCTTCTGTAAAGATTACAGCCTTGAAAACCCTATGGGGCAGTTCTACTTGCCTATAGGTTTGCTGTGTATGTAGGGATTGACTTAGGGCAATGGGTTTGATTTTTGGTTTAGCTTAAGTAATCTTACTTGTGGCACATCATAAACTATCAATACCCTCTATCCTACTGTGGACTCGTGGTATGGCACTATAGAAGCAGCACTGGACTTCAAATGAAAAGATCAACAGTTCAAACCCACTATCCGCTCCTCAGAAACCCTATATGGGGTTGCTATTGTAATCAGCTCGATGGCATGTAACAACAACAATTCAAGCCTGGCTTCCCAGGGTGGTACAAAGCTTAAGCACTCGGCAGCCAACTGAAGAGTAGGAGGCTCAAGTCAATCCAGAGGTATCAGAAGGAAGTCTTAGTGACCTGCATCTGAAAATCACTGTGGCCCAGTGAAAACTTAGGGACCAGTTTTACTGTGACACCCATGGTGTCACCATCTGTCAGAATAGACTCAATAGTAATTGGTTTGGGCCTTTTTGATTTCATTTCATGCAAGTTGTATTAAAGAGTACGTAATCGAGATTCATTTGACAAGGTTATCCCATTTAGCTAGAGATGTAGCTTATACGAGGGGGCTTCTAAAAATTCATGGATGACTCCATTATCTGTTAATTCCATCAACTTAAAAAAATGTTTTATTGTGAATTGAGTGAAAGTTTACAGAAAAGATAATTAGTTATACATTCAACAAAGCATATGTGTTGTTTCATCTCAAAAATGGAAATCCCGTCCATGTAATAGCAGTTATCCACTTCCACACTATGGTCCCTGTTTGCATTTCACCCTCCTTCCCATCCTCTCTCAACTTGGTCCTTAGATCTTGAATGATTGGCCATTCCATGGTGAACATACCTTACTATAGTGTTGTTCCCATATATACCTATCTACTGTTTCTGTGAGAATTGGACCATGAGGGTGAACTTCTTTCCAGACCTGAAGGGTAGTCGAAGGCCATAGTCTTGGATCCTTCCAGTCTCTTTCTGACCAGTAAATCTGATTGTTGTTTTTTTTTAAAATTATTTTGAATTTTGCTCCACATTTTCTCCCACTCTGTCCAGGACCTTCAAATGTGATCTCTTTTAGAGCAGTTGGTAATGGTAGCCGAGAGTCATCTAGTTCTTCTGATATGAAAGTTGTGGTGATTGATGCTCACCTGCTCCCTTGGCCTATGGACTCGTTATTGTAAGCATCTTCAATTTTTTCACTCTTCTTTCTTTGCACATGAAGAGACCAATAGTTGCATCTTAGATGGCAGCTCATGAATTTTTAAGATCCCAGTCGCTACTCACCAAAGTAGGATGTAGAACATTGTCTTTGTGGACTATGTTATTTCTGTTGATCACTGCGTCCACTGAGACTGGTCCTGAGCCCCCATGCCCAATAATTCATTGCCATAAGATGTTTGATAATATCTAAAAAGTTTCATCATTTTGTCCCCTGTATGCTCCACCACATTCATAAGAGTGTTTGCAATAAAGGTAAATGGTGGTGGTGGTGGTATGCCACTGGAGTCAGTTCTGACTCATAGAGAGCCCACATAGGGTTTCCAAGGCTGTAGTCTTTACAGGAGCAGAAAGCCTCAGCTTTATCCCAAGGAGTGGCTGGTAATTTCGAACTGATGACCTTAAGATTAGCAGCCCGATTCAAAACCACTACGCTACCAGAGTGCCTTGTAAAGGTAAATACCCATATACAAATATCCTCTTTCAAACCCTTCTATATTTGTGGTATACTCCCAATCTCACTTACATATATAATAGTTTAGCCTGTCTGTCTGTCCATGTATCTAAATGCAGAACACTGTGGTTCTAGGGTTGTGTATATAACATTGTTTACCTCTATCCCTTTAACCTTTGCATACCTCCCTATGTCTTCACCTGTCTTTGTCATTCTTTTGCCATCCTCATTCTTCTAGTATATTGTCCTCCCTGTCACCGAGTTAATGCGTGTGTCTACTTTCTAGACAGTAAATTACTTTCCCTACCCAAAGAATGTTTATTTTAGCATGAAAACCTTTTTGTTGAGCTTTTATAATAGTGGTCTCATACAATATTTGTCCTTTTGTGATTGGCTAATTTCACTCAGCATGATGTCCTCCTAGCTCATCCAAATTATGAGGTGTTTCACAGATTTATCATTATTCTTCACCATTCTTAGTATTCCATTGTGTGTATGTACCTAAGTTTGGTTATCCATCCTTCCGTTGATCAGCATTGAGGATGTCTCCTTCTTTCTACTATTGTGAACAGTGCCGCAGTGAACACTGGTGTGGATGCATCTACTCATCATGGCTCTTATTTCTTGTGGATAGATACACCGAGTAGAAGGATTACTGGGTCGTATGGTATTTCTATTCCCAACTTCCTGAGGAAGCATCATACCATTTTCCACAGTGGTTGCACCATTTTACAGTCCCACAGCAATGTTCCCCTGCCAGCATTTGTTTGTTTTCTGTTTTTTTTCTGAACTTTAATGGGAGGGTGGGATGATATCTCATTGTTGTTTTGATCTGCATCTCTCCAGTGACTAGTGATTGCAAACATTTCTTCATATATTTGTTGACCACCTGAATACCTTTTTGATAAAATGTTTGTTCATGTCCTTGGCCCATTTTTAAATTGGGTTGTTTATCTTTGTTTTGTAGAGGTGTAGTTTTCTAAAAATCTTAGAGATTAGTCCCTTGTCTGATGTGTCACTGCAAAAAAAATTTTTCCCAGTCTCTGGACTCTCGTTTTACTCTTTTGGCTGAATCTTTTGATATATATAAGCATCTAATTTTTAGGAAGTTTCAGTTATCTATTTTATCTTCTACTGTTTGTGTGCTTCTAGTTATGTTTGACAGTGTATTAATGCTATTTGCATGAACTTTTTGAAGCTTCCTCATATTTTGGCCAATGTGTTGATCTGAGTATGTGTGCCTGTGGATTAGGTAAGGTGAAATGGCTGGGACTGAGCCCCGGGTGTCCTAAGGTATGTATTCTGGAAGGTGAAGCCAATGCCAATTCATCACCTACAAACAGGTGCACCCTACTACATGGCCTTAGCCATACTCTCTCCGGTTATGTATATTTGACACTTGGAAATCTAAAAGCTTCAGCAGTTATTCTGAAGGGAATGGTGATCCTTAAGCTATTTCTCTTGGTTGAAAATGCCCTTTTTTTTTTTTTTTTTCCCTCCACAGAGCTGACAAAGTGTTAGAAATAACTGAAACGACTTGAAGAAGGAGGGTACAGTGGAGGTAAGGCATATTAACTGTTGACTGATCTTACTGCTTGACAGCAGGCAGTTTTGTTAGATTTTGTCCACTGTATATGGTAAAAAGAACCAACTTTCCATTTTTTTTTCTTTTTTGAGAGCCATGATGTTATCTCAGTAATTGAAAATAATCTTCTAAAGTTGCTCTTTAACTCGATTTACACAATCCCCTTTCAAATCAGCTGTTATCTGTCCTTGCATTTCACAGTAAATGTTGCTGTCTACCCAGCCCCCGCTAACAAGAAGACCAAGTGTAACTCCTTTCATGAGATGAAATAAAGTGTTTCTATTGTAGTCATCCTGGCTACTGGTTGGGCTGCTACAAGTGGGCTACTTTCTCAGCTTGGTTTATGAGACTGTTACATTGTCGAATATAAGGCCCTTTATTCAAGCTGTGCTTTCTTTCATAAATATCATCAAGAATTCTCTAACACTTCCAATTATTTTAGGATTTTTTTTATCCCCTAAAATGTTTTCAAAGATATTGCCACGTTAGGAGCTGGGGTTTGGGAGAGGTTGATTTTTGGAATTTTTTTCTTTTCCAGCTGTCTGGGGTGACACTTGAAATGCACGTATTACATGTTTACATCTTCACTGACCTCATTTTGGCAAAATTAGAATGAACACTTGCCTATTGAGCTGCAGTAGGCAGGTTTTAAATAGATGTTTTATGACAGTGGTGAGAGAGGTAAACATTGAAATGTGCTACCAGGGAATGTTGTGAAACACTATGGAATCTCCTTTGGAATTCTTCTAGAATAGAACAAATTCTCACGTGTAGCTTCCTAATTCTTATTGAGTCATCTGTGATAATTTATGTAATTCTGTGTCTGGATAGTAGTCACATTTTAGATTTAAGTGGTGCATTACTGACCTACGAAAGGTGTTTGTTTGTTCTGTTGTTGCTGTTAGATGCCACTTAGTTCATTTTTGACTCATACCAACTCCATGTGACAGAGTAGGCCTCTCCCTGAGGGCTTTCTAGACTACAATCTCCAGGCAGATCACCAGGGCTTTCCTCCTGGGAGCTGCTGGATGGGATTGTACTAGCAGCCTTTTGGTTAGCAGCCAAGTGCTTAACTGTTACACCACTAGGGTTCTTTTGTTTGCTTCATGCTAGCAAATTTTTCAATTGCATTTTCTTTAAATTAAAATTACCAATTGTTTTTTCCTCAAGGAAAATTCCCATCAGTAGCCACAGAGAGAGGTGAAATCCCATTTCAGCTGGGGTATGGAATCAATCGAGTCTGTGCCTCTAGGTGCTCAGCAGATATTTGCAACTGGTATTTTGTCTAGTAAATAAAGCTTGAGGGACAAACTCAAGGTGAAGTTGGGGAGGGAATACACTGGCTGAGGAACTGGTTGGTTGTCAGTCTGCTTTTGCATTTAGTTCTCATGGCTCCACTCCATGATGTCAGTTGGATTAAGGCCAATTCTTCCATTTAACAAATGTGCAAGTTTCTTATGCATTTTAAGCTTAAGTGTCCTTGGGGGCAAAATAAAAGGGGCAGGGGTGGTAGACAAAATGACCCTTTTAGATTCTCAACAGTTTTGAAATGATGAATCCTGTGAAATCTGAAAAATGTCCTGTGTACCAACATAACAGTAGTAAAGAGACTGAATTTAAAAGCCGTAGTTAAATCACATTTTGCTCTTCTAGGCTACTCATAAGAATATCGAGAATTATCTGCATCATTTAAAATACTTTCCTTAAACACATTAATAGACATATAAATATCTACAAGTATTTCATAGCCTGCTTCACAGACATATATTGGTATATTTCCCCCCTTAAAATACCTTCTGGTTGTATGTAGTATATGCATTGTCTTATGGTAAACAGTAAGACAGTAAACATCTTGCCTATTTCTCACAGTTGGCTATCAACCATGCCTTTTCAGATTATAAACTTCCATCTGGTGAGAATGGATACCCTGGTTTACTTGTGGAGGAGGCAAAGGATTCAGTTTGTGGCCAGCTCAGCCCTTCTGTTTTCCTTTCTATGTGTTTTGACTAGTTCAGTGCTGACTGGTATTACCATATAAAACACATATGGGGGAGAGTCCTAGGGACTTACAGTTAAATTTTAATTCATGGTTAACGATACAAGTGAGAAAGTTGATGAGGAAGAAACTCAAAATCTGTTTGTTGAAATCAAGCATAATTTTCCCATCCCTAATAAACTCAAAAACCTTGGCACTCCTGCAGAAAAAATAAGAGCTCTTTACTCGCCCTTTTCCTCTGTCTTTGAGTAGGCTGCTGACAGCTGGAAGAGTAAAGGGGAGATTGGAAGGGAGGGATGGAGGCAGCAGGAACGGCTACATCTGTAGCTAACATTCATCCTAGAGCTCGGAGCAAAGAGCGCACTGTAGAAGGAGAGACCGAATCAGTAATGAAGTTTCAATTGCCCCTGAGCAGCTTTAATTTATGAGTTTCTCACTTAATCGAGATGCTGCCAGATGAATTCTTCAGACGTTTGCCAACACTGAGCTATCCCTCAAGACATATCTCAGCAGTCGTATCCATCACAGATACACCCATGCACATTAAACATTATCCTTCGACTTATACCAATAAGTCCAGTTTTATTCGACAAGTGATGAAGACTAAGTAAGAAAAAAAAAAAAAAAAAAGATGTGCACTAATTAAATTTGCAGGAGGAGCCTGCATGACCTACAGAAGGGCAAACTCAACAATTCTGTTTCATCATTTCTGCTCTGCTGCTGACTCCTTGGAACACTATAAAAGTTTATAAAAATATTTTACTAATTTAGACTGGAAAGGGACACAGCTTTTATTTAAAACAGTGAGAACATTGAACACTTTGAAAGAATTTGTACCTGCGGGATGTGGTATGAAAGCAGTTACAAATGAGGACAAGAGCAACCACTCACTGTCCGAGTAGTTGAATAACAAGGAGAGGCGGATCATCACAGAAAGACATTCATCTGAAAGCCAGCCAGTGTGATGCAGTGATGCTGGAAGACTTCCAAAGCTGAGGTGGGAAGGGGGACAGACATTGATATTTGTAACACACTAATACAAAGTCAATTCTTTGAAAGTGTCAGGATAAAAATACAGTGCCACAATGTTATAGAATGCAGTGAGTTTTCTCACTGTGCGAAAAGTGCTCTGAAAGTTGCTACATTTATCTGAAGTCACTACAAGGTGTTTTTCCAAAGGTGGTGAAGAAAGCCAAGGGATCTTTTTTTCTGCCTGGTGCTCTGGGCAGTGTAGGTTTTTGTGTAAAGATTTTTTTTTTTTTTTTGTACTGAAAGAAAAAATAAGCTTTTACTCATCTCTGAAGAACTTGCTTACTTTCTTTCCTTGAACTCAACTTTTCGATACCCAAGAGGAAAATTAGTATTTTGTGGTTATTTATGCTTTGTGAGTGCTGTTTTCTGGAAATCTAGCTAGGTCAGGAAGGCAGAAAATCTGATTTCTGTGACTTTGGGCAACTCAGTTAAAATCTTGGTGGTCTCTACTTCCCTCTCTAAGTGTTTGCTATTAATTACACAGCACTTGCCTTTTTCTATATCTCAGGAATTTGGGGGGAAATAAATGAAATAATAATAGTCTGTCAGAAAGGTTATGCTCTCTCTGGGGGGAAATGTTATATTATCATCATAGGCTCACTGCCAGTTTGTTTGTTTTTGCACTTCATTTCTCTGGGAAAAGATCCTAGGAGTAAAGTCAGGAAAACTTAAGTAAGTACCCCTTGTTAGGTGCCGTTGAGCTGCTCCTTGGGAGAAAGATGAGACTTTCTGCTCCCTAGAGGGTTAAAGCCTCAGACACTCTATACAGGTTCCATATGAGTCTGAACTGACGCCGTGGCGCTGGTACTTAACAACAACAATAAATCTTTATAGAAGCCAAGAGCTACTGGGTGGGCCCTACCCATTAGGTTAGTAATGCAGCACATAACCATTGTGTCTCCTTCTATACCCCTTGGCCCACTGAAAAAACTAACTACAAATCTTCTTCATTTGACATTCATTTTAGGCAGCAGGGTCTGTTGACTTTACATGTACACACCAGTACCTGGTTGTTTGGCATCTCTTGGTAATTTCCATTTTGACTCTAGTTTATAAAAATACAAAGAGGAGAAGAGCTTAGCTGATGACAGCATGCTGTGGACAAGTGCCCATGGAGTCCACAGGCTCTGAAGAACATGGTATTACCATGATGGGAATGCCTAGTGTAGGGGCAAACATGCTGACGTCCTCTCTGGCACTCAGGAAGGAGGTGGATGCACCACATGGGCAGACGTCATAAATGAGCACACAGGGCAAGTTCTGTTCCCCTCAGTACCATGTGAGTACATGGAATTGACCCTGGAAGGAATGTTCATTTTAAGCTGTTGTCGGTTTTAGTGCTGCAGGGTAGTATATATAAGGTAGCATTTCAGAAGGATTTCACTTTCTGAAGTTTTAAATTAAAAATTAGCACAGGGTGATACTGTCTTGCTTTCTAGACAGTACACTAAATCAGACCAAACTACTTCTTGACGGTGTCAAATACATGAAGTGTTTATTGTCATGATTTAAATGAGAAAAAAAAAAACAACTATATGTTTCATGGTATTTCATCATAGGAATTGTTGTTGATAATAACCTTTCAGAAAGGCCTAGATGCTTCTGCATCCTGTGATGGATTCTTATATGTCCTCTATAATTCCCATCTTTGCACCTTTTATGATAACTAAGTAATTATTTGACTCTCCTATGGTGCTGTAGGTTTATGTGCTGGATTGCCAAGTCAGTTTGATCCACAAGGTCGGCGGTTCAAACTCCTTGAAAGCCCTGTACAGGATGGCTGTGTTGGAACCAACTCGATGGCACTTAACAACAACAAAACAACTAGAATACTGGAGTCCTGGTGTGGCACTGTAGAATAAGCAATTGGATTTCTAACCACAAGGGTTGGTAGCTCAAAACCACTCCTTGGAAACCCTATACTGTATCGCTATGAATTGAAATGGACTCGACCTCACTTAATAACAACAACAACAATAGAATGCAAGTTTCATGAAGGCAGATTCGTAACCACTACACTACCAGAGCTCCTTACAGGGTTACTATTAGCTGGAACCAATACCAACAATAACAATGAAGAGACTTGGAATCCACTCATTGTTGATTTGGGTTTAGGTTTATTAGAATCCACACACTGAAGAAACCCCTTTTTATCATTTCAACATGATATAAGATACCATACCTATGGAAACCGTCCATCTGTATTTGTAAAATGCTTACCAGATAAATCTGTGTGGAGTTTGGATTGAGAACCTTCAACTTACAGCTAGCACTTGTATTTTGATCTGTGAAGTAGCAGTTTCTCTATCACTGGAATTAAGAAATAAAGGTGAGAAGATTGCTTATTTGGAATTATTGAGTTATTTCAGCATAGAATAAAGAATTGGGTGCGTTACCTAGTTGCCACTAAGTCAATGCTGACTCATGGTGATCCCATGTGTGTCAGAATAGAACTGTACTCTGTAGGGTTTTCAATGGCTGAATTTTGGAAGCAGATCACCAGGCCTTTCTTCCAAAGTGCATTTGCATGGACTTGGACCTGCAGACTTTTGTTAGCAGCAGCAGGATATCTTAACTGTTTGCACAACCTTGGGGCTACTAGATAAGTTAAATGAAGGTAATTCTAATGTTACTCTGAGATTTTGTGGCTCTTGGGGGATGCTTTTAAATCATATACCTTTTGATGTATTATACTCAATGACTTAAAATAGTGAGTGGTTATTATTGCTCACACATCTTATGAGTCAGTAACTAAGGTTCCACTGGGCAGATTTTCCTATTTTGGCTGGGCTTGACCACGCAGCTCTGGTCATGTGGCAGAGAGGCATGGACTGGCTAGTTTAGAGTGATCTCATGCATGTGTCTTTTGATTCATTGGCCATCTTCTGGGGTTGGAGGAATGAGGACTACAGAGCTCCCCCTGCCTGCAGCAGAGCAGGACAACTTGGTGACTGGGTAGGGCTCTGAGAAAAAGGTAATGAGGGCTCACAAGGCCTCTTGAGACTCAGGGTTAGAATAATACACCATCACTTCTCCTATATACAGTTAGTGAAAGCAAGTCAGAGAAGCAAAAAGGTATGGCTACAGAGAACAAGGCATTGAGTCATTAGTATTCTTATTCCATTTCATAACACATTGGAAATAAGTGTGTCTTAGTGGGAGTTTGAAAGTAAATCATCTGTATGTGTGTTAAGAAATTGGGCTAGTACTGGAGCCCGAATATTATCTAGCTTATTTAGGAATACTTTTAACATCAGTTCAAATCTACTGGTTGCTCTGTAGAAGAAGGATGAACCTATCTGCTCTGTTAATGATTTACAGCCTCGGAAACCCTATACAATGTCACTATGAGTTGGGACCAATTCAGTGGCTCACAACCACCACCACCTTTAACATGTGTAGGATGGCTTCTGCCTAAATCGGGAAGGGGCAGTTATAACTAGAGAAGGTTTTTCCTTATCGTCTATGCAATGTGAAGTGTCACCCAGGCTAGTTCTTGACCATCCACTTTCAGCTAAATTACTTCTGAGATAGCCCTAGAATTCTGCAGATCCTTACAGAGTGCTACACACCGGGGATAAGAAGAGGACTTCCAAGCCAGGGAGACAGATATACATAAAAATGGCACCTCCACATCTTTTCCTCAGACTCCTTACTCGTTAACCATTTTCCTTCATTTCCTCAACAACAGGGCCACAACTTGCATCCATTTTCCTTTCCTGAAAGTTGGAGCTTTGTTTGTGGACTGGGCTACCCCCTTTGTCCTTACTGTCTTGAGTATGGTGTTCTAGTTAGTGATTTCTCCATTTACTAGTTAACGCTTCATATTTTAGTAATAAACAATGGGAGGCAATTCAGTTTTCACACCGTAATTATTTTATGACTTTGATTGAAGGTCTGTCTCTGTAATGTTTTACCTAGTTTGCCAAAGAGCTCACCAAAAAGTAATCAAGACACCTTCTTTCTGTTTTACCTATTTGACAAATTATAAACCAATTACAAAATACTTTTTATTTTTATTTTTGCTGCATAAGCTATAGCAGAAAAGTTTAACAGAACATAAGGATAAGTAAAAAAACTTACCATAATCACCAAAATCTACAATATCACAGAAACCCTTAATAAACAACAACAGCAAACATATATGAAGTTATTGTGTTTGTACATGTCCTCTGTCTAGGTCTATACACTTCAGAAGTCATTGTGGTTGTACATATCTTCCATCTAGGCTTATACACGTCAGAAAGCAGTGTTTCCATCTCTTCAATCTTTTCTGAATCATTCTGCATGACTTACGTCTCAAAATAGCAGTTCTCAAAGGACTCAAATATTGTTCCTTTGACATATTCTTTGAATTTTGGAATCAATTTTGGGAGCAGTGGGCTGTGTTCTGGGGCTTGTAACAAAGGCATCCTTTCTTTTCCTTAAAAAAACAACACAAAAACAACTTTGAAGGGGCAATATCAGGGCTGTAGGGTGAATGAGCTAAGGTTTCCCAAGAAAATTCTTGTAGGATAGCCCTTGCTACCCTCAAAGAGTGAGCAGGTACATTGTGTGATGAGGAAAAAACTCCTCAGTACAAGTGTCCTGGCCTTTTTCTCACCAGTGCAGTTTTCCATTTTCTTAAACCATGTTTATAATATGCCCACACGATCATTCTGTAGCCTTCAAGAAAATCTATCAAGATTACCCCTTGGGAATCCCCAAAAATATGAATCATAACTTCCTGAGCTGACCTCTCTGCCTTGAGTTTCCTTGGCTCAGCAGATCTGCTTGGAAGCCACTGTTCTGACTGGACCCTTGTTTTTCTGAAGGCACTCTAATGAGACTAACTCCAGTGTACCACCGAGAGAGCTTGTCTGCAGCCATTCACTGGTTGCAGAGACATATTTAAACATGCGTCGTTTGGAGTAAACACAGACATGTACAAATGAGAACCCTAGTAGCAATACTTTTTGATTTACCCTGAATACCACATATTACCAGTGGTAATCTCTGAATAATAGTTTTAATGATAATTGTCATTTTCTTACTGATGCTTAATTGTGTTTTAAAATATTATACTGAAAAGATATATTATCATTATGACAAAAATATATTTATGTGAAATAAAATGTATGACCCATAGGTAATAATGTATAGTAACACAGAAAGAGAAAGAGAGAGACAGTAAGAGTGAGAATATATCTGAATTCATGCGTACATGACCAGAGGCCCCTTGAATGACAGGTATGTCATCATAGAGAGGTGGTGGGCAGGTTTAGGGCATCTTAGCCAGATTTCATTCTTTATGTTTCCCCCTGGTGTCTCTATTTCTCTCAGCCCTTCGTACATCATGTCATTCATACTCAACGATGATGCTTCTGACATTGATAATAGCTGCAAAGGCACGTGTCCAGCCCAAAACCTGTCAATTAGGAACGCGCTTTGATATTTTCTACACAGTATGGAATAGAGCAGTGGTCTGTGTTCTGGGGCTTCTAACAAAGGCATCCTTTCTTTTCTTTCCTGAGCAGATAGATAGAATTCTGGTGATGTGAAGGATGAAGCAACATGTGACCTCTGAGCTTTCTCGTGCAGAGAATCAATGCAGAGAACAGGATGTGCTGCATTGTGAAGCAAGTATCTAGTTTATTAACGCAGGGTCAACAAGAACATAAGCAGATTAGTCATGCTGGCAGTCAGCATAAATTCATTGGTAGAATCTAGAGTGAAGACCCGAGATGAATCACTCAAAATATAAGTAAATACAGAGAAGAAATGTCTCAGCTTAAGTCTGTTTAAAGTGTAAAGACTGGATTCTTATTAAGGAATCTGGTTATAAGATGAGAGCAGAACTAAGAACCAGTAGTGACCATCCTACATTAATAAAGACAAAAAAAGAGGTGAGGTGGTAGTCAGCCTGTGGCCAAGATCAAAGCTTCCTTTCTGGGGCATTCTTTGGTAGACTTTGTGTTCAACACTGTGATTACTCATATCTACTCATTCTTAGAAGTATGTTTTTTTCCATGGAAAGCAGTGGATACTTTATACAGTTGTTAGTCTTTAAGCAAAGGTTTTGGGAAAGAAACTGGGGACTTGGAAAGTTAAGTAGAATCTTAGTTAAAAAAAAAAAAAAAAGATTGTTTGGTCATTGGGGGAACATTTATGAGGAGAGAACAGCTACAGAAAATAAAATCATTTGAACTCCTTAAAAATCCAAACCAGGTAGGATTTTTTCCACCTGCAAAGTTGTTTTAACATTTGAAAATCAACTTTAAAAAATCTGCCATATTAATAGTCTAAAAACTAAAAACCTTATGATTCTATCAGTAGAGAAGAGAAAAAGCATTTGATAAAATCTAACATCTTTTCCTGGTAAAATTGTTCAGCAGAGTAGTAATAGAAGGGGCCTTCCTTAACTTGAGAACAGGTATCCACATAAATTGTGCAAATGATACCA
Source organism: Chrysochloris asiatica (assembly GCF_000296735.1). Classification (NCBI taxonomy): domain Eukaryota; kingdom Metazoa; phylum Chordata; class Mammalia; order Afrosoricida; family Chrysochloridae; genus Chrysochloris; species Chrysochloris asiatica. The sequence continues at coordinate 17,604,795 of NW_006408540.1, read as the reverse complement.
TACTTAATTGTGGAAAACTCTCCATCTAAGATCAAGAAAGGGCTATCTATTCTCACCTCTTCTATTCACCAGTGTACTGGAGACTCAAGCCAGTGCAAGAAGGCATAAATAAAATAAAATAAAAATAAAATTAAATCAGAGCAGTTTGTAAAGGAAGGTATAAGACTGCTTTTATTTTCAGATGACATGGATGTCCAGTGAGGTATCGAATCCAATGAGGTATCGAAAAGCTACTAGAGCTAATAAATTACTTTAGCAAGTTTTCAAGATTCAATATGATTGCACAAAAATCAATTGTATTACTGTATGCTAGCATTGGCAATCAGAACTTTAAATAAGAAAAAAAAAAAAGAATACCATTTACAATAACATCATATATTGAAATAATTAAGGATCAACTTGAACAGAGATAGGAAAACCTAAACACTGAAAGCTATAAAATATTACTGAGTGAAATTTTACAAAAGAACCCAAATAAAGAAGAGCTGTAATTTGTACATGTTTAAAAGTCTCAATATTGTAAAGATGTCAGTTTTCCCAAATGGATTTGTAAATTCAATATAATCCTAATCAAAAGGCCATTAGCTTTTGGAATTGACAAGCTGATTCTAAAATGTATATTAATAATGTGACCAACCTAGAATAGCCTGAACAACTTTGAAAAAGAACAGAATGGAGCCATGAAAGTTATCGGACTTCATATATATATAGTAATCAAATGAGAATAATGCTGGTATCCTAAAAGAAAATACATCTGTAAGAGAGAGCCAAAAATAGAACAACACATACAAGTATATAGACAACTGACTTTACACGGAGGTGTGAAAGAAACTTACTGAAATGAAGGAAGACATTTTTCCAATATATGATATAGAAGCAAAAAAAGAGAATGTTAATCCACCTCTCTCACCATATACAACAGTTAAAAAGGATTATAATTTAAAATATAAAGCCTAAAACTTTAAAAACCTGCTAGGATAAATAAAGCATTTATGACTTGGACTTGGACAAACATTTCATAGGTAGGATACAAAAACCACAGTACACAAAAGAACAAATTGATAAACTGAACATCATCAAAATTAAAAACTTCTCGTTGTAAGACATTGTAAAGAAAAAAAAAAATCACAGGATGGAGCCCTGGTGTGGCACTGTGGGTTAATGCGCTAGACTGCAAAGTCAGTTTGAACTGCAAAATTGGTGTTTCAAGCTCACCAGTTGCTCCTTGGAAACCCTCTACAGGGTCACTGTGGTCAGAACCGACTCGATGGCACAACAGCAACCTTGAGGTTGCCAAGGACTACATTCTTCTTGGATCAACTATCAACACTCACGGAAGCAAGAATCAAGAAACCAAATGATGTATTGCATTAGGCAAATCTGCTGCACAAGAACTTTTTAAAGTGTTGAAGAGCAAAGATGTCAGCTTGAGGACTAAGGTGCGCTTAACCCAAACCATGTATTTTCAGTAACCTTACATGCATGCAAAAGCTGGACAGTGAATAAGGAAGATCATAGAAGAATTGATGCCTTTGAGTTATGGTGTTGGAGAATATTGAAAGTGCCATAGGTTGCCAAAAGAACCAATAGATCCATTTTGGAAGAAGTGTAGCCAGAGTGCTCCTTAGAGACCAAGATGGCCAAACTTCATCTCTCATACTTCAGACGTATTGTCAGGAGGGACCAGTCACTGGAGAAGGATATCATGTTTGGTAAGGTGAGGGGTCAGAGGAAAAGAAGATCCCCAATGAGATAGATTGGCCAAGTGGCAGCATCGATGGACTCAAGTGTGGCAACAGTAGCGAGGTTGGTGCAGGATTGGGCAGTATTTCGTTCTGCTGTGCGTAAGGTTGCTATGAGTCAGTACTGACTCAATGGCACCTAACAACAACAACAACAACAACAACCTTGAGGTTCAAATCTACCTTATAGTCTAGTGCATTATCCTGTAGCACCACATCGGGACTCTCATTATTCATTAGGGTAATTCAAATGAAAACCCTAGTGAGATAACATTACATACATTTCAGAATGGCTAACGTGAAAACAATGTCCCATACCAAATGTTGACACCATGTGGAGGAAATGAAACTCTTAAACGTTGTTGTTGTTTGGTGCTCAGTCCTGCACCAGCCTCACAATTGTTGTACTTGAGCCCATTGCTGCTGCTCCCATGCTAATTCATCCTGTTTGGGGTCTTCTTCTTTTTCACTGACCCTCTATTTTACCAAACATGCTGTCCATCTCCAGGAACTTCCGTCCTGATAATATATCTGAAATCTCGCCATCCTGGCTTCTAAGGAGCATTCTGGCTGTACATTTTCCAACATAGATTTTTTGTTCTTCTGGAAGTCATGGTAAATTTAATATTCTTCTCCAATACTGTAACTCAAATGCATCAATTATTCTATGATATTCATTATTCATTGTTCAACTTTCACATGCATATGAGACTATAGAAAATACCATGTATTCAGTCAGTAGTTTAGTTCTCAAACTGACATCTTTGCACTTGAACACTTTAAAGAGGTCTTGTGCAGCAGATTTGCTGCATCATTTGATTTCTTGACTGTTGCTTCCATGAATGTTGCTGGTGGATCTAAGCAAAATGAAGTCTTTGACAACTTCAATCTTTTCTTCATTTACCATGACGGTATTTATTGGTCCAGTAGTAAGGATTTTGTTTTCTTTATATTGAGGTGCAACTGATACTGAAGGCTGAGGTCTTTCATGTACATCAATAAGTATTTTAAGTTCTCTTCACTTTCAGCAACCAAGGTTGAATCATCTGCATATGGCTAGTTGCTAATGAGTTTTCCTCGAATTCTAATGACACATTCTTCTTCATATAATCCATTTTGTTGGATTTGCTCAGCATACAGATTGAATAAGTAGGGTGAAAGAATACAACCCTGGTGCACACCTTTCCTATTTTAAACCATTCAGTGTCCCTTGTTCTGTTCGAATGATGGCCCCTTGGTCTACGAACAATTACCTCGTGAGCACAATTAAGCGTTCCAGAATACCCAATCTTCGCAGTGTTATCGGTAGTTTGTCATGACCCGCAGAGTTGAAAGCCTTTGCATAATCAATAAAGCATAGGAGAGAATGGATACTATTTTGACTGTGGTGGTAGTTTCACAGTTATCTGTATATATTAAAGCATATGAAATCATACAAAGTGTGCCATTTATTGTGTGTAAATTATACTTCAGCATCCTACTGTGGCACTGTAGGATCAATCCTGGACTTCAAATCACAAGATTGGCAGTTCAAAACTACCAGCTGCTCCTTGGAAACCATATACAGGGTCAATATGAGTTGGAACCTACTCGAAGGCACCTAACAACAACAGCAACAATATACTCTTGGTGTGGCACTATAGGTTAAGAAATGGACTGCTAATGATAAAGTCGGTGGTTCAAACCCACCAGCCCTTCCTTAGAACAAATTTGACGGCACTTAACAACAACAACATTAAGTTATTAAAGGAAAGCCATGGCAGTGAAGTGTTGTGGCAGGTAGCAGAGTGGGAGTGGTTTAGGGGATTTTGTGGGCATAAAGGAAAGAGTGGTTAAGTCTTTCCTGAGAAGGAAGGATTAATAAAGACAAACTTACTAAGGGAGGTGACTTTGGTTGAGTTAGGAAAGATGAATACTTTTTTTTTTTTTTTAATGTTTTATTGTGACTTATGTGATAGTTTACATGGGAGAACATTAGCTTTACATTCATCCTATCCTATATCATTTCATTGCCATGGATGAATCAGTCTTTGTAGGGACAACTACAAAGTTTAGGATACAGAGACGATTCAGAGGCAATGTTAGTAAGGGTGGAGAGGTGTGAAGGGGACTCATGAGGACTGGTGGCCATGGAGGTAAAGGAAGATTGGGAAATAGGCAGAAGCCATCCCAGAGAGGTCTTTGTTAAATCATTCTTGAGGATTTTTGCATATAGGCATAGGGCAGATGGTGTTTAATTTGGGGAATAATAAACCTTAGAAATAATAAACCTTAGTCCTTGGGTGGTGGAAAGAGTTAACACACTCAGGTTCTTCTCCTATGGAGCAACTTGTGGGCTAAAACAAAATAAAAAACTGCAAGAATAATTTCTTTTAGAAGGGTAAGCATAAGATTTTTGTTGTTAAGTGCTGTCGAGTCAGTTCTGACCCATAGTGACCCTGTGTAGGGTGTCCAGTGAGCAGCTGGTGAGCTTGAGCTTGGTTCCTATGAAGCGGAGTCTAAAGATACCCCAATGTCCAACTTTTCCAAGATGTTATGCCATCCCATAATCCCTGATATCAACCTCTACTTCACTGTTCAGTGTTCTTCTTCCTGTCCCAGAGTTCTGCAATTTTCTGCAATGGCTCACAGAACCCAAGAGCCATCCAGAAAATGGCTCATGTGACTGTGGAGGCCGAGAAGTCCCAAATCTGTAGGTCAGACGTCAGTCTGAAGGATTTTCTTCATGTCCACATCAGACTGTTGACTTAGAAGACTGTGGAAGCCAGTGAATCAGGTCAGGTGCTAGGCAGTCAGATCAAGTTTCAAGTGATGAGGTCAACATGAGTTGAACTTGCGTCAACAGCAGTTGGCGTATGTATGTGTGTACTGGTGTTTGAGGAAGATGGTTTTTGCACTTGGAGGTCAAATGGCAAGGCTTCAAGACTGTACTCAGGAAAACATTGCATTATCCTGGGTGAGGAGTGAGGTGAGCCCAGTGAAAGGTACTGTGGGTGAGGAAGGAAAGATGGGGCAGGATTGATACCTTTGTAGATCATAGAAGACACAGACTCCACCCAAGGTCCTCTGAGAGTGTGGGAAAGATTTTTGATCTACTGTCCCATTATCCGAACCCAAAGTGGTGGAGCAGGCTTACTAGAGAGATGGTTAGTTCAGTTTCCAGCTCCTGGGATGTGAAGTATTTGAAAGAAACAGGGTGAATCCAGTAAACAGTAGAAAGTAGTGCCTTCAGTCTCCTACGAGGGGTTTTTACTGGAGATAAAAGATAGAAGGTCCTGGATTGACCCGACGTGTGGGGAATCAAAAGAGAAGATGACCAACACAAGACATGCTTTAAAGAATTTAAATAAAATGTAATAAAGAATGTGTGGTAAGTACATAATGTTGTTGTAAACTGCTATCGAGTAGATTCTGACCCATAGTGACCCTGTATAGGGTTTCTGAGGAGCAGCTGGTGAGCTTGAACCACCAGCCTTGCAGTTCAAATGGCTTTGCAGTCAGGTGCATTAACCCACAGCGCCACACCAGGACTCCTAAGTACACAATAGGGGTGTAGTAACAGGGCTGTGGTCCCAGTGCAGAGCTTGAGTGCTAGCTCTTATTGTGGTATTTCACATGACAGTGAGTGCCTGACTGCTGATTAAGGGTATTTAGGACTCTAAGCTAAATAACAAGAGACATTTCCACTGGCCTAGGTTTGATTTGAAGCTTCCCACATGCAAAGTTTGGCCCCAAATACCAACATAGTGGATGCACACATTTCTGGATTTTTCTCCTTTCCTCCCCCCGACCCAACCTGCCCCTGGAGAGGCCACCTTCCTCAATCTTTGGGCTGCTGTTACAAAAGGTACCAGTTCAGAGATCTTGCTTTTATATAAGTCGCAAGTGCTTCACTGCAGAATCACATCGGTTTGGGGTGGAGAACCAGCTCAGCAGGCTAGAGATTTGGATGGCATCTCAGTGCTTTAGGATAGTCTAAGCAAACAAGACCAGCCCCACCTCTCCTGGGGGTGCTTTGAAAAGCCTCTTGCAGTGTTTAAAGCTGGAAGGACATACTTTTGCCACCATTAAGGGCCACTTGAAATAATACTGTAGTATTGGCATGCGGAGCAGTAAAGAATGAAGCCCTCTAATGATGGCTTCTGCCTGGATTCCACTGTAAATGTCTCCACTACCTGATCATTTTGGGTCACATACACCACAACATGCAAACTTCTGTTTCCTTCATAAGTATAGAAGCTGGTTTTTGTTTTTGTTTTTTGTTTTTGTTTGTTTTCCCCTTTCTGTTTTGGGACTGTACCTTTTAGCTAGCTAGTTTGGACGTCTAAATATCCACGGGATACCTCTGTGTATTAGGGAGGAAACCTATAGGTTTCTTTAGACTTTTAGGACTGGTAGATAGAAACCTTCCCATTCTTGTTATTTTTCTAAAAATCAGATTCACCATTCGTACTTTGGTTAAGTATTGGGGATCGTGATGAGCCTTTAAGTGTGTTGAAATTGTTGAAGTAGGTGTCATAATCTGATTTTGCATACCACGAGGGTTAGCCATCTTATTTAGCCAAGTACCCTAAATTAATTTTTAAAAATTTTACTTTGTTATTGAAAATATGCACAGCAAGATAGACACCATCTCAAGTTTCTAAGTGTGCAGTTCAGTGACGCTGATTTCATTCTTCAGGAATGCAACCATTCTTGCTCTCCATTTCTGAGGTGGTTCTCCTCATTAATGTAAACTCACTACTCCCCTCCTAAAACTCTTGCCCGGAGATAATCTTTAAACCTTGAACTAGAAGTATCCCCTGAAGTCTTCTTAAAAGTGAGCAACAGTTTAGCTTAACTGGTAAAGAATGTCTGCCTTGAGCATTAAGCTCTTTCAAGATCTACATGGGATCAAATTGACAACAGCACCCTGAATTCTTAAAGCCTGTTAGTGTGCAAGATGCTGATGAGCGTAGTTTCCCTCACTGCAGTTTCCTGTAAGGCCTCGTTGTTTATCTACTAATTAGCCCACTCATTAAAAAGATGGAGAGGAATGAATATAAGTGCTTACTATTGTTGGTCTTAGTTGTTCCATGAGTTCAGAAAATAACATCAGTCACAATCCTTGGAGAGCCGTGGTTTGTATCGGCTTTAAATTAAGTCAAACCCTCCTAATTACCAGGTGAGAAGCAAGGCAGCTCCCTGCTGGGGAACAGGTGCATCTCTGCTCCCCTGATGCTGATGTGGCCCCTGCTGTTGTCACCAAGCCTGGCGTTTCCATGACTCCCTTCTCCAAGGTGAGCTCCAGCCTGTGCCACAGAGACCCTTCTCTGTACCTGCTTCAAGTTACAGGTGCAAAGTTATGTCTGTTCCCATGGGCCATGGATCTGTTGCCATTAAAGAAAATCTTTCAAACTATAGAGGCTCTTTCCTTTGGAGCTTTTGATTTAGTTGCAGAGGCACAGGAAGTGGGGTCTTCTTTAGTTCCTCCTTGCAAATAATTAGCACTGGATTTACTAAATGCCTTGCTCTCATTAACACCCAAATTGTTGTTAAGTGCCATCAAGTCACTTCTGACTCGTAACAACCCTGTCTAGGGTTTCAGAAGAACAGCTGGTGGGTTTGAACCACTGACTTTGTCGTTCAAACCAACTTTGTGATCCAGTGCATTATCCTGCAGCGCCATACCAGGACTCTACATTTATAAGTCTCCAGAAAATTCAGATTAGAATCGGATGAAAACTCTGTGGAATGTGGTGATGATGAGAAACCATTATGTGATAACTGTTGGTGATACTGAAAATAATAAGAGTAATGATTTTAAACAACAAAAAATCCAAACCAGTTGATTTGAGTCTATTGGGACTCATGGCAACTCTGTGTGCTAAAGACAGAATGGTGCTTCCTGGGGGTTTATGGCTATTGTTGCCAGGCTTCTCTTCTGAAGCACCTACGTTCTACGTTCACCTTTTCTGTTAGCATTAATAATGTAAAGAAGATGTTAACTCCTTGTACCATCCAGGGAACTTTCAATAATAATAAACCAACACTCCTGTTGAGAGGTTCTAACTCATAGTTTTTCTGTGGGACAAAGTAGAAGTACTCCAGAGGTTTTTGCAGGCTTTAAATCCTGCAGAATCAGACTGCCTCGTCTTTTTCTCAATGAGCTCTAGTAGGTTCCAACAACTGACCTTCCAGTTAGCAGCCCAATGCTTATCCCACTGTGTCACCTGGGCTCTTTCCAATAATAAGAAACTCAGTCCAGTGCCATCAAGTGGATTCTGACTCATAGCAACCCTATATAGAGTTTCTAGGACTGTAAATCTTATATATCTTATATAAGAAACAGACATCTTTCTCCCACATTGAGGCTGCTGGATTTGAATCATCAACCTTGCCATTAGCAGTCCAGTGCTGACTCCTCAGTACCTCTAGGGGGCGCCTTCCCAGTGATGCTGCTGCTACTGCAGGCCATGGAGCCAGTTCTGACTCATAGCAACCCTATGTAGGGTTTCCAAGGCTGTAAATCTTTATAGGAGCAGCACAACTCACATGTTTCTCCTGCGGAGTAGCAGGTGGATTGCAACTGATAATTACAAAGTGTATATCACGTGCCAGACATCTTTTAAAGTGTTTTGTATATAGTTACTAATTTGACCTGCATAATGACTTTATAAGGTAAGTTCTATTATTTTCCCTGTTTTACAGATGAGGGAACTGAAGCTCAGGCTAGTTTAGTAATTTGCCCTGGATTACAGTTTGTAACTGGATGAGGAAAATTTAAACCCTAGCACTGTTTTTAGGGCCTGTATTCTGTTTTAAGAGTCTGTAGAGTCTATATTCTTAAGCAGGAGTCCTGGAGTGACGCTGTGGGTTAATGCCCCAGAATGCAAAGCCATTTGAACTGCGAGGTCAGCGGTTCAAGCTCAGAAGCCCTATATAGGGTTGCTATGGGTCAGAAACGACTTGATGGCACTTAACAACAACAAGTTCTCAAGCAATAGACTCAGAAACACCTCGTAGAGAATCTTTTGAAGGAAATCATCTTCGAGACTCACATAAGATTTAAATGGAAGTCCTCGTGTGATATTGCAGGATAAACACTGGACAGCTATATAGTGTTTCCAAGGAGCAGCTGTTGAGTTTGAACTGCTGAGCTTGTGGTTCACCATCAAGTATTGATCCTACAGCACCACACTTAATACAGGGAAGCTGTGAGTCAGAATCAACAAATTCAACAGCAATTAACAACAACAGCAATAACTAAAAAAGCAGTCATATTGCTCCGATTTATTGGTGGTGGTGGTCATGGTTGTATGCTGTAGAGTCAGTTCTGAGTCATAGCGACCATATTTAGGCTTTCTGAGCCTGTAAATCTTTACGGGAGCAGAAAGCCTCGTCTTTTCCCCGTGGAGTTACTGGTAGATTCGAACTGCCGACCTTGAAGTTAGCAGCCCCGCTTGTAATCTGCTATACTATCTGATGTGGCACTGCAGGTTAATGCGCTAGACTTCAAGGTCGGTTTGAACCATGAGGTCAGTGGTTCAAGCTCATCAACTGCTCCTAAGAAACCCTATATACAGGGTCGCTATGAGTTGGAACTGACTTGACAGCACTTAACAACAACAAACAGTTGTTTTATTATTGTATCAGGTACTGTGCTAAGAAGTGTGCATGTATTATTTAGTACTTTGGATGCATAATTTAATCCTCTCAATAATGCTTTCGCACTGGACTACAAGGTCCCTTTGAACTGCATAGTTGGCGGTTCACACTAACCAGCCGCTCCTCGGAAACCCTATACAGAATCACTATGAATTGTATCTGACTTGACAGCACTTTACAACAGCAATAATGCCTTCAGGAAGATATTATCATTCGCGTTTTTCAGATGAGAAAACTGAGGCTTGGAGACATTTACTGACTTGCTCAAGGGCCAGATAGCAAATTCAAGATGGGATTAAAAGTCAAGTCCTTGACTCACCATAGGAATAATGACTAGTATAATTTCAAAGTGGTGATGACTATATTGAGATACAAGAAACAATTGCAGTATGATGTCAAAAGATCTATGGTTTCTGTTTGTGGCAGCATGCAAGGTACTTTTATTACCACTATAGTTTATTGCCTACATTTATAATTTAAGAATTGTTAATTTCAGATAGACGCTGGTGAAAATAAAGACCTAATTTCTCCTGTTTAAGTTTAAGCCAGTAACCTTGTTGTCGTTATGTGCCATCAAGTTGATTTCGACCCATAGTGATAACCTTGTAGGCATGTGAAAATTGGACAGCAAATAATAAAGACCATAGTAGAATTGATACATTTGAGTTATGGTGTTGGAGAAGAATATTAAAAGTACCATCCACTGCCAAAAGTACAAAACAATCTGTGTTGGAAGAATTACAGCCAGAGTGCTCCTTGGAAGTCAGAATGGCCAGACTTTGTCTCTCACACTTCAGACATATTATCAGGAGGAACCAGACCTTGGAGAAGGATGTCATGTTTGGTAAAGTGGAGGGTTGGAGAAAAACAGAAAGACCCCTAATGAAGTGGATTGGCACATGGTGACAGCCACGGGTTCAGGCACAGCAACACTTGTGAGGACAGTGCTGTTTCATTCTGTTGCACATAGGGTCGCTGTGAGTCAGTACTGACTTGATGGCACCTTTCAACAACAACAACAAGTTTAAGAGCCTATATGAATTCTTTCTATGGACCTTTTAGAGATCCAAGGCCCCAGATTAACAAAGTATGGTCTGGAAGATGTGCTTCAAGTGGAAAATATCCAGTTTGAATGTCTGTTCACATCTACGTTCTCAAAAAAGGAAGAGCTGAGCTTTGGGGCTTCAGCATTGCAAAGGATCTACAATGTTCTCCGTTACCACCAGCTTGTATTTGCATTGTGAAGATTCTTCCTGGGATTAAGGCAAACTTTTAAATTATTTTTTTCTGTGCATGACTTTAGAGTGTCAGTGGTAATTTAGCAGTTCATTAAGTATGAAGGTGCAGCCCTCACCATCTGACACCCTGTAGTTCTAAGACGACAGGTAAAAGACACAGAAATATACTTTGAAGGTTGCCTGTTGGAAGCTTGTTTATGAGGAAGAAGAACAGAAGAATAAAATGGGAGACTTTGATGTTTACAAGAAGTTATTGGTGGCTGGTGGCTGTGTGCCATGGTGGAGTTGGTTCCGACTCATAGAGACCCTGTACTGGGTTTCCAAGGCTGTAAATCTTTACGGAAGCAGAACGCTTCATTGTTCTCCCACGGAACAGCTAGTACTTTCAAACTGCTAACCTTGTGGTTTGCAGCCCAATTCGTAACCACTACATTACTAGAGCTCCTTATTAGACCTTGCTAAAGTGATACCCAGTCCTGGTGTGGTGCTGCGGGTTAATGTGTGGGACTGCAAAGTAAGTTTGAACTGCAAGGTCAGTGGTTGAAGCTCACCAGCCACTCCTTGGAAACCCTATACAGGGTCGCTATGGGTTGGAATTGACTCAACAGCAGTTAACAACAACAACAAGTGATAGAAAGCTCTAGATTTAAACCCTTTTAAGACCTTGGTTTTATGCAAATGATAATAGTATGATACAGTACTATTTCACATTGCTTCATTTGTTCATTCAGGAGTATTTATTGAGTGTGTACTATATGCCAGGCACTGAACTATTATGTTTCTGTCACTTAAACCTCAACAATTCCATAATATGATGCCCATTTTCAGAACTGGATCCTGATACCTGCGGAGGTTGAATAGCATTTGAGTGGTAGAGCCGATCTCTTCATTTTCTGTGCTGAGGACTGTCACTTCTTCTTGTCAGCTCTCCTAGTCCACTAAACGGGAGGGGAGGGCCAGTAAGTGAAAAATTTCATTTCTGTGGGAAAATCTGAGACATGGAAACACTGATCTATTGTTGTTGTTAGGTGCCATCAAGTTGGTACTGACTCATAGTGACCCTGTGCACAATAAAACGAATCACTGCTCATTCCTGGGCCAACCTCACAATTGTTGCCAAACTTGAGCCCATTGATGCTGCCACTTTGGCAGTCCATCTCACTGGGGGCATTCCTCTTTTTCTCTGACCCTCCACCTTACCAAACATGATATCCTTCTTTAGAGACTGGTCCCTCCTGACAATATGTCCAAAGTTTGAGAGACGAAGTTTGGCCATCTTGGCCTCCAAGGAGCACTCTGGCTGCACTTCTTCCAACACAGATCTGTTGGCAGCACTTTCAATATTCTCCTGCAACACCATAACTTAAAAGCATCAATTCTTCTACTGTCTTCCTTAGTCACTGTCCAGCTTTCATATGCATATGAGGTTATTGAAAATACCATGGTTTGGGTCAGGTGCACCTCAGTCCTCAAGCTGACATTTTTGCTCTTTAACACTTTAAAAAGGTCTTGTTCAGCAGATTTGCCTAATGCAATGCATTGTTTGATTTCTTGACTGCTGCTTCCATGAGTGTTGATAGTTGATCCAAGAAGAATGAAGTCTTTTCTCCGTTGATATGAATGCTGTTTATTGGTCCAGTGGTGAGGATTTTTGTTTTCTTTACATTGAGATGCAAACCATACCGAAGGCTGTGCTCTTTGATGTTCATCAGTAAATATTTTAAGTCCTCTTTACTTTCAGCAAGCAAGGTTGTATCATATGCGTATTGCACATTGTTAATGAGTCTTTCTCCAAACCTGAAGCCATGTTTTTCTTTATCTAACCCAGCTTCCCGGATTATTTGTTCGGCATACAGGTTGAATAAGTATGGTGAAAAAATACAACCCTGTCGCACACCTTTCTTAATTTTAAGCCATTCACTGTTCCCATGTTCTGTTCGAATAACTGCTTCTTGTTCCATGTACAGATTCCTCATGAGCACAATTAAGTGTTCTGGAATACTCATACTTTCATAGCTTGTCATGATCCACACTATTGAAAGCTTTGTGTAGTCAATAAAGCACAGGTAAACATCTTTCTGCTATTCTCTGCTTTCAGCCAAGATCCATCGGACATCAGCAATGATATCCATCATTCCATGTACTTTTCTGAATCTGACTTGATCTATGGAATGGTGATTTTCAACTGAAATTTGCTGAGCTTGTTAAGAATAGACTACATTTGACGTTCAGATTGCTTTTGGGAAGCAAGAAAATGGATCTCAAGTTAATGCTTCTGGTGCCAGATATACTTGTGCTTTGGTAAATTGCACAAGACCTCTCCTTTTTATAAATTGTTTACAAGACCTCTCCTTTTTATAAATTCTCTTTACTCTCTTATCTTTTTCTGCTGTCTTATTTACTGTTACCATTAATTCTCAAAAATCTCTTTTTCCATTTCTTTTTTTATTCTGCCTTTCAAGAATTTTTTGTCACTTTTTTTCAGAGCTCTGTGAATGAATAGTGATAACTTTGTCCCCTGTGAAATCATCTTCTTCTACCTCTAAGTCCTAGTGTGTAGCTATAGGATAAACACTAGACTGTGAACCACAAGGTTGGCAGTTCAAACTCACCAGCTGCTCCTTGGAAACCCTAAACAGGCTCTCTATGAGTCAGAACTGAGTCAACGGCACTGACCAACCATAAAAACCTTTAGGTACTGAGTCCCTGAGTGGTACAGGTGGTTAATGTGCTTGGCTGCTATCTGATATATGTGAAGTTTAAGTTCACCCAGAGGTACCTTGGAAGAAAGACCTGGCAAGTTACTTGTAAAAAATCAGTCATTAAAAACCTATGGAGCAGGCAAGTTAGGCATTGGCTACCTAAAATTAGGGGGTGAAAAAGGCACAAAGTGACGGGCTTACAAGTTTCTAGGGGAAGCTTAGTTTAATGGTGTGTGAGGAAAAAGAGAGTCCCCACTGAATAGTTTTCCTCTTGTCTAGATGGGTCTGGTTAAAAGAGATGGGCATAAGATTCTTATGATTCAGTAGTGAGTAATTTTTATTATGACTAATTGCGACTGTCACATTGTAAAGGTAGAAGTTTTGTAACAAAAACGGGGGAGTAGTTAATCTTAAAGTCCAGAAACAGAGGACCATAGGACCATCAAGGGAGAAGAGCACAAGCAGAATGCTTAACCAGATCTTAAAAAAAAAACAAAAAAAAAACAAAAACCTATGGAGCACAATTCTACTCTGACACAAGGGGTCGCCGGGAGTTGGACTTAACTCAACAGCAGTTGGTTTGACTTTTATATTTAGATGATAATTCTGGCATTCCTGCTACCCCTCAACTTAATGTGGTTACTGAAGCCCAGGGGTAGCTCAGTGTAGCCGTATTTTTATACCCTTGGTTATGTTGTTGTTAGTTCTTATCCAGGTGGCTGAGTGAAGAGTAGAGCTGTTCTGTCGGGTTTCTGGGCTCTAACCTTTTGGAATCAGATCACCATTTCCTTCTTCCTAGGCACCTTCTGGCTGTTAACCCATCACTGAAATGCTTGCTCCAACCTGAGACTCTCAGACTGTCCAGTGACCAGACCTAATCCTCCCCTTTCCTTTTTCTGCCCTTCAGAAACCCTCTTAGATTTTAACCCCTGTTATCCTAAGATAAAGGACCTCTGGTAGTGTAGTGGTCACCAGTCGGGCTGATCACCTCAAGGTCAACAGTTCAAAACTACCAGCCATTCCATGGGAGAAAGATGAGACTTTCTGCTCCTGTAAAGATTTACAGCCTTGAAAACCCTTTGCAGGGTTACTATGAGTCAGAACCGACTCCACGACATAAACCATCACCACCCTAAGAAACTTCTGAAACACTTGTTTCTAGATGTTGTTGTGTGTGGTCGAGTCATTTCCAACGCATAGCAACCCTACAAGACAGAGTGGACTGCCCTATAGGGTTTCCAAGGCTGTATTCGTTGCGGAAGTAAACTGCCACATCGTCTTCCTGCAGAGGGCTGGTGTCTTCCTGCTCGGTCTGGTTAATACCAAGACCCTTTTGTTAGCAGCCAAGTGCTTAACTACTGCACAATCAGGGCTCCTTTTGTTCCCATATACATGCAGTTGTTTATTAGTTCTGGTAGCGTAGTGGTTACGAATTGGGCTGCGAGCCTCAAGGTCAGCAGTTCGAAACTACCAGTGGTTCCGCGGGAGAAAGATGAGGCGGTCTGCTCCAGTAAAGATTTACAGCCTCGGAAACCCTGTGTAGGGTCGCTATGAGTCGGAACCGACTCCACGGCACATCATAACAACAACATTAACATTTAGGCTCTTTAAAAAGTCTTTTGTTTTACCCTCAAATGACACATGTAATACAAAGACATGCAAAATTAAAATATTTTAGTAATGCATTAGAGTAGAAAGTGAAAATCTCTCATCATTTAATTTCCTTTCCATTTAGTTTCTGTTACTTCTCTCTCTTCTCTGCGTCTATAACAGTCTATATGAATGTCATTATTTATTTTCATGTAAATATGACTCTACCACAGGAAGCCTGGTGTGCGCTGCAGGATAAGCACTCAGCCATAAGGTCAGTTTGAACCTCAATGTTGATAATTCATACCTACTACCTGCTCCTTGAAAATCCTTTACAAGGTCACTTACTATCAGTTGGAACTGACTTGACAGCACTTAACAACAACAACAACATGATTATACTATGCTTACTGTTCTAAAAATTGCTATGCAAAACTTTGCTTGGCTTTATAACATAGACATATCTTTATGTCAGTATAAATAGCTATATCTCAAATTTTAAAGTCATTATTGTAGTTAAGTGCCCATAGAGTCAGTTCTGACTCAAAGTGTACCTATATAAATTTTCTGAAGGGCAACTGGTGGGTTTGAACTGCCAACCTGGTGGTTAGCAGTCCAGTGCTTATTGTGTAGTACCACACTAGGAATTCTCTAATTGCTTTTAAAACATACTATATTTTTGTGGTCATGGTGTGTGCATTTTTTTATAATAAAAGAGAACTGACATTTTTGTAATGTTACCACTTTAATCCACTGCTTTTGATTTCTTTATTTTCCCTTTCAGACTTTTTAGCCTTTGTGTCCATGATTTTAACGATAGTGTATTTGCCATT
This sequence comes from Chrysochloris asiatica, assembly GCF_000296735.1. Taxonomy (NCBI): domain Eukaryota; kingdom Metazoa; phylum Chordata; class Mammalia; order Afrosoricida; family Chrysochloridae; genus Chrysochloris; species Chrysochloris asiatica. Next base: position 17,589,043 of record NW_006408540.1, on the reverse strand, counting down.
TTATATTTTGCTTTTTCCCCACTAACCATAATTGCATGTGCAGTTTTCCATTTTGATATTTTTTTCTTGACTGTCCCACTAGGAGGGTTATTTTCCATTTACTGATGTTCCATTTGTCATTTTCTTCCCTCTAGTCTGCATTTTGCTACCAGTCTCTTGATGCTTCACCACTTGGAGCTGTCTATTGCAACTCCCTCCTCTGGCATGTCTTCTGTTAGGCAGCTTCTTCTCCTCCACTCTTGAAACCTTTTGACCAGCGGCTGCTACTGACTTGCCACCTCTTCTGTGGGCTTCTCGTGCACTCATAATGCTCAATAAATAGACAGACGTCATTCACCAGTGAGATCCTCATGGCTGTCCCTCTAAGAATTTACTCCACATTGCAGTATCTCTGCAAACACTGCCTTCCAGAAAAAACTTGTACACTGTTGGTAATCCATAAATTCTGACACACACTGTAGATGTATTTTATATTCACAGACATCTGTGTGGTGCATTATTTAGGCAGTTCAGCACCAAGGAGAGTGACTGTTTGCTTTTGCTGGGGTTCAAGGTCAGTGGAGGATTTACTGTGTTTAGGCCTCTGTAGTGCTGTTGGCTAGATGTAATTTTTCCATAATAGATGAAAAGCCAAACCCTGTATAAACACACTTTAATAATGGTGAAAGCACTGGCAGCGTTGTGCACTGAGGAAATATTAAAGTTCAGACTCCTGTAGCTGAGACGTAATTGAAGCAAATAGTCTTCATGTTTACATTTGGGTTGTTTGTTTTAATATCCGTTTTTGCAGTGGTTCATCCCATTTCTTCTATTCCTCTACACACTTAACAGTCTATCCCAGGATTCCACTTGCTCTTGTTCAGTCTCCAGAACTGGGATTGGTTTGCATCGTCCCTGTGTGCCTTGGAAATCCTTGACATGTTCTGTTAGCCTCTTTATCTCTCCAGGACTCTGTGGCACAGCTTTTTTATTAGCTGCCTTTTCACCGAAAAAATGACTCAAGGGGCTTTTCTTAGGGTCTTGAGCCAAACTCTTTATCTGTTTGCATAACAGATTTTCAGACCCAGTTCAGCATTGCTCAGACCTGTCTTCACAGAGGTCTAAAGCCTTATGCTTTTCCTGCCAAACCCATAAGCTAACACCCTTCCTTGTGCTTCCACACAATGACTTACACAGAAACAGAGATCTAGTCTAGGGTAGAAGGTAGTGGGAAGCTGCTAAAGCCAGAAGAATACCTCTCTTTCTCCTTTTCAATGCAGAAAGAGATCCTTTCAGTGCCCTCTCTGCATGTTGTAGTACTTAGCTTGATTCATCCTACTAGAGCCTCCCTGAGGCCAGAGGAGGAAGATTAACTCTCTTCAAGGAATACTAGAACTGTGGTGGGTGTTTTCTGGTGCACTGATATGAGCTATTTGTGTTGTATCTTGACCATCTTTTCAAGGGGCTTTAATAGAACTTGAGGATTTATACCTGAGAACCCCCTGGGCTGGACATACTAGAATGTACACCACTAAAGCTGCTTGAAAGAGTTTCTGAATAAGAAATGTGACTCTCTTGTCTTCCAGTAAAAATATTCCAGATTCATGTGGTTTGAGAGGCGCCTCAAAATCTACCCACCCTGTAATATCTTCTGCATTGCCTTGTATTGCAACAAATGATTTCTTCAAGGTTCACCAACATGTCTTTAAAATTACTAGTGAAATTGATATAAATTCCTAATGAGCAATTATTACGGTAGCCTTCTAGCTGGTGTGTCTGTTCTGTTCTTCACCTCTCCAATGTCTATTTTTAATTCAGCAGTCATGGTGATCGTAACTTTCTCAAACAATCTATATGACTTCAAAAGAAACAACAGTGAGGTCATCTTTGAGTTCTCTCTCTCCCATACACCCACATCAAGTTTCTCAATATTCTATTAGCTCAGCTTTTCAAAACATGCCACAATGTGACTGCTTCTTGCCAGCTAAAACTATTAGTGTCCTGGGGCAGCCACCATTGTTTCTCACCTGGTTTGTTAGTGCAACCTCCTCACTGGTCTCTGTTTCTGCTCTTTCCCAAATATTCTATTTGCAGCAAGCCAGCTAGAGGAGTCCTATTCAAATGCAATTAAGTGTGAAGTGTGCCTGTGGTGAAAGAAGAGTTTTGTGTTTTTTTTCTGCAACATGTAGTACTGGAACTCTGGGATGTCCATATGGAAAAGAATGAAGTTGGACTCTACCATGACTGCCATGGCAGCACTCATACATGTACACATGTTAGCTCTAAAGGGATCAAAGACCCAAGCATACGAGCTACCACTGTAACACTCTTAGAAGAAGACATGGGTGTAAATCTTCATGACTTTGAATTAGACAATGGCTTCTTAGATATGACCTCAAAAACACAAATGACAAAAGAAAAAAGGCATAAAATGGACTTTATCAAAATTAAAAAAAATTGTGCTTGAAAGGAAACACTGTTGTGTTGTTGTTAGGTGCCATCTAGTCGGTTCCAACTTTATGTATAACCGAATGAAACATACTAATAATTGTTACTGTGTTCAAGCCCGGAGTCCTGGTGTAGCGCTCTGGGTTAATGCACTAGAACCACAAGGTCAGTGGTTCAAGCTCACCAGCTGCTCCTCAGAAACCCTGTACAGGGTCGCTATACAGAACTGACTTGACGGCACTTAACAACAACAACAACATGCTCAAGCCCATTAGTGTAGACACTGGTTCAACAATGTTTTTTATTTTTTTATTGAGGTTCTTTATTTTATTGCTGACCCTCTACTTTACCAAACTTTGAGGTTGGGGTTTGAATCTACCAGCTGCTCCTTGGAAACCCTATACAGGTTCGCTGTGAGTCGAAACTGATTCAACAGCACTTAACAACAAGAACTAGTTTACCAAGCATGATGCCCTTCTCTAGGGACTGGTCCCCCTTGATAACATGTCCAAAACACATGAGATGGCACATTTCATCATCCTGGCTTCTAAGTAGCATTCTGGTTGTCCTTCTTACAAAACAGAGTTGCTCATTCTTCTCATTTGAATACTCAATACTCAAAAAACAAAGATGTCACCTTGAGGATCAAAGTGTCCCTGACCTAAGCCGTGGAATTTTCAATTGCCTTGTATGCACTGGGAAGTCAGATAAAGAATAAGGAAGCCTCAAGAAAAATCGATGGCCTTTGAATTGTGGTGTTGGAAAGGATACCATAAAGTAAATGAAAAAACAACTCACAAAATGGGAGAGAAGATATTTGTAAGTCATAAGTCTTATTTAAGGGGCTTGTAGATAGAGTATATAAAAGACTTCTATAACTCATATGAGAGTTTATGTGTAATATGCTGGACTACAAAGTCAGTTTGAACCACAAGGTTGGTGGTTCAAGCTCACCAGACACTCCTTGGAAACCCTTTACAGGGTCACTATGAGTCGGAACATCACTTAACAACCACATGGCTCAGGTAACTCAATAATAAAAATTCTAGTTGGAAAAGGATTTGGATAGACATTTCTCCCACGAAGGTATGTAAATGGTGAACACCAAGCCAAATCTGTGGCTTTTGAGTCGGTCACAGCTCATAGCAACCCTGTACATACGTGAAAAGGTACGCAATATCATTAACAAATGTAGCCGTAATGTGTAGCCACTTCTCACACAGGGTGATAGCTTTATTTTTTGTTGTTGTTATGGTAAATACTCAGGCAACAAAAATGCTTTAATTTCAACAATTGCCACATGTACAGTTGAGTGGCATAAATATGTTCATCATGTTGTTCAACCATCATTTTCACTGTACCCTCATTTTTTCTTAACCTTTACAGACCCTCAGAGTCCCCTAGTATTGTGCCCACTTTAATGAATTTAATAAAAAATACGTACAACAGGAAATGCTGGTGAGAATACGGAGCAATGGGAGTTCTCATATATTGCTGGTGGGAAAGTAAACAGTACAGCTACTTTGAAAAATAGTTTGTTTCTCACAGTATCAAACATAGAGGGTGTACCAGGAATTCCACACCTAAGAATTTCTTTCCTTAGAGAAACGGTTGTTGTTGTTAAGTGCTGTGGAGTTGGTTCTTACTCATGGTGACACTGTATAGGGTTTCTGAGGAATGGCTGGTGGGTTTGAACCTCTGACCTTGCAATTCAAACTGAACTTGTGGTCCGTTGCTTTATCCTGCAGCGCTATTACATCTAAACAAATACCTGTATGTGATTGTTCATAGCAACATTATTCATAATAGCTAAAAGTGGGAACAACTCCAGTATCCATTAACTGATGAATAGATGAGCAAAATGTGGTTGGTGTACATCAATGTACAGTGGAATATTATTTGACAAAAAAAGGACCAAAGTTTTTGTTCCTTGTTTAAAAAAAAAAAGATGAACCTTGAATGTATGATGCTAAGTTAAATCTGTCAGAAAGACAGTATATTACATGATACTCTTTATATGAGATGACCAGAATAGGTGAGTTTATAGAGACAGAAAGTAGAATAGTGGTTGTCTAGTGCCGGGGGTGGGGAATGACTGCTAGGGTGTACAGGATTTCATTCTGGAGTGATGAAAATGTTCCATGTTGATTCTAGTGATAGCTAAACAACTCTGAAGATTCTTTAAACTATTGAAGCATGAATTTTATTTCACTCAGCATGAAGTCCTTAAGGCTCATCCATGTCATGCAGTGTTTCGCAGCTTCATTGTTCTTCTTCAAGGTAGTGTATAGTATTCCATATTGTGTATTACCAGAGTTTGTTTATGCATTCTTCTGTTGATGGGCATTTGCTTTTGTTAAAATTGCTGCAATGAACATTGGTGTGCATAGATCTACTCACGTTCTGACGCATATTTCTTGTGGATATTTGCAAAGTGGAGGAATTGTTGGATCATAAGGTATTTCTACTTTCAGCTCTCCAGAGTGGTTGAACCAATTTGTAGTCCCACCAGCAATGTAGGAGACTCCCAGTTTTTGCAGATCCTTGCTAGTATTTGTTGTCCTCTGCTTTTTTGAACTTTGCTGTTACTGCTGGTGTGAGATGATATCTCATTATTGTTTTGATTTGCATCTCTCTAATGGCTAATGATCCTGAACATTTCTTTCTACGTTTGTTTGCTGCCAGAATATCTTCCTTGGTGTGTGTCTATTCATGTCCTGTGCCCATTTTTTAGTTGCGTTATTTGTCTTTTTCTTGTAGATGTGTTGTAGTTGCCTATAAATTTAGAGATTAATCCCTTGTTGATGTGTCATTGTAGCAGATTTTTTTTCCCAGTCTGTGGACTCCATTTTTACTCTTTTGGTGAATTCCTTTGTTTTACATAAATTTCTAATTTTCAGTATGGCCCAGTCATCTAATTTGTTCTCTCTTGTTTGTGTGTTTTTTGGCCATGTTTGATAATATATGCAATGCCAAATATTAGAACCCTTAAGTGTGTCCCTATTTTTCATTGATAATCTTTATAGTTCTGGGATTTACATTTAGATCCTTAAAATCCATGTTGAGCTAGTTTTTGTATATGGTGTGAGATGTAGTCTTGTTTCATTCTTTTGCAAATCGCTTTCTAGTTTTGCCAGCACCATTTGTTGAAAATATTCTCTTTCCCATTTAATATATTTGGGCTCTTTGTCAAAGATCAGTTGACTGTATGTGGATAGATTTACTTCAGGGTTCTCAATTCTGTTCCATTAATCTATGTGTCTTTCACTGTGCCAATACCAGGCTGTTTTGACCACTGTGGCCCTGTAGTAAACATTGAAGTCCAGAAGAGTGAGACCTTCCACTTTGTTCTTTTTCTTAAGCAGGGCTTTTGAAGCATCTGTTTTAAATGACTGAATTATATAATATATAAATTGTATCTCAATAAAGGTTTTTAAAAAAGTAAATTAAATGATGTTACTCCTTTGTTCAAAACCCTTCAATGACTTCTGTCCTCATTCAGAGTAAAAGCAAAGTCTTTACAGTGTTATCTGCCTGATTTGAATACCCAGTGGACTTTGCCTCATTTACCCCATTCGTGCTGGCCTGCAAAGTTGGTTTGAACCATAAGGTCGGTGATGCAAGCTCAACAGCTCCTTCTTGGAAACCCTATGCAGGGTTGCTATGGGTCGGAACCAACTCAATAGCACTTAACAACAACAACAACGATAGACACATTGTCTTCATCTCTGTTCCTCAGAAATAGACCTCCCCCTGAGTTGTGGCATGCATCTGCTCTTCCGTCTTCCTGGAACACTTTCCTCCATATTTATTCACATGACCCACCCTCACCATCTTCAGGTCTTTATCCTCCTGTCACCTTATCCAACCATCATCTTAAATAAAGCTCCCCCACAACAGCTCCTCTCTAACTTTTCTCCATACTCTTAGAACCAATTAACATCATACACACATACATTTCTTATTGTTAGTTTAGTATTTCAGACTCATATGAGGGCATGTTTATTGGGCTGATATTGGTCACCATCTATCCTAGCACCCAGGAGAGAGCTGATGTACATTAAGTGCTCAGTAGCTACTTGCTGGACAAATGAATCAGTCTAAGATTGTCACTGAACACCTAGATGAACCTTAGAAAACAAGAGGGGACAGAAGAAATAGGAGATAGAATAAATTTTTATTTTAAGTCAAATTTTAGAATGGTGGACACAGCTTGCAAAAAAAGATGCTCTAGACATGACTGTGGAGGGTGAGGGGCTTAGGTGCTAGCTGAGAAAATGGTCATGAGAGGAAATGAGATGAATGGCCTTCCAAAACAGCGAGGGCGGTTAAACAGCGTGCTACTTCCTTTGCAGTCTTAATTACGGGATGACTATTGGGCTTTCTTTAAGGAGCTCTGGTAGCGTAGTGGTTACGAATCGGGCTGTGAACCGCAAGGTCAGCAGTTTGAAACTACCAGCGGTTCCGCGGGAGAAAGATGAGGCATTCTGTTCCCGTAAAGATTTATAGCCTCGGAAACCCTGTGCAGGGTCATTATGAGTCAGAACCGACTCCATGGCACTTAACAACACCAATAACATTGGGATTTCTTTAGAATTGAGTTACTGCCTAGCAAAACTAGTAGGAATAGATGATATAGTTCCAGACTTTTTGAGGCAAAGCAATCATCAGTGTCTGCTTATTGTAATCAGATATCATGAAAAGGAATGGAATGAACAAATCCAAGAAATATTAACTGTCATCTTGTTTTGACTGCTGGACATTAACTTTTTTATTTTTTCCCCAAAACTTCTTTAGTGATAAGCAATTAAAGGATTATGTTTGGAAGACACTTTTCTTTGAAAAGTAATAAATGAAAACACTGTTTCTATTTAAATGTGGATGAGAGATGGGTCATTTAAATAAAGAGGATTAATATCTTTACCAATTAATCTTTCTAGTTGGTGGTATAAGAAATAATTCCATTGTAATTCTAGATATACTCATAATATGAGAGGAACACATTAATCAGAAAATTTTCTATATAAGATATCTTTTTAAAAATTCTTATTTTGTTATGGTTGTTTAAAATATACACAGCAAAACATAATGTCAATTCAACAGTTTGGACAACAGTTTGGACAACAGCCTTGTCACAGTGATTACATTCTTCAAGTTGTATAACAATTTCACCTTCCTCCTCTGAGTCGTTCCCCCCTTTTTAATATAAACTCAATACCCCTAAAGTTTCCAACTAATCTTTTGAGTTGTTGTTGTCAATTTGATTCTTTAAAGAGCATAATCTCAAAGCAAACCTTTATGTTGGGCTTGCTAACTGCAAGGTCGATGGTTCAAAACTACTGGCTGCTCCATGGGAGAAAGATGAGACCACCTTCTCCTGTAGAGATTTACAGTGTTAGAAACCTTATTTAAAGGGTTACTGTGACTTGGGACTGACTCAGTGGCAGTGGGTTTTGGTTTTATTTTTCCATTTTAAGATGACTTCAGGGGATATTTTTGCTTTAAGGTTTAAAAATTACCTTAGGGCAATAGTTTCAGGGGTCATTCACTTTTTACAGCTTCAAAACACCTAGGGTCCATGAAAATTTGAAATTCTTTTCTGCATTTTACCCCCTTTTGATCAGGAGTAAAATGTAGAATCTGATTTGAAAAACTACCTAGTTGTTCTGGTTTCATGGAAAAGGAAGCAATTGTTCATGGAGGCAGTTGGTCAGTCATTCCTTCTGTTGCTGATGCTCATTCTTTATCTGTTGCTCCAGGTGAGGTAAAGACCACTTATGCCTTGGACAGTTGCCTGTAATCCAGTTACTGTGCAATGGATTAGCAGGTAGAACGGAAGCACTGAACATTATTAAGCCAGTTAGCTGGGCTATCCCATGAACTCCTGACCAGAAACGTGCAAACCAAGAGACCACATTTCTTGAAATGTTTGGTGGCAGAAAAGCAGCTTCAGTAGCTACTTTTGTTGTTGCTGTTATAAATACTAGAGAACTTTTTAAAAAGTTCATAAGAAAATCCAGTTGCCTTTTAATTCAAAATCATCACGAGTTTTGGAACCCTCTTGAATATCTGTCATACAAGTGAAGGTGGTGTTTCTTTGTCTCTAACTCAGCCACTGCTTGGAAACCCCATACAAGGTCACTATGGGTCGGAACCGACTCGATGGCTCTTAACAATAGTAACAATAACCTTCCCTGAAAGATTCTGCTCTTCAAGTTACACATGTTAAAGTGGCAGTTTTGCCTTCTAGGGACTCAAATCATGCTCCTTGAGCTTGGAGAACAAAAAGACATTTGAAGGGACAATATTAGAGCTGTAGGGTGGATAGGGTAAGGTTTCCCAACAAAATTCTCATAGGACAGCCCTTACCACCCTCGTGATGGAAAAGAATTCCTTGGCGAAACTTTCTTGGCCTTTTTCTAACCAATGCAGTGTTCCATGTTCTGAAAAGTTCCTAGTAATAAGCCCTTGTGATCATTCTGTGTGATCTGTGGAAATTTATTAAGATGACTCCTGTAAAGTCCCCCCAAAACTGACTCCATAAATTTTGAGTGGACCTTCTCTTCCTTGAATTTAACTGACCCAGCAGAGTCCGTTGGAAGGCACTGTTTTGACTGGATATTTTTTTAAGGCACCCTGGTGTGGTGCTGTGGGTTAATGCACTGGACTGCCAGGTCAGTTTGAACTGCAAGGTCAGCAGTTCAAGCTCACCAGCCACTCCCCGGAAACCCTATACAGGGTCTCTGTGAGTTGGAACAGATTCAACAGCACTCAACAAAAACAGCAATAATGAGACTAAGGAGTCCTGGTGTGGCACTGTAGGATAAGAACTGGACTGCTAAACTGCAAGATTGGCAGTTCAAACCCATGAGCAGTTCGTTGAAACCCTATACAGGCTCTCTATGAGTCACAACAAACTCGACAGTACTTAACAACAATAAAAATGAGACTAAGCCAGTTGTATTACTGAGAGAATTTGTCTGCAGCCATCCACTGGCATGCTTAAATATCCAGAAACATCTTTGAATAAACCCATGCATGTAGGAACTGGAACCCTGGTACCAATACTTTTATTTACCATGATATAAACTGTGCGTTCTTTGAAATTGGGTAAGGAGTTTTAGAAGGTGTTCATACTGTAAAATAGAGAATGTGGCATTTCTAATGCTTTGTGACCATATTTGGAAAATACCATCTTATTAGTAGCATTTTCCCTCTCATTTTCATGAAAATATGTGAAATTTTTAATATCTAACCCTAATTACAGTGATGAACTTGATGTAAAATTAAAGTAGGGATTCTCTAGAAGGAAGATGAAATGATTTTAAAATCATAACCCCAATTTTCCTATCAGGATTGATTAAAGTGAGGCAGATCCTCGGATCAACTTTGTGAGATGTGGAATGAATGACAATTTAGGCTCCATGTACCTCGGTATGTTTGCTTTGTAAGGTCCCACTATGTGTTCAGTATGATTGGCAAATTAGCTATACATGAATTTGAATTAATAAAGTCAAGGTATATTCATGATAGTCACAAATTATGACTTACTTTATGACATTTATATTTGTGAATATTACTGTTGTTAAGTGCTATGGAGTTGGTTCCCACTCATAGCCACCCAGTATAGGGTCTCTGAGGAGTGGCTGGTGGGTTTGAACCACCAAGCTTGTCGTTAGCAGTTCAGTGTTTATCCTACAGCACCACACCAGTGATCTTTCCTGGAAGGTCAAGTCTGGTCCTTTGTTCAATGTGTTACCTGCTTGCCACTCACCGTATGGAAAAATGCTCTTTGGGATTATAGTAATTTGTGCAAACAGGTAGTGCCTTTAAGAAACATTCCATGGACTCAGAGAACAATGGAATTTGAATGGAACTACAAACTATCATTTACAGCATTGTACCTCATGACTGATCTGTTCTTTTTGACAGATCAGTCATGCGATATGCAGATGATAACAACCTTGCTTGCTGAAAGTGAAGAGGACTTGAAACATTTACTTATGAAGATCAAAGAGCACAGCCTTTGGTATGGATTGCATCTCAATGTCAAGAAAACAAAAATCCTCAGCACTGGACCAATAAACAACATTCTTTTCAATGGAGAAAAGATTGAAGTTGTCAAGGACTTCATACTTCTTGGATCACCTATCAAGACTCGCGGAAGCAGCATTCAAGAGATCAGATGACGTATTGCATTGGGCAAATCTGCTGCACAGGAACTTTTTGAAGTATTGAAGAACAGAGATGTCAGCTTGAGGACTAAGGTGCACCTGACCCAAGTCATGGTATTTTCAATAACCTCATATTGATGCAAAAGCTGGACAGTGAATAAGGAAGATCGTAGAAGAATTGATGCCTTTGAGTTGTGGTGTTGGAAGAGAATACTAAAAGTGCCATGGCCTGCCAAAAGAACCAATAGATCTGTTTTGGAAGAAGTGCAGCCAGAGTGCTCCTTGGAGGCCAAGATGGCTAAGCTTCGTCTCTCATACTTTGGACATATTGTCCGGAGGGAACAGTCGCTGGAGAAGGATGTCATGCTGGGTAAGATGGAGGGTCAGAGAAAAAGAGGAAGACCCCTAACGAGATGGATTGGCCAGGTGGCATCATTGATGGACTCAAGTGTGGCAGCAGTAGTGAGGTTGGCCTAGGATCAGACATTGTTTCGTTCTGCTGTGCATGGGGTCGCTATGAGTCGGTTCTGACTCAATGGCACCTGACAACAACAATAACAAACAAACTATCAGACTTTTTAAGCATTGCCACTGTTGAGTAATACAGAGAATTTCCAGAGATCTAGACCAATATTTGCTTGAGAAAACCTGTTTCAGTCACTGGTCTGATGTTCAGGATGCATGGTATTCACCATAAGTACTACAAGATATGCAGCCCTCTATTAATATGCTGTGGCACTTTGGGTTAGTGTGCTAGATTGCAAAGTCATTCTGAGCCTCAAGGTCGGTGGCACACACTCTCACCAACCACTTCTCGGAAACCTGATACAGGGTCGCTGTGGGTTGGAACCATCTTGACCATACTTAGTAACAACAACATTAATATGCAAGACCATTCAGGACAATTGCAGTGGATCTTCCAATTTTAACGCCTCAAGGACCCTGGAACATAGCAATTAAAGTATTATTCCAAATGTGATCTGTGATTCTCATGGTATCTTTAAAAAGGTACGCTTAATTTCATTGCATATGCTATTACTTTGATATATATATGTATGAGATGATATATCTATATGATAAATAGGAAAATCTTTTCTGGCCAATATTGCTTAAAAATCTAAGTTTAAACAGGCTATCCTTAAAAATCTTCTGTGACTACAGTTTTCAATATGGATTACTCCTCAACATAAAGAAAACAAAAATCCTTACAACTGGGCCAATAAACAACATCTTGATAAATAGCGACAGTATTGAAGCTGTCAAGGATTTCATTTTACTTGGATTTACAACTGACAGCCATGGAAGCAGCATTCAAGAAACCAAACCACACATTGCATTTGGCAAATCTGCTATAAAAGACGGTAAAAGTGTTAACAGGCAAGAGTGTCATTTTGAAAACTAATGTGCATCTTACCCAAGCCATGGTATTCTCAATTGACTCATATACAGGTGAAAGTTGGATGATAAGGAACACCAAAGAAGAATTGGTGTCTTTGAATATGGTCATCTTGGTGAAGAATAATGAATATACCATGGCCAGCCCAAAGAGTGAACAAATCTGTCTTGGAAAGAATACAACCAGAATATTCCTTGAAGTGAAGATGGTGAGATTTCATCAAACATACTTTGGACATATTGTCAGGAGGGCTCAGTTCCTGGGAAAGGATGTCATAGTTGGTAAAGTCGAGGTCAGTGAAAAGGAGGAAGACCCTCAACAAAATGGATTGACACAGTGGTTGCAAGAGTGGGCTGAAACAGTAATTGTGAGGATGGCCCAGAACCAGGCAGTGTTTCCTTTACTTGTACATACAGTTGCTATGGAATCAATTTACTGGCACCTAACATCAATGGCAAGGAGCTCTGGTAGCGTAGTGGTTACGAATCGGGCTGTGACCCGCAAGGTCAGCAGTTCAAAACTACCAGCTGCTCCGCTGGAGAAAGATGAGGCGATCTGCTCCCGTAAAGATTTACAGCCTCGGAAACCCTGTTCAGGGTCGCTATGGGTCGAAACTGACTCGACGGCACTTAACAACAACAACAACAACAACATCAATGGCGGCGTGAGATTAGACCTCTTTTGGAGCTATACTCTCTGGCTGATTCAACCAGCTTATGTTGACTATATTTAATACTAGCTGTTGTGGAACTTGGGAGGAGTTTAGGTGGTAAAAGATGGCCAATATTTTTCTCTTTTTCATCTTGAACCTATTGTCTTTTCTGCCACTAGTGGCTTCAATAAGGATTCAGCACCTACTTGTACATTTTCACTAAATCCCTCTCTTATCACTGATCCTATAGAGTTTCTCAGATAGTCTCTGTTATGGGTTGAATTGGGCACACACACACACACACACATTATACCTGTGGATGTAATTCTATTTGGAAACAGGGTTTTCTTTGTTATATTACTGAGACCATATGAGTGTAGGTGTGTCCTAGACCTCATCTCTTCTGTTAGAAAGAGCAGCCAAGACTAAGCTAGCACAGCCAGCGGAAGGTAGATGGAGATGGAGGCTGCCATTGGAATGAAAGAAGCGGAGTTGAGAGAGACAAAGACCTTTTCTCAGAGCTAGTGCCCTAGATTTGGACAGCTAAGCTTCCTAAATTGTCAGAAGATAAATGTCTGTTCTTTAAAAAGTCACCCACATATATGGTACTGCTGTGAGAGCAGAGGTGGGAAATTAAGACCGTCCCCTTAACTTTCACTATTAATTCAGCTCAAAGTATCAGAGTGAAAATGAGGTTTTCCTTAGGACTGAGGGCCATGCTGAAGCCGTTTAGAGATAAAACATGAACAACCAAGTTAGGTGATATGAAGTCATTCGCTGACAGCTCATACCATTTCACACTTTGTCCTCAGCTTTTGGCATAGGATCTTAGCCTTGTGGTAGTAATTCTTGAAAGTTTGCCCACCTGATATGGCTCTATATTAACCTTAGTATGATAACACTGAGATGGAACACTTGCTTGCCATTCCAGGGCCAAATTAAGGGCATGTCAGTAATGATAGTTCCAGAAGTTCTTGTTCTTAACAGTTTTATCCAATGCATTATTTCAGCTTTCATTATGCTAACTTCAGAAAAAAGTTTGAGTTGATAGGAACTTTGGTAAGCCTTTTTAGAGAGAAGCTAGCTGCAAACTACCATGCTTCATTTTCTGAAAATTTTTGATAATTTTCTTGCTGTAATTTGGGAAAATAAAAAATATTTACAGTAAAACAATTCAGACTTTGTGGCCTACATTAATAATTAAAAGATCAATAAATGCACTGTAGCAAAAACTCCGGCATAAATATAAACGCGTACGCTTCAATCAATAAGGTACATTAGACACTGTTCCCCTCAACGAAGCTGCTTGAAGGAGTACAAAGTGAGTTAAAAAAATCTATAAGAGGAGGGAAATGGAAAGGGTTAGTCTGAAATGGGTTTTGGCCATGGTTCTTTGTTGCACATTTTGTGTTCTAGGGGCTTGCACCTTTACGGGAAGTCTGAGGAAGTGAGGTTTCTTTGGATCATTATGCGGTGGCAGTACTGAATGGCAAACCTCCATTGCTTTAAACCTTAACCTTGAACAACCTTCAGTGTGCTTAGACATGTGTGTGGTAACTGTCTTTCCAACATGAAGGTCTGACTTATTTTTTCTCCAGGGCCTTTCATCTTTCACATTTCATTTTGCTCCAACTTGGCCTTTTCTTTTCACACTCCCTGACTCCACACATACTTGTGCTTTTTAAAAATGAGTGGTAATAAATGCTGCTGTTTGTTTCAGTTTGGTAAATACCATAATGTGGTTTATTGATTATATTACTGTTGTGTTATGTACCACAGAGGAATGCTTTATGTCTGCTCGGAAAAGCCAAGTTGTAATCATGGTCTTTACAGGCCCAGTTACTAGTTTGTTATCTTAAATGTCATGCTTTCTGATACATTTAAACAGTGAGTGTTTTGATTATAATTTTATAGCATTGGAATATGTTCTACTTTTTAGATTTTTAAATGGTATAGGGTGCCTTGGGAGTCCTGTTGTGGCGCTATGGGATAAAGCAGTGGATCGCAGAGTCGATTTGAACCACAAGGTAAGTGGTTCAAACTCACCAGCTGCTCCTTGGAAGCCCTATGCAGGGTTGCTGTGAGTACAAACTGACTTGATGGCACTTAACAACTACAACAAGGGTTTTTTTTTGTTTTGTTTTTATTCCTGCCCCCTACCGAAAACAAAACAAAAAAACAATTAACAGTCCTGGTGTGGCTCTGTGAGTTAATGCACTGGACTGTAAAGTCGTCTAAACCACAAGGTCGGCAGTTCAAGCTCACCAACTGCCTCATAAACCCTATGCAGCATTGTTGTGGGTCGGAACTTAGGCGATGCCACTTAACAACAACAAAACTAAAATTGACTCTAGCTGGGGTATCTGAAACATTGCTATCAGCACATAGTATTATTCCCGTTTGGGAGATGATGAAACAGACAGGTAACAGCTTGGTAGACCTGGATTGGCAATGGCGGCCTAAAGATGCATCTTTAGCATGGTTTCCATCATGAACTCTCTATAGACATGTTGTTGTTGTTGTTGTTAAGTGCCGTCGAGTCGATTCTGACCCATAGTGACCCTGTATAGGGTTTCCGAGGCTGTAAATCTTTATGGGAGCAGAAAGCCTCATCTTTCTCCCGTGGAACAGCTGGTAGTTTCGAACTGCTGACCTTAAGGTTCACAGCCTGATTTGTAACCATTATGCTACCAGAGCTCCTTTTTATAGACATAGCTCTATATAAATATAATTAGCTAACAATAATTTTTCTGGTTTTACATCTCCTGGGACTTTTCTCCATTCTAGTGAATATATCCCATTTTATCTTTATTCTAAACAGAGAAAATGGGAATCTCCTTTACTACACATTTTGTTACAGTGTCTTGAACAGGAATGCTATGTTTTCTCAGTTGCTTCTGGTATGTCCTGTGATTTCATTAAGTGACAGTGAGTCGTCACGCCTTGTGCTCATACATGTGATGCTAAAGCATCAAGTTACTATGGTTTCTAAGTTCCGGGTGCTCTGAAAAGCATATGACAAAGGTCAAAAGGTGATTGCTGGACTGTCTGGGTTGGCCTCTTTGGCATGTCCAGTGTGACTTCTTAGGAAAGGAAAGCAGACTGAGTGGTCTTAGCAGTTTCCAAAGATGCTCTCAGGGCTGAGGGTGGTGGAGTATGAGGACACGTCTTCATTTCCCTTTTGGTTATAGACAGGTGTTTCTGATTTCTAGGGTTCTTCCAGCAGTTCAAAACCACCAGCCACTCCATGGGAGAAATATGAGACTATCAACTCCTTTAAAGATTTATAATCTCAGAAACACTGTATAGCAGGGCTTCTGGTGGTGGGGCTGTGTGCCATGGAGATGGTCCTACCTCACAGAGACACAATTGGGGTTTCCGAGGCTGTAAATCTTTATGGGAGCAGAAAGCCTCATCTTTCTCCTGAGGATCAGCTAGTAGTTTCGAACTGCAGACCTTGAGGCTAATAGCCTGACTCATAACCACTATGCTACCAGAGCTCCTTATAGCAGGGATGGGGAAACTTTTTTTATGCCAAAATTTATAACATCATCAACAGGTCATACAAAATTATCAACTTGAAAATTAGACTGCTATATTTGGTCAAATATTTAATTAGTAGCACTGTGAGTTACTGCATTGGACTGAAAGGTTGGTTTGAACTGCAAGGTCGGTGGTTCAAGCTCACCAGTCACTCTTCAGAAAACCTATACAGGGTTGTTGAGTCAAAACCGACTCCACATCACTTAACAACAACAACAACAACAACAACAATGTGATGGTTGCAACTGCAGTTGCCTTGGCAGGGCCAGGCCAAATGATTTCGAGGGCCTTACAGGTCCCACAGGGCAGAAGTTCCCAACTTCTGCTGTGTAGGGTTGCTATGAGCTGGAATTGACTCAGTGGCAGTAGGTTTGGTTCTTGGTTGTTTGTGTGTTTGGTAGCAACTGGGGTAGATTACAGGTTACACTGGGGTGGTGTCTACCACAGTCCACCCTTCAGGGAGAATTTTCAGGCAGTCTGTTGGAAGGTAACAGAATGAAAGATCTCAAACTTTTTTTTTTTTTTTTTTTCCCTGCACCTTAGATACAGAGAGCTTTTTGGTGAAGGGTAGAAGCTGAATAGCAACAATCTGAACAGTGTATGTGGTTATAAAAAAGCCACTGGTACAAAATAAGATGAGAAAGCTTTTTAGAGGACATTACTTTTGGTGTGTGTTGAAAAACTGGGTCTCTGTTTTTCTTTGGAGCATTCAGACAAAGTAAAGGATAAATCACCACATTGGTTGTGGCTTACTCTAATGCCTTTTGATGCCTCTGACATATTTGTAAAGCCCAAGATTCGTTTGTGCATAGAGGTTATTATCTTTCAGTTCTTTGTGTGGAAAATAACTGAGCTGATGGTGTTTTTCAATAGTGCAGTTATAGTACCTTCCATATATCAGTTACTGCCTGGTCTTTGCTTTTCTTTTGCTACAGAAAGAATTTTATGTACCATTTGTTGTATTTTGTTATTGTTTTATTGTTCTTCTCTGTGGATGGTATACATTATTTAAAGTGCATGGAGTTCTTTAATTTTTGTCCCCAGCTCCTCTATAGACACACTTTTTGTGGGGGTGGTTGTTGTTGTTAAGTGCCGTCGAGTCAGTTCTGACTCATAGCGACCTTGTATAAGGTAGCATCTGGTTATTCAGGTATACCCTTCATCAGCTGTGGAGACAGGGCTCTGGAGAGGGCTGAATTAATAGAAAGACTTGCAACTGGTCCAGCCAGTTTGATCTGCACTGTCTTTTACTCTGTGTGTGCCCCTGTACAATTAGGTATAATTTGTCAGTGATGGGAGCCGTCACTGTGTCAGCTGGCCATGGCTTTGCCACATCCACAACAGTCTGATGGGCAGGTGGAGACCTGGCTTTTTGTATTCCTGGGATAGGAGTGGAAGGCCAGAGAGAATCCAGTGATGGCAAAGGGCCTGTAAATCTGTAGCATACCAGAGCATCCCTAGACCTGAAGCCTCTGAACTTTTTGAGTCTACAGTATTAATTCCTATGGGGATTTGAATTTAAGAAAGCAATGGAGCAATATTCAAAGGGAATTTAATTGAGTATTCTTTAATCTAATAACATGTTGTCTTTTTCTTAAAACCCATTGCTGTTGAGCCAGCTCTGATTTCATAGTGACTTTGTAGGACAGAGTGCAGCTTTCCCATCGAGTTTCCAAGCTTGTAATCTTTAAGGACGTAGGCTGCCACAGCTTTCTCCCAGAGTGGCTGGTGGGCTCGAACCACCTGCCTTTCAGTTATCAGCCCAGAGTATAACCACCGTGCCACCAGGACACCCTCTCTTTTTCTTTGGGGTAATGTTTTTAGTTTTGATTATTCAGTGTTCAGCAGTGGGAAGCTAGTTCAGTTCAAAACTTAAAACAACAACAACAACAACAACAACAACAACAACAACAACAACAAATAGCAGGGGGCTGATTGAGCATTTATTCTTATTTTGCACATGTTTTTCAGTGCCTTAGTAGAAAATGAAACTAATTTTATGAGAATTGAAGTGTATTCTAGGAGCTTAAATTGTTTATACATTAATTTAGAAAGTTGCCTTTGGTAATAAGGTGCATGATTAAGAAAAACACAATGTTGAAGGGATGAGGAGATACCTGAATGAATGGATGGACGGTAGATAGATAAGATAGACAGACATCATATACTTAATCATGAGGAATGGGGAATGACAAAAAGCTAAGAGAAAATTAGAGTTCCTCTCTTGTGTCCTGAGTCTGCAGGCAGGGCTGCTCAAGTCCATGTGGGGTTGCACATGAATCAAGCCCTCGGGTCCACAGTTGAGCTATTTGCTGTGTAGGTGCAGAACCAGGACTACAAGGCCAGGCTTGGTGCCATTGAAAGTTTCTTAAACTGTATTCACATTACACATGACATCTATAAGGTTTGAAGTTGGATTCTGATGCTGTTAATATTGATTTTAATTTTCCTTTTCTTTTTCCTTCTCTGATTGGGATAAAATGTTAGTCAACTCTCACCTGTGAAAGTGTGTGAGTCATATTGCTTATTTAATTCCGATGACAAGCCCATGGGGCAAGCACCTTTCTTTTCTCTGCTGAACTAAGGACTCCAATGACAGAGATGTTTAGTATTATTATATATGATAATAATTGTGATGTTCCACTAAAATATTATGCTGATTGCAGTTACTCAGAAGTAACTTGAAAAATATTTGATTTTGCTTTAAGCTGGTTAGACTGTGGTTTCATAAGGAGACTGACTAATGCTGGGTCCTAAATGGAAATGTAGTTTGAATGCATTTTTGAATTATGTTGGTTATTCTAAGCCACAAACAGTACACCTTCGATGTAAAGTGTGTTTTAATCATTTTCAATCTCCTCTGACTCCAGAATAGTTAAGTGATTTTTTTTTTTTCTCCAATTATTTTCAAAGAAAGAAAGAAAAAAAAAAAAAAACTGAGACCAAGTATAAAAGGTTTGGCTGAGAAAAGGAGTTGTGATTGAGTAAAAACAGGTGGCTTTAATAGTCTGCTTAAAAATATCTTCAATGGGAACTTTAAAGAAAAAATGGTAAACTCTTGCTATTTGCTGTAAAAGACTCCACCCGTGAAAAGTGACAGAAGGCTCTGGTATGTATCAGAAAAATTCAGGCTAAAACCACTCTGTCTGAAATATCTCAACAGAGAAAGCCACGTAGATTAAAACTAACTTGGAAAGGCCAGTCAAATTAGTGAGGTTTAAATTAGAGTAATTGCTAGTGTGTGGAAAACGGATGTGATTATCCAAGGCCATTACTAGAACTTGCCTGGGGTTTGCGGGAGTGGGAAGGAAATCAGAGAGAAGGTGGCTTCTGTGCCCATTGTAAGTGATTTCTTGGACAGTTCATTCAGTAGATGTTTACTAATGTCCTTGTGAGCTAGGCACTGTGTTGTTGTTGTTGTTGTGAAGTGCCATTGAGTCAGTTTAGATCCATAGCGACTCTGTATAGGGTTGCCAAGGAACGGCTGGTGAGCTTGAACCATTGCCTTTGCAGTCCAGCACATGAACTCACAACACCACACTGTGTTAGGAGCTGGGTATACACAGATGAGTAAGAAGTCTTTGCGTCTGCACTCAAGGGTGTATCTACTGAATGAATTGTCCAAGAAATCAGTTATTTGTTGTTGTTGAGTTTGCTCCAACTTATGATAGCCCCAGGTACAACTGAACAAAACATTGCCCTCTTCTATGCCAGCTTCAGAATCACTGGGATGCTAGAGTCTGTTTTTGTGGCCACTGTATATTTTTCCATAGTGCTTTCCAACCTAGAGGGCTCGTCTTTCAACATCATATTGAACCATTTTCTGATTAGAAGAGATCCATATTTGTGCCCATTAAAAATCTTTCTAAAGATCTTTTGTGTCATCTTTGACCCAACAAAATGCAGGAATTATAGAATGATATCCTTAACATCACATACAAGTAAAATTTTGCTGAAGATAATGAAAAAATGGTTGCAGCAGCACATCGACATGGAACTGCCAGAAATTGAAGTCAGATTCAGGAAAGGATGTGGAACCAGAGATAGCACCGGTGATGTCAGATGAATCTTGGCTGACAGCAAAAAATACCAGAAAGATGTTTATTTGTGTTTCACTGACTATGTAAAGGCACTTCGCTGCATGGATAAAAACAAAATATGGATAGCATTGTGAATAATAGGGATTTCAGAACACTTAATTGTGCTCATGTAGAATCTGTGCAGATACCAAGAGGCAGCCATTTAAAAAGACCAAGGGGATATTGCTTGGTTTAAAATCAGGACAAGGTGCATTTCAGTGTTGTATCCTTTCACCATACTAACTAAATTTGTATAATGAACAAATAGACAAACTGGATTCTATGGAGAAGAACATGGCATCAGGCTTGGAGAAAGGCTCATTAACAACTTGAAATATGCAGATGGCACAACCTTGATTGCTGACAGTTAAGAGAACTTGAAGCACTTACTGATGGTCAGAGACTACACTATGGGTTACAATTCAATGTAAAAGAGACAAAAATCCTCACAACTAGAGCAATAGACAACATTGTGGTAAATGGAGAAAATATTGACATTGTCAAGAATTTCATTTTACTTGGATCCACAATCAGTGCTCTTGGAAGCAGCAATCAAGAAATCACATGACATATTGCATTGGACAAATTTGCTGTAAAGGACTTTTTAAAAGTGTAAATAAGTCAAGATGTCATTTTGAGGACTAAAGTGCACCTGCCTCATCACATGCGTGTGAAAGCTGGACAATGAATAAGGAAGACAAGAGAAGAAGTGATGCACTTGAATTTTGATGTTAGCAAAGACTATTGAAAGTACCAGGGCCGTAACAAGTGTGAGGATGGTGCAAGACTGGGCAGTGTTCCATTCTATTCTACAGAAGGCCATTTGGGTCAGAGTACAATTGACAGCACCCAACTACAACAATGGGTGACCCTGCTCATATTTAAAATACCAGTGATGTAGCTGCCAGCATTATAGCAACACACACACCATTATACTACAGCAAAGTGGCAAACAGATTGTGGCCCTCGCGAATGAGATGCACCATAAACAGAGACTGGAGGAGCAGTGTTAAAAAGCTGTGGTAGACTACAGGGTATTAGAGACTGCCGAGAAAGGTGACTACAAGTTAGGTGTGGGGCTGCTAGTGTAAGGTTGGTGGTTCAAACCTATCAGCCAAGGCTGTTTGTTCCCCTAATGATTTACTGTCTCGGAAACGCTGTGAGTAGGAATCCACTCATGGCAGTGGTTTTGGTTTGGTTTTTGAGAATGGATAGCTAGAGTATCCTAGGAGTCAAGGACAATGTCTTGGAGGAGGGGAAGTCTGTGCTGAGCCTTACTGAAAGAAAAATCGGAGGAGGGGTAAGACACAGCACAAGCGTTTTCCAACCACAACAGTGTATGAGGCTGTGCAGCTGGCAGAAGCTAGATTGGAAACTACATTAAGGAAGTTGGGCTTTGGCTTTGCAGACTATGTGGTACTACTGAAGGGTTTTAAGCTGGTTTGTGATGGAGTCAGTTTTGTATTTTACAAAGAGCCCCATGACTGCTTAAAGAGAGACGATGTGTTTGCGAGAGGAATGAATACACCTTGGAGATTGATTGGATGTAGGTTCTGGCAGCAATGAAGGAATCTGGGATAAAAACAGGTTCCTTGTTTGGGTGTTTGCTATATTTCTGGTGGTAACAGCTTTACGAGCAAACGTAGATCAGGTTTATGAATGAAGATGGGACATGCTTAGTTTGGTATGATATGGGATATGCAGCAAGGCCAGCCTGGAGATAGTACCTTCATCTCTTGCCTTTCCTTCTCTTCTTTTCTTTGATGCTTTAATGCGGAGTATTCACAGTAGCCAACTAGAGCCATGGATTGAGGAGATACTAGTGTTAGGTGGAGGCAGTGGTGGTGGCTAGGCAGCAGAATTCTCGCCTTCCCTGAGGGAGACCTAGATTGATTCCCAGCCAGTGTACCTCATGTACAGCTACCACCAATGATTAGTGAGGGATTGTGTGTTGCTATGATGTTGAATAGGCTTTGTGGTGGGTGGGGGGAGGTCAAAAGAAAGCCCTGGAGATCTTCTTCTGATCAGTCATTGAAAACCCACTGATGGATCATGGGGATGGTATAGGGCCAGGCAGAGTTTCTCGTGTTCTGCATGGGTGGCCATGAGTCAGCGGCTGACTAGAAGGCAGCTAATGACAGCAACAGCAATGAGGTGGGAGATCAAATTGTAAGAGTGGAAGAGACCCCAGTCCTGAGGGCACAGGGGTTCCCCTCTGAGAAGGTGATTAGGATCCCCTCTACAAAGGAGATGAGAAGCTCCAGAGAGGAGTAGCAGAAATGACCCAGTGCAGGCAGAACTTAACCATACCGGTTACTTTCAAAAGTTTTCTCAGTTTGGTTTACAAAGCTCATTTTCTTTCCCTCAGTAAAAACAAAGGTTCCACCCTCTCCTTTAATCTGATGAAATTTTATGTTCAGGATACTGTATTATGGTGTATATCGTATTTTTATAAAAGTTACCATACTCCTGTATTAACTTTTAAAACTTGATTCTACTTTGATCAAAATGCTGACTTCTGGGAGGTGGAAGAAACAACACAATTTATAATGCTAACTTGAGACTGCTCTTATCAAGAACATTCATATATTTCAGCATATAAATGAATAGAAACAAAGTATTTTTAAATTTTTTAATGTGTAGATTAAATAAGAGTTGAGGTTATGTTGGGTCACTGATACTTGGAAATTATTTTTTTGTCTTCATGTATAAATTGCTTTCATTGCTATTCATGTTTACATTAGACTTGTGCCTGCTTCATAAATAATGCAAAGGAAGATATTTACCCAGGACTAGCTGAACTCTCCCAAATGTCAAACTTGTAGATTAGGAATTAATAGGTTTTACTATCATTTAAACAGAAGAGGTGTGTTCTAATCTGAGCTCAAAAGCTACTTGTTTAGAGTTTCTCAGCTATGTTGGTAATATGTAGCATTATATTCTAAGCACATAGTGAGTAAATACAAGTTCCGGTGGATGTGATAGAACACTGGCTATGTCTTTTTATATTCCACCACTTTCTCACTGAGTGACTTCAGGCAAAGTAGATGCCTTCATTGGCCCGAGTTTTCTCATCTGTGCTTTTTGGTGTCATATCTAATAATACACTGTCAAAAAGAAGATATTGAAGCTTTGCTTCTTTGTTTCCTTCTAAAACTTTTATAGTGTCAGTTCTGATATTTAAGTCACTGATGCATATTGAGTTATGATGTCAGATATGGCTCCAATTCCACTCTTTTCCATGTAGCGACCTAGTTGCCCAAGTACCAGTATTTGAGGAGACTATTCTTTCCTCCATTAAATGGACTTGGCCCTCTTGTTGAAAATCAGTTGATCATATGTAATGATTATAATTCTTGATCAAATGGGTCAAGTTGAGAGAGATGCTTAGGTTTGAGATGGAAGGTAACTGTATCAAAGAACAAATTAGGAGCTTAACTGGCCAGAGAGCAAGCAGAAACAGTTTCTTGCCTTTCCTTCCCAGTCTTTCAGACTCTTGATTATACTCTGCACCCATCTAATTGTGATTTAAAATAATTTAGGAAGAAACATTGTGTGAGTATGTATTACTAGATTGTAAATACATAATCCATTTTCCCCAACTCGTGTTTTATAGGGCACTGGTGCTATGGCATATAAGCCTCAAAGGAGTTAGTAATTCAATAAGTCTTGGCAAATGCTGTTTACCCTACTGCCCTCTCAGATATTCCCATCTCACAGAAAGTTCTGATACGTAACAAATATATTTGTTCAGGTTTTGTTGTTTAACCCAGAAATTCCCAATTATTTTTTTTTAGATTCCTATTACAGCGTAGTGAATTATTTATAGTGAATTGAATGTCTCTTCTACCATGGTTTGTAATCCCACCAAACAATGTTTTTGCCTTGCCAGATCCTGGTGTGGCACTATAGCACAAACACTCAACCACAACATCAGTTTGAACCACAAAGTGGTTGGTTGAAACTCACCAGATGTTCTTTGGAAACCCCATCAGGGTTGTTATGGGTTGGAACCTACTCAATGGCAAAGCCCTATATGGGGTCACTATGAGTCTGAACCAACTCAGTGCCACTTAGAATAATAACAGCAACAACAATAACAACAACAACAACAACAACAGCAACAAGAAGTTCTGGGTAAGAGAAGGTGAGCTAAGATACTGATAGGATGGCATGATTCTTCTGTAGATGTTAACAGAGTTCATTGTCATTGTAAAATCTCTTGAGTGGGTATTAAATGAGTCATCTCAGAAGCAGGAGGAGGGAATCTCACTACTATCCAAGAAGAGCCTGGAGTGGAGCATAGTCTTTGGATCTGGAAGTCCCTGTGCATTCAACCTCTCCACCCAGGGACAGAAAGCTTGACGCTGGGGGAATGACAGAGGAGTAACAGAGCATGAGACAGAGCAGTGGGTTTCCCAGCCCACAGAGAAGTAAAGCTGAGTGACTTTGGGCAAGAGACTTGCTTATCAAGTGGATGTGTCCAGGCACTTAAGTGGGGGAGCTAGGTTTGCTGGCCCATGGAAGTCGGGCCTAGTGCCTTCAGGATGAGTTTTAGGTGAAGTAGACTGTCTCATGGGCATTTACCAGCACTGACTAGAACAGCTGTGCCCTGAGCATTTTCTGATCCTGTCAGCTTCCCTAGTAAACCCATAACTGTGAATATGGTGTCTGAGTTCTTTGTGACCATTGCAATGGATTATTGAACCCAGATGAAAAGTAGAGAAGGATGTGAAAGGGATGGTTTGGCATCACATTCATTTTCCAATATTTTACTTGGAATCTATTAGCATCCCAGAGAGCAGTTGGTCTCAGCTTACATTTTGGAAAACACTGATCTATGTCCCCAAGCCCTTCCAGATGTTCACTGAGAAGAGAGGGTATTCAATTCCAGAGAGAGACAGACACTGGTGGAGTCAGAAGGCTTAGCAGCACCCACAAATTCTTGTATTCTAGTGGGGCATGGAAAACAGAAATGAAAAGGTTTCTTCCCCTTAAAATGCTTTCAGTTGACACATGCTGCTGTTTTGTCACATGAAATAAGAGAATTGAAGTTAGAATTATGACTTTGAGATTTTCACTCTTCTTTCATCTGAGGGCACTCAAAGAAGAAAGTCGGTCCTCTGGCTTGATCTGGTTTATAGATCACTTGTCCTGTCTTCATTCCACACTGATGCTTCTCCTCTCCTGTGGAAGAAGAAGGGACAGCGATATGAAAAGGGAAGAAGAGAATGATATGAGGGCATGCAAGGTTGATGAGAACCCTAAAGGACATTAAATTCTGGCAGCTGTTACACTGGACTGTCATGCATTAAACGCACATGTTTTCTATCAGGGAAAACCCAGTGCTAAGGAAGCTTTTGTTTATACATTAAGAATCATTTCCAGATACAATAGTGAATAATTGTTATCAGTACTGATTGTGAGGGTTAGAATGTAAAGGTAGATGTTTTGTAGCAAGGAGGGCAGTGATTAACTTTGCAGTCTAGGAACCCAGGTTCCTGGGACCATCAAGGGAGAAGAGTGGAGAGTGGGCCCCTATCCAGAGAAGCAGTGATGCCTGAGATGCAGGCAGAGACGATGGCGTGGAAAGATGGAGCATCTGGGGACTTTAGACACAGAGAGGGAGAGGGGCTGTGTGCTGAGGACCTGGGGGCAGGCTTGTAGTGTATACCCTGTGGTTGGTTGATGATGCATTGAGGGGATTGTAACCATAGCAATGAAACAATATACGATAGGATGAATGTAAAACTTATGTTCTCCCAAGTAAACTATCACATAATTCACAATAAAACATTAAAAACAATGATTTCCAGTGGTGGACTTGTATTCACATTCATATCAGATGTTATTTTGAACCTACAACTGACTTTAAAAATTGCTTTTGATTTTTTTTGAAAATCAAAGAATCAATAAAATATGCATCCTAATAATGGCCTTATTTTTAATGGCCTGGGTCATAAAAAACAAAAACCCTAGAAGTTTATGTTTTTTAAATGGATTTACACATTTAATTAGAGGTGAGGGCAGTAGAGAGGCATGGGGTGGGAGGTAGGATAGAAAGGAGATGGCTGCCCTGCCTTGTTCTTGACCATCAGCATAAGATTGAATTCTGGTCAGCCCCTTCCCCACATTTCTGGCTAGGCTTTCCTCTTTCCCCTCTGCCCCCACAGCACCTACTCGAGTCTTCAATAGCATCGTTAGTCATTAAGAACCCCATGCCTGGCACACACTTTCCACAAGCAGTTACCATCAAATCATTTCTGACTCATGGCAACCCCATGTGTGTCAAAGTCAAATTTTGCTTTTCACAAGGTTCCCAGTGGCTGAAATTTTGGAACTAAGATTGTCAGACCTTTCTTTTGAGATTCCTGTGGGTGGACTTAAGCTTCTAAGCTTCAGGTTAGCAGTTGAGTACATTAACCATTTACACCACCCCCAGACTCGAAACTTCTTCCCATCACAACTTTTTAATGGTGAGATAGTTATATTGTCTGCCAGCCAGGTAGAAAAGAACACGGATTTAATTAATGTTAATCTGTCTCTACATTGTCTAGTGAGAAGGAGGATTAGAACAATTTGGGATATCACTGCACAAAGCTGAGCTTCAACTGAGGGCATAATGGAATGAAAATTACTCACAATTGCTGGTTCTGGAGGAAGGCATTGCTCTTTGATTCCCATTTGGTATAGCACGTGTGATGAGGAATTAACAGTAGAATAATAACGAAAGTGACTTAGATCATTAACATGATTTGGGGGACATTTGTCTTTGCCGTAGAGTTAGACAATAAGACCGGGAATGTTGGTACTGACATCTGTGCAGGGAGAAAGTAAGCACAGAGAAGCTCAGGGTGTTTTTGGTGCAAGGTTTGGCCATAAAGCAAAAGTTCAAACCATTCTGCTTAAAATAAAGCAATATATTTCTTTACTCTCTTCCTTTAGGGGTGAATTCTGATTAAAGCAGAAATTCGACTTCTCCATCAAGTCCTATTCTCCTGCCCTTGCTTGTTTAAACCGGTATGCATTTGTTGGATGATTCAACTGGTCCCCAACAGTTCAATTTTAAGTTCATGCAGATGATAGAATGGTGACTGAATTATTTTTTAAGTGGAAACATGAATACTTGCTTAAAAGTCAGAGCTGAAATTTCAAGGCCTTCTTTGCCCTTTGTATTTCTGTGAGTGCACATTGTTCTTTGTTTTAGTTGTATGACCATACTTGGAGTTTGGTATTGTGCTATGGGTAAACACTGGGTTACTAACTGAAAGGTCAGTGGTTCAAACCCACCAGCCGCTTCTCAGAAACCCTATACAGGGTCACTGTGTGTTGGAACTGACTTGCTGGCACCGGACACCAACAACAGCATTAATGACCATACTTTGGTGCATTCCTTTGTTGTATAAATATGTGGTTTCCTTAATAGAAAAATAATGTTGTTACAGTATGTACCATATCTGATTACAAACAAAGTTAGGAATATAAAAACCATCTTAAAGTGAAAGCTGAATGGGGCTTCAAAGCTGGACAAAAACAGGAAGTGATTGCAGAAGGAATGACAGCAGAAAGTAGCAGTCATCCTTGCAGAAATGTATTGTGGGAGAGACAGTTGACTCAGGAGACCAAAGACACACTGGTATTTGTAAAGTCCTTTCTGCACGGACCTCTGGGAGAAGAGTTTGACCTAGGCTGATAGCGTGTTAGCTTTTTCATGTCCTCTGGGGTACCTCACAGAAAGAGAAACACTTCACCACTGTCTTTGCCCCCTGAAGCCTGTCTTCATGAGATTGCCCTTGGTTATGTAAGACTTATTCTGATTCTCTCAGACTCAAGCATTTCAGGGAGTTAGGGTCCTTTAGATAAGCATGTCAACCTCACAGTGAATGGGTAATGGTTACACACTGTCAGGGGAAAGGAGACCTTACTGGCTTCCTCATCATAGCAGAATTAAAATATAAAGCACCTCCATCCCTTCTTCTTGGAGTCCTGGGGTGGTGCTATGAGCTAATGAGCTGGACTTCAAAGTCGGTTTGTACTGCAAGGTTGGTAGTTCAAGTTCACCAGATGCTCCTAGGAAACCCTGTACAAGGGTTGCTATGAGTCAGAACCGACTCTATGGCACATACGTATCCCTTTTTCTTAAGGTGCACTGAAGGCATTGGCAAAGAACTAGGCTCTGGGAATTGATGGAATATAAACTGAGGTCTTTCAACAAACTAATGCAGAACTGGGGGCAATCACTCATCTTTGCCAAGATATTTGGAAGAAATATCTCACACAAGTAAAATTTTGCTGAAGATAATCCAAATATGGCTGCAAATGTATATCGACAGAGTTCAAGCCAGATTCAGGCAAAGACATGGAAGGAAGAATATCATTCCTGATATCAGATGGATCTTGGCTGAAAGCAGAGAATACCAGACAGATGCTTACCTGAACTTTCTTGACTATGCAAAGGCTTCGACTGTGTGGATCATGACAAGCTATGGACAACATTGTGGAAAATGAATATTGCAGAACTCTTTAATTGTGCTTATGTGGAACTTGTATAGACCAAGAGGCAGTCATTCAAACAGGGCAAAGGTACTCTGACTAGTTTAAAATCAGAAAAGGTGTGCACCAGGGTTATCTTCTTTCATCATACTTAATTTGTACGTTGAGCAAATAATTTAGAAGCTGGATGACATGAAGAACGTGACATCAGAATTGGAGAAAGACTCATCAACAACCTGCAATATGCAGATGATACACTTTTACTTGCTTGAAGACTGTTGTTGTGTTGTTGTTAAATGTCATTGAGTCAGTTCCAACTCATAGCGACCCTGTAGAGTGTTTCTGAGGAGCATCTGGTGAGTTTGAACTGCCAACCCTGTGGTTCGCAGCCGGCGCTGATCCTACAGCACCACACCAGGAGTCCTGCTGGAAGCCTTCAGGACTTAAAATACTTACTGATGACGGTGAAAGGCCACCACCTTCAGTATGGGTAAAGAAAACAAAAGTCTTCACCATTGGAGCAGTAAACAACATCCATATAAATGGAGAAAAGATTGAAGTTGTCAAAGACTTCATTTTGCTTATATCCACCATCAACACTCATGGAAGCAACAGTCAAGAAATCAAA
>NW_006408540.1:17548902-17557866 GCF_000296735.1 Chrysochloris asiatica | reverse complement strand
ATGATGAGTCAGTGAACAGATCTTATGGGGAGGGAGCCAAGGAACTCCTGTTGGTAAGCCATGTGATATTTCGATTCTCAGTATGTAAGAGAACATGACTTCGCTTTGCCATGCCAGGTAGCAGCGTGCATGCAGTAGAGGTGACCATGCTCCCCTACCCTGGCCCACTGGGTCTGCATGTCCATGATGAGAACTACAGGGCCGGGTGTCTTGTCTTTCCTTTTGAAGTCATCTCATGTATGCATTGTATATTGCAGGATGAAGCAGGGTGTCTTTCTTTAGAGGTTTAAATAGGAACTGTGTGAGAAAGACAACAGAAATGGGGGAGGAGAGAAAAAAAGGACATAGGAGAGGAGGGGAAAGACAGACAGACACAGAGATGGACTCTATGAGGTCAAATTTGATTATGGTTAGATTTTGAGCAGGAGGAATTAGATAAATATGCGCTGAAAAAAATCCAGAGTCTTTAAGTTTGTTTTAGTTTGTTGATTTCCTCTAAAACTTATTGTCAGCATTGCAATATAAAATTAGACTTCATGAGGTTTGATTTCATCCTTATTTACTTATTTAGTGTTTGTTGGGTTTATACTATTGTGCTGTGTAGTCTCTGGATAGTACAAACTTTTAACAAGCTCAGTTGCTAACTGAAAAGTTGATGGTTCTAATCTACCCAGAGGTACTTTGGATGAAAGGTCTGATCTACTTCTGAAAAAAAAACAAAACAAAACAATCATTAAAACCCTGTGGAGCACACTCCTACCTGGGGCTACCATAAGTCAGAGTCAACTCAGTGGGCACTGATCTTGTTTTATTTATTTATTTAAATATTCTGCTAGGCAAGGGAGATAAAGTCATAAAATCTTGTACAAACATTGTGGTGTGATAATGTTGTTCTAAGGGAATTCCTTCCTTGGTCCTAGCTGTCCACATGTTAGAAATGCCAAATGATAGATAGGAGAAGGAAAGTGTAAGATACAAAACACGGGCCCATGTGTGTCAGCATGCTAGGTAACAGGGAGGGAAGACATGCCATAGCCAATGGTCTGAAAGCGCGCACTACATTTCCTGCAAAGAAAGCTTCTTGTATACATTTATTTAATTTAAAGTAACTGGTAAAAGGCAAAATAGGAACTTCAGTTTGGGCAGTAACAAAAAGAATATGAAAAATGAATCCCCAGAATCTCCTTTTTGGTGTTCACAACATTATTTAAAAGACCTAATGTGATGTCATCTGTGATTTATGCTGCGTAGGTGTTTTCCTACTGTGTTTGAAGCAGATAGGTATGAGAGTGTAATATATTATGTGGTTACAAATATAAAAACTACT
Source organism: Chrysochloris asiatica (assembly GCF_000296735.1). Classification (NCBI taxonomy): domain Eukaryota; kingdom Metazoa; phylum Chordata; class Mammalia; order Afrosoricida; family Chrysochloridae; genus Chrysochloris; species Chrysochloris asiatica. Next base: position 17,556,539 of record NW_006408540.1, on the reverse strand, counting down.
CTAGTGATGTGAAGAGATAAGGCGCCGTATCGCTCATCTGATAGCTCGCAAGAACTGGTTTCCGCAGCAAAGCTTATATTTGGACGTTTTTATCTTAATGAACCATTCAGGAGTTTAATTTCCTTTTTTTGTACTTGTAGCTTGAGGGTTTCATCCATTTCTTTTTTCCTTTCAGTCGATCTCTCAGTCTGTGTGTTTTCAGGCATTTGTATAGTTACTGAAAATACCTTCTTAAGTTTAGAGGACAGCAAACTTGAGCAGAAAGAGTTTTGGGTCCCAATTATAACTGTATTATCAGCTCCCTTCTAATTTTGAACATCTGCACTGACTCTCACTTTGTCTTAGCTTTCCCTTTTGCAGAAAGGTGTTAAAAAATGTATTTGTACTACAGAGAGCTTTGTTAACCTCCTTCAAATGAAGAGTTTGAAGAGCTATTAGGAAAAGCAGATAGAGTCGGCTGTCTTCCAGTTCTTAATTTTCATTTGAAATTTGTGGTGATGTCATTTCTAAAACAATCCCAGTAGGTAGAATGCAGATCTCTCTTAAAGCTATCAAGTAGGGTTTTGTTTTGTTTTTTGAGGATGAAATAATTAAATGACCATCCTAGTTTTGCTTTTATAGAGCTTGTTTTCAATAATGTTCTTGGTTTGAGTGGTAGGCAACAAACTAGGAATTCACACCTGCTAGACTACCAAGTATACAGAGTCACTGTACCAAAAAAAATAGGTGATGCTTAACCATTTCAAGAGGTAGCATATGATCAAGAACCAGTGATTCTTAAGGAAGAAGTCTAGATGCATTGAAGGCATTCGCAAAGAACAAGGCACTGGAAATTGATGGAATACAAATTGAAATCTTTCAACAAACTGACATGCCACTGGAGGCGGCACTCACTCATCTATGCCAAGAAATTTGGCAGTCAACTACCTGGCCAACTAACTTGAAGAAATACCTATTTGTGACCATCCTAAAGAGAAGTGACCCAACGGAATGTGGAAGTCATCAGACAAAATCATTAATATATCATACAAGTAAAATTTTGCTAAAAATAACCCAAAAGTGGCTTCAAATGTATATTGAGTGAGAACTGTCAAAGATTCAAGCTGGATTCAGATGAGGACATGGAGTGAGAGATATCATTGCTGACATCAGATGGATCTTGACTGAAAGCAGAGTATATTAGAAAGATGTTTTATTGACTACACAAAGACTAGTGATTATGTGAATCATGACAAGCTATATAGACAGCATTGTGGAGAATGAGTATTCTGGAACACTTAATTGTGCTCATGAGGAACCTGTACTTAGAGCAAGAGGCAGTTGTTCAAACAGAACAAGACAACTGATTGGTTTAAAATTAGCAAAGGTGTCTCCAGGGTTGTATTCTTTCACCATACTTATTCAATCTGTTGTTGTTGTTGTTAGGTGCCATTAAGTCTGAAACAACTCATAGCGACCCTATGCACAGCAGAACGAAACAATGTCCGATCCTGGGCCAACCTCACCACTGTTGCCACACTTGAGTACATCAATGCTGCCACCTGGTCAATCCTTCTCATTGGGGGTCTTCCTCTTTTTCTCTGACCCTCCATCTTACCAAACATGATATCCTTCTCTAGCGACTATTCCCTCCTGACAATATGTCCAAAGTATGAGAGATGAAGTTTGGCCATCTTGGCCTCTAAGGTGCACTCTGGCTGCGCTTCTTCCGAAACAGATCTATTGATTCTTTTGGTAGCCCATGGCACTTTTAGTATTCTCCTCCAACACCATAATTCAAAGGCATCAATTCTTCTATGATCTTCCTTACTGTCCAGCTTTCACATGCATATGAGGTTATTGAAAATACCATGGCTTGGGTCAGGTTCACCTTAGTCCTCAAGCTGACATCTTTGCTCTTCAACACTTTAAAAAGTTTCTGTGCAGCAAATTTGCCTAATGCAATACAATACGTCGTCTGATCACTTGACTGCTGCTTCCTTGAGTGTTGATAGTTGATCCAAGAAGAGTGAAGTCCTTGGCAAATTCAATCTTTTCTCTGTTGATAAGAATGTTGTTTATTGGTCCAGTGGTGAGGAATTTTGTTTTCTTTACATTGAGATGTAACCCATATCAAAGTCTGTGCTCTTTGATTTTCATGAGTAAATGTTTTAAGTCCTCTTCACTTTCAGCAAGCAAGATTGTATCATATGCATATGGCAGGTTGTTAATGAGTCTTCCTCCAATCCTGATGCCATAGGATTGACACGTTTTTCTTCATAGAACCCAGCTTCTCGTATTATTTGTTCAGCATACAGGTTGAATAAGTATAGTGAAAGAATACAACCTTGTCGCACACCTTTCTTAATTTTAAAACATTCAGTGTTCCCATGCTCCGTTCGAACAACTGCTTCTTGGTCCAGTTACAGATTCCTCATGAGTACAATTAAGTATTCTGGAATACTCATAGTTCGCAATGTTGTCCATAGCTTGTCATGATCCACACAATCGAAAGCCTTTGCATAGTCAATAAAGCATACGTAAACATCTTTCAGATATTCTCTACTTTCAGCCAAGACCCATAAGACATCAGCAATGATATCTCTCATTCCACGGCCTCTTCTGAATACACTTGAACCTCAATTCAATCTGTATGCTAAGCAAATAATCCAAGAAACTAGATTATATGAAGAAAACCATGGCATCAGGATTTGAGGAAGACTCATTAGCAACCTGTGATATGAAGCTGATACAACCTTGCTTGCTGAAAGTAAAGAGGACTTAAAATACTTACGGATGAAGATCAAAGACCACAGCCTTCATTATGGGTTGCATCTCAATGTAAAGAAGACAGAAATCCTCACTACTGAACCAGTAAACAACATCCGTTTAAATGGAGAAAAGGTTAAAGTTGTCAAAGACCTCATTTTGTTCAGATCAACAATCAACATTCATGGAAGCAGCAACCAAAAAATTAAAGTAGTATAGTAGACAAATTTGTTGTATAAGGCCTCTTTAAAGTGTTAAACAAGGAGCTCTGGTAGCGTAGTGGTTATGAATCGGGCTGTGAACTGCAAGATCAGCAGTTCGAAACTACCAGCTGTTCTGCGGCAGAAAGAGGAGGCTTTCTGCTCCCGTAAAGATTTACGGCCTCGGAAACCCTGTACAGGGTCACTATGAGTCGGAACCGACTCCACGGCACACAACAACAACAACAAAAACAAAGTGTTAAACAGCAAAGATGTCAGCTTGAGGACTAAGGTGTGCCTGACCCAAGCCATGGTATTTTCAATAACCTCATATGTATGCGAAAGCTGAACAGTGAATAAGAAAGACCATAGAAGAATTGATGCCTTTGAGTTATGGTGTTGGAGGAGAATATTAAAAGTACTATGGACTGCCAAAAGAACAAACCAGTCTGTGTTGGAAGAAGTACAGTCAGAATATGCCTTGGAAGCCAGGATGACCAGCCTTGGTCACTCATCCTTCGGACATATTGTCAAGAGGGACTAGTCCCTGGAGAAGGATATCATATTTGTTAATATGGAGGGTTGGAGAAAAAGTGGAAGACCCCTAACTAATTGGATTGACACGGTGGTGGCAGCAGTGGGCTCAAATGTAGCAAGGATTGTGAGGTTGGTGCAAGACTGGATAGTGTTTTGTTCTGTTGTGCATAGGGTCACTATGAGTCAGTACTGACTCTATGGTACCTGTCAACAACAACAGACTACCTTCCAACTACCCAAATACGGCTTTGTTTTTTGTTCTTCAAGATGGCTTAATTAAAAAAAAAAAAGTGAAAAAATTTACCCTAAAGTGGACAAATGTGCTCTCCCTTATTCTTCCAGGGCAGGACTACGCAGTGTCAGGGATCTTCTGTATAGAGAACAATTTCTAGAACCCTGAATGTTGTCTTCAAGGAGAGGTTGCCATTTGAAGCTGACTGGAAACTCCATACCTGTGCTGATTTGATGCTCTAGGAAATAGAATCCTTTGGCCCCTTGACATTTTTTTCCTCAAAGCTCTCTTTTATAGTGATATAATTCTCCTCTCTCTGGCCTGTGTGTTGCTATGATGGTGGAAGCTATGCCACTGGTATTTCATATACCATCAGGGTCACCCATAGTGGACAGGTTTTTAGCAGAGCTCCCAGACTACGATAGACTGGGAAAAGACCTGACCGTCTACTTATCAAAACTAACCAATGGAAATGCTATGGATCCCAAGGAATGTTTTCTAGTATCATGCTGGATGAAATCTTTAGATTGGCAGACACTCAGAATAGACAGTGAGAGAACATACCAGCAACTGTGAAGGTGGCACAGGAGCAGGCTACGTTTCATTCTCATTCTGCTTAATTTATATTGGGTCACCATAAGTCAAACCCGACTTTGGGTAACTAGAAACAACAGTAATCAACTAATGGGTTTAGTGTATCTTTTAGGAATCAACAACAACCTATTGATTCAGAGGGTTACCGTTACATCTGTGTGAAATTCAAATAGGCTGAGGGTACCATTTGGAGATTCTTTTACATTTAGAAGTAGGATTTGTATTATTTTTATTTCTTTACGGGCTTGGGCAAGTGTCCAGTATTTCTCAATCTTGGGGTTGGAACAGAATTTGGTGAAAGGTGGCTGGCTTCAACACACATGTGCCTTGAGAGCCTGAATACGTTCCTTAACCTTCTTTCTTTAGCCTCAGAATATTAAGAGAAATATTACCTATCCTGGCAGTTTGTATTTTGATTTCATAAGATACAACAGTGACTCTTACAGTGTTTGGCATTTAGGCTGCACTAAGAAACAATATCTTCTTCCATCATGATTTTATGGGCAGCCTTAAATTGATGTTACTTGTGGAACTTTGTCAAATACTCCTCTACTTTCCAATGGTCAGGGAGCTTACTATATCACATGGAAACCTGTGATTGCATTTTAGAAAATTCTTCATCATGTTGGTTTTCTTCCTTATTGGAAATTTCTTCTCAGGGGATCCTACTGTGCATTTACAGGTCACATTTAAACTGCATTCTGCTTTGTCTGTGACATTTAACTGTTAGAAGGAGGTTGCTGTACAACACCTAGGTTTCTTGGCTTCCAGTGATCTGTTGTTATGTCGTCTCACATTCTGCCCAATCTCTTATAGACACCTTCTCTTACAGTCCTAATAACTAACACTTACATAAAACATTGGAATTTGCAAGATGCTTTCTTCTTACATGATTTTTAAAACACTCAATTATGTGTCAGATTTGTTCTTAAGATGGTCTCTAAATTCAGGTAGAGTATACTAAAGGCCAGAGTGCTGGTATGTCACTGGGTTAATGCGCCAGACTGCAAAGCTGTTTGAACTGCAAGGTCAGCGGTTCAAGCTCATCACCAGCTGCTCCTTGGAAACCTTATACAGAGTTGCTATGGGTTGGAACTGACTCAACAGCATTTTATAACAACAACAGCATACTAAAAGCCTGGTGTGGTGCTGTGGGTTAATGCTCTGGACTGCAAAGTTGGTTTGAACTGTAAGGTCATGGTTAAAGCTCACTAGACACTCCTAGGAAACTCTATACAGTTTTGCTATGGGTCAGAACTGACTCGACGGCACTTAACAGCAACAACAATGCTAAAGGCTGCACTTTAACTTGACTTTTCTTCAGCTTCAGTTTGCAATTGCATATGAACAATCAATGGTCTGTTCTGCAGTCAGCCCATGGCCTTGTATTGACTGATATTATGTAGACCTGCTCCGTGACCTTTTTCCACAGATGTAGTCCATTTGATTCCTGTAGCGGAGTGGCTAGAGTGCTTGTCTACTAACTGAAAGGTTGGCTGTGTGAACTCATGGGAGAAAGATGTACCAGTCTTCCTACAGAAAGATGACATCTTTGGAATCCCCACAGGGCCGTTTAATTTTTTTATGAAGGGTCACTATGAGTCGATGGCTACTCCATCTGGCAAGGTTCGCATATATAATCACCGTTTATGTTGTTGAAAAAGGCATCTGTAATGAATAAGCCCTAGGTCTTGTGAAACACATTCTATCACCAATGCCATGCTTTTCAACTACTGGTCACTTGTTTTAAGAAGTAGATTGCCAGGTTGTCATTTATAGTCTGTCTTAGTCTGGAAGTTCTGCTGAAACCTGTCCACCATGGGTGACCTTGCTGGTATTTGAAATATTGGTGGGATTGCAAGTCACCCCAGTATGACACACTGATAGATGAGTGAGTACCAGGCAAAGGAAATAAAATTGCTGAACAGAAGACAAAAGGACAGCTCAAGAAGACAAAGTCAATTATGATTAGGAAATGTACAAAGACCTGGAGTTAGAAAACCAAAAGGTAATAACATACTCAGTATTTCTAAAGCTGAAAGAGCTGAAAAAAAAATTCAAGCCTCAAACTGAAATATTGAAGGATCCTATGGGCAAAATATTGAACGGTGCAGGAAGCAACAAAAGAAGATGGAAGGAATGCACAGTATCACTGTACCAAAAGAAACTGGTTGACAATCTGCCATTTTAGGAGGTAACATATGATCAAGAACTGATGGTACTGAATGAAGACTAAGCTGCACTGAAGGCATTGGCGAAAAACAATGCTTCAGGAATTGACAGAATACCAACTGAGATGTTCCAACAAACAGATGCACTGCTGGAAGCGCTGAATCATTTGTACCAAGAAATCTGGAAGATAGCTCTACCTAGCCAACTGGTAGAGATTCATCTTTGTTCCCATTCCCAAGAAATGTGATCCAACATCATGTGGAAATTATCACAAAAATATCATGATTATCACATGGAACTAAAATTTAGCTGAAGATAATTCAAAAATGGTTGCAGCAGTACATTGGCGTGGAGCTGCTAGAAGTTCAAGCTGGATTCAGAAGAGGAGGAGGATGTTGTTTGACAGATTTTGGCTGAAATACCACAAAGCTGTCTACTTGTGTTTTTTTGTTATTGGTTATGTAAAGGCATTCAGTTGTGTGAATCATAAAAAATATGGATAAATTATGAAGAATGGGAATTGCAGAACATTAAATTTTGTTTATTTGGAACTTGTGCATAGACCAAGAGATTATAGTTTGAATAGAACAAGGAGATACTATGTGGTTTGAAATCAGGAATGGTGTGCATCATGGTTATATATTCACCATATATTCAGTCTGTAATGCTGAGCAAATAAACCAAGAAGCTGGGCTATATGAAGAATGTGGCATCAGTTTGGGGGGAGACTCATTCATAACATGTGATATGCAGATGACACAACTTTCCCTGATGATTGTGAAGAAGGACTTGAGCACTTACTGATGAAAAAAAAACACAAAAAACAAAAAAACTACAGCCTTCAAATGGATTATACTGTAAAATGAAGCAAGCAAAATCAATGTTGTTGTTGCTAAGTGTCATCAAGTCGGTTTAGACTCGTGACAACCCTGTATAGGGTTTCCGAGGAACAGCTGGTGGAATTCTCCTTGCATGTAGAATCATTGGACTTGTACAACTTTTATATATGTTGTACTTACCAGCATAGTAGAAGTGCTGTACAAAGAGACCTTGCCTGTTTTGATTTCACTTTTTGATATGCATATATTCTATCCATGTTCTCTCTGAACAACTGAAAGGAAAAGGAACTATGGGTCACCCTACTTTTCATTTTA
>NW_006408540.1:17546524-17548449 GCF_000296735.1 Chrysochloris asiatica | reverse complement strand
TGGAAGTAAGAGAAGTATGAAAGGATGTGATAGGATTCCTTGGTTGATCGGTTTTTAGGACACACCTGTCTTCTTGCATTTGAATCAAGTTCTGGTTCAGATGGAAAGCCTGGCCTCTTGGGGCTATCAGTGTCCTAGCTTTGTCACTACCCTGTTGTAAATGGAACATGCTTACCTTGTCATTGCTTTGTGAGTCTTGCTTCTTCCCTGATGTATTACACTATGGGTTCACTGGATTCTGTCCTCATGGGTCATCAAGAAAGCCGTATTCAAATGAGTCTGAAAGGAATGGTGAACACACATGCTGCATGGGCTCCTCTTCCTGCTCATATGTGCCGTTGTTCCACCAAAGTTTACTTAGAAAACACAAATTCAGACATATAGTTCCTAAGAATTTTAAGATGATAGCAGCAGAGTATTAAATGAGAAGTATCTTAGTCTATGTTTTTGAGAGAGAAGAGAAATAAATCGATTTTCTTCAAGGACATAACTCATAGGATTGTTGGGGCTGGCTATCACAAATCTATAGGACAGACAGCAGCAACAGCCTCTAGACTTCTGTGTGCTCTCAGGATTGAGGAGACTGATGAACCCCAAATCAGCAGGTCAGGCAGCAGACCAGAGACTTTATGTACCAGATACTGAGATACTGAGGTCAGGCAGTGAGAAGAGTACAGGTTTGAGAGAAAGAGAGCGCGCTTTTCCAGAATATCTGTTTATATACTAGAGGTAGGCCACACTCCCAAGGAAATGTCTCTTACAACCGATGGGCTTCTCACATCATGATAGGTGATTACATTAGATGACATTATGGAAAAGCAACTAGTTTAGGGTCTCCCCAACCACTGAGAATCATAGTCTAATTAGGTTGACAAGTACAGCATTAACCATCACACTAACAGGGCTTTGGATTGGTTCTTCCCAGTTCAGTCATGCCTGAAGAAACAAAACAGGAAATTTGGGTGAACTGGTTTGATAACTAGATTTGGAAAAACTGGGGCTCAAAACCCTGCTAGAAATTTAATCTCCTTCTTAAAAAACAAGCACAGCATATGCACTGCATTAGCCACAAAATCTCTTGGCCATTGGGTTTTGAGTACAACTGGAAACAGTGGTACCCTGCTGAAAGATGGCAGCTGACCAAGTAGCTTTGAATGTGTGTGGCTCTTCACAGTCCTACGGATAGTCCAGTCTCACAAGTCAGCCTCCTGAAAGGGGGTCACTATACCGCTTCTGAATCTCCCATCCCAGGGCTTCAACTCGTTATTTTTCCCATTCCAGTTATTGTTCCAGATTACCCAAATTTAAAAACTTCGGATATGTTACAGTTTCACTTCATTGACCATGGCTGAAGCAGCTCCAACCAATTGGAAGCCCTGTGCTCCAAGCATGGGACCCTTCTCAGAGTGGGTTGCTGTGTGACTGTGCAGGTCATATTCCCATAATGCCAAAATGGCCAAGAGGAAAAACAGATATGTCCAGTAAAAGGCAAATGGAAGCTAAGTTATAACTGAGTCAGCTCGAAGGGTCTGGGCATATGGGAAGACTGGGGAGAGTCCTAGAAGGTGGCATTTGAGTGGCTGTTAAAGGAAGAGGTTGACGAAGAGGACACCGAAAGGAACTCTCCAGTGAAAGGCTGGAGGGATAGAAGCATAGATGTGACAGGTTCAGGGTGAAGCCAGAGTCTAGGGTGGTCTGAGTGAGGAGAATGTGGTGTTTAGGGAGCATTTACTCTGTGACATGAGGATAATTGGAGGAGATTGGTGCTTCCTTATTCTCATTTATTTTGCATAGGGCCTATAAATCTGTACACACAGTCCTGAGAGAAACATCAGATTGCTATATGTGATTTTCCAGTAATAACATAAGTAATTTATATTAACTTTAGACAATTTCTCCCAAAATGAAACACTATTAATTCTCTG
>NW_006408540.1:17540522-17546423 GCF_000296735.1 Chrysochloris asiatica | reverse complement strand
GCAGTGAGGATTAGATGAACATGCTGTAGATTATTTTCTTTACATATACAAATTCCAATGAGGTAGGGACTGATGTCTTTTTCCTGTCTTAGAGGTAGAATGTGGGCTCTGACACCCTCTCCAACAGCTGGAGACACAGGACTGGTTCATTTGAGCAGTCTAGTTGGTAGGATGGCCCTTTGGGTGCAGCGCTCTATCTATGGTCAGAGGGATTCTGGCTGGTCCTCTGAGGGTTCCGGCTGCTGCAGTGCATGTTTGGAGGCTGCCCATACTTGGTAAGCTGCATTTGAACTCTCTGGCAGCTGCTGCTTTGGATTTCTTCTGTTGAGGTAAGAGATCAAACATGGATCTTGTCTATGAGTTCCTGAGGGCTTGGTGCATTTGTAGTTGATACTCTTTTCACCTGGGATCTTCTTATCCTCCAGCCCCCCAATTATGGTGTTGTGAACACTGGGTCAGTGAGGATTCAGGGAGAGCTGGTATTGAGGTCCAGGCTCCAGCTCCAGCTTCCAGGCAGAGAGGCTAGCTGGAGCCAGTCAGAATCGCAGAAACCCAGGCACATAAGTTGACTTGATTGCATGAGGGCTAGTACATGCGTGAGTGCTTCTGTGTGCGTCTCTGGCTGGGTAGGAAGATGTATTAGCTTCGGGCGAAGTGTAGAACACAACTGTTGTCACTGCTGTGGAACATCTTTTAATGGGCAGCGTAGGAAGTTTAGGAATCTCTGTAGACACAAATGCAAGTACAGTAAAACCCTGGTGTAAGGTGGAAACCTGTCAGAAGAGGAAGACACAAACATTTTGTATTAAAACAAATGAAAGCAAAGCGATGAAAGTGATCAAACTACAGCCTATCAGAGGTGAAAACCTTGTGAGAGCAGGAGACCCTAGGCAGTCCCTTCCAGTTCTGGCTCTCACAGGTTTTACTGTATCTGGAAGGATGATTAGTTCCAGACCTTCAAGGGAGGGTGGCCTGAGAGAATGTAAGTGTTGTTTTCTATCTGGAAAAGCTTGGAATTGGGCCCTGTGCCTTCAGGGAATAAGTCACTTCTGACCCCACCCGACTCTGTGGAGCCTTGGCTCTGACTCCTAGTGTCCCTTTGCAGGGGCCGGAGCCATCCTCACAGTTGTTGTTATAGTTGAGCCCATTGCTGCAGCTTTTCTGTCAGTCCATCTCATTGATGGTTTTCTCCTGTTTGGTCATCCTCTACCTTTCTGTTGTGTGCTGTCAAGTCATTCCCCACTCATAGTAACCTTTACAGTGATTCTGCAGCTGTAAATCTTTATGGGAGAAGAGAGCCTCGTCTGGATTCACACTGCTGAACTTGCAGTTAGCAATCCAGTGTATAATCCACTATGCTACCAGGATTGCTTGATCACCGTCCCTCCCACATTCCTCTCTGCTCAGCTGGGCTCAGAACTTAAACATCATATCCACAGTTATGGACCTTGATTAAGAAAGTTATCAGGTTACAATTCAGTCCGAAGGTTCAGGACACAGTTCTTTTAGTCAAGACAGCCTCTCCTCTGGTGTGCCCACTGGCAGGCCTCTGTCTGATTCATGGTCCCCTGCCCTGGCCTCTGCTCTGCTCTGGCAATGTTGCAAAGCTCTTTTAGGGTCTGCTGATAAATGCCCACAGAACCTGCCACTCCACCATAAGCTTCAGGCTGTCAGCACTCACCTCAAACTTCCCTGGGTCAGCAAGCTAGCTCCCCCAGTTAAGTGTCCGGAGGTACCTTGCTCTGCATGTAAAGCTCCTGCCATAAGTCACTCAGCTTTACTTGCTGGGAAGCCCAGTGCTCAGGCTCATGCTCTGGCTCTCCTACTGCTCCTTTGCTGCTTCTCCAGTGCATAACTTTGTGTCCCTGGGTCCAGCAGATTCAATGCACAGAGATCTCGGTGTCCAAAGGATAGACTCCACCCCTGACTCCTTGATGGTAGTGAGATACCTCCTACTTCTGAGATGGCTCACTTTGTTTGGAATAAACTTATGCCTGTGTGAATTGAAACCATAGTTGAATTCTTCTTTTACCTACCACGTGTATAATCTTTTTTGCTTTATCTTTTATTTTTAGCAGTTTAATTATGAGTTTTCTAGGCATGGTTTTCTACTTATTTATTCTGTATTTGTGGTAGTTTTTTAAAATAACATTTGCAAAATTTCTAGCCACTGTTTCTCAGATTGTTTGGAGGGCAAGCTATCCTGCTGCCCTCCAAAGTTTTAATTACAAGTATGTTAGACTGCTTGTAATATACCTGTGTTTGTTAAGACTCTGCTGTATTAAAAATCATATGTTCTTAATCTGAATGCTTCACTTTGGATTATTTCTGTCAACCTCCATTCAGCTTCACTGATCCATTCTTGTGTTTAATCTGCTCTTGTGTTTAATCTCACCCAGTTACTTATTTTCATTTCAGATACTATTTTTCAGTTTAGGAGTTCCATGTGGTCCCTTTTTACAGTTTGTACATTTTCCCAGAAACTCCTGTTAGTGATCCTTTTGGTCCAAATTTAATTACAGATTGTATAACATCTTTATTATAGTTATTTCAAATTCTGTGCTTGCTAATTTTCACATCAGGGTTATTTCTATTGTCTTGGCTCTCTCTTGACTGTATGTCACATTTTCTTTTTTCTTATACAGTGAATTTTCACTGCATACTGATATTGTAGATGATATGTTGTAGATACTCTGCATTATGTCACTTTCTCTGAATACTGAAGTCTTAATTTGTATCAGGCAGCTATATTACTAATGGGTTCCTCCTTAAACTTGGGGAGGTTTGCGATTAGTCTTGGTTAGGATAGAGTATGTTCCCTTTGGGTTTGTCCTTTGCTGTAGGGAAAAGTCTTGCAACAAATTGTTGCTGTTGTTGTTAAGTGCCGTAGTGTCATTTCCAACCCACAGAGACCCTGTATAAGGTTTCTGAGGAGTGACTGCTCAGCTTGAACCGCTGACCTTGCTGTTCAAACCAACTTTGCAGTCCAGCGCATTAACCTACAGCACCACACCAGGACTCCTTACAACAAATACTTCCCTCTAAATTGGGGTCCTTCTGCAGTATGGTTGCCTAACTCCAGCCCAAGATGTTTCCCTCACCTCACTAACTTGAAAGGATTTTCACTGCTGACTCTGATTTTCCTGAGATGGGGAGCTGCTGAAATCTCTACTGGGCTTCATCAGCCCTCATTGCTTGGCTTTCTCTGTGCTCACTGGAGTTTGCCGTCAATATGCACATTAATGTGATCCCCCCAGGAACTATATGCAGGGCATAGGTTTTTCATTTACCTTCTGTACATTTAGTTTTTTCTTGGCTCTCTCTCTTCTCTGCCTTAAAAAAAATTCTTTAGTAAATTGTATTTCTTTGTTACCAAGGACATTTTCTTTGGGGGTGAGCATTATAAGGGATATAACAGTTGGTTCTAGTTTACGGTTTTGCCATAAATTTGCATAATATTGCTTCTTAATAAAATATATCCTATTAGACACAGAGTCACGTTTAAAATGTAAAGCTGAGAAACCAATACAGAAGCAGTCTATAATGAATGGCTGTCGTTGGTTCAGTTCCAACTCATAGTGACCCTATGCACAACAGAATGAAACACTGCCTGGTGCTGTACAATCTTCACACTTATTTTTAGGTTTGAGCCCATTGCTGCTGCCACTGTGTCAATCCATCTCCTTAGGAGATCTTCTGATTTTTTCGTTGGCCCTCCCTTTACTAAGCATGATGTCCTTCTCCAGAGACTAGCCCCTCCTGAGAGACAGAGTCTTGCCATCTTGTTTCTAAGGAGCATTCTGATTGTACTTCTTTGAACACAGATTTGGTTATTCTTGTTGCAGTCCATGGCACTTTCATTATTCTTGGCCAACACTATAATTTCAATGCATCAGTTCTTCTATGGTTGTCTTTATTCATTGTCCAACTTTCACATGCATATGAGGTGATGAAATTACCATGACATCAGTCAGGCACACCTCAGTCTTCAAATTGATAATCTTGCTCTTAAACACTTCACAAACTTTAAAGAAGACTTGTGCCTAATGTAATACATCATCTGATTTCTGCACTGATGCTTCCAGTCAAGAAAAGCTGATAGAGAACCAGTTTGTTTGTCTTTTATTGTTTTGTTTTTTAAAGTGTACTTTCTAAACTCAGAGATTTTGTTTTGAATGAATATTAAAATAGTTATAATCTTCAATTGTAATTTAGGATGATTTTCCTTAATTCTCATCATATGACCTGTTTATTTGATATTTTACTTTGAAGTTTTCACCTACTGATTAAAAATCTACTACCAAGAAGTATTTTTGAAATAGTCTATAGAACTAAGTTAGGAATAGAGCCATCATTGGGACTTCTGACAATTGCAAAGGAAGACAGATGTGCAACATTTCCAGAGATGCTTACAAGAGATAGCTAAGAATAAGCTTGACGCTAGCTGGATGTATGATACTGATCAGTAGTCAGTGGTCTCTACTGAGTGGCAGGGAGCAGGTGGAGGCACATTTATGGTTACCCATAAGTAAAGAAGGTAAATGAAAAACAAAGCAAATAGGATACTTAAGAAAAACAAAACAAAACTAGACTTTTGGATAGAACACTTCTTCTATACTCATTGCATTTCTGTAGAAGAGAATTTATACACTGCTCCTGAAGAAGGAAATATACAGGACAAAATATTACCCACTTCTATGTCTCTTTCCTCACTCTTTTTTGCTGACACTCTACTTTACCAAACATGATGTCCTTCTCCAGGACTGACATGTCCCTCGTGCTGACATGTCCAAAGTACGTGAATAAAAGTGAGATGAAGTCTTGCCATCCTTACTTCTAAGGAGTATTTTGGCTGTTCTTTCAAGACAGATTTGTTTGTTCTTCTGGCAGTCCTGGGCATATCCGATATTCTTTTACCAGTGCCATAACTCACAGTGTATCAATTATTTGGTCTTCCTTATTCACTGTTCTGTTTTTGAATGAATACTAGGTGATTGAAATGACCTTGGTTTAGGAAAGGCTTACTTTAGTCCTCAAAGTGACGTCTTTAACCAAGGAAGATAAAGACGTTTGCTACCGAGAACAAGTGCAAATTGCTACAATTTGAGCAACTAGACTTTTGCCTATGAGTGCAGTGATTCAAAATTCCACCCAGATGAAGGGATTCCTAGAGATGAGAAATTTAGACTTTGGCTGTCAAAAATGGGGGTAGGGCTATGAAAGCATGAAGTGGCTGACTTACAAGCTTTCATGAATGTGCTTAGTTGCAAAATGAGGGAAGAAAAATAAGAGAGACAAAGAGCAGAATGGATAAGAAAACAAGATCCTTCGATTTGTTTTCTACAAGAGACATATCAAACAGCTGGAGACAGCCTAAATACCCATAAACAGAAAAATGGCTAAACAAAATTTGGTACATATACACAGTGGAATACTACAAAACGTTAAGAATATTGATAAATCTGTGAAGCACCTGACAACATGGTTAAACCTGGAGGACATTATGCTAAATGAAATTAGTCAATCACAAAAGGACAAATACTGTATGAGACCAATGTAAAAAAGTTAAGAAAGGTTTTCTTGATTAAACAAACAATCTATGATGGTTACAGGGGAAGACAAAAATATTCACACTAGAGAATGACATGTGTTAACACCAATGTCAGGGAGGGCAGTATACAACAAGAGGGAGGTTAGCAGAGGAAAGGTGAAGGTGGCAGGAGACACAGGGAGGAATGCAATAGATAAAGTGAATTAGAGATAAGTATTGTTAACTGTTGTTAATGGAGGGGATTACAACCATGCAATGAAACAAAGTATGTTGTTGTTGTTAGGTGCCATTGAGTTGGTACCGACCCATAGTGACCTTATGCACAGCAGAACGAAACACTGCCTGATCCT
>NW_006408540.1:17513750-17539457 GCF_000296735.1 Chrysochloris asiatica | reverse complement strand
AAAAAAAAAAAAAAGTCTATGATTTGTTTAATGTGAAACTGATGATCTGCTCTGTAAACCATCACTCAATTCATAATAAAAAAGTGAGATTTTTAAAGAGGTGTTTTGCAGTAGATTTGCCTAATGCAATACATAGTTTGAATTCTTGACTGCTGCTTGCCTGGCAGTGACTGTTGATTCAGAAAGAATGAACCATGTGAACATCAGTCTTCACAACCCTGACAGCAGAAGTCTTAGGTGGTTATCCCTATCCATTGCTCTGAAAAGGATCATATTAGAAGATCCTAGATAGAGTGGAACAAAAAATGTGGAACAAAACTCAGAATGATTTAAAAAGAAGAATACTGGTTGTAGAGAGACTGGTAGGATCTCTGAAACTGTGGCCCCTAGTTATCACTCAGGTCCGGGGCTGAGCTCACCCCTGTGGTTCATTGTTCAGCCAAATACACAGGGAAACAATACCACTAGTGAGGTAGCCACACCTTAGAATAATCAACCATTGGAGATCAAAAAGGTACCATTTACCCAACGGAAAAGTTCAGAAATGTTAGGAAAGAAGGAGGAAGAGAAGCAGGAAACACAGGGACGAAATGGAATAAGTGATGTTACATTGAAGGGGTTCAATCAGTGACATGAAACAAAATGTGTATGAATTGTTGAGTGTAAAACAATTGATCTGCTCTGTAAACCATCACCCACTTCACAGCAACAAGTTCAAATATAGAAAAGAAATAACAGGAGAAGGAAGTTGTTGATGAAATATCATGATGTTGATTGGTCTAGTTGTAAGTATTTTCATTTTTACATAATGCATCTTTCTGTTTATATAAAGATTTCGAAATGATAGAATTTTGGAGATGGAGAACAAATTAGTGAACAGAGGATAGAGATAGTAGGGGAGAGTAGCATAGAGATAGTAGGGGAGAGTAGCATAGAGATAATTCTTGATGGGGAAGTCACGAATTGAACTGTGCCTCTCTGCTTCCCAAAATATGTGTCAACTTGTTTGGGCTTAATTCTTAGTGGTTTGATAGTTATAAAATGATGTAATGTGGCACTAAGTGTGATGATTGCCCATGATATGATTTTATGTGATAAACCAATAGGGGGATTAAGGGTGGGCTGTGATACCCTTGGCTGAAAGCAGAAAATGACTTTAAAATATTTACTTGGGCTTCATTGACAATGCAAAGTCATTTGACTGTGTGGATCATACCTAACTATGGAAATCATTATGAAGAAATGAGTATTCTAGACCACTTAATTGTGCTCATAATGAACCCTGTACATAGACCAAGAGGCAGTAGGTTGAACAGAACAAGGGGACACTGAGTGGTTTCAAATCAAGAAATGTGTATGTCAGGGTTGTATATTTTCACCATAGTTATTCAGTCTATATGCTGAGAAAATAATCCAAGAGGCTGGATTATGTGAAATGAGTTTATGACACAATGTTGCCTGCTGGAAGTGAAAAGGACTTGAGATACAGCTTTCAGTATGGATTGCATCTCAATGTAAAGAAAACAAGAATCCTTACAACTGGACAATAAATAAGATCATGGTAAATGGAGAAAAGATTGAAGTTGCCAAAGACTTCATTTTGCTTGGATCCACAGTCAACACTCATGGAAACAGCAATCAGGAAATCAAAGGACACTGTGCATTGGGCAAGTGTGCTGCAAAAGTTTTCTTTAAAGTGTTAAAGAAGAAAGATGTCACTTTGAGGACCAAGGTGTGCCTGACCTAAACTATGGTATTTTCAATCACCTCATTTTTACATGAAAGTTGGACAATGAATAAGAAAGACCATAAAAGAATTGATGGCATTTGAATTAAGGTGTTGGCAAAGAATATTGAAAGTACCATGGATTTCCAGAAGAACAAATTTGCCTTGGAATAAGTACAGCCAGAATGCTCCATAGAGGTGAGGACGTATTGTCAGGAGGTACAGTTCCTGGAAAAGGACGTCATGCTTGGTAAAGTGGAGGGTGAGTGAAAAAGAGGAAGCTTTCCCACAAGATGGATTGGCACAGTAGCAGCAGGTAACAATGGTCTCAATTGCAAGGAGGGTGCAGGACTGGGCAGTGCTTCATTCTGCTTTGTATAGGGCCCTTCTGAGTCAGAACTGACTTAAGAATACCTAACAACAACAAAGTAATATCCTTAATTCCATTAGGGTGTGGTCCTCAACACCTTTTATCTTACAAGAGATAAAAAAAGAGAAAGAAGTGAGCAAAGAAGGGGGTACCTACTACCAACAAGAGAAAACAGCTGAGACTGGCTGGAATGCATTCTTCAGACCTCAGGTCCCTGCACTGCGAAGGTCCTAGATCCAGGACCTTTCTCCAGGCTGCCACTCTGAATTTGGACTTTTAGTCTGGTAGTGTAGCGGTTACACGCTGGGCTGCTAACCTCAGGGAGGCCTTTCTATAGGAGAAAGAGGAGGCTTTCTTCTCCTGTAAATATTTACAGCCTCAGAAACCCTATACAGGATCGTTATGACTCAGAACTGACTCCAGATCACGTCCCCACCACCCCAACCACTAAACTGTGAAAGAAGTTACAGCAGCATTAGATACTGAGACAAGATGGACTAGTTCTGTATTTTGATTGTCATGGTGATTACATGAGTGATTACAATTCGGGCTGTGAACTGCAGGGTCAGCAGTTTGAAACTACCAGCTGTTCCGCGGGAGAAAGATGAGGCTTTCTGCTCCTGTAAAGATTTAGAGCCTCGAAAACCCTGTACAGGGTCGTTATGAATAGGAACTGACTCCACGGTATACAGCAGCGGCAGCATAGAAGGGATACATTGAATAGATATACACATACAAGGAAAGGCTGGTGAAACCTGAAGGCTTGTAGTCTGTTTAACAGATTGTACCAATGTCAATATCCTGAATTTAATATTATACTATCAATGGCACTTAACAACAACAAGTGTTTTATAGGAGTCCTGGTGTGGTGTTATAGGATAAGCACTTGATTGTGCTTACCAGCTGGTCCTTGAAAACCCATATAGGGTCTCTGTGAGTCCAAGCTGACTGACTATACAACCTGTAACAATAGTGTTTTATATAAGGAACTTCATGGTTACAAGTCCAGTGTTGATGTTATATAGCACCATACCAGGTGTCCAAAAATGGAAGCATGCACTATAGTTAAACCCTTCACTGCTAACAACAAGGTTGGTTGTTTGAACCCATCACCCGCTTTGTAGGCGAAATGACCTCGTGAACTGTTCCTGTAAAGATTTGTTGTTGTTATTGTTAAGTACCGTGGAGTCGGTTCCGACTCATAGTGACCCTGCACAGCATTTCTGAGGCTATAAATCTTTACAGGAACAGAACGCCTCATCTTTCCCCCCTTGGAACCACTGGTCGTTTTGAACTGCTGACCTTGAGGTTGGCAGCCCGACTCATAACCACTATGTTACCAGAGCTCTTTCTGTAAAGATTACAGCTTTGCAAATCCTGTGGGGCAGGTCTCCTTTCTCCATGATGTTGCTAGGAGTTGGAATTGCCTTGATGGGACACAATAATAATAGTGTTATTTAAGATGTTACCATGTTATTGTTGTTGTTAAATTCTGGTGAGTTGGGTCTGACCCATAGCGACCCAGTATAGGGTTTCTGAGGAGCAGATGGTGAGCTTGAACCGCCAACCTCACAGTTCAAATGGCTTTGCAGTCTGACGCATTAACCCACAGTGCCACATCAGAACTCCAGATGTTACCATAGATTAGATGAAAGATATAAAGACTATATATGATTTTAGCTCTGGTAGCGTAGTAGTTATGAATCGGGCTGTGAACCTTAAGGTCAGCGGTTCGAAACTACCAGCTGCTCCACGGGAGAAAGACGAGGCTTTCTACTCCCGTAAAGATTTACACCCTCGGAAACCCTGTACAGGGTCGCTATGGGTCGGAACCGACCCGACGGCACTTAACAACAGCATGGATTGATAATTATTTCAGAATTAAGACATTTTTAAAAGTTGAGCACTTACTTTGCCACTTATTTTAAGATCCCCCCACCATATGAGATATTAAGAGGGGGATGAATGAGTTCTTGGAGAGCTGGACTTTGTATGAGAGTTTTTTCCTAATAAATTCTGTCCCAGCTTAAGTCACGACACAGGTAATCTTAGAAGCCCAAGAAAATGTCCCAGTAAATAATGAATTGTTTTTTAGTCCATTTTTCTCTTCCTGAAGATTACTTGTGTGGCTCAAAAACTAGCTTTAATTTCTACCTTACTCGATGAGATTGCTGACCAAGTTGCTGCCTGGTATGAAATCCAAATTTTTCAAACTCAGGTTCGTTTGTGAATGTACAAATGCATTTTCATTTACTATTGACTCTAGTAAAAAATCAAGGTGCTTTAAAAAAAGAAATGATTGTTTTGGGGGGAGTGTGTGCAGACTTCGGAACCATGAATGGTTTTGCTAATTACTATTCTCTGCACAGATATTAACCAGTGTTCACTCTCTAGCTGTAATACATACTTCAAGCTCTAAATATTCAAAACATGAACTAATTTTTTTTTCATTATTTAATTCTCTGTATGCAAACCTAGTAGTATTTGAAAGCTAATCTCCCTATGTGCCAGAGTAATTACCACAAAGTAAATAATCTCCAGTGTTCTTATTCCCTATAGAAATGGTTTAATATGTTATCTTTCAAAACTGGTTTTCAGTTCATTCAAAAAGTCTGAGAAAAGTTTTTCAGTACTCAGAAAACGGTAACTTTAGGAAAGCTTATTTCCCTCCAGCACTTTTTCCACCAGAGAAAGCATTTCTCCCTCTTCTCTGGTGTGGGTTCCTCTGGGCAGCCCCCAATCAGAAGCCTGAAAAAGAAACCACTGTGTGCAAACAGGAAGTTATTTGTTTGGCACTTCTGTCATTTCGCAGGTGGCATTCTTCCCGGGGAGTCCTGGTGTGGTGCTGTAGGATAAGCACTGTACTGCTAACCTCAAGTCAGCAGTTCAAACCCACCTTCCACTCCTGGGAAACCCTATACAGGGTCACTATGAGTTGGAACCAACTCAACAGCACTTAGCCGTGACAACATTCTTCCCTCAAGTCATTACCAAACTGATTCCTCAGTATAATAATGTTGTTGTGAAGTACCAGTGAGTCAGTTCTGACCTGGTATAGGGTTTCTGAGGAGCAACTGGTAGGTTTGAACCACTGTCCTTGAGGTTAGCAGTCCAGTGCTTATCCTACAGCACCACGCCAGGACTCCCAGTATGATATCTTTGTTGTTGTTCAGTGCTGTTAAGTCATTTCCAACTCATAAGGACCTTCTGTAGGGTTTCCGAGGAATGACTAGTGGGTTTGAACTGCTGCCCTTGCAGTTCAAGTCGACTTTATAGGTCAGTACAAGTATTTTGTTCTGTTGTGCATAAAGTCGCTGTGGGTCGGTACCAACTCGTTGGCACCTAACAACAACAACAAACATTATCATGTAGCATCATACCAGAACAGATATTAGGGGACACCAAATTCTTTCATCTCACCTCTCCTCGTCAGTTAGTTTGTTGTACTCTGGTGGACTGGTTGTTGCTAAGATGCTGGGATCCGTGCCATCAATAAGGTTACCTACCCATGATAGGTTCCACTGCAGCTTTCAGACTTAGATTAAGAGGAAAGGTCTGGCTATCTGCTTTTGAAAATCGGCCAATGAAAACTAGCCCCTTGGGTCATAACAGAACTCTGTCTGATACTGTGCTGGAGGAGTCCCTCAGGTTGTAAGGTCCTCAAGTGCCCAGTGCCCACAGAATTCATTTGGAGTGTACCAGCAAGCATGAAAGGCTGGGGATTATTTTCTCCCATTATTCATGAGGTGGTCATGAGTTAGATCTGACTATATAAACAGCAAAAACTCTTCTTCCATGAGCTGTTACACCTTACTGACTTATTAGCTACTGGGATTTCTGGTTTTTATCCTTTGCAAGGTTTGTCCCAGTGTGTGTACAAGTTGTAGAATGACTCATGAGGCAATTGCTTCCAAAGTTATAAGACAGTAATGAACTGGGGTGAGTTCCTTGCTTCTGTATCTCAGATGTTGGATTTGTGTTTTTTTGTTTTTTTTTAAGTACCATCAAGTCAGTTCCAACCCATAGTGATCCTGTATAGGGTTTCCAAGGAGTGACTGGTGAGTTTGAACCACCAACCTTGCAGTTCAAACTGACTTTGCAGTCCTGCACATTAACCCACAAAGCCACCGGGACAAGAGACCTCAAAGTGCCAAAGCCATACTTGCTTTCTAAACCGTGAAATTGTTTTTCCCCAAAACCTCTTTTTCTATTATGGTCTGGGCTGGAAGCTCTGTATTTCCCCCTTCCCCCCACCCGCCACCCAAATGGTTAAAACTGTGAGTAGAGTTTCCCAGCATATATGACTCATGCCTCTTCTAGAGTAGGATCGTTGGGAGACATTTTGTTATGAATAAATATATCTTTAGTGAAGTGTGCAAAAGACTTGACATGTGCTACTGCCAGTTTTTAGCCTGTTAGAATTTTGTGAAAAGTGCAGTGTTGATTGAAAATTTCTATTTTTGATCTTGGTGTTAAGATGATCTTTGCTTTGTTCTACTTTTCTGCCTCAATATAAGAGGGGGACGAACAACTATATTCATTTTAGTGAGTTTTCCTTTGTGAGAAGTTGTTATTTAATTTTCTTTTTTTAATCAAAAGCTTGGGGAGCATTAAATTTCTGCTAAGCATGATGGGATAATTTGGAACTGGATAGTAATGAGCTGCATGGCATGATGAATGCATTACATGTCACTAAATGTACATGTAAAAGTGTTCACATGGTACATCATTGCATATATGTCATTGTTGTATGCCATTGAGTCATTTCCAACTTAAAATGACCCTCTATGACAATGTAGAACTTCCTTGTAGGGTTCCCTAGGTTGTAATATTTATGTGGTGTGGTGCTGTAGGATAAGCACTGGATCGCAAGGTTGGTTTGAACCACAAGGTTACTGGTTCAAACTCACCAGCTGCTCCTCAGAAACCCTATGAGTTGGAACCAACTCGATGGTATTTAACAACAACAATCTTTATGGGAACAGATCCCTATGTCATTTCTCCTTTGGAGCAGATAGTGGGTTCGAACCTCTGACCTTTTAGTTAGCAAGTGAGTGCTTAGCCTTTGTGCTACCAAGACTCCTTGTTATGTATATACTTGGCACGTTAAAGAAAGTTAACTTTAAAAGATGCTCTTTTTTATATAATACAGGTATATATTAAATGCTTAAATGTTAGTTCAGATATTGTCTATCTTATAAACACAGAGTTTTATCTTTTATTATGTTTGCTGTGATTTGGAATTCTGCAGACTTCTTGGGATTTTTCTGGCTATGATAGAAATTAGGTCTATATTTCTAGTTTTATAGGATTAACTTTTTTTGGTTTTTTAATGTAACTCCTAGATCCAGGTGGATGCATGCATGGTGCTGTGGGCTAATGTGCTGGACTGCAGGGTCAGTTTGAACCAGAAGGTTGCAGTTCAGGCTCACCAGCCACTCCTCAGAAATACTATACATGGTCACAATGAGTCAGAACCGACTTGACGACGCTTAAGAGCAACGATATTTATGTTTTATCTCTACTTTGGCATTCGGGCACCCAAAACAAAATAGAAAGAGGAGTTGTGCTTTTAAAACATGGGCTAGCAAAGGAGGGGCCATGTGTGAGTGCAGTGGCTGTTGGGAACAGTGAAGTGAAGACCCCTTCCTTCTGGGTCCACCCCTCAAGTGATGGCACTGCTACTTTATCCTCACTCCCTACTCACTCACGTCTAGTTCTTGGCTGTGCTCTCTGATTTATTTTTTGCCCTTAGTTCTTCTCTGCTTTTCCATTCGTGGAGGCTTTTTCAATTTCTATCTTGTCTTTCCTGAAGACTGGATTTTGAGGCTCAGCTTCCCCCCATTTCTGAGCCTTTCTTTAGCAGGACAGGAATTTCATTTACACTAGCATATGGGCTCCAAATTACTCTTGCCCCCTAAGCTGACTGTTGAGAATGAGGAACTCTGGAGTGAGTCCTGGCCACCTATGTACCCAGCAAACCATGTCCTCCATCAAAACCTGCCATCTCTGTCCATTCTGTGTGAGCCCACTTTTTCTGGTTAGAACTTGGTTATTTGCTCCAGTTCTTGCTCATCCCGGGTAGCTGTACTCTGCCCTTCATCTCCTTAGTCAGTGGAAGGCTATTTGCTCTAATGTACCGACCTCTCTGACTGGAAATGCCTGCGGCTGTGCCTGGCCCAATAGATTGTTGTTGCTAAGTGCCATTGAGTTGGTTACAACTCATAGCGACCCTGTATAGGGTCTCCAAGGGGCAGCTATAGGTCTGAACTTCTAACCTTGTGGTTCATAGGACAGTGCTGATCCTTTAGTTCCACATATTAGATGTGTTAAATATCAGAACTGGTCTCATCAAGTCTGAGTTTTCAGAACATTCTAGTTGAACAGCTAACTACCCTTTTCAAAGTTCAGCCCTGAAGTTGAGTTAATTCTCCATGACCTGGTCCTTCCTCATCTTGATCTTTTCTCTACCCAGTAGAGAATATGAATTATAACAGGTGAGTTGTCTTCTCCCTCCTCCCCTCGCTAGAGACTTCAGCTCTTTCCTCCAGAGGGGAAGCAGTTTCTGTTGGGTCAACTCCGACTTATGACAACCACATATGTGTTTTGAGAAGTCAATTGCCAGGCATTTCTTCAGAGGTGCCTCTGGGGTGGATTCAAACCTGCAACCTTTTGGTTACCAGCTAAGTGTGTTGACCATTTGCACCATCCAAAGACTCCTCCATAGGGAAATATTTAAAATATTTCATAATCTCCAATTCTGCATTTCCTAATGTGTAACAGACACCGCTCTGGTACCTTAGACTCAATCTTTGTTGGAAATCAAACTTATTACCTTCTCTCTCCTGCCAATTTTTCCTCTAGACTTTGGTGTGTGTTCTGGTATTGTGGTACCATCTACCTCACCATCCCTGCTTAAATCTTTCGCATTTTACTTTCGCATTTGGCCTCACTCTTGATACTTGTCAGTTGCCACAATGCCAGTCTTCTCTTTCTTTCTTTCTTTCTTTTTTTTTTTTTCCTGGCTTCTTACTCTCATCTATTCACATTGTGGTTTTGCTTATTCTGTTCCCTTGGACAGAGATGCAGTTCTTGTTGCTTATTTAATACTTTGCTATCCTTAAAAGACATATGTTCTACTCTCCCAAAAATCTTCCCTGACACTCCTAGCTGGAATAACTCTCTCTACTCTACTCTCTGTCCCCCCTGTTTTCTATTAACTCATAATTTGCCATTATGTATGTCTGTTGTATTGCTCAAAGGAGCCTGGTAGGGTAGTGGATTAAAAGCTTTCTGCTAACTGCTAGGTCAGTAGTTCAAATATACCAAAGAAAGGTATAGAAGAAGATGAAGCTTTCTGTTCCTGTAAACATTTACAGCTTTGGAAGCCCTATACTAGGTAGTTTTGAGTCAGAACTGATTCGGTGGCTTGTAACCGCCATCACCATTGCATTTTTCTGGAGATACTGGAAGCACCTGAGGTACAAATATGGCTGTGCTTATATTTACAATTTGTTGTTATGCAATCTAGAACTTTAAATCAGATCAAATCCCCCTTAGATCATTGCCTGCTGTGGATATCTGGCTTATGTGCCCTAAAACACCACATTCTGTGACACACACACACACACCCCCGATCTTGTAAACCACCTTGTTGTGATTATATTGATAATGCTCACAAATTGCCATTCTCTAGAAAATGCCTTTCCAGGTTTCCCAGATGTTCTTCCAGCTGAGACAATGAGAAAGAAGATGCAGAAGGAGCCATAAGAAGTTAAAAAGCAAAGAAAGTGGTACAAGCATTGTGGAAAACGGTTTGGCAGAATGCTAAACATAGCATCACCATATGACCTCGCACTTCCACTCCTAGGTATATACCCAATAGAATTGAAAATAAATGTTCACACAAAAACTTGTAAACAGATGTTCATAGCAGCATTATGCATAATAGCTAAGAAGTGGGAAGGAACTGGTGAATGAATAAATGAAACATGTTATTCAACTATAAAAAGAAATGAAGCACCAATACGTGCTACACATAAGTAAACTTAAAAACGTTTTACCAAGTGAAAGGAGCCAGTCGCCAAAGACTACTTACTGATGACTCTCTGTGTGAAAAATGTCCAGAATTGGCAATTCAATAGAAAAAAATCCGATTAGTGGTTGCCAGGGTGTGTGGGATGGGGCTGAGAAAGAGGGTGTTGCTCATGGATTTGGGTTTTCTTTTGGCGGTGATGGGATGCTCCTGAAATGAGAGTGATAATGGTACATGCAGCTGTGGATTCACTACAAACCACTTTCAAAGGCGCATTTTAATGGCATCTGTGAATTTTATTTCAATAAAGTTATTTAGGGAAGAAACAAAATTAAAAAGTAAAGGGAGAAAGGATTTGACTATTGCAAAAATAGCATGGAGACACTATTTCATTTCTTCTGACTACACAAGGAAGGAGGTGAATCAAAGTCCACATCGGACCAGGGCTGATTGCTAGGAGACAAGGTCAGACATGTCTCTGCCTTCCAGCCTTCTTTATCCTACTCTGATACCCGTCATCCTTTGCCCAGCGCTTTCCTTCTCCACTGAGTTCAATAATCCATCGCAATGGCCACACAGGACACACAGACTGTGCTCACAATGCTGAGATTTATTAGGGAAGTGAACAGGGTACAATTCAGGATCAGAAACAACTCAGGTCCCATCACTTCTCTGGTCATGAGTGCCTCTTCTCTGCTGTACTCAAGAAGTCACTTGGCCTCTGTCATATTCAAGCAAGTGTTGCAGGCTCCTTTAGCTGTGCTGATAAATGCCCAATAGGCGCCTAATTCTGCCAGCCAGCCTCCTGTCTAGAGGTACTCAGCTTTACTCATTTCTCAGAGCAGGAAGTCTGAAGCTCAGTCTCTTCATGCCACTGGGTCTGCCACCACCTCTGCCATCTCCACCTCCCTGCACAGCAACCTCGTGGTTCCAGGGGCAGACTCTGTCTGTGGCTCTTCTTTCTCGTGGTAGTGATATCCCTGTACTGCTGCCGAGGTGGCTCCTTTTAAATCAAGCTAAATGACAAAACCAACCAAGCCCCTCCTTAAAGTCCTATGTACCCTGTTTGCATGGCCCTGCCCCCTTATTTGGAGACCTTCGGAAGATTAGATAGAAGAGCCTTATCAAGTGAATTCACTATACCACAATTATGTGGGACCATCTACCTCAGAGCCTACTACTTACGGTAGTTTTGTATTTGGATAAAGAAAGCAGAAATGTCCCAAGAAGTCTTCAGTAGTATAAATCCTACAGGCTTGGTGAGTACAGGCAGTCCCCTGCTTGCTAATGAGATCCGTTCCTAACCATACCCTATGGAATTTGTGAGTAAGTTAAACGAGGTGCATATGATTCTTATTTAACCTTTCTGTAATGCAAGAAAAGGTTCAAAGAAAGCTGCATGTGCAGCATTGTGATGAAGTTTTTGTGACTAGAGGTTGGTTCAGTTGTTTCAAAGTGTAGGCAAGTTTGCATTAAGACTAAAAGGGAAATAGTAGGTGTCTTCAGGATATTCAGAAGCCAGATTGTTGTTGTTGTTTAGTGCCATTGAGTCAATTCCGACCCATAATGACCCTGTATAGGGTTTCCAAAGAGCAACTGGTGAGCTTGAACCACCACCCTTGCAGTTCAAACCGACATTGCAGTCCAGTGCATTAACCCAGAGGGCCACACCAGAACCCAGATAAGCTAGTAATGTTGACTTTTGTCTAATGTCAAAGAGCTCTGAGATAGAGCCACTATAAATAGGTAGCATTGGTGGCAAAGGAAACTGGCATTTTGTGCCAAACACATGACAACACTCAGCGAAACTGGTCTTGTTCTTCCAAACCTCCCACCTCTTCCTCACCCATAAATGAGGCAACAGTGGACCAGTGACAGCTGTCAGCCATGAAATATCTGTATTATTTTGCTTTGCATTCAGGGCTTTTCTGGTACTCCAGGAATCCCGGAGTAGTGCAAACAGTTAGCATGTTCAGCTGTTAACTGCAAGTTTAGAGGTTTGAGTTCACTTAGAGGCACCTTGGAAGAAAGTTCTGGAAAACAACTTCTGAAAAATCAGTTTTATGGATCACACGTCTCCAGTCTATAGATGAGAAAATGGAAACAAAGCACTTGTTTAGTAGTAGAGCTACCTGGATAGTCAATAACTGGGAAGGAAATCACAGGCTTTAGGAGTAGGCCGTAGGCAAGACAGACAAATTATGCCAACTCTGTCACTGCTGACCATTAATGGTCGCTGCTTAGAGCATGGAGCCACACAGCGCGTGAGAAGACAGGAGTGCTGTACTTGGTTCACAGTGCCTGTGTTGGGCATGTGGCAGGGAATTGGCAGTGAGGCCGTGTGAGTCTGCACTATGGAGCACGCAGACAAGTGACAGGAGACATAGGCTGGCACCTTGTCAGTGATAGCAAATAAGGGAGCATGTTTTAAAGATGTGATTTACTTTTTGATGTTGTTGAGAATAGACACAGCAAAACATATACATCAATTCAACAATTTCTGTATGCACAGTTCAGGAACATCAATAATGTTCATCCAGTTGTACCACCATTGTTGTTGTTGTGTGCTGTTGAGTTGGTTCTGACTCATAGCAACCCTGTATAGAGTTTCTGAGGAGCAGCTGGTGGATTTGAACCACTGACCTTGCAGTTCAAACCGACCTTGCAACCAAATGCATTATCCTACAGAGCCACACCAGGACTCCTGTGCAACCGTTCTCACCCTCTTTTCTGAGTTGTCCCTCCCCCATTAGCATAAACTCACTGCTCACTAAGGTTCTTGTCTAATCTATCCAGGGCTGGTGTCAATTGATCCTGCATTAGACAGGTTGCAAAGAGAAAAGCTCAAGGCAGACTTTTTTTTTTTTTTTTTTAAACTGCTGTTGTTGTTAAGTGCCATCGAGTCGGTACCGACTCATAGTAACCTGATGCACAGCAGAATGAAACACTGCCACATCTTGCGCCAACCTCACTACTTTTTGCCACGCTTTAGTCCATCGATGCTGCCACTTGGCCAGTCCATCTTGTTGGGGGTCTTCCTCTTTTTCTCTGAACCTCCACCTTACCAAACATGATATCCTTCTCCAGCAACTGGTCCCTCCTGAAAACATGCCCAAAGTATGAGAGACGAAGTTTGGCCATCTTGGCCTCCAAGGAGCACTCTGGCTGCACTACTTCCAAAACAGATCTGTTCGTTCTTTTGGCAGCCCATGGCACTTTCAATATTCTCCTCCAACACCATAACTCAAAATCATCAATTCTTCTTAGGTCTTCCTTATTCACTTTCACATGCATACGAGGTTATTGAAAATACCATGGCTTGGGTCAGGCACACCTAAGTCCTCAAGCTGACATCTTTGCTCTTCAACACTTTAAAAAGGTCTTGTGCAGCAGATTTGCCTAATGCAATGCATTGTTTGATTTCTTGACTGCTGCTTCCATGACTGTTCCAAGAAGAACGAAGTCCTTGACAACTTCAATCTTTTCTCCGTTGATAAGAATTTTTGTTTGGTTTTAAGAAGACTGCAGTGTTAGTTTTGGTGATAGGAAAGGCAACACTAAATGTCATTGAGTGACCACAACTTAGCCAAGGTAAAGGATGAAACACACTAAGAAGTACTCAGAGGATGTGGAATGAGGGGATATTAGTACTGATGTTATCACATGGATCGTGACTGAAACCAGGGAATACCAGAATGATTTACTTGTGCTTTATTGCCTATGTAAAGACATTTGACTGTGTGGATCATACCAAACTGTAGATAACATTGTGAAGAATAGGAATGCTAAAACACTTAATTGTGCTCATGAGGAACCTGTATATAAACCAAAAGGTGGTTGTTTGAACAGAACATGGAGATACTGAGTGGTTTTAAATCAGGAGAAGTGTGCGTCAGGGTTGTATCTGTTCACCATACTTAGTCAATCTGTGTGCTGAGCAAATAATCTGAGAAACTGGACTATAAAAAGAAGAACGCAGAACCAGGATTAGAGGAAGACTCATTAATAACCTGCAATATGCAAATGAAACAGCCTTGCTTGCTGAAAGGGAAGGGGACTTGAAGCACTTACTGATGTAGATCAAAGAACACAGTTATCAGTATGGATTACACCTCAACATAAACAAAGCAAAAATCGTGAGCCAATATGTAACATCATGATCAATGGAGAAGATTGAAGTTGTCAAATATTTCATTTCATTGGGATCCATAGTCACCACTCATGAAAACAGCAGTCATGAAATCAACAGACATATTAAGTGGGCAATCTGATGCAAAACCACCTCATTAGAGTGTTCAAAAGCAAAGATGTCACTTTGACAACTAAGGTATGCCTGAGGAAGGCATGGTATTTTCAGTTGCCTCATATGATTGAAAAAGCTTGACAATGAATAAGGAAGACCAAAAAAGAATTACAGTGTTGTTGGAGAATACTGAATATAACATGGGCTGTTAGGGGAATGAACAAATCTTCTGAGCCATCTTAGAAGCAGGAACAGATGATTCCAGGATCATCATTAAGAAACAGCATGAGTGGAATGTGAGAGCTCTACCTAGAAAAGTGATGATAGCGGAGGCAATGGTTTATAGAAACAGAACAGATAGGCCTATGGACTGAGTAAAGCTAAGTGTCTGGGGGCAGGAGACTGGCTTGCTGACTGTGCTTTTTGAGTATTCACAGACTAACGAAAAGAGTTTTGTAACAAGGAAGAGGACAAGTGCCTGAAGTATGGTAGATAAAATGAATTCCTGACTGGAGAACTGCTGCATCCTGCATTGGTTTTTATCCTGAATTATACTCTATTCACTTCCCTAATAAAACCCCTAATCATGAGTATTGTTATGAGTTCTGTGTGGTCATTACAATGGATGATGAAACCCAGATGTGAAGCAGAGAGCACTGTGGGAAGGATGGTTGGTGTCAGAATAGAATAAAGAAGGTTGTAAGGTAGAGATGTGTCTGACCTCCACTTCATAGGAATCAGACTTGGGCTGATTTTGAGTTTGTTCCTCTTTCTCCCTGTGAAGCCAGGGGAAGTCAGACATGGCTCCCACTTGGGTTAAACAATACCCTTTAACCTTTGAACTGAAATTACTCCTGGAGGACTAAGTAACAGATTGGGTAATAAAATAAACATTTTCTCCTGTGAATACTGTGTTCGTTTATTTATATATAATATATGTATATAGGAAAGGCAACACTAAGTGGTCAACATTTACTCTAAAACAATGAAGAGAAGGTCAGGGTGGCAGGGAAGCAAGAGGAATGGAAACAGAACAACCAGAACAGAAAGAATGAGGCTATTCATGCAATATGAACACGGTAGCCAGTGTCAGTAAATAATATGTGTACAAATGATTAATGGGAGCTTAATTTGCTATGTAAATTTTCATCCAAAAACACAAAATATTTTTAAAAGTCAATTGACCATACAGGTTAAGATTAAAACAACAACAACAACAAAAATTCAGGGCAATAGTTACAAAGGTTGTTGAGAAAAACAATTCTGCAGTTCCTCAACAAACTAAAAAGAGAACTACCGTATGACCTAGTAATTCCAACCTGAGGCCTATGCCCGGAAGACTTGAAAGCTGAGGTTCAAACAGAGACTTGTACACCAAAGCTCATTATAGTATTATTCACAATAGCCAAAAGATGACAACAGCCTAAGTGCCCATCATCAGACTGATGGGTAAGTAAAATGTTATATATACATAGAGTGGAATAGAGAGTTTAAAGAAGCATTGGATAATCAAGAGTGTCAAATGCTGCAGAGAACAGATCATGAATGGGACAAGATCGCTACGTTTATTAATTAAGGCCCATTGCTGTCAAGTCCACTCATAGTGACCCAAGAGGACAGAGTACAACTGCCCATAGGGCTTCCAAGGCTGTCATCTTCATAGAACTATGCTGTCACGTCCTTCTTCTGTGGAGAAGCTTGAAGGTTCAAACTGCCAACCTTTTAGCAGCCAAGCACTTAACCACGGTGCCACCAGGGCTCCTTAAATATATTGCTTTTTGTAGTTAAGTGCCATTGAGTCAGTTCCAACCTATAGTGATCCTATAAAGAGTTTCCAAGGAGTTCCTTGGTGTGGTTGATGGGTTTGAGCTGCAGACTTTGCATTTAGCAGTCCAGTGCTTATCTACAGAGCCACACCAGGACTCCAATAGAAGACTATTTCTGGTAACTTTGGAGAAGGCAATTTCAGCCCTGTGATGGAACCTGAAGCTCAATGAGAGGGAGCCAGGAACTATGTCTTGCAAATTCCTGCTGATTCTTTTCTATTTATTTACTAGAAACCTGACTTTACTTGAGGTTTTATGTATGAATCTCATGTATATCTGAATCTTGGTAATTTTGTGAGGTAGATATTATAGATTTTTCTGATTTTATAATAAGGAAATCAAAGCTCAGAGTGACTGTTGTTGTTGTTGTTGTTAAGTGCTGTCAAGTCAGTTCCAACCCATAGTGACCCTATAGAGGGTTTCCGAGGAGTGGCTGCTGAGTTTGAACCACCGACCTAGTGGTTCAAAGCCACTTTGTAGTTCAGTGCATTAACCCACAGCAACAGACCAAGACTCCTCAGAGTGATGCAGTAACCCTAAGTAGGATCCTCTACTTTAGGGTGGGGATGGAGTATGCAACTGTTATTCAAAATCCATGTTTCTTCTGCTAGTCATGGTGTCTTCTCAGAAGAGCATGCACTGTATCAACTGTGTGTTTGTGAACATCCCACTGTACAGGGCCTGGCCATGGAATTATTTAGAATCCCATGCTAACTCAGGGTGAAGTTTCACTCCCGTTGTCTTCTAGTACCATGAAAGGTGTCATAATCTGTGTGCGGTTATTGCTGTTCTCTGCTCACTCTGATCCTCATATTTTCTCTCCTCTTTAGGAACACAGTGGTTGTTGTTCAGTGAGGAGAGTGGCTAGGGTTTATCCATCAGTGCACGAAATGACAGATAAAATTAAAGAGAGAATTTTGTTAAGGACAGTGATACAAACAGTTAAAATGTCCAGCTGTTCTCTAAATGGTCAAAAGTTTGAGCCCACCCATTGCAAAGAATAGATATTCCAGAACATTTAATTGTACTCATGAGGGAGTCTGTGCCCAAACCAAGAGCAGTTGTTTGAAGGAATACTGAATGCTTTAAAATCAGGAAAGATGTACACCAGGGTTGTATCCTTTCACACTACTTATTTAATTGGTCTGCTTTGAAAATAATCTGAGAAGCTGGATTATATGAAGAAGAATGTTGCATCAGAATTTGAAGAAGACTCATTAATAACCTGCGGTATGCAGGTGATGCAAGCTTACTTGTTGGAAGCCTAGAGGACATGAAGCACTTGCTGATAAAGATGAAAGACTTCAGTCTTTGCTATCGGTTGCACCTCAATGTAAAGAAAACAAAAATCCTCATAACTGGACCAATAAACAACATCATGTTAAATGGAGAAAAGATTGAAGTTGGCAAAGACTTCATTTTGCTTGGATCCAAATCAACACTCATGGAAGCAGCAGTCAAGAAATCAAATGGAATATTGCATTAGTAAAAACTTCTACAAAAGAGCTCTTTAAAAAAATGTTCAAGAGCAAAGATGTCAGTTTGAGGACTAAGGTGTGCTGGACCCAGCCAGGGCATTTTAGTTACCTCATATGCATGTGAAAGTTGGACAGTGAGTAAGGAAGACTGTAGAAGAATTGATGTATTTCAGTTCTGGTGTTGGTGCAGAATATTAAAAGTATCATGGTCTGCCAGAAGAACATATCTGTGCTAGATGAATTATAGCCAGAATGCTCCTCAGATGCAAGGAGGGCAAGACTTTGTCTGTCATACTCCAGACATATTTTTAGAAGGGACCAGTCCCTGGAGAAGGACATCATGCTTGGTAAAGTGGATGGTCAGGAGAAAAAGAGGAAGACCTCCAACAAGATAGATTGGCACAGTGGTGGCAGCAATGGGTTCAAATTGACAATTGTGAGGATGGCATAGAACTGATCAGTGTTTTGTTCTTTTGTGCCTAGGGTCACTATGAGTCAGAATCGATACATTGTCAATGACAACAACAGCAACACCTTGAAAGAAAGGTCTGGTGATCTACTTTTGAAAACTTGGCAATTGAAAAACACCCTATGGACCACAGTTCAACTCTGTCACACATGGAGTTTCCATGAGCTAGATTGACACCAGAGCAGTTGGTGTTACAATAGGAAGACCATTCATTGGAAAGGGCAGTAATAAGAGGAGACAAAAAGTTAGCATTTACAAACCTGGGAAGGGTAATGATGGATTTCTCTTGAAACATGACAGATTAAGAAGGTCCTCTGAAGTTCTAGGCTAGGGTAAAGTCCATCATTGTCAACCACATCATCTTTAAAATAAACAATAAATTGAAAGCAAGCGTATTTCTACCATATCTGACATTGTAAACATGGCCAAATTCTTGAGAAGTCATTACAGAAGGTAATCCATTTGGAGTAAGACTAATTTACCTGATCAAGGTCTTTTTGAACAGGAACTCCAAAGAAAAGGGTGGATTTGTGTGAACCATGTTTTGTATGTAACTCAGAGCATCCTGAGAAAGTGGCAGCTGAAACAGCTCTGGGAGAAAAACTTAAGCTCCTCAGGAAAGAGGCCTTGGAGTAAGGTGTTGGAGTGATTTGCTGTAAGATCTGAGGAGTTATTTTTGAACATAAGTAGCCAGAAATTTCAGGTTTGGGCTTTAAGACCAA
The DNA here is from genome assembly GCF_000296735.1 of Chrysochloris asiatica. Classification (NCBI taxonomy): domain Eukaryota; kingdom Metazoa; phylum Chordata; class Mammalia; order Afrosoricida; family Chrysochloridae; genus Chrysochloris; species Chrysochloris asiatica. The sequence goes on along the minus strand of NW_006408540.1, from coordinate 17,520,588 downwards.
TTTTATTCTAGAACAGACTAGCCTGACAACAAATTAGTTTTGCCTTTTTTTTCTTTTTCTTTCCCTCCTAAGCATAATTTCCATGATTTTACCATATGGAAACATTGACTTTTAAAAATAACTTGTTCCATTGAGCAATTTAGTGTATCTTTCAAATGTTTCCTGACATTAACAGCCCAATTTCTCAATTAGCAAAGGGATAAAGTTGATTATGCATATCCAAGGGGTGACAATTTACATCTGATTAGCAACTCTAAGGTAAACATTAAAAGGTCACTATAAATAATTTTTTCCCTTTTGTTCTCAGAAAGGCCAGCCACTAAGTCATAGCTTCCCCCTACTCCCCAAGGGTGGTATGCCCTATTTTTAAATAGTGAACTTCAACTGATATATGGTAATGAAGTCTGTCAAATTTAAAACTTAGTTGACATTTTGTTTGCTGCAGTTTTGTAACCATATTCTGATACCCATCTGTTTTTGTGAGAACTATTAGCTCATCATAGACATTAAGAAAAAATGGGAACATACTGGTATTATGCATAGACTTGCAACGCATCTGTAAGTTTCCTGTTACCTATTCATGAATTTAACTTTAGAGCAGAAAGATTTTCCAACATTCTTCTAATTAAAGTTGTTGTGAGATACCATCCAGTCGGTTCTGACTCATAGTGACTCTGTATAGGATTTCAGAGCAGCTGGTGGTTTGAACTGTCAAACTTGTCGATGGCTGGATGATCAGAACTTGACTAGAAGAAGAAAGAAGGGGCGGGGTGGGGGAAGAGTGACATGCTACAATTTGATGAACTTTACCTATACTTAAGGATGTACTAGCTCCAAAAAGGGAACAAATCTTTACAGCGAGGATCACTCCCACCCCCTCACTTCACAGGGTTGACAGGGTGGGCAACATAGACATTGGCTACCCAAAATGGGATGACCTATAAAGGCAAGAAGTGACTGGATTACAGGCTTTCAAGAAGAAGCCTAGTTCCAGAAGGGGCAGGGGAAGGTAGAATCACCCCTGAATGATTTCCAATCCTTTGGGACTGGGGTGGGGAAAGGAAATGGGGATAAAAATCTTGTGGTACAATAGTGAATAATTACCATCAGGTCTGACTGTGAGGGTAGGAAATATAGAGGTAGATGTTTTTTGACAAAAGGAGGAGAGTGATTGATTTTGCAGCCCAGCAGCCCAGGTCACTGGGACCATGTAGTGTGAAGATTGGAGAGGGGGACCCTACCCGGAGAGGCAGTGATGCCAGGGATGGAGGCAGAGAAGATGACATGGACAGATGGAGCAGCTGGGGCCTCTGGACTCAGGGAGGGAGAAGGGATGTGTGCTGGCAGCCGGGGGTGGGGGTGGGGGCCTATGTAGTGTACCCTTTGGGGTTATTTGATGATGCATGGAGGGGATTTTAATCATTGCAATGAAATGAAATATGATAGGATGAGTGTAAAGCTAATGTTCTCCCATGTAAACCCCACAATAAAAACTAAAAAAAAAAAGCTGTCAGTCCTGGTGGTGGCATGCTACGGAGTCGGTTGCAACTCATAGTGACCCTGTTTAGGGTTTCTGAGGCTATAAATCTTTATGGGACCAGAAAGCCTTATCTGTCTCCCAGGGAGCCTTTTTCTGCAGAACGGCTAGTAGTTTCGACCTGGGGACCTTGAGGCTAGCAGCCCAACTCGTAACCACTATTCTACCAGAGCTCCTTATCAGTCAGAATAGGAAATAGTATATCCTTGTTCTTTTCTCATTGGAAACAGAATGACTGGCAACTGGTACATGAAAAAGACTCAGGAAAGTCAAGCTATAGTGTAAACACCTGTGCAGCAGTTTAGATGCTCCAATGGTATTTTGTTAATTGGGTTTGGCAAACCTGGATTGTTGTTGTTGTTGTTAAGTGCCATTGAGTTAGTACCGGTCCATAGTGACTCTGTATAGGATTTCCAAGGAGCGGCTGTTGAGGTTGAACTGCGAACCTTAAGGTTCAACTGTACCTTGCAGTCCAGTGCATTAACCCACAGTACCCACCAGGGCTCCCAAACCTTGATGTTGTTAGTGTTATTGCTGTTAAATGCTGTCGAGTTGGTTCCAACTCTTAGTAACCTTATATAGGGTTTCGAGGAGCGGCTGGTGGGTTTGAACTGCCAACCTTGTGATTTGCAATCCAGTGGCTGGATAAGGTGGACTTATATGTTTTTATTTGTTTATGGTTCCTGTAATTTAGTTAAAATGGCACCTCTGTTAGATATCCAATCCTGCTATCCATCCATGTATTTCATCATTGTTTGGGTTGCTTGTCTCCATTTTACTAATTTAAAAAAAAAATGGTGGAAATAAATAGCTATGTTGTTGGTAATTATAAAACTACTTGTAGACATTTTCCTTGTTAACAAAATTAGAAAATTCAAAAATATATGAAAGAAAGGGAAAACATTTATATTACCCCTTAGAGCTAACAAGGATTTAAATTTTGGTAACTATTCTCCCAATTTTTTTCCTCCTATGCTTATAGATATATTTAAAAATAGGATTATATTGCACATTGCTTTTATCTCAATTTGTAATTTTTACAATGTATTGTACATAGTTTTCCTTGTAAATAAATACTCATATATCATTAGTTTTGATGGGCATAAATAATACTGCAATATAAATAACTTATAATTTATTGAACAGAGTTCTGCTGATGAGTGTTTAGGTGTTTGCTAAAATAAATTAAGTAATAACTCCTGGCTATTGTTTTTTATTTGTTTTTATATCTACTTCTAAACTGCTTCCCAGAAATTTTTATCCATTTGCCTGTTATCAGCAGTATTTAACAGTGCCCATTCCCCACATTTTCAACAACTCTGAATTATACAAATTATCCCTTAAATTCTTTTTCAGTTCTTCTGTTTTTGTTTTTTTTTTTTTAGCATTCAAATATTTATTCCATCTGGAATTAATTTGGAATTAATATGGTAAGAATCCAAATTATTTTTCCCACCTTTTAAATTTATTATATAACACCATTATTTCAGAATCTGTTGCTTTTCCATTTTCATCATACATAAAGTTTTCATAGGTGTTTGGGTGTGCTTTTACATCCTTTGTTCTGTTCCATTCTGTTACCTTGTGGCATTACCAGCATTCACTGCCAGAGTTAGGGGCACTGCTTGGAGAATACTGAGAAAGAGTCCTATGTTGTCCAGAAGATGGATGAACCTTGAAGATTAAATAGGAACATTCTGGGACTGTAGTATAAGCACTGAATGGATTGTTAACCGCCAGGTCTGCAGTTCAAACTCACCATTCTCTGCGGGAGGAAGGTGAGCCTTTCTGTTCCTGCAAAGATTTATAGTCTTGGAAACCCTATACAGAGTATTTATGAGTAGAAATCAACTTGATGGCAGTGTTTTTTTTTGTCAAATGAAGGCATTCTTGTGGCATAGTGTTTAAGTGTTGAACTGCTAACCTCAGCACGTCAAACCTTCCTGCATTCTGCTTCATGGAAGAAAGATGTGGCCATCTGTTGCCCTAAACATTTATAGCTTTGGAAACCCTATGGAGCAGTTCTACTCAGACCTCATGGGTTGCTATGAGTTGGAATCAGCTTAGAGACAATGGGAAGCCACATTAAAGGAACTATGGTAGTGCAGCTATTAAGTACTCGGCTGCTAACCAAAAGGTCACTGGTTTGAAACCACCAGCTGCATGGTGGGAGAAATTGTGGCAGTCTGTTTCCTTAATGATTTATAGCTTTAGAAACCCAAAACTCAATCCTATTGGGTCATTATGAATAGGAATGCACCATGGATTTTTAGTTTAAGCCCAAGGGACAGTAAAAATAAAATCCAAACCATAAAACAGTTTCACTTGGCTTCAACTCCGAGCAACATTATGTGTCAGAGTAGGACTGTCCTCCATCGGCTTTTCAACAGCTGTGACCTTTTAAGAAGCAGATCTGCAGGCCTTTCTTCTGAGCTTCCTCTGAGTGGATCCAAACCACCAATGTTTATGTCAGTGGTTGAGAGCTTAACTGTTTGTACCAATGAGGGTCTCATGAGGAGTCTCTTCTAAGCAGAGGCTTTAGTGTGGGCACAGTCTGAGAGGTGAGAGCAAGCAGGGTGTGTGTGTAAAATGTGAGGGAGAAGTCATGAAATATGAGATGCTCAACATGGCCAAAGATCTAATTTTGGAACTCTTCTTGCCATCTAAGAAACTTAGTCTCGGATGATGCATATTGTTACAGTGACTTAAGCAGATATGTGATACCTTCTAATTTGTGTTTAAGATTTTTTAAATGAAAAAATTTGTAGGATTCATTATAGAGAAATTAGACTTTAGGCAATACGGTCACTAAAAGTTTTCTGCAATAGTCCAACTAAGATGCGAGGGGACCTGAACTAAGACAGGGAATGGAATGGTTCTGGCGTTGTTGAGTGCTGTTGAGTTGATTACATGTCATTCAACCCTGTGTGGGGTTTCCAAGGAGTGGCTGGTGGGTGTGAACTACCAGTCTTGTGGTTAGCAGCTCAGTGTTTATCCTCTAGCACCACACCAGGACCCAAGACAGGGATGGTACAGGGAGAGAAAAGGGGCAGATGACAGACCTGCTTTGGTTATCCTTTGTGAGGAAGAGTGGGTGGTACTGATGGGAGAGGGAAAGTTGGTCCAGGTTTCCCAGTCCTGGTAGATGGAGGATACAAGACTGTCTGGTGAAAAGGAGAGGATGGCAGACTTCACCTGGGCAGCTTTAGGAGAATGACAGATGACGGGGATGAGAGAGAGATGTAAGCAAAAAAAAAAAGTCAAAAATCGATGGGCAGTACTTCCATCTGAGATGCCATCTGAAGACGTGAGGTAGTATACAGATTATGAAGTTCTCACATGTTCTTTTAAGCAAATGCCGTTGTCTTTTCTGAGGCTATATTACACATTACACATCATGCTGGTGATCCGGTGATTTTCTCCCTCAATCCCTCTTAAAATAGAGAAAGATTCTTGTTGCTCTTTTTCTTTTATAACTACATGTTTAACCTAGTTAGTAGGAAACAAGTTGCGGTTTCTCAGTTTCAGACATGATCTTAGCAGCATGTCAATTTCTAGATGGGCTTTACAGATGATATTTGAAGGTAGCAGACTTTGAATAATGATGACCCTATAAAAGTAACAATAAGAAAGACTTGGGACTGGCAGAAAACCCCATCACAGAAGCTAGGGCAGAACGGCAGTTTGCAGAGTTGTACTTTGCTTGTATGTAGTGGTTGTTAACTAAAGCAAAATAATAGAGAATTTTACTAATTGGAAGTCATTTCCAGTTGTTAGATTCATACCTGATGGTGGTGCTATGCCATAGAGTCAGTTCCGACTCATAGCGACGCTACATAGGGTTTCTGAGATTGTGAGTCTTTATGGGAGCAGAAAGGCTAATTTTTCTCCAGCAGAACTTCTGGCTGGTAGTTTCGAACTGCCAGCCTTGAGGTTAGCAGCTCAACTCGTAACCACTATGCTACCAGAGCAATGTGAGGAGGAGTACAAATAATAGAATGCATATGATTTGTGCCTCTGAACCTGTGAATAGTGTGTCATTGAGTTAGGGAGTAAAGATAATGTTGACAGCATCCTCAGTTAATATTTATTGAACACCACACTGTGGGAGGTCAGACTTACAGTTTTTTGTCATATTGAGTACACTAATTATTTATGCAGGCAAGTAGAAGAGTCCACAGATTCTGTGCACCTCCTGGGTAGATATAGGTGTGTATATGTGTGTGTATTATGTATACACACACACACACACACACACACACATTTATTTATTTATTTATTTATGTATGTATGTATGTATGTGTATGCATATGTATTCTGGAGTCCTGGTGTGGCATTGTCAGTTAATGTACTGGACTGCAGAGTCAGTTTGAACTGCAAGGTCAGCAGTTCAAGTTCACCAGCCGTTCCTCAGAAATTCTATACAGGGTCACTATGAGTCGGAAGTGATTCAATGGCATTTAACAATTGTAACATATATGTATATATAGTGTGCTTTTGGTTGTTCATTTGATGATATGATTTACAAACAAGATTGGATGCTCATCTACGAAAATGAATGATCCAGGTATAGGAACCTCTGAGTCCCCTTCCCTGCCCCAAGTACCTTACATTATAAAGAGAGAGAAGGCAGATTGATAGAAGCCAGTTACAACAATCTTTTGCTCCCTATGCCCTCTTAGAAGGAGAATCACTGAAGGGGCCACAGAAGTGCTGACCTGCATGTTTTATTTAGGCTACAGCCTTTTGGGACTCCTGGTGTGGCACTGTAGGATAAGCATTGGATTGCTAACCACAAAGTCAGCAGTTCAAACCCACCAGCCACTCCTTGGAAACCCTATACAGTGTCTTCTAGTCAGTTATGACTCATAGCAACCCTGGATAGGGGTTCTGAGAAATGGCTGGTGGGTTTGAACTGCCAACCTGTTGATTAGCAGTCCAGTGCTTCAGCCTTTTGTAGTTTAGAATCATGGATGGAGTAATGCTTAAAATGTGCTCTGAGTGGGCTCCACCTTAGTTTTCTTGGTCTTCCCATTGGAAGACTAGAAATTGGGGATGGGGTGGAGTGGAGGAGAGGGCAAAGCAGAGAGCATGAGAATTGTGAAACATGAGAAAGAAGTTCACTGAGATAATCAATCACTCGTGGTGAGTGTGTATACACACCGTTGTTATTTTGTTAAGTAATGTCCAATAAGTGTGGACTCAATGGCAATCCTGCCCAGAGTTTTGGAGGAGTGGCTGATGGGATCAAACCAACTACCTTGTGATTAGCAGTCCAGTGCTTATCCTCTCAAGATGGAT
>NW_006408540.1:17506338-17513650 GCF_000296735.1 Chrysochloris asiatica | reverse complement strand
GACTCACACAGACCCTGTATAGTGTTTTTGAGGAGGAGCAGGAAGCTCTTTGCAGGAGGAGAAAGCCTCATCTTTCTCCTGTGGGGCTGCTGGTGGGTTCAACCCTCTGACCTTGTGGTTCCCAATCCAGTGATTATCATATAAATCCACCCCCTTCTCGCATTTGCATTTAAGCTCACATAAGATATTTGATACAGAAGATATATTTTACCTATATAGGTTGATAAGGAGCTCTGGCAGTGTAGTGGTTACAAGTCGGGCTGTGAACCTTAAGATCAGCAGTTTGAAACTATCACCTGTTCCACGAGAGAAAGATTTATAGCCTCGGAAACCCTGTACAGGGTCCTGTAAAGATTTATAGCCTCGGAAACCCTGTACAGGGTCACTATGAGTCAGAACCAACTCCATGGCACATAACCACCATATAGGCTGATATATGGACTTAAAGTAAATGGAAAAAACAAGTATTGCATAACTCAAAGCCATTTATGGAGTCCTGGTGTGGTGCTGTCAGATAAAGCACTAGATTTTAAGGTCAGTTTGAACTGCAAGGTCGATGGTTCAAACATACCAATTGCTAATCAGAAACCCTATTCAAGGTCTCTATGAGTCAGAACTGACTCGACAGCACTTCACAACAACAACAACAAAATATCTATTTGCCTGGAAATGAAAATCTGGCTCTTTTGAGGAGCTAATATTGCCATATTCTTCTTAAGTATTTCTAATATAAATATTAGAAGTAACAAATAAGTCTCAACTTATCAGAGATGGGCTCAGTACTTAAAACCTAAATTTGTATGTACTCTACACACGTTTATATTCTTCTAGTTTTGTTTTTGTGTTTTTTGTTTTTTTTTTATCCTCTCCTCAATACTTTCCCTAACATTGGTCTTCCTCAGAGCTTTGAACTTGGTCTCACATAATTGCTTGAATCACTTGTGTTCATCTTCATGCCTTTCTGGCCTGTGCCTGGGTATCTCATAACCAAAGCCTTTTTCTTAGATACACAACTAGACTGTGTTTCCCAGATACCCAGCAGTCCCTGGGTGGTATGAATGATGCATGCACTCTATTGAGATCTGAGAAGTTTGAAGGTTCAAGTCCATCCAGAGATACCTCAGAAGAAAGGTTTGGTGCTCTACTTCAGAAAACCCAGCCATTGGAATGCCATGTCATCTTCCTGAATCAGAAAGATGCAACAGCACCTAGATTGTTGCAGTGAGGTGTGGTCATGTAAGCAGGCTCTCTGGTGGAATGGGAATGGATGTGTTCTGTGTCATTTTTAAGCCAGTCCCCCAAAATATCCTACAAGTGTTACTCCATGAATGTGCTTTCTTCTGGCTGAGTGGAATGGAAGCTTTCCTAGAATAATGGCCTCCCCCATACAACATCTGAGCCATTTGCATCACTGTGTGAGAAATGAATTCAAAGTATTTTTTAAACCAGTGAATGTTTATGACTTGTTACTTCAATTTATCCTATCCTAACTAATACTAAGGAGCTCTGGTAGCGTAGTGGTTACAACCTCAAAGTTGGCAGTTCGAAACTACCAGCTGTTCCACGAGAGAAAGATGAGGCTTTCTGCTCCCGCAAAGATTTGTAGCCTCGGAAACCCTGTGCAGGGTCGCTATGAGTCAAAACCAACTCCCTGGTATGTAACAACAACAACAAAAAATATTAACTCTTAAATTTATGAAGGTAAGACAAAAAGCATAACTATTCGTGTTCTAGTTTATACAGGCATGGGTTTGTTCCATACAAAACACACTTAAACAGGTCTCTGGACTGAGAATGGTTCCAGGCAAGTTCTCTCAGTAAAACACTAGTCTTAGTCTCCCTATAGAATGCCATCATAAAAATGGTCCCATCAGAACCATGACTTTCCAGGGGATCTATTGAGCAGTTAAATTCAAAGCAGAAAGAGCATTTCAGAAGGTTCTGGTGACTGCCTTTTGGGATCTCAAAAGAGTAATCTTGATAGATTTTCTCAAATACATACATATTGTTGTTGTTAGGTGCCATTAAGTCGTTCTGACTCATCGAGATCTTATGCATAACAGAATGATACACTGCCCGACCCTACATCATCCTCACAACCATTGTTAAGTTTGAGCCTATTGCTGCTACCACTGTGCCAATCCATTCACTGGGGGTTTTCCTCTCTTTTGCTGATTCTCCAGTTGACCAAACATAATGTCCTTCTCCGGGGACTTGTCCTTCCTGATAATATGTCTGAAATATGAGAGACAGAGTCTCACCATCCTGGCTTCTAAGAAGCATTCTGTCTCTTCTTCCAACACAGATTTATTCTTTTAGCAGTATATGGTAATTTTAATATTATAAATTTAATACTGTAACTCAAATGCACCAATTCTTCTAAGGTCTTCCTTATTCAGTGTCCAACTTTCATATGTATATGAGGCTATTGAAAATACCAGGGCTTGGGTCAAGCACTCCTTAGTCCTCATACTGACATCTTTGATCCCCAACACTTTAAAGGAGGAGTCTTGCTGCAGATTTCCCTAATGCAACACTTCCTTTGATTTCTTGACTGTTGTTTCCCTGAATGTTGATGATAGCTGATCCAAGCAAAATGAAGTTTTTGATAATTTCAATCTTTTCTCCAATTATCATGATGTTATTTATAGGTCCATTGGTGAGGATTTTTGTTTCCTTAATATTGAAATACAACCGATACCAAAGGATGTGGTCCTTAATCTTCATCAGAAAGTGTTTTAAGGTCTCTTCACTTTCAGCAAGCAAGGCTGTATCATCTGCATATTAATTACAGGTTGTTAATGAGTCTTTCTCTAATCCTGATGCCACATTCTTCTTCATGTAATTCAGCTTTTCAGAATATCTGCTCAGCATACAGGTTAAATAAATATTGGTGAGAGAATATAACCTTGGCACACAGCTTTCCTAATTTTAAACTATTCAGTGTCCCCTTGTTCTGTTCGAATGACTCCTCTTGGTCTATGTACAGGTTTCTCCTCATTCTACACAATGTCATCCATAGCTTGTCATGAGCCACACAATCAAAAGCCTTTGCATAGTCAATAAGCAAAAGCACAGGGAAACATCTTTATGGTATTGTCTGCTTTCAGATAAGATCCATCCAACATCAGCAGTTATATCCCTCATTCCAAGTCCTGCTTTGAATCCAGCTCAAACCTCTGGCAGTTCCCTGTCAATGCAATATTGCAGATTTTAAAAATTATGTTTAGTAAAATTTTACTTACATGTGATATTAATGATATTGTTTGATGATTTCCTCATTCCATTGGATCTCTTCCAATCAGTTGGCGAGGTAGCTGCCTTCCAAATTTCTTGGCATAGATGAATGAGTGCCTCTAGTGTTGCAACAGTTTGTTGAAATATTTCAATGTGTATTCCATCAATTCCTGGGGTCTTGTTCTTTTCCAGTGCCTTCAGTGCACCTTGTACTTCGTCCTTCAGTACCATTGACTCTTAATTATATGTTATCTCTTGAAATGGTTGAGCATAGTCCTTTTTTTTTTTTTTTTTTTTGGTACAGTGACTCTGATTTCCTTCCAACTTTTGTTGCTTTCTGCATCATTTGGTAGTTTGCCTATAGAATCCTTCAGTATGTCATGTGAAGGCATGCTTTTTGGTTTTGTTTTTCAGTTCTTTAAGCTTGAGAAATGCTGAGCATGTTCTTCCTTTTTGGTTTTCTAACTCCAGGTCCTTGTACATTTCATACTTGACTTTGTCTACTCGAGCTGTCCTTTGAAATTTCTTGATCAGCTCTTTTATGTCCTCATTTTTTTTTCCATTCACTTTAGTGTTGCTGTGCTGAAGAGCAAGTTCTGAGTCTCTTCTGACATCCATTTTTATCTTTTTGTTTTTCTTGTCTTCTTAATGATGTTTTGCTTTCTTCGTATATGGTGGTCTTGATATCCTACAACTCTTGTGGTCTTTGCTCATTACTGTTTAATGCATGGCCTACGGGCATATGGTAGTGGTTGTGTGCCATGGCGTTGGTTCCAACTTATAGCGACCCAGTTTATGGTTTCCGAAGCTGTAAATCTTTACGAGAGCAGAAAGCCTCATCTTTCTCCTGTGGAATGGCTGGTTGTTTCGAACTGCTGACCTTGAGGTTAGCAGCCTGACATGTAGCCACTACGCTACCAGAGCTCCTTGGCAGGCTTTATAAGACCTGTGGAATCATTTGGTCTCCCTGTAAGAAGGTAACCACAGTTCCAGCCATCATCTTAGGGGTGAATTACTTAAACATTTGATCAATATAACAGGCTAAATTTTAAGCTGATAATTTTGTATGGCCCATGAATGATATTATAAGTTTTGTCAGAAAAAAGCTTCCTCACCCCTGGTCTGATGCATCTAATCAGTTCTTGAGATGCTCTCTAAATTCAGATGGCATATGTTCACGGTCATGTTTTGGCTTTCATGAATTTGTTTTAATTTTCTTCAGCTTCAGCCTGAACTCGCATATCAGCAATCGACGGTCTGTTCCAGTCTGATGTGACCTGATTTGGACTGATGGTATAGACCTTTTCCACTGTCTCTTCCCATAAACGTAGTCAGTTTGATTTCTGTGTATTCCAACTGGTGAAATCCATGTGCATAGTCATCTTTTAGGTTGTTTTAAAGTGGTACCTGCAGTGAATAAGTCATTGGTCTTGTAAAATTCCATCATGAGATCTCCAGCATCATTTCTATCACGAAGGCCATGTTTTCCAACTACTGATACTTGCTCTTTGTTTCCAACCTTTACATTCCTAGCAACAGTAATTATCAATGCATCTTGATTGCATGTTTGATCAATTTCTAACTGAAGAAGTTGGTAGAATTCTTCAATTTCATCATTACTGGCTTTAGTGGTTGGTGTGTAAATTTGAGTAATAGTGGTATTAACTGGTCTTCCTTTTAGACGTATGGATATTATCCTATCACAGACAGCATTATCCTTCAAGATAGATCTTGAAATGCTCTTTTTTAGAATAAATGTGACACCAGACCTCTTCAATTTGTCATTCCTGGCATAGTAAGCCATATGCTTTGAGATTCAGAATATCCAATGCCAGTCCATTTTAGCTCACTAATGCCTAGGATATCGATGTTTATGCGTTCCATTTCATTATGACAACTTCCCATTTACCTAGATCCATACTTCATACATCCATGTTCTGGCTATTATGGATGTTTAAACTTGTTTCTCCTTATTTTATGTTGTGCACCACCAGTAAATGAAAGTCTTGAAAGCTTTACTCCATTCTCATCATCATGGTCAACTCTAGTTTGAGTAGGCAGCTCTTCTGTGGTCATAATGTGCCTTCCAACCTCAGGGGCTCACCTTCTGGTGCGCTATCTGACAATATTCTGGAGTTACTCATCTGATTTCAATATTCTATATTCTGATGCTCTCTGACAGTGTTCAACTGCTATTCACAAGATTTTCAGTGGCTAATTTAGAAATAGCCCACCTCTCCTTCTTCCTAGTCTGTCTTAGACTGGAAGCTTAGTTGAAACTTGTCCACCATGGATAACCCTGCTGGTATTTAAAATACCTGTGGCATAGCTTCCAGAATCACAGCAACACAACAAACTGATAGACACATACATACAAGGAGCTCTGGTAGTATAATGGTTATGAGTTAGGCTGTTAATCTCAAGCTCAGCAGTTCAAAACTATGTACACCTTGTGGTTATCAGTCCAGTGCTTGTCCTATAGAGACACCCCTAATCCAAGCCAATTAATGTCAATCAATTTTAGGCATGAAAAATATAGAGTGAATGAAAAATGAAGGGGGGGTGCAGAAAAATGATCTTTTGGAATAATATTCTCAAAATAGAAAAATAATCTTTTTTGTTAACCGATAGTGTATGGAGGGACTTGTAATCATTACAATGAAACAAAATTTGATTGTTGAGAATAAAACTATCACTCAATTCACAATAAAAGCTTTTTAAAAAATAAAAATATAGAGGGAAAAAAATGTTTCTTTTTTTGCCTTACTTGGAGCCCTTGAGCAAGTTGCCTTTTATTCACTGTTCCATTCACTGTCTCATTTGCTTGTCTAAAGAATATTGGTTAAGCATGAAACGAGGTGTTTGGGATGCAAATATTCAGTGGGTTAAAGAGCTGTTCCATTCTTGGGAGAAAGGAACCTAAAACCTAATTATAAGTACTAGACAACTAAACAAAGTGTTGGTGAGTCAGACCCACCAGCTGCACCTTGCAAACACTATATAGGGTTTCTATGAGTAAGAACTGAGTGGACACACTAAAAAACAATCATTTAGCAAGAGGTCCGAAGTTGATAGAGAGCACAGAGGAGTAAGCACATTCTGTTTTAATGTGTTTCTAGCAAGATTAAAATGGAAATGTGTATACATTTTTTTTGTTGTTGTTAGAAGTGGTTGATGTTAAGTGACCTCTATCTAGTTGTTTCCAACTCATAGTGATTTGGAAACTCTATATAGGGTTTCCAAGGCTTTAAATCTTTGCAGGAGCAGGAATCCTTATTTTTCTCCTGCTGAGCAGTTAGTTGGTGGGCTTGTACAGCTGACCTTGTGGTTCCCAGTCCAGTGCTTTATCCCACAGAAATGCCACACTCCCTCATGAGCAGTGGTGGAAGAGGGAAACGTGCACCACTCTTGTGGTTCAGTTTTGCCTGAGCAATTTCCTACTTCTCTTTTGGGCTGGAATGGGGATAGTATGCTGCTTAGCACATGGATTTCCTTGGAAGATCAAATAATTCATGCATTGCTGAAGGATAAGTAGTAGCAGTTTTTCTTTGGCATACTCAGCTGAGTCATAGGAGAGAACACCAAACATTGTTCCCATGATGTCACCATTCCGCCCAGACCTCTCCTCAGGGACACAGTAGGAAAACTCGGTTCCTGGGCGTTAACCACTGAAAATAACCAAATAGGAACATCTCACACTGGAATCAGTCGTACCATGTGGGTGAGATCTGAATCTATGTGGGAACTATACAACAGCAGGCTCACTTGGCTAAGAGCAAACTCCACTCTTTGTAGGCAGACCTTCCTATGGTTCAGTAGCAGATCCTCCTGTTACCTCGTTAAGACAGATGACACAGAAATGACAGAAATGAACTAACTGTATGGTGGGAGAAATTCATTTTTTCTCAGGTTCTTTCTTTTTATTAGCTCAGTGTATTCACTCTAATTTTTTGTTTACCTTTTTGAGGAACTCTTATTTACCTGCTGTTTTGGGCTGTATTTTCTAGAGAAACAAAACCAGTGTAGCTTAGATATGTATATGTGTGTGTGTGTGTGTGTGTGTGTGTGTATATAT
>NW_006408540.1:17496885-17506233 GCF_000296735.1 Chrysochloris asiatica | reverse complement strand
ACACACACATACATATAGATAAATTACCAGTTGTTGCACAGGAGAAAGATGAGGCTTTCTGCTCTCGCAAAGATTTACAGCCTCAGAAACCTTGTACAGGGTTGCTATGAGTTGAAATCAACTCCATGGCAAATAACCACCACCACATACTATATATACATATATATAAAGAGAGAGAGAGCAAGAGAGCAAGAGAGACAGAGACTGAGAAATTCATATCAAGAAAATGGCTCATAGTTGTAAAGCCCCAAGTCTCCAACAGAATAGAGAGCGAGCCTTCCCTGCTTGTCCATTATATTAGGTGCAGGCTACAACCCCAGGGAAACACCCTTTCAATTGATTGGCTGCTAGTAGCCTATCATCATAGAGTTAACTATGCCTGCTCACAGCCAATCAACTGTATTAGGCTTCACCGTGGGGATAACTGCATCTCAGCTGCCAACCCACTAAAAATCTTGGTCCAGTCAAGCTGACACAAAACTTAACTATTATACCTGCTTACCCTTTCTTTTACCCTTCAGGAATCCTTGGATATCTTGTTGACCACTGATAAATATAATTAATTGCTAGTCTCAGATTACATCTCTGCCACTTTCTAATTGTGGAGATGTAGATGTTTTTTTTTTACAAGTCTGGGTTTCCTTATTTAAAATATGAAGATATTGGTAGTACCATTCACCTGTAAACATTTGTATGAGGATTAAATGAAATAAGACAAATGAAGTCCTGGCTCATCCTAAGAGTGTGATATCCGTGATTTAGTAGTAGAATTTGTTCCTTCCATGCAAGAGACCTGTGTTCAATTCCCAGCTAATGCACCTCAAACCCAGCTACCACCCATCTGTTAGTGGAGACCTGCATGTTGCTCTGATGCTGAGCAGGTTGCAAGGGAGATTCCAAAAATCAGCCAAAACCCCCCCGGTCACAGTGGTCTGATCTATAATGCACTGTGGAGATGGCGCATAACCAAGCCCCATTTCATTCCATGGTGCATGGGTTCATGTTTCCAGAGCTGACTCGATGACAGCATAGCCTGAGTGACCCATACAGTGATATTTTGCTATGAATTTACATAAGTTAGTCTTTGCTTATTATTTCTTCTCTGTAGAGAAGGTCAGACACTTCCTTTGCCATTCTAACCATGACCATGGTAAGAGCCTCCTGAAATTCCATACTGAGGACTCATACCTGATTGTGACAATTTGGTTGATGTAGGAGAGTTCTGAGTGTTTAAATCCATATAGTGATTTCTTTCCTTTTTGGGTCTTCTAAAAGACTGAGATAAGTTTCTTTGATTTCTGAGGAGGGCTAATCTGCTCAGTGATGGGTATGCCTGTCAGCAGGGAGCCACTCCTTCCCGACTGCCAGGAGACAACATTCGCAGAGCTCCAAGTCCAGAAAAATGAAAATAGCAGAAGGATGTCGATGTCCTATTTCTGTAACCTTTACAACACCACTTGTTGTTGTTAAGTACTTTCGAGTCCGTGCCGACACATAGCGATTCTGAGGAGCAGCTGGTGAGTTGGAACTGCTGTCCTTGTGGTTCAAACTGACCTTGTGGTCCAGCTCATTACCCCGCAGCTCCATACACCAATAGCATCCTTTTCAAAATGTCTGGCCATGTGTGAAGGGCTTGCACTGTGAAGGTGTGAATTGCCAAGCACACTGACTCAGTTCTTCATTCTGTAAGTCATTAACAGGTCACTGCTCATTTGCTGGAATACCTGCTTCTAGAGACTATAACAGCAAGGTGCCCAAATGACTTTCTGCTGTTCCCTTACACATAGGCTCACCTAGGCTCCCCAGAGAAATGCCTCTCTTGGCTTTTTACCATGAGCTTGGAGTTCTGCTCTGAGGCCTCATTAGCATCGAAATGCTTCTCTTTGCCTTCTGCCTTCCCAGCAGTGACCTACCCTGGGGAATAGAAGGAAACCATACAAGAGGCATGTTGCAATTGGTGGAAGGTGAGGCTTTTTGCAGAAGATGCAGATGGACTAGATTTGGATGTTGCAGGGATTTATGAAGAGACCCAGTGTGGGAAAGTGTCACTTGAGTGAGCTGGAAGCTGAGGCCCTTTGGCACCAAGGTGTGTTTAAAGCAAACACCATAGAGAATGACATTGGGGATCTTGGGAAATTGAGGAACAGCAGCATGGTTTATGTAATAAGTGCAAAAAGTAAGTAAATGCTGATGGAATGCTAATTTCTAAAAACTGTCAGCCCTGAGGAGGCTGAGTCTAAATGTCGCTTCTTTGTAAACCATTACAAAACTCATATGTGTATCGATACTATTTAACTATTACCGTGAACTATCATGGTTTGGCTGAGTACAAGATGCACATTCTTATTTTGTAATTATCTAGGGAAAATATTGTTCCAAAAGATCCATAAAAAGACATAGGTAGTCACTTTCTGTGATTGGCCGTAGCTACTGTGCACAAAGGGGCATTGGCTTAATTTAGCTCTTAATCTTCTCTCTCCAAAGAGGTCATATCATTCAGTGTGGTAAATGGAAACATGGGAATTAAATTGCTTCTGAAGATTACCTGTTCTCTGTAGGTTGATGGTCCTCAGAGGACTTCCAAGCTCTCAAAAACAAAGATATTATTATCCCTCAGTCATTTCCACCACCACTGTAGATTAGGGGCGTTCTGCTCATATTCATGGTGCTGTCCAAGAAAGATTTTAGGTCACCTTTATGGCCAGTCAGAAGGTCATCAGAACTTGCAACAGTTTAAATCTCGTTGTTAGGAGACATTCAAGAACCTCAGACTTTTTCTTATCTTCTTAAATTAGACATTTTGTCTTATTCAGTGATGTGCACACAGAAAATGTCGTGTACGGCCAAGCACTGAAATTATGCCTCTGTCCAAATTTCTGACACCGATCTTTTCAATAACTTTACTGCGCCATCAGTTCAGAAATCCAAGTCAAGCTCATTTTTTTTCACTTAACACATCATGGCTCTATATGAAAATTACAACTGCAACTTCCTCGCTTGATGAAAATTGGTCTATAATGTGTTCAAAGTCATGCTTTTTTTCTTTTTTCCAGTTGCTTCTCATTCTACACTCAGCAGAGCCAAGATGACACAGACTGTCTTGACTCATGCTGCTGCTGTGTACCCTTGAATTCGTTTCCACCCACAGTGACCCTGCATAGGGTTTCCGAGGCTGTGCATCTTTATGGGAGCAGAAAGCCTCCTCTTTACCCCACGGAGTGGTTGGTGGATTCAACTGCTGACGTTGCATTCGGTAGCCCAATGCATAACTCACTACACTATGAGGGCTCCTCAAGTTAACAAACAAAAAAAAGTATTCATTGTAATTTGCTGTACGGTGGATCTCTCACAGCTAGTGATGGAAACTGAGGTGGTTATTCAAAACTCTTCAGTTACTCCCTGGGTGTGATGTGCCCTACCTGCCATGTCTCAGATACTCCTCCACTCTTCTTGCTTCTTTAACAAATCAGTTCTGGTGTCCTGTGAAGTAAAGGTGGATGGAGTCCTTCCTGACCACTTGAGTTTCTCAGAAACTGAGATCATTGTCTCCACAGTACAGAACTGGACATTCATTGACACACATGCATGCTCTTTGAAGTCATTAAAATATCATTGCTCAACACGCTTAAGGGAGCAGTTAGACAATTTCAACTGATCCTTGAACAACCTGGATTTGGACTGCATGGGGCTCACAGATACACCTGTGTTTGTCCTACTGCTGTTTCTGGGAGCTCAAGGGTTGCAAGTATCCACTTAAAACCCCGGTGACTGCAATCATCTCCTTGTGAGCAGTTCATCTCTCCAGTAACTGTTAGCCCTTTACCCTTCCATCTCCTTAACTGAAGAAATGAACTGCCCATCTGAATTCTGTTATATGGACACTTGCAACACTTGAGCTCATTGCAACAGCAACAGGGGGAAAAATCCACTTATAAATTGTCCTGCGCAGTTGAAAACTGTGTTGTTCAACGGTCACCTTTTGTAAATTAGACACAGATTTTCAACTGCTAGGGAGTGCCTCGAGCCCCAGCATTGTCAATTGTACATAAATGGCTACCATATAAAATAGAAAGGAATCTAGGATCTCAGGTGAGGGGAGATGATTTCTAGTTAAGATAACGGTACAACTGGTGAGATTTAAGGTGTTGTTGTTGTTGTTAAGTGCCATCGAGTCAGTTCTGACCCATAGCAACCCTGTATAGGGTCTCCGAGGAGTGGCTGGTAAGCTTGAACCACTGACTTTTGTGGTTCAAACCGACCTTGCAGTCCAGCCCATTAACCCACAGAACCATACTAGGACTTAGAAAATCTTCTAACAGATTTTGGCAGGCCTTCTATGCAATGACTCAGACATCTTCGCTCACTTAGCTAGTGATCTCTGTAGAGGCAGGATAGGAGCTCTGTTCCCTGGATGTCCTTTGTAACATCTGTTTCAGTGGTTGACTGAGAGTGGGCACCAAGCATATGTTTGTACGCTTGAGTTCCAAGCTGTTTCGTGGGAGAAAGATGGGGCTTTCTGTTCCCATAAAGATTTACAGCCTCAGAAACCCTGTACAGGGTCGCTATGAGTCGGAACCGACTCCAAAGGACACCACCACGATGAAGCTGATTGACAAATGGTGACTACTCCTATGTGTGCAGAGTAGAGGGTTCAAGGTTGACCTTTTCAAGGCAGATGGCCTAGACTGTTTTCCAAGACACTCCTGGGTGGATTTGAACTGCCAACCTTTTAGTTAGTGGTGGTGGTAGTTGTGAACCACTGAGTTGATGCCTACTCACAGCGACCCTCCATATGGTTTTGAGGCTGTACATCTTTTCAGGAGCAGGATGCCTCAATTTTCTCCTACGGAGATACTGGTAGATCTGAACTATTGACCTAGAAGTTAACAGCCCAGCTATCTATGCTACCAGGGCTTCTTAACAGTCAAGTGCTTAACCATTTGTAGCGCCCAAGAACTCCTTGGATTCCTGCTAAAGGTATTCTAATAATCACCTCTTCTACCAGGTAGAGAAGGAGTCCTGGTGTGGCCCTGTAGGATAAGCACTGGTCCACAAGATCGTTTGAACCGCAAGGTTGGCGGTTCAAACACACCAGCTATTCCTCAGAAACCCTATTTAGGGTTTCTATGAGTTGGAACCAACTTAATGGCACTTAATAACAATAACCAGGAAGAGAAGGTGGAGGTAATTGACATAAGAATCAAGTGTGTGGTAGAACAAAAACATATTCTTGCCCAGTAACCATGGAGAATGATTTCAAAAGGGAAGGTTTCATTTTACATCTTGATTTGGCTTCTTAGGCCCAATTGCTTCAATTCTTAAAGAGAAGGAGAAGGAATGAATGGGGATCTAAGAGTAGAGCCAGTTGCTTAGATATAATCATCTTGGGAAATGGGTCTTTGATAACCTCATTCTAACTTGAGGGAACAGCATCCCAGAAGCCCAAGTAAAATGAATGCATTTTAAAATTTCACTATCTTAATATTGCCCATTTCTCTTGTCTTTGACATACCTGCTTTGCATCTAATCAAGAAAGGTTACACCTGACTTGCAAATGTTGTTGTTTTGTAGAGTTTTCTGATGGGCTTTAACTGGTGGGCTTTAACCACTGAGTTTGTGGTTTGCAGTCTAGTGTTTATCTTACAGCAGCACCACACCAGGACTCCAACTTAAAAATTGTTGTTAAGTGCTGTTGAGTCAGTTCCGACTCATAGGGTTATTGAGGAGCGACTGGTGAGTTTGAACCTCCAACTTTGTGGTTCAAACCAACCTTGAGGTCGAGTATTTATGCTATAGCACCACACCAGGAAGGGTTCAGATAGGGAGAGCTATAAATGTAGTGAGCTCTGGAGAGAGCCAGGAGTCTGGGGGGCCTAGGTTTTCTGATTCTACCACCAACGGAAGCTCAGACCTTCTTCTGTAAATGAGGGGGACACTGTGGTCCCCTTCTGAGAGGCTCACCCTCTCTCTTTTTTCCCCCAATCCCAGATCTTATCTTGCCAGCTGTTCCCATCATAGGTTATTGAAGAGCTTGAATAGTAGGGGTGTCTGAAACATCCTCTTGCCTTGCGGGGTTCCACCCCGCCCCCAGATTTGCTGGACAATTTCTCAAAAGCACCTCAAAGGAGTTCATATAAAATAGCCAGAGGGGTTTGAGCTTAAGCAGGAGAGTCTCTTTGTTATTGACCTTGACCTAATTTGTCATGTTTTAGTCAACACTTCCAAAGACAATGGATTTGATAACTGTTAGATGTGTTGTGACCCAGTCTCCTTCAGATGCTAGCTTTGTTTTATAACCTAGTGATTATATTGTTATATTAAAAACCCTAGGTTTATTTTAATAGGCATGACAACTAGTTGTTTTATGAATAGTATTCCATGGGCCCTAAGCAAAATCTGTAAAATGCCATTTTAAATGCCAAGTTTTTTTTTCAATTCCTTTAAAAAAAACAAAAGAATTGAAAGCGTCTTAAATCTAATTGGCTCCCTGAGGATCTCAGCTCCTGTTACATTTGTGGCATTTCTGTTTTTGAGAGGTATCTGCAGAGACTGATCTGACTCTGCTAGCTGGCATACGAGGATACAGCCATGTGGTTTTCTTCTACAGAAACTTTGAAATCTTGACTTGGCCTGAGTTTTGAGTGTTTGATTTTTGCAGTGTTTTGATTGTTTCTGTACTGTTGGGCTCTGGTTCTCCTAGTATTGAATTTCACATGAGAGAGAATGGCGAAACCACACTTGGTACCACCCATGGTGGCCATCCCACATCCACTATGAAAGAGAAGTAAAGAAAGACAACAACAATGCATAGTAGTAGTGAAGTATAGAGCCATGTAAATAATACTTACCAAGCATGGTTCTAGTAATCTGGCTTTATGCATGTCTAGACTACAAATACCTCTTTAGATCGCAGAACTGAGTTCTTTTTAGTGACCCAGATTCATATGTTCCTATGGTCTAAACAACTGTGAGAAGACTGCCGATCTCTTCCCCTTAATCACACACCTTGTATTCCTACAGAGTGAAGCAAATAAGAGAGAAGATGCTACCTTGATGTGGTGGAAGAGCATGGGGTTTCCAGGGATTGGTTCTTGTTTCATAATGTTTGTTTTTACAAGGGTATATACATTTTGTACTGAAGGATTTGGTGTATAACAACAACAACATGCCACGCACAATGTCTGCTTTTAAATATATTATAAAAGAGAATTTGTGGAGCCCTGGTGTCACTGTAGGATAAGCACCTAAGGTCAACAGTTCAAACCCACCAGGTGCTACTCCTGGGAAAGATGAGGCTTTCTGATCTTATAAAGATTTACAGCCTCTGAAACCATATGCAGGGTCACTATGAGTCAGAACTGACTCCACAGCACATCACCACCACCGACAGGAACCAATTCGGCAGCTTAATAACAACAACAATTTAAGGTTAAACAAAACAAAAACCCTTCGTTCTGATGAACTAGTAAGAAACTTTAGATGTGAAGATTCAAGAGGAAATTTGAGAGCGTGAGCTTGCATATTGATTGGCTCCTATGAAAGCGACCTCAGCAAATGTGGTTTCACACAGTTAGTATGCCAGAAGTCTGGTTCCAGAGCCTTGGTGCCCCACTGTGATGCTGAAGGCTGGAAGGAAGGAGGGATGAACATCTAGGTGGGCACAGACCTGGTTTAGGCAAAGCATAAGAGGACATTCAGGAGGCAGATGTGAAAGCTTGGTGAATGCGTAGCTATGTCACCTTTTGTGGGTACATTGGAAATGGTGTGTGGAGCAGTGGCAAGGAACTTGTGCCTCCTTTAGGAAGATGACTGATTTGAAGTCTATGACTCTGTAGGATAAGCACTATACGGCTAACCATGAGGTTGGCAGTTCAAAACCACCAGTCACTCTTCAGCAGCCTAATTGTTAAGTACTTTCGAGTCAGTTCTAACTCATAGCGACCCTATATAAAGTTTCCAAGGTTTTCTAAACCTTTGTGGGAGTTGCAGCTGGAAACTCCATACAGGGTAGCTATGAGTCAGAACCAACTCATTGGCACTTAACAACAACAACATATTGGGAGGGCCTTATTCTGTGATCATTGATATCTCCTTATAAAAACAGGTCAAGCAATAGACAGGTCTGTAAGGGGAACAATAACACTAGGGCGGAAAACACACCGTAAACAATCAACCATTTGAGATAGAAAGGGCAGTATTTACCCAAGGACAAAGTTCAGAAGGGTTAGGATAGGAGCAGAGATAGAAACAGGAAGCACAGGGAGGAAGGGAGATCAGTTGATGAGATTACAATCAATGAGACAAAACAGAATGTGTATGAATTGTTGAATGGAAAACTGATGATCTGTTTTGTAAAAATTTACCATAATTTTTTTTTTTAAAGATTATAACCATTGTCTCTGAACAGTTTGTGTAGAAATTGTTGAATGGAAACTTAAAATGCTGTATAAACCTTCACGGAAAACACAATAAAATATTGTTATTAACATTGAAAAAACAAAACAGGCCTAAATAGGCATAAACTCCGTTCTGATGAGGTTCTTCTTGTTAATGTTTGTAGGTCATGGTCCAAGTGGGTGTATCTGTTTAATGGCAACCTGGTCTTCCTGGTATTGGTTAGTAAGGACCTGGCCAAGCATGGAAAAACCTAATTTCAGGCTCAGTGGGCAAGGAAGTTACTAATAAAGCATGTCTATGGAATTAAAAGCAGTAAAATTCTTGTTAATTCATTAAAAATATATATTTCTTCTCACGAGAAAACTGTGTCTTGTCTGTCATTTGGGTAAGGGCCATCCAGAGTCTGTAGATAAACTCATTTTGTTGTTCTAAGGGAGACAGCACAGACCTGGGGTTCAGGGAACCCGGTTTTACTTTTGTTCAGACCATTACTGTTGTGGTTGTTAAGTGCAGTTGAGTTGGTTCCGTTGCGCAGCATCTCTGTATAGGTTACCGAGGAGCAGCTGGTGGGTTTGAACCACTGTCCTTGTAGTTGGTAGTTCAGTGCAGATCCTACAGCACCGCACCAGGGCTCCGTTATGAAGCTCTACAAAATGGAGCCAATGACTTTGCCTTCCTGGCCCTTGGTTTTCCTCCTGTACAAAACCAGGGAATTAGATTAGGTGACTGCTGAGGCTTCCTTGAGAACTATTCTGTAAGACAACAGTGCGAGCAGAGGGAAGGCTCGAACAGCAGGCACTGGTAAATGGACATCTAGTACCTCCTCCGTGCTATAGGAATAGCAGTTTTGGGAGGGACAGAAAAGAATCCAGGCAAAGTTGTCACCTATGTCCAATTCCTGCCTTTCAGATGGGTTCAGATAACAAGGCACCTCCTCTCTGCCCCCCTTTT
>NW_006408540.1:17489121-17495411 GCF_000296735.1 Chrysochloris asiatica | reverse complement strand
GGCCAGACAGTTGTCTTCCAAATAGATTACATTATGCCCTCCAAATTATGTGTCAACTTGGCTAGGTCATGATTCTCTGCTTGGCAGTTATGTAATGATGTGATGTAGTAATTACGTGAAGAATTCCCATGATGTGATCTGATGTGATAAACCAGTAAAAGGATTAAGGGTGGGTTGCAATATCTTTAATCCCATCACAACCCTGATTGATCCGATGTAAGGGAATTTCCCAGGGGTGCAGCCTGCAATATCTTTTATAGACAAAAGCAGAAAAGGAGGGACTTCCTATCACCAAGAAAGAAGAGCCAATGAGTGGAGTAGGTCTGTTCAACTTGGTCCTTGCACTGTGAAGCTCCCGGATCCAGGAGAAAATTCATGCCAAGAGCCATGGCGATCTCCAAGGAATGCAGGGCCTAGAGATGCTGAGAGGAGACAATGACCTGTCCCCAGAACTGACAAAGAAAAAGAAATCCTTCCCCTGGAGCTGGCATTCTGAATACGAACTTCCGGTGTCCCCAACTGTGATAGGATAAATTTTTGTTTGTGAAAGCTACCTACTTGGGATATCTGTTGCAACAACACTGGAGAACTAAGACGCCCACTCACTGCCATCTTCATATCTCTGGGGGAATAGGTGTAGTTAAGATTTAGCAGGAGGATACCAAACTGATGGTGAATTTTGAGAGAAAAATAATTTCCCAATTGCTTCTTGTCCTTTCATTATCTAAGAGCGCCCCTAGGTAGTGTAAGTGGTTTTTGTACTCTGCTGCTAACCGAAAGGTTGGAAGTTGGTCCACCCAGAGACACCTTGCAAGAAAGGTCTGTCAATCTACTTAATTAACAACAACAACAACAAACAGGTATTGAAAATGCTATGGACTACACAGACATACACTATAACATTTTCAATACAGGTCACCATGAGGCAGACTCAATTTGATGACAACTGGGTTTTTGTGTGTGTGTTTTTTTTAAAATGATAGTTGTAATTTTTCTGAATAAAACAAGTTAATTGTTTTACACTCGTGGATTATGTGTTCATAGTGATGACAGTAGTGACAACCATGATAGATTGCTATCCTTGAGTGCTTACAGGTGTTGGGGGGGGGTGGAGTTCTGTTCTTAATGCTTTCAGAGTCATAATATAATTCGTCCACATAATAACGCTGTGTTAGTAGCTGGTACCTTCCAGTCAATTCCAACTCACAGCGACCTTATCCAGGGCTGCAAATCTTCACTGGAGCAGAGTGCTAATCACCTGTTACCTTCATGTGGCTAATGAACCTGAATCACAAAGGTTAGGTAACTGCCCAAGTTACACAGCTAATTTTGGTGCAGTTGGGACTCAAACCTAGACAATGCCACTGTTCTTATCTACTTCACCTCCCTGCATCTCCTCGAAGGCAGAGATGATTTATTTTATGCATCTTTGTTTCCCCTGAGGCTGCTAACTGCAAGGCCATCAATTCAGACCCGCCACCTGCTCCTTTAAGAAAGATGAGGCTGTCTGCTCCCACAAGGATCGGCGGTCTTAGAAACCCTAAGGAGTAGTTAGTTGTACTCTGTCTTATGGGGTCACTATGAGTTAGAATTGACTCCCTGACAGTGGGTTGGTTGGTTGCCTGGATGTCTGTATTAGTGGGTGAGGAATGCATTGCCTATTCTTAAGACCTCTACTACCTCGCTTATCTGGTGATCAGATTTCCAGCTCTATCATCTAGAGCATATTTGTGTTCCCATAAGTACAGACTCGTAGAAGATTAGTGATGCAAAGGATATTAGGTTAGCCCTGTCTCCATGTTTCACAGATGAAGATGCGCTATCCCAAGTGAATAAGAGGCGTAACCATGAATTAGTTTTCTTAAAAAATAGTCTCTGAATAAAAAGTAGTAATTACAAAAAGTTGCATGATGTTTACTCCGTTCATTTCACAAACCTTTGTTGAGTACCAAAGATGTGCAAGGCATGAGGGAGTGAGCCGTCCATAGGGAAGGCATTGGCGCTGTTTATACTTGTTCTCAATCGTGCATCATGCACCCAGCCAGCAGATGAGAAGTATCTGGATGTGATTGCTTGGGATCCCTTTGAAAATCACAAGGACCTAGTTCTGTTCATTCACCGTTGACTCAGGCCTTCTAGGGTATGAGGCTGCTGACCACAAGAAGAAATGACAGGACTGATCAAAGCACAGAAATCTGGGGACAGTTAGTGTAAGCAAATATTCCAATTTACAGCATCTCCAAGGAATAATCGCTTTCATTCCAGTGCTAAGTTTATATTCATGTTGATATCCCTGTGTCAAGAAAAGCTTAGCACTTCTTCAACCTGCACATTTAAATAAAGTATAGAAGTGTAATATGTTTTAGAAAGATTTCAAATGTAAAGTGTATTGGTGCATAAAAGAAAGAGCTTTAACTATCCGAGATATTTACTTGAAAATCATCAAAATGTATTGAATACAGTCTGTGCATCGTAACTTAATTCTAGACCCTGAGTTTGATGATGATAACTGTTGTCCAGTTGGTTCTGACTCATAGTAACCCTGCATAGGGTTTCCATGGCTATAAATCTTTGCAAGAGAAGAAAGCTTTATAAGGGGAACTTGACTTTCGTTGTTAATACACTTGATGGTGTACAATAGGCTTTACAAGGTTTTGTATGGTGCAGGTTGGTGTACGTAAGGAGTCATGCTAAATGTGGGATGTGGAGAAAGGAAGGTAATAAACGACATCAACTTCTGCAACCCAGGCGATGTGCCGTGTCTGCTTCTCCTTGTAATCCTCACACCAATGCTGCGTGGTGTTCAGTGTTCACCTCATGTTGCTATTGAGGAAATGCAAACCAAAGAGGTATTGTGATTTGGCCAAGATGATGTCACTAGCAAATAGCAGGATTTGAACCTGCACCTGATTCCAAAGTCCATGGCTTAGAGCACTGCATCAGATCCCAGAGGGCATTTCATAACCCAACTGGCCTAGAAGTGGCTGTACAGGCACACACATCTGTTCATTTGTGCATCAATCCATCCTTTCAACCACTGTCTGAAAGCCAACTCATCTTAGACTCCATATAGAGAGGTGGGTCTGAATCAACAGAAAAGCCAGGACAGCCTAATGTAATAAACAATAAAGAAATATGACACAATCTTGGAGTCTGGCTGTTTATTGAGGCTTATAGATAGCCATACCATTATTTTCAGATCCTAACTTTTATAATGTTGTTGTTAAGTGCCATTGAGTTGGTTTCGACTCGTGGTGACTCTGTATGGGGTTTCCGAGGAACGGCTGGTGAGCTTGAATTGCCGACCTTTTGGTTCAAACGGACCTTGCAGTCCAGCACATTAACCCACAGCACCACACCAGGTATCTTTTGTATTATGTTGTTATTGTTAAGTACTGTGGAGTCGGTTCCCATTCATAGTGATCCTGCACAGGGTTTCCGAGGCTGTAAATCTTTAAGGGAGTAGAATGCCTCATCTTTCTCCTGCGGAACTGCTGGTAGTTTCAAACTGCTGACCTTGAGGTTGGC
The DNA here is from genome assembly GCF_000296735.1 of Chrysochloris asiatica. Taxonomy (NCBI): domain Eukaryota; kingdom Metazoa; phylum Chordata; class Mammalia; order Afrosoricida; family Chrysochloridae; genus Chrysochloris; species Chrysochloris asiatica. The sequence goes on along the minus strand of NW_006408540.1, from coordinate 17,491,883 downwards.
AGCCCGATTCGTAACCACTACACTACCAGAGCTCCTTATCTTTTATATTAGGGAGATTTTTTTTCTTTCTTTTCCCAATTTTTAAAATATTGGCTAGCCATATACCACCCACTGCCATCAAGTTAAGGAGCTCTGGTAGCGTAGCGGTTATGAATCAGGCTGCTAAACTCAAGGTCGACAGTTCGAAACTACCAGAGGTTCTGCAGGAGAAAGATGAGGCGTTCTGCTCCCGTAAAGATTCACAGCCTCGGAAACCCTGTGCAGGGTCACTATGAGTCAGAACCGACTCCATGGTACTTAACAACAACAGCCATCAAGTTGATTCTGACTCATAGTGACCCTATATTGGGTTTCCAAGTCTGCAAATCTTCACGGGAACTGACAGATTCTTCTTATGAGGAGTGACTGGTAGGTTTGGATCACTGACCTTGCGGTTAGTAGCCAAACACACAGCATCACCAGGACTCCAGTTAGCTATAAAAAGAGAATTTTTTCACTTGCAAGTTAGCAAATACATTTTTAATTGCATCTTGCCTAATGCAATACGTTGTTTGATTTCTTGACTGATGCTTCCATGAGTGTTGATGGTCTAGCTGAGCAAAATGAAGTCTTTGACAACTTCAATCTTTTCTCCATTTATACGGATGTTATTGGTCCAGTAGTGAGAATTTTTGTTTTCTTCATATTGAGATGCAACCCATTCTGAAGACTGTGGTCTTTGATCTTCATCAGTAAGTATTTTAAGTCCTCTTTGCTTTTAGCAAGCAAGGTTGTATCATCTGCATATTGCAGGTTATTAATGAATGAGTCTTCCTCCAATCCTGATGCCATGTTTTTCTTCATATAATCCAGCTTCTCGGATTATTTACTCAGCACACATATTGAATAAATATGGTGAAAGAATACAACCCTAGTGCACACTCCTAATTTTAAACCATTTGATGTTCCCTTGTTCTCTTTGAACATCTGCCTCTTGGTCTATGTACAGGTTCCTTGTGAGCACAATTAAATGTTCTGAAATACTCTTTCTCCACAATGTTGTCCATAGCTTGTCATGATCCATACAATCAAAAGCCTTTGCATAGTCAATAAAGCACAGGTAAATATCTTTTTGGTATTCTTTACTTTCAGCCAAGGTTCATCTGACATCAACAATAGTTATCCCTTTTTCTACATCCTCTTCTGAATTAGTTTGAACCTCTGGAAGTTCTCTGTCATTGTAGGTTTGCAGCTATTTTTGTAGTACCTTTAGCAAAACTTTACTTGCATGCAATATTAATGATATTGTCTAATGATAATCACATTCCGTTGGGACACCTCTCTTTTTAATGGGCACACATATGGATCTCTTCCATTCAGAGGTAAAGAACAAGAAACGGCCTAACGACGTATTCTAAAGGTACAAGATCACAAGGTAGAAGATGTGGGTTTGACTGTAGTTTCTTCCACTCATGGTGGCATTAGGCAAGGTGCTAAACCTATCCGAAGGAGCTCTGGTAGCATAGTGGTTACAAGTTGGGCTGCTAATCTCAAGGTCAGCTAGTTTGGAACTACCAGCAGTTCCGTGGGAGAAAGATGAGGCTTTTTGCTCCTGTAAAGATTTACAGCCTTGGAAACCCTAAACAGGGTCGCTATGAGTCGGAACTGACTCCACTGCATACCACCACCACCACCAAACCTATTAGAACCTGGGTTTATTTATTTGATATTGCTTTTTGTGGCGCTGTAGGATAAGCACTGGATTGCTAACCTCAAGGTCGGCAGTTCAAACCACCAACCAGCTCAAAGTCCTCAAAGACCCTATGAAGGTTCACTGTGAGTGAGAACCAACTCGACTACATTTTACAACAATGTGTTATATAGTCATTGTAAGAGATAATTGATAAAACAAATGTGGAAAAGTGCTTGGTAAAAAGAGTTACATGTATACTTGTATATGGATCTTTATATTATCATTACCTAAGAATTGGCAAGGAGCTCTGGTAGCATAGTGGTTACAAATTGGGCTGCAAACCTTAAGGTCAGCAGTTGGAAATTACCAGCTGTTCAGCAGGACAGAGGGAGAAAGATGAGGCTTTCTGCTCCCGTAAGGATTTATAGCCTTGGAAACCCTGTGCAGGGTCGCTATGAGTCGGAACCGACTCCACGGCACATAACAACAACAACAACAAAAGAATTGGCAGGCCAGGAAAATAAGTGTGTTATGAAGCTAATAGTGCACTTGCTTCACTTTGGATTGAAGCTGTGACTGACGAGCAATGGAGCTCTAGAGAGAGGTCCTTTTGAGTAGGCGGGGAGGAATGCCGCATTTGCCTTGTTCTTGGCTCCCCATTCCTGGTGACTGGCACCTTGCAGTTGACTGCAATCTGCTTAGAGAGTTGCCATCAGCTGTTGCTAGTGGTGCTGAAAGGTCACCATTGTCAAAGCCCTCCTTGCTTCGGATCTGCTGCTTCCCTTTGGTCACTCCTGCCTGTGAGCTTCTGTGTGCTCTACAGATCTTCCACACTCAGTGCATCTTGATTTCTGGTGTGTGCTCTTCTGAGGAACAGGCTCTTGGATACAATCCCCTCCCTCCCCATGAGTCCCAGTTTGCCTTACTCCACCAATAGCCACTGAGTCAGTTTCAACTCATGGCCACTCCGTGTGTCAGACTAGAACTGTACTCTGTAGGGTTTTCAGTGGCAGATTTTTCAGAAGTCATTTGCCAGGCCTTTCAACTGAGGCCCTCTGTTGTTGTTGTTAAGTGCCACCGAGTCACTTCC
>NW_006408540.1:17484006-17488743 GCF_000296735.1 Chrysochloris asiatica | reverse complement strand
TGCCCCTCCTATTCTTTTTGCAATTCTCAATCATCACACTGCCAAAGAACATTGTAGTCTTATGAGATAATGGAGTTAGAAAATGATGTCCCCAAGTATTCAAATGGTTCTGCCGGACATACTGGAAGGGAGATGAGGACTAGATGGGGGACCTTGATGTGGAGTGGCTACGGTGAGAGTCTAGGGCTTGGAGAATGGGGCAGTTTCAGGGAGCCACCCTCATGAATGCCTAGCTGTACTTTCTGAGCTCTTCTTCTATTTCTTGTGTGCCGGTGGGAAAGAATTTGGTAAGAAAATCTGTGGTGGAGGGTGCCCTGAAGCACTTTCATTGTAACTTATATAACCACCACAATTTTAACCCTGGAAGGTGACTCTCCAAGTCGCCTTTCTCAAGGACAAGGTGCCTTGGACCCAGCATCTCCAAATCCTTCCCTCTGCACTCCTTCCTTCAGCTGCTCTCAATCCAGTTCTTGTGACCCTGCGTGACTATCTGGTGTCCACTATTGGGGCTCTGCTTGCCATATAGGGGTCCTTTGGGAAAACATAAGAAAAAAAGCAGCACAGAGGATGTCTTCAAATAAACAAGAACCCAAGCAGCCCATATTCTGTAGGAACAGGGAATGCATGACTCACAGGGATAAACCCAGAGACAGATACCCCTCTCACGGTTTCTCTCTCAGACTTGCAATGTTGTGGGGTGGGAGTCCTATCAGCTTTGGAGGGAGGGCCCAGCAGGTGAAAATGAACACCTGTTTCAACCCTTTGCAGGCAGTGTGCCAACTAGACAGCCGGTCCAGGCCTCCCATTCCTGCCCCAAATGAATGTCTTCCTGAAATGTGATAGGAATGATTTTAGTCATGATTTCTTTGAGTTGAATTTTACCCCTTTAAAACAAAACAGGGTCACTATGAGTTGGAACCGACTCCGCGGCACATAACAACAACAAGAAAATAATATTGGGAGTCCTAGTATGGTGCTACAGGATGACACACTGGACCACAAGATCAATTTGAACTGCAAGGTCTATGATTCAAACCCAGCAGCCACTCCTCACAAACCCTAAGAATGGTCGCTCTGAGTTGGAATAGACTCCACAGCACTTAGCAACAACAACAAAGTCATACCTCAAAGGCCAAAACTGTCATCTCTCTGGTTCTGGTATTTTGTTTTGTTTTGTTTTCCCTTTTTCTAAAATGTGTTCAGTGCTCTTGGTGGTTTTTGAGAAGCCTAAAGGATGGGTGAAGAATTCCAGATGAGGTGGGATAAAGAGGCGCTCTGATGCCACTGAGTCACAGCCACACTTATTTCCCACTTTAATGGGGACCTTCCGTGTACAACCCCTAGAAGTGGGATTCTCAATATCTTGTGTTATATAGGACGTTTTGTTCATAGTTAAAAAGTCAGTTTAGAAATTACATTTCACTTTCATAGTTCAGTTGCTTTATTTGTGGGACAAAGCTGAGGCTGGCTGCTCCCTTAAAGACTCGTTGTTGTTAATTTCCAACCCATAGCAACCCTTTATAGGGTTTACGAGGAGCAGCTGGTGAACTTGAACCAATGGCCTTGCAGTTCAAATGGCTTTGCAATCTGCACATTAACTCACAGTGCCACAGCCTCAGAAACCCTGGGTAACATTCTGTTCTGTCCTACAAGGTCTCTGTGAGTGGGAGTCGACTCGATGGCAGTACTCAGAGGGTACGGAAGGGTAGGTACCTGAGGTTTGCTTTGGTGTGACTGATTCTTTTGTCTTGGCAGCCACTGTTTTATAGGTCATTTAAGTAGCAGCTACAGCAGGACGAGCTTGAGGACAGCAACCAAGGAAAGGTGACAGCCGTGGCCTCACCTCATCCCTGAATGTGTGTTCTCACATTGAGAACATGTTTGCAGGGCTCCCTGCAAATTGTGGATGATGTGACGGGTGGGTGTGAGCTCCAGAGAGGAAACCTGGCTCCCAGCTTCAACACTTGCTGTGTGGCATTCCGTAAGGTGCTTCACCTCATTTGCCTTCAGCTTTCACACAAGTTAATGGCAATGACAGCAACAACAGTGTGTGTTTTTGTAATGGTTTAGATTTTCTGTGACAGCAATCCATGGAGTGTGTGTGTGTTTGAAATGGTTTAGATTTTCTGTGACAGCAATCCATGGAGTGTGTGTGTGTTTGAAATGGTTTAGATTTTCTGTGAATTGCATGGGCTGTGTTGTTGTGGTTAGGTGCTGTCATGTAGGTGCTGCCGCATGGCCACCTCTTGACCTCTTGTACATAAAGAGAACAAAGTATTAGCCAATCTTGTGCCATCTGAGTGGTCTTGGAGCCCATAGTTGTGGCTGTTGTGCCCATACATTTTAGTGGGCATCTCCCCTCGTTGTCACTGGCCCTTTTACTTTACCAAGCATAGTGTCCTACCCTAGAGATTTTCTGATGATGGTCAGACTCTTACCCTGCGCACTTCTAAGAAGCATTCGGGGTTTATTTCTTCTAAGAAGTCATTTGTCTATTCTTCTTTGTTGGCATCACAGTTCTGATGTCTCCCTTTTCTATTGTCCAACTTTCATATGTGTATGAGGTGATTGAAAAGATCATGTCTTAGGCTAGGTATACCTTACTACCAGAGGGACATGTGTGCTTCTTAAAAGCTAAAGGAGGTCTTTGGAGGTAGATCTTTCTAATGTGAAAATACATCATATGATTTCTTGAGTTTTGCTCCCATGGACATGGACTGTTGGTGCAAGTAGAATGCAGTCATTGATAACTTCAGTCATTGTCTCCATTGACCATAGATTATATAATATACTCAAAGGGAGCGTAGAGGACTGTGGCCCACCAGTCACTTCACAGGAAACAGATGAGATTTTCTGCTCCCACAAAGATTTATAGCCTCAGAAACCTTATACAAGGTCACTGAGTTGGCACTGACTCGATGGCACTAAACAACAACAACAAATATATTAAAATATTATATTATTTGGGAAGAATTTCATTATCTTTTAATTCCATGCTTTCATGAACTTTTCAGGTGTCCTCATGTGTGCATATGTATGCGGGTGTATGTGCAAACATCTACACATACGTGTGTATTTTTATAATTGCTATCTACATCAAGGCAGAGATTCAGGAAACATAGAAGAACTTGAGTTCTCTTGGTGGACTTGAACAGTCCTAGCCCTGGTAGGGTCATGGTTATGCATTCGGCTGCTAACTGAAAGGTCAACAGCTTGAATCTACCAGCCACTCCTTGGGAGAAAGATGAGACTTTCTGTTCCCATAAAGATTTACAGCTTCAGAAGTACTGTACAGGATGGCTATGAGTCAGAATCTAGTGGACAGCACCCCACCACCCCACCACCATATCCTTAGGATCTCTGGTCGTTGTCATCAGTAGCTCTCCTACAGCGGTCTTCTCTGTCTTGGGAAATAGTACTTCCTCCTTTTCAGGAATCATCTTTCATTCTTCTTTTCCTCTCACCTTCCACATCCATTCCACCCACTGCCAATTCTGTCATCCCTTGTTTGAAACCATCTTTCAAATCCATCCACTTCTATTGCCTTCCTGCAACCTCTCTAGACCAGATACCATCATCAGCCTGTTAATGACCACCCTACATCGTTTTTTGAGTGAGATCTCAGCTCGTAAAACACATTATGACAAGCCCTGCTTTAAATTGTTCAATGACATCCGTTGCTTTTAGAATGAAAATCAAATGTCTCACCATGACCAGCCTGGCTTTTCTTGATGTCACTCCATTCCCTGTCTTGTTCAATGTACTGTAGTCAAGCTGGACTTCTTTCTTCTTCAGCTTAATGTTCTCTTATTACCTTAAGGATTGCACTGTAGCGTTTTACTCTGTCTGACTTTTTCTGTCCATTGTATTTAAAATAGCCTCTCTCTTATCACATCACTCTTTTGTATTTAATTTATGTTATTTACTCTTGCTTGTTTACTGCCTGCCTCTCCCACTAGGATATAAGCTTTCTTGGAGTAGGGAATTACCTGTCTTATTTGGGGCTCTGCCCCAGTATGTTCAACAGTTCCTGGTACAAGTAGGTGCTCCATGCATGTTTGAAAAGTTGAATACATGGTGGTGGTGGTTCTGTGCCGTTGACACATAGCGACCCTATACAGGGTTTCCAAAGCTGTAAATCTTTATGGGAGCAGAAAGCCTCATCTTTCTCCCCTGGACTTGAACTGCTGACTTTGTGGTTAGCTGTCCAATGTGTAATTCACGACACCACCAGGGCTCCTCTGAATATATGAGTGACCTGAACATTAATCCTTATGAATTTTTTCTCTCCTGCTTGGTCCTCAAAGTGAAAAACTCCTTCATTCACTCTAAATCTTCTTCAGAGGAAGAGGTAGAAATTCATGTTAAGGGGTATAAAGCATTTTTTTTTTTTTTTTGCCTCTTTATATGTTCATTGTTTTGCTGTTGTGAATTATGCCAAAGGCTTGTTCACCTTTGGCTTCTGAAGCTCTGCTGGTTGTCTGCTGAATTTAATGGATGACCTGCAGTTTGGTAATCTTGGTAGAAGTCAGTCTATTGCAAAAGACACCAGGGGTAGTAGAAAGTGATTAAAGGCAAACAGCAGAAAAGTATGATTTAACATTTTTTGAGTCATACATTGTACTCAAAATTGTATTTATCATAAAGTGAGAATTATAGGAAACAAGTCAGATCTAAAATAAGTGAGAACATATAAGCACCAAATATTGCAGAGAGGAAGGTATTTCTCCAGATGCC
>NW_006408540.1:17466856-17481771 GCF_000296735.1 Chrysochloris asiatica | reverse complement strand
ACCACCAACATTGCAGTTAAAACCCACTTTCCAGTCCACATCAGGACTCTCTCTATATGTGTGTCTGTGATATATATATTATACGTAAATAAAACACTGCTGATACACACACACAGATTTAATTATTCTAAGAGATTGAGAACAAGATAAAACAAAGCACCACAGCTGGCTGGGTCAGCTCTCCTATTGGATGCTGGTTTACTGATACGGAGTTGACTTGCAGTCCTGTTAGGTGGACATATGCACCAAGCTCCTGAATTTGGGAGTAATTCTGAGAGGTGAAGATTCTTAAGCCACTCCGTTGTAAGTACTCCTATGTAACTAGTCATGTGTCTTCACCCCTTTAACCAGAGCAGTAGTTCAGTCTTCTCCAGGTTTGTAGAGTGAGCCCATTCTGGATTTGCCTAGGAACCTTGGTGGTTTGTGTTTTGGACTGTATTCCTTAATAAGATTCAAAAAACATTGAAGAGATATCCAACCAATCCTGACATACGAACTTCTCTGACTTACAGACAGTTCATACCTACTTGTCCATTAATGTTCTATACATTTGCCCTCACTCCTGAAAACGATTGAACCAACCCCTCCCAAAGAAAACCCACTGCCATCCAGTCTATTCCAACTAGTGACGACCCTAAAGGACAGAGCAGAACCCATATGGCTTCCCAGACTGTACATCTTTTCAGAAGCAAACAGTCACATTTTCTCCCTCAGAGCAACTGGTGCATTTAAATCTCCAGCCTTTGATTATCAGTCGAGCGCTTTCACCACTGTACCACTTGGTGCCCCTACTCACAATCATCCCTTCATCATTTCCACTTGCTGCACCTGCAACTTTAAATCCTGGAAAAGGCGCCGAGTCTCTTCTTGCCCTAGTCCACCCACTGCCATGGAGAGAAAGACTAAGAACTGTAGGCGCCTGGTCCGACTTCCTTACAAAGTCGCCATGTCACAGGTAGAAATGGGTCTCTGTCATCAGTCAGGGTCTGTCTGCAATGGCATGATGAGACCAGCAGGGATAATAGCATATGTACAGAGTGGTCTGGGAACAAAACGAGGGATCAACTCATTGATTGTTGGAGACTGCAGGGTTTTTTTTTTTGGACAACTTTTGTCTACTTTTTTTTGTTTTTGATTTTTTTCACAGTTTTTCTATTTTTCCATTTACTGTAGAATAATGGGTTACTAATGAGGCATTGGAAGATAAACATTGGACCACAAGGCTGGTTTGAATCACAAGGTCGGTAGTTCAAACTCATTAGTAACTCCCCAGAACCCCTGTACTATGCAGGGTCACTATGAGTCAGAATGGACTCAATGGCACTAACAACATTAGACTACCAGCTGTTACATCTTAATGCTCTGTGACTATGTTCAGTAAAACCCTCTTCCTATTCTAATTCACAGGTAGGGACATTGCCTCTAACACCAGATGTTGATGTTAATGTACAGTGCTAAAAGCCAAGGGAGAAATTTCATAGTGCTTCAGTATGTGATAGTTTTTTCTAACGGATACTTAATTCTGCTGTCTTAGGCTTATATTGATTCTTCAATTGATTATTTGATTTACTAACTCCCAAACATTTTAAGAACATATCCTCTTTGCCAGACGCTATCTAGAGGCTGGGAGAACAGGATGGGCCAACCAGCTTTGCCTGCGAAGTTTTGCTGATAGTTCACAGAGTTTGGAAATCAAGGAGTGAACTATCTGAAGAAACCCAAATTGCTTTCCTGCAATTCACAGACTATACGTGAGATTGCTATATCAGAGCGTATTCTGCAGAGTTCTCCATACATCCATTTCATGTGGGAAGTGGCACCAGACATTTTCTATATTACAATAATCTTCACATATTTATTAGCTGTAACTTGGAAAGCTTCCTGATGGGGCGTTAAATGAGCCTTTTTGTGTGCTGCATTGTGTCTTTGTCAGGAAGCCCTGTGTTAAAGCCTGCCTGTGTCATTCATCTGTCTTACACTGGCAATGAGGCACATTTCAGTCATTCCAGAAGGGTTTTTGGTCTCTGCACAAAGAAGGATAGGACTAATGAAAGGGTAAGATTCCTGGTGGGTTGGAGGGAATGCACTTAGGAAAAAGGAGGCATAAAATGAAATCCTTTTACCTAACAAGTTCTACATTTTTGTACCCTTTCAACAAGCTCCAGCATTGCTCTATATTAAAAAAAAAAGAAAAAGATGGTAAGACAATGCTGTTGTTGTTAAATGTCATCAAGTCGGTTCCTACTCATAGTGAGCCTGTATAGGGTTTCTGAGGCACGGCTGGTGGGTTTGAACTGCTAACCCTTTGACTAGCAGTCCAGTGCTGATCCTCCAGTGTCACACAAGGACTGGGCATGTGACTACTAATTCACCAGCCACTCCTAATAAATTTATATAATTCAATACTAGGTTATCACATTTTAAAAAGAATTCCCATCTCCCTACCCTCTTTTTAAGGAGCTCTTGTAGCGTAGTGTTTACGAGTCAGGCTGCTAACCTCAAGGTCAGCAGTTCAAAACTACCAGTGGTTCCATGGGCATAAGATGAGGCTTTCTGCTCCCATAAAGATTTACAGCCTCAGAAACCCTGTGCAGGGTCGCTATGAGTCGGAAACGACTCCACAATAGTTAACAACAACAACAATCCCTTTTTGGGGGTGCCGGGAGTCCTAGTGTGCTGCACTGGGTTAATGCTTAGAATTGCAAGGTTGGTTTAAACTTCAGGCTTGGTGGTTCAAGCTCATCAGCTGCTCCTTGGAAACCTCATATAAGAGCTCTATGAGTTGGAACCAATAGCACTTAACAACAACCCCCCGTTTTAACTGGAGGTTGGGAAATTCTGAGACCTCCAAGTAGTACGATAGCACAGAAAAGATGTCCTACAATTTTCCTATCATTTCTAAGTTCTGTGCTTGGGAAGACTGGTTATGTTCTGATAATGGAGCTTTGACTCTAAGGAAGGAAAAAGAGCATCAAAAGGGGCATTGAAAGATGGGGTTATTAATGAAAGAATGAGAAAGGCTAATCAGTGGAAACAGATAGAAAGATGTTCCACAGTTCACCCTTCTTCACTTATCTCCTACTTTTCCCAAAAGGAGGATGTGAACAAGAAAATGCAGGTGGATTGAAGAAGAAAAGAAGATTAGCTCGAGATGGGAGGGCACTCTGAGGCAGTAAGGGAGAAGGAAAGTGAGTCCAGCTAGCTCTAGAGAGAGTGAGGGGGAAGGAAGAAGGGTAAGAATCCTGTAAATACTGTGAGAAGAGATAGGGAGGGAGACGGGTAAGCTCTCCAGTCACACTGAGAACTTTCTATTGCTCCAATGTTCTCCTGGCCAAGGAGCCAGTGTCCCTTGCTGAAGACATTCCCCTGACTTGTGTTACATTTAATGCAACTCTCTTTGCGTTCCCTGTATTGCTGGTTGCAGTTGCCTTGACATTCAGTGTGTTCCAGTTGTAAGTGTGGAGGCATGATCCTGCTATCCCTGCTCCCTTGCAGTGTTCAGCACACTTCTGAGCCAGTGGTCCTCTCATTGGATGTTTGTCATTCCTCCTAGTCTACAGATAGGAGAGTAGAAAAAACCAAAAATGTTCCTAGGGGCTGCACATTTATGCCTCATGCATACAAATATTTAAAGCAATTGGGAAAAAAACCCTGTATAAAACTAAAGACTGTTTTTTGTTCTGAAGTGCAATGGTTGACTCGTTCATTGCTGGTCTGGTCACTTGTCCTAAAACAGCACCACAGTCGTCCCGTCTCTCTGTGGGCTCTTTCCGTAAAGGTCTTTTCTCTTTGTTTTGCAGAGTTCAGGTCAGGAAATCTTCTGGTTAATCCAGGTCTGCTTGAGGTAACTTCCTTGCGTGTGTCAGGACCCCCTCACCCCCACCCCACTCCTGACTTCCGGAGCTGACTTTTCTCTACTAGGCCTGGCCTGCATTGTTATTTTCTGTCCTGCTACTGGAATGGTGGGTTCTTGACAAACTATGGCTCTATACTAACAAATAATTAATATGACATCGAACAAAATGGTTATAGCCTCTGCTGTGCTCTTAGCAGAAACCAAAAGTCCTCACCACCAGACCAATAAACAACATCCATATAAATGGAGAAAAGATTGAACTTGTCAAGGACTTCACTTTGCTTGGATCAACCATCAACGTTTGTGGAAGCAGCAGTCAAGAAATCAGACGACATATTGCATTAGGCAAACCTGCTGCACAAGACCTCTTTAAAGTGCTGAAGAGCAAAGATGTCAGCTTGAGGACTAAGGTGCCCCTGACCCAAGCCATGGTATTTTCAATAACCTCACATGCATGCGAAAGCTGGACACACATGCATGCGAAAGTTGGACAGGGCATAAGGAAGACTGTAGAAGAATTGGTGCATTTGAGTTATGGTGTTGGAAGAGAAGATTGAAAATACTGTGGACTGCCAAAAGAACAAACAGATGTGTACTAGAAGAAGTACAGCCAGAGTGCTCCTTGGAAGCCAGGGTGGCCAGACTTCATCCATCATACTTTAGACATATTGTCAGGAGGAATCAGTCACTGGAGAAGGATATCATGTTTGGTAAGGTGGAGGGTCAGAGAAAAAGAGGAAGACCCCTAACAAGATGGATTGGCACACTGTCAGCAGCAATGGGCTCAGGTGTAGCAACAATTGCGAGGTTGGCCCAGGACCGGGCAATGTTCCGTTTGCTTTTGCATAGGGTTACTTTGAGTTGGTACCAGCTTGATGGCACCTAACACCACTAATTTCAATGTGTGTGTTTGTTCCAAGTAATCACAGGCATAATGCATAAAGGACTTTAGAATCCTGCTTTTCTGCTATCAGTATCCATAAGAATAACGTGAGGGTCTTGTTAAATTACAGGTTCTTTTGCAGTAGGTCTTGGATAGACTCTTAACCAGCAATTCACACTCACAGATGATGTTGATGCTGCTGTCCATGGTCCATACTTTGAGTAACAAGGCTTTAGAAGACTTTCTAGAAGATACACTGGAGATTTTTTATTATGATAGTATCTAAGTGTGCTACATATACATCGTTTGCAAGTAATATTTGCTGAATGAAACCCTGTAACTATCAGACTCTTACTTCAACTTGGAAATTAGTAAGGAAAGAAAAAAAAAAAAAGTGCCTCCAATGCTGAGTAACCCTAAACTGCTTTTGAATGACACTGTAGGTTATACTGACCTTATTTTTCATGCAGCTTCATTTATTTTGACTTTCTCAAATTTTGGTAATTCTGACTCTAGCACTAGGTGCTAGGATCCCTGGTGGTGCAGTAATTGAAGTATTGGCTGTTAACTGCAAGGTTGGCAGTTCGAACACACCATCTCTCTCCATGTGAGAAAGATGTGGCGATCTACTTCTGTGAAGTTTGTTGTTGTTGTTAAGTGCAGTCGAGTCGATTCTGACCCATAGCGACTCTTTATAGGGTTTCCAAGGAGCAGCTGGTGAGCTTGAACCATCGACCTTGCAGTTCAAACGACTTTGCAGTCTGGCGCATTATCCTACCGTGCCACACTTACAAACACAATGGGGCAGTTCCACTATGAATCAGAATGAACTCATTGGTACAAACTTGGTTTGTTTTTGTTTTGATGCTAGCACTGAACCAGGGGTCTCTTTTATAGCAACACAGACTACTTTTTAGGCTGAAATATTCTCTGATAAGGTGCAACCATCACATTTATTGTTACATTATTGAGGAGACCTATTACATGCGCAGTCATTGAGGAATGACCAGAAATGCAGAAAGGCAGTATTCCTCTTGAACTTTGCAAGCAAAACCTTGCATCTGCTTACAGATGTTCAAGTGACTCGCTGAATTTGATGTTCTGATTTCTCTCTCTAACAGGACGACCTCTGTTTTACAGGTGCTTTGCAAGCAGCATGACTTCATCTTTCTAACCCATGGAGCAGAGTGAGCTCGCCATGCTCAGGTAAACAAAGGGTGTGTGCCGTGCCAATGGCAAGCAGATATAAAGGCGGGTTTTCACTGAGACGTGATTCAATTAATTGTAATGACATCATTCTCTCTGTGAGTTTACCCAGTTATGCCTGGGGTTCTAAGATCATCTGGTAGGCAATATCAGCCAATTAATTAGCTTATGTTTGGTGAAAAACCTACAAAAGTACCTTTGTATAACGGACCTTCTGTAAACAACTGGCATGGAAATGGGATTGGATTTAAAAATCCCTTTCCATTTTCTATGTAGTTAACATAGAATTGCTATTAATAATCATCTATGTTACCTTTTCAGAATGCTTTTATCCTTCAAATGTTTATGTATGTATATAAATACTGGAGAGTCTTCTAATTAAAGTTTTGTCTCTGTCCCTTTATCTGAAGTTGCTCCACTACATTTGCGTTCTAAAATAAATGTCTGTCCCATGAGTTTGGTTTGCTCAAATAGGTCACCAGGATAAATTTTCCATTAACCTTTATTGCTTCTGTTTCCTTCTTATCATTTTTTAGAGGCTTAAACTATCCCCATTGGATCAGCTTCTCCTTAGGATATAAACCATCTTTGTTTTTGATTACCTTTATTGTACTGAAATAGATGGTGATGTGTGGTCCTGAGACTGAGCCTGGCTCCACTAACTGAGCCAAAATATCCACTTAGACAGACTCACCTAAGGAGTTCTGTTGATTGTAACAATTTTACATTTTGCTATGGGGCTTGCTTCTTTTGTTATCTTATGGAAGGATAATCAGTTGACCCATTGTCTTCAAACAGTTTTGGCTCATGGTGGGTCAGAGTAGAACTGTACTCCATAAATATTTCATTGACTGATTTTCCAGAAGTCGTTAGCCAGACCTTTATTTTGAGATGCTTCTGGGTGGATTCAAACCTCCAAACTTTCAGTTAGCAGCTAAGCTTGTTAACGGCACCACACACAGACTTCTATCTAAGGGTGAAAGACTTAAGTTTCCACCTAATTAAAAAGTAACTATAAAGAGCCTAGCACAGTGCCTGCTACTTAATGAGTGAATGGGACAAACCTTGATGACCATGGGAAATATAAGTAGAAAAGTCAAGTTCTCTGACCCTAAGTTGACAAATACTATGTTGATCCTTGTCCTCAGGAAATTCACATTCAGTATTATCCAAGTTAAACAACATCTTAAATGTGATAGGATTTTTTATCTTCATTGTCACCCTTCATGTCTGGAAATGAGCTCACCCTGGTGGCTCAATTTTCAGCTAAATAATAGATAAGTCTATGAGGGGAACGATAACACAAATGAGGTCCTCACACTTTAGAGTCATCAACCATTTCAGTTCAAAAGGACAGCTTTGACCCAAGGACAAGTCCAGAAGGAGGAATGGACACAGGAACCACAGGGAGGAAGTGGGATCAGTGATGTTACAGGGAGGGGATTGCATTCAATGAGACAAAACGATGTGTATGAATTGCTGATGATAAAACCGATCATCTGCTCTGTAAACCTTCACCCAATTTTATAGAGAAAAGTTAGAAGAAAGTAATGGCAAGTTAGGCTTGGGTGAGGGTCTGCTCCTGTCTTTTCTGCTGGACTTGAACATGGAACTGCCAATGTAAATGCCACCTCTGTCAGCCCATCAGGATATCTTTCCAGTGAATCCAATACTGTTTAAATCATACTTAGATGGCTGTTCTTTCTTTCCTGTGGTAGTTCTTTGTACTTATTGAATTTAACCTTCTGTTCTCTAGCTCTCATCTGTAAATGCTGTCCTGAAAAGATGTATTCTAGTTGTGTCTTTTCCCTCCTTAACTTAAAAATATTAGATATTACCTTGAAAGTTTAGATTTGGGTGTTCATTAAATAGAGTATATTAGCCTCAACAAAGCACTTAATGGATCCATTCTTTAAAGAAATTTACTTGGAAAACCCTTATTTCTTGCTCGAGTGATGCTCCCTGGTCAAGTGGTCAAGTCTGCTGTACCTTCCAGGAAAGGAGAAACTTTTTACACCAAACTGAGTTCTCCAGCTGAGAGAAGTCAGACCAGGAGCTGACTCATTCCTTGGAGTGAGGGAGGCATCTTTAGGAGCTGGGTGAATTCACTTAAGTCCCTAGGCAGTCCTGAGTGCAGCTGTTCTAAGTAGCCAAGTGGCTTAGGCTGGGCTTTCTAGAGGAGCAACACTGGTGAAACATATTCATATATGTATTTGTTGTTTTTAAGTGTCATTGAGTCAGTTCCGAATCATAGAAATCCTATATAAGGTCTCTAATGAGTGGCTGGTGGGTTTGAACTGTCAGCCTTTTGGCTAGTTGTTGTTATGTGCCATGGAGTCAGTTCCAACTCATAGCGACCCTGTACAGGGTTTCCGAGGCTGTAAATCTTTACGGGAGCAGAAAGCCACATCTTTCTCCCGTGGAACAGCTGGTAGTTTCGAACTGCTGACCTTGCGGTTTGCAGCCCAATTTGTAGCCACTACGCTACCAGAGCTTCTAGTGCTTTTCTTACAGGATTGGGTACTGGAATGCAAACCCACCAGCCCCTCCTTATGAATTTATATTTATATATAATGTATATCAAAGAAATATTCATCCAGTTGTGGAGGTTGGTAAAGCCCAAATCAGGTATCCAGCTGGACACTTCTCCTGACTCACGTGGTATCAGGGACTGATGAACCCCAAATCTTCAGGTCAGGCAGTAGACTACTGGCTTATGTTCCAAAAACCAGAGGTCAGAGGGTGACAAGTCGTATGTAGGAATGAGAGCAAGCTTTGCTAGATCACTCGTATTTTGGATGCCGGCCATGCTTTCTAGAAACCGCCCCTTTCAACTGATTGACTGTTGTCATCAGATCATAATCTGAAGGATGATAACAGAAGATCTTCCAAACCGCATCATGAGCATCATGGCCTAGTCAAGTTGACGCATAACTCAAACATCACAGCCGGGCTAGGGTCTAGAGACACCTGGTCTCCCTGCAGGCTGCATTGCAGACACTCCCAGGCGTTCTCCTCCCACCAGTTGCTTTTTTGGTCTTGGGGGTGGGCTGCAGGCTGTCCCATGGCCACATGGTTACATTGGCCTAGACAGCACTGGATTCCCAAGATGATGACTGTTTCATGAAGAACATGAAAGCAAAAATAACAATCCATTTGAGTGGTTTTCACACTGACGTTAGTTCTAAGGAAATTAGTATGTCAAATGGCTAATGTTTATGGTGTGTGTGATACTTGCAGGCTTGATTCCACCACATGCCATGTATGGATGTATAACTTCATCCTGGTGCCCCACTGCTTACTTTTTTTTTTTTTTTTCCTTTTCCTATTTTATTCAAGAACTTACTACTTCCACTTAGAGGCTCTCTGTAATTTTCCATGTACACTCCCATTGTTAACTTTATGGCAGTGTCTGTAGGGCTTCATTCAAATGACTGCAATCCATTTGTTTTGGTCAACCCTGGAGTTGGGTGAACAATTAACATCCTAGTAATTAAAAACAAACAAAAACCCACTCCCATAGAGTCAATTCAGACTCATCATGACCCTAAAGTAGAACTGCTCCTTAGGGTTTCTAAGACTAGATCTTTATGGGAGTAGCCAGCCTCATAAGTCTTCCTGCAGCAGCTGGTGGGGGTGAAGCACTGATCTGTGGTTAGCATCCCGATGTTGTACCCACTGTTCCACCAGGACTCCTTGGTGTCTCAATTAAAGTATCTTTTGATACCTTCACAACCATTCTAAAGTACCCGTTACTACAATTATAACTTCATAATAAATGTACTTTAATAATGGGTGTATTTTTTGTGTGCCTAATAATTCTCTATTATTAAATAGAAAAAAACATAGAAGTAAAACCTTAAGTGCCTTGAATACTAAAAACTAAGTCTTTGCTTCACTTTACATTTCCACCTTTATTAATTTTTGTTAAGTGCTGTTGAGTTTGTTCTGACTCATAGTGATCTTGTATAGGATTTCTGAGGAGCAGCTGAATCTGTGGTTCAAACTGACCTTGCAGTCCAGTGCATTATCCTACAAGTATGACTTTGGAGGAATTGATAATAATTGATACAAATTGTTAAAATCTAACTTTTTAAAAGGGAAAAGGATTTTTAGGTATTTTAAATTAATCATTAGTGGTAGTAGTCTTGGTAATTTTGTTGTTGTTATTAAGTACCTCTGAGGTGGTTCTGATTCATGAGACCCTGTATAGGGTTTCCCAGGCCTTTTAAATCTTTGCGATAATAGAATGTCTCATCTTGCTTCTGTGTAGTGGATGTCAGACTCAAACTGCAGACCTTGGAGTCACCACACTCCCAGCAGTATTTTTAGAACTCTGAAAATTTTCATGATATTATGGAAGATATTTTACAAAGAATTTGTATGGAAGATATTTTACAAAGAATGTATTAAACTTGCTTAGAAAAATTTGCTTATAGATGACTTAATATGAGACTGCTACCATGTTTCCTTGCTCAACCCTGGGTTTTTCTTCTAATTTTGCTTCTCTGAAGGTTTATTCTTTGTTTCTTTAAAATCTGTTGATAATATAAAAGCAACGGAGAAAGGCATTGGGTTTCTGGACGAGAACTCAAAAGCTCCTCAATCTCTTGCTTTTCCTCTTTTTGTTGTTGTTAAAGGCTGTTGAGTCAGTTCTGACTCATAACTACTCTGTATAGGGTTTCCAAGGAGCAACTGGTGGGTTTGAACTGCCAACTTACAGTTAGAAATCCAGTGCTTATCCTACCGTATGAAAATAGGACTCCTGCCTACTTTTAATTATCAACAAACTCTGTCAGGCTTCTGCAGTTGTTTAACAGTTTTACTTTTTTTTTTTTTTTCTCCTATTTTATGCCCAGTTTTCCTTCTTAGGCTTCTCTTACCTTTTTCTTTTATACTATTTTGTTCATATGATTGGCCGGGCATTTATTCATGTCTTGTCCTTACATGTGGATAACGTGTAAAGATAACATCCAGGATGTTATCATTAGGTGGGAGCTGATTGTGTGAAAACCATGGTTTTCTGGAGCTCGATACTATGTCTGTTTTCAGGAGTCAAGGAGTGCTTTATAGAGATGGCATTTGAGTGGAAATTGGAAGGACTAGCAATTTGCCAGGTGGACCCATTGGCAGAAGAGAAACCATTTCCGAAGAGACAGTGGGATCAGCAAGCACTACGAGGAAGTGTCATGTGTTTGTCTATTGTGTGCTGTTTGAGTTTTCTTGGAGCACAGAGCAGGAAGGGGGTATGAGGTAGAAAGGCAGGATTCAAATCTTAAAGCTCTTACCTACATATTACTGAACCTTCCTTTCTCTTCTTTCTACAACAGTGCCGTTGTCTTCTCTTCACCTTTACCCTGAAACACTGAGGATTATCTTAACAAAGTGCTATGTCCTGCCAAATTGTTCCTTCCTGTCCTTCACTGTGGTCTCCCAGCTACCTTAGGGAAGCCAGACATTCCTAACTTGGCTCTCAAAGGATCGCAGCATGTTGTCTCTTTTGCTTACTCTGTGTAAAGCTTTTGCTCTGTTAGATTTGTTCTTACAAATTGTTTGTTACCTTCTTCTCCTACCTTTCGTTTAAAAAATCTTCCCATCTGTCAAGACCTCACTCAAATAATATATACTCTGTGAATCTTTTCTGTACTCTTGAGTAATTTAATCCCTTATGAACGCCAGTGCAACTTTCAATGTACCCTAATGTCACAAATTTCACATGCTTTTCTATACCACAAGTTGTTGTTGTTGTTTTAAATAACACCCTCAGAAGGAATAGGCACAGGTTGAAGGCAAGGGCTATATAACTCACATAAACATATGTTTAATGTGTCTCGTTTGTGTGGAACGTGGGTCTTCTTGCAGACACTGCATTGAGATTTGTTAAAGGCGGAGAGGAAAACACAGTCCCTTTCATTTGTAAGGCTGTTACAGAGGTGGAACAACGGAGGCATTGATTACTTGTCATAGGGAAGAGGTAGTGTGTAGTATAATGTCCAGATGAAACTTGCAGGCAGAATGATTGTTGGTGAAGCAGTATGTTAAACAAAGGCAAAGATATGTGCAGAAAAGATGCCTAGCTTGAAAATCAGCTAAACTATCCTAAGGCTTAGAGAGGAAAGAGAGAACCCCGAAAGCCATTAGGCTACATATGACTGTTCTTGGCAGTGAGTAACAAAAGGCATAACACGTGAAAGCACCTATATTGCATTAAGATGCTTTGCATGTTTAGATGCGATGGCCTCAGGAAAATGTGATTCAATTTAAGGCGTCTCAGTTGCAGATCTGGATACAGTCATTACTTCAGAAATATATTTATGAAACTCAGTTGCCACTGTGCTCAAAAGTCCAGAATCCTATTACTTGAGATTTTGAAAATGGTAGACATGAATAACTGAAAAGAGATATTGATTAGAGAAGTAATATGAACAGGAATAATGGAATTAAAGTAATTGAGGCAATATTGGACCTAATGGACCTTGTTCTTTTAATGTCTTTCTTCTGCTTTTTGTATTGAGTTGGCCCTAAAGTCGATTGGACTTTAGGTGCACAGAAAGGGAAGGACATAATGGAAGAATTAGTATTGCTGTCCATAAAAAAATCAATCTGTTGTTCTTACAGAAGAACATCAATCAGTCTGTGAAATCAATTAACTGGGCTTTTTACATTTGGCTTATAAGATAATGAGATAAATGATGAGAAAAGACTATATGCTTTGTACATAGTAGATACACAGTAAATGTTCCTTGAGTTGAAATACTAAAGGATAACATGGACTTAATTTAAAAACAACTGCAATGTAAGTCCTTTTATCAGTACTAATTCAGCCCTATCTGGTCACCGGACTGCCTATATTTACAGTACTGTAGACGTGAATTACTCACTTTAGTTGATTCTCATTTGGAAGCCAGTTCTCTCCTATTTCTACTGCTAGTCTATCCATTCCAGATTCACATGGCATTGGATCTTTGGATGATGTAATGTCTGTGACCAGACTGAGTTTATGCAACAGTGGGCTGATTGAATTTTCTGAGACATCACTTTGATGACTTTATTGCCTACTCAGAAACCTTCCATGTCTAGGTCTACAAAGATGAAGTTTCAAATATTGTAGAGTTCATCATCCACTACTTGCCTTTGGGGAACTTGTGTATGCAGATGCCGCTCCTGCTCATCCATACTTAACTCTCCTTTGTCCCTTACCCAGGCCCTCGTAGGTAGATGAGTTTGTCTCTTCTTTGTGTATTCTCAGTTTTGAACGTGCAGTGCTCTTCTTGGAATGGTTATATGCTTTAAAAGTGTGCATCACCAATACCATGTTATAAAGATAATTATAAAGATAATGAATGGTGTGGGGAGCTAAAGCATTTCAGGTTCACAGCAACAGTGTTGCTTTGCATGAAGTCATTTCAACAACAATGCAGTTTCCTACCTCTTTAAGGGTATAACTTCAAAATAAGAACATCTGAAACAAACACAGCATTGTGTTATCCTTCTTTTCACAAAGTTGTAGTGAATTGTTCCTTGAAATCATCTAAACATCTCTATGATCTTCTACTGTGAGGAACCAATTGTTGTTGTTAAGTACCATTGAGTTTGTCCTGACTCGTAGTGACCCTGTATAGGGCTTCCTAGTGAGTTTGAACCACCGGCCTTGTGATGCAAACCAACCTTGAGGTCCAGCGCATTATCCTGCAGCACACTTTAAGCAGCTATATTATAAGTAGAAGAGATGTTTTTTGCTAGTAGTCCTGCTCTGCATAAAGTAAATCTTATTCCCCAATCAGCTGATCACTTTATAGCCAATTTGCATTATGCAGACTCTATAGAAGCAATGTTTGTAACACGTATTTTTCAAAATTTGTGTTTGAGCCCTTTTTTCTCCACTGAGTCTGCCTCTTCCTTTTTAATGCCATTCTTCTGCTCCTTGTATTGATTTATTAATAGATGGTTTTTTTCCTCTGAACCCCCCACTTTTATGCTTATCAATTCAAGGACCTCTTTAACAATTAACTATGTTGGGATTATAGTTTTTAGAGGATTTTTATAAACAATATTTTTATTTCACACAGTGTCCAACACATTGTTAAGACAATGAGATACACTACTTTATCAGAGCATGAAATAATTCAATACGTAAATCCCCAAATTTCTGTTTTCCCTGCTCACTATTCTTCTCCAAACATCCAGGCTTGTTTCAGCGGTAAGGTAAGTGAGCCCATGTCAGAGGGTGAACAGTGGCTGAGAGGTTTTGGAGATGGCCACTGAAATCCACATCTCAATGACTGTGACATTTAACAGATTTGATTTTTCAAAGATGCACAAAAACAAGGAATTAAGGCAATAGCCACAGCATTTGTTATGTGAAATGCAGGTGGGTGCATGGTAACTTACTTAGCAGGCTGAGAAAGCAGATTTTTTATCTGATAGAGGAGAAAAGGAAAAAGCATCCCAGTTCACACTGATGAATCCTGCACATGCTCAGGACCTTTCAGCAACAAAAACCTCTGGAAGTAAGCGTACAGATGAGGCTAAAAGAAGAGCGGGAGCTGGCAGCCCAGATCTGCCCCCTACTTTATAAAAGCCAGAAACTGCTTCTCTTCACTCTGACAGAAGGATGGAATCCATGATTTCTGTAGAGATGATAAAACAGAACGTTTCTGGATTGGAAAGTCACAAAAAGTTGGAAATCATATTAGAGTCGTGGAAGCAGAGGGATGATGTTGGTGACCAAATCCTGAGAACCACAGCCACCCTCTTCTGCCCCTTAGCCTGCATTCTGAAACACAGGTTATCTAACTGCAAGGAAATGTCAAGAGACTCCCTGGTCATCTGACGTAAGACAACCAAGAGGTCATGAAATCAGGGGCTCTCCAAGAAAACAGAGTCAGCTAGAATAACCCTAAAATAAATCCCAGTACAATCCATATCCACAAGCACCCAGACCTTCCTGTCAGCCCTATAGTTGTTGTT
>NW_006408540.1:17429898-17466356 GCF_000296735.1 Chrysochloris asiatica | reverse complement strand
ATAGTACTCCACCCTTAAATGTGGTCAAACCACCAGTGATCATCACACAGTTACGAAAAGCCTCTGTAATGGTAAACATGCAAAAAGACAGAAGTAATTTGGAAGAAACACAGGCTTTATATGAAGAAATTTTAAAAGCAAACAAAAAATAGAAACAAACCTTAGTATCTTTAGAAAGATGAGGCATGATGTTGAAACCATGAAACAAGAATAGTATTTCTAAGAGTTGTTATTGTTGTTAGGTGCCATTGAGTCGGCACCAATTCATAGCGACCTTATACACAGCAAAATGAAACAATGTCCAATCCTGGGCCAACCTCACTATTGTTGCCACACTTGAGTCCATCAATGCTACCACCTGGCCAATCCATCTTGTTGGGGGTCTTCCTCTTTTTCTCTGACCTTCCACCTTACCCAACGTGATATCCTTCTCCAGCGACTGTTCCCTCCTGACAATATGTCCAAAGTATGAGAGACGAAATTTGGCCATCTTGGCCTCTAAGGAGCACTCTGACTACACTTCTTCCAAAATAGATCTATTGGTTCTTTTGGCAGCTCGTGGCACATTTAGTATTCTCCTCCAGCACCATAACTCAAAGGCATCAATTCTTCTATGGCCTTCCTTATTCACTGTCCAGCTTTCACATGCATATGAGGTTATTGAAAATACCATGGCTTGGGTCAGGCGCACCTTAGTCCTCAAGCTGACATCTTTGCTCTTCAACACTTTGAAAAGCTCTTTTGCAGCAGATTTGCCTAATGCAATACGTCTTCTGATCTCTTGACTGCTGCTTCTGTGAATGTTGGATAGTTGATCTAAAAAGAATGAAGTCCTTGACAACTTCAATATTTTCTCTGTTGATGAGAATGTTTATTGGTCCAGTGGTGAGGATTTTTGTTTTCTTTACATTGAGATGTAATCCATACTGAAGGCTGTGCTCTTTGATCTTCATCAGTAGATGTTTTAAGTCCTCTTCACTTTCAGCAAGCAAGGTTGTATCATCTGCATATCACAAGTTGTTAAAGAGTCTTCCTCCAATCCTGATGCCACATTTTTCTTCATAGAATCCAGCTTCTTGGATTATTTGCTCAGCATACAGGTTGAATAAGTATGGTGAAAGAATACAACCTTGTCCTACGCCTTTCTTAATTTTAAAACATTCAGTGTTCCCATGTTCTGTTCGAACAACTGCTTCTTGGTCCAGGTACAGATTCCTCATGAGTACAATGAAGTGTTCCCGGATACTCATGCTTCGCAATATTGTCCATAGCTTATCATGATCCACACAATCGAAAGCCTTTGTATAGTCAATAAAGCATAGGTAAACATCTTTCTGATATTCTCTGCTTTCAGCCAAGATCCATTGGACATCTGCAATGATATCCTTCGTTCCACAGCCTCTTCTGAATCCAGCTTAAACCTCTGGAAGTTCTCTGTCAATATATGATTGCAGCCACCTCTGTATTACTTCTAAGAGTTAGAAGATAAAAATAAGGAGCTTCCTAGAAAGCAGAGAAAGAATAAGGAAAAAGAGAAATGAGGGAGGAAGGAAGGGAAGAAAGAATAATAGAGAGAGAGAAAAAAAAGAAAGCCATAAGATTGGCAGAGAAAGTTTAAAGTCCGAAATTTGTAATTCTTGATTAAGAAAATATAGAAAATGTAGGACAAAAAACCTTCAAAAGAATAATAAAATTGTCCACAGTTAAAGATAGGAGTTTCCAGATTAAAAGAAATGCCACTACATCATTCTGAAACTTTAAAACATTAGAATGTGCCCCCCCAACACCCACAAAATCACAGTGCATACCATTAAAAAGAAAGACCTGGATCCCAGAGACAGGACCATCAGTGGAGCCAGGTGAAAGGAGTCACTGAGATGCTGTTGATAAGAAGGTTCCAGATGGTAGCTGCACAGAAAGAATGACTGGTCGACCACTAAATTTGGAGTGGTTAGAGGGTCCAGCAGGACTTTGCAAAGGTGATGAAATTTATGAAACACCTAATGTGTTTGAAATGAAAGGAGATTTACAACTCTGGGGAATCTTTAAGGGTACACTCATGATAAACCTAAGAAAATTAAGTGAAATCGAACCATCATTAACTCTAGGGAAAGCAAAAAGTAGTGCAGAAACTAAAGTGTAACCTGTACTAATATACTGATTCTGCGATCAGTAGTGTTTCCATAATCATGATGGAACCCAGGTGGGTGTTGTTCCAGGTTTGAAGGGGTCCAAGGGCTATAGTCTCAGAGTCTCCACCAGTCTCTGTCCCACAGGCAAGGCTGGTCTTGTTTCTGATTTTAAATTTTGGTATACATTTGTCTCCTACTCTGTCTAAGACCTTCTATTGAGATCCCTATCAGATTGATGGTTATGGTAGCCGGGCACCATCTAGTTCTGGTCTCATTGTAGTTGAGGCTGGGGATCACATGGCCTATTAGTCACATGACCCATTGGAATAATTGTTTCCTTAAGTCTTGGATTTTCCTCACTCTTCTTTGCTCTAGATGTGGGAGACCAACAGTTGCATTGTAGATGGTTGCTTGTAAGCTTTTAAGACCCTAGTCACTACTTACTCACCAAAGTAGCATAGACCATTGTTTTTGTGGACTATATTATGCCATTGACCACAATAATCCCCCAAAACTATGATTCTAAGCCTCCAAGCCTAATGACTCATTACCTCATGGTGTTTGGTTATGGCTTAGAAGTTTTCATACCTTTGCCCATGTACGGTCTCCTATGTTATTGTTAAGTGCAGTCAAGTCACTTTGGATTCATAGTGACACTGTATATGGTTTCCGAGGAGTGGCTGGTGAGTTTGAACCATACATGGATCTATTTGCAGCACAGATGAATCCATATGCAGAAATATATTCTGCCAAACCTATATCCTTCCTATTTTCTGTCTCACATGCCTTGTGTTTCTACCTACGTAAACACTCATAGATAATTGTTTGCTACCACTGTTATCTGAAGGAGATCTGGTAGCACAGTGGTTACGAATTGGGCTACTAATCTCAGGGTCAGCAGTTCAAAACTATCAGCTGTTCCGTGGAAGAAAGATGAGGATTTCTGCTCCCGTAAAGATTTACGGCCTCGGAAATCCTGTACAGGGTCGCTATAGTTGGAACTGACTTCATGGCACATAGCAACAACAACTGTTATCTGAAGATTGTATTGTGTGTAGTAGTATTTGCCTTAAATTCTTGTGTACCTCCCAGTATCTTTCTTTGCATTGGTTATATTGTACAAATCTCCTCCTAATTGTAAGGAGCTTTGGTAATGTAGTGGTTACAAGTCGGGCTGCTAACCTCAAGGCCAGAAGTTTGAAACTACCAGCGGTTCTGTAAAAGAAAGATGAGAGTTTCTGCTTCTGTAAAGACTTACAGCCTCAGAAATCCTATGCAGGTTCACTGTGAATCAGATTTGACTCCATGACACATAACCACTACCACTTCCTTATTGTATATTGCCTTTCCTGTCATTCAGATTAATACAGGTCATTTCACTAGTTAGTGATTTCCCCTCTCATTACTGGTAATCATCAAAGAATGTTTATTTCTATGTATAAACCTTTTCTTGACTTTGTATAGGAAGCAACAGTCAAAAGATCAAACGACGTATTGCATTAAGCAAATCTGCTGCACAAGACCTTTATCAAGCGTTGAAGAGCAAAGATGTCAGCTTGAGGACTAAGGTGAACCTGGCCCAAGCCATGGTATTTTCAATAACCTCATATGCATGCGAAAGCTGGAGAGTGAATAAGGAAGAATGTAGAAGAATTGATGCCTTTGAGTTATGGTGTTGGAGGAGAATACTGAAAGTGCCATGGGCTGCCAAAAGAACCAATAGATCTGTTTTGGAAGAGTGCTCCTTGTAGGCCAAGATGGCCAAACTTCGTCTCTCATACTTTGGACATATTGTCAGCAGGGAGCAGTCACTGGAGAAGGATGCCATGTTTGGTAAGGTGGAGGGTCAGAGGAAAAGAGGAAGACCCCTAACGAGATGGATTGGCCAAGTGGCAGCATCGATGAACTCACGCGTGGCAACAGTAGTGAGGACGGCCCAGGATCGGGCAGTGTATCGTTCTGCTGTGCATAAGGTCACGATGGGTCGGTACTGACTCAGTGGCACCTAAAACAACAAAAAGGTGGAGGGTCAGAGAAAAAGAGGAAAACCCCCAATGAGATGGATTGGCCAAGTGGCAGCATCGATGGACTCAAGTGTGGCAACAGTAGTGAGGTCGGCCCAGGATCGGGCAGTGTTTCGTTCTGCTGTGCATAAGGTCGCTATGATTCGGTACTGACTCGATGGCACTTAACAACAACAACAACAACAGTCTCATAATATTTGCCCTTTTGCAAAGAACTATTTTTCACGTAGCATAACATCTCCCAGGTTCATTCATGTTTTGAGATGTTTTGTGAATTTATTTTTATTTAGTCATGATTCATAATATTCTATTGTGTATATGTATCATAGGTGTGTCATTCAACCCATTCAGCCTAGGCATTTAGGCTGTTTTCATCTTTTTACTATTGTGAAGAGTGCTGAAATGATATGTGTATTGTTTCATGACTCGTGATCTGTAGGATACGTACCTAACAGTGAAATTACAGATCATATTATATTTCCATTTCCAATTTTTAAGGAAGCGCCACACCATTTTCAACAGTGGTTGTACCATTTTAGAGTTCCCCCAGCCATGTATAAGAGATGAGAGCTCCAATCTTTCTACACCATGCCAGTGTTTTGTTTTTTAACAATGCTAATATTGTTGGGGTGAGATCATATCTCATTGTTGTTTTGATTCATAGCTCTCTAATAGCTAATGACTGTGAACATGTCTTCATGTGTTTGGTGGCCACCTGAATGTCTTCTTTTATGAACTGTCTGTTCGTAGCGTCTACCCATTATTTAATTGGATTCTTTACCCCCTTTTTTTTTAAGTGTAAAAGTTTTCTATAAATTTTAGAGTTTAGTTCTTTGTCAGATATGTTCACTGTTTTATTCTAGCTTTCTCTTCCAATTGGTGTTTGATTTAATTTTTTATCCTCGCATCTGATGCTTAAGGTTCCAGGATTGTCATCTGTGTTTCTTTCACTTGCTCTTGGGTATTTGTTGGACAGGGATGGCATGAAATGTCTTAACTAGGTCACCATCATAGCATCTTCCATTTAACACAGTTCTTGGTAACGATTTGAATAACTCTCACAACAACACATTTTGTTATCTACAGTCAGTTAGACACTTCACAGTAGTGATAAAACCAAAAACTCAAACCCTTTTATCACCCTTACACATTGTGTGGTGCTGCAGGATAATGCACTGAACCACCAGGTAGATTTGAACCACAGGATCAGTGGTTCCAACCTACCAGCTGTTTCTCAGAAACCCTATACAGGGTTTCTATGAGTTGGAACCAACTTAACTGCACTTAACAACAACAAAATTGTATTTTAAAAATTCATTAGCTATCCCATTTCTTTGCTAGGTAAATTCAATACTATGATAATTCAAATGGGTTTCAAATTCAGTTGATGTTTTTCCTACAGAATAAGTTGAACATTATGAAAACTTAATTTGTAAAATTTGTGTTCATTGTTAAAGCAGTTTTTTTGTTGTTAGGTGCCGTTGAGTCAGTACCTACCCATAGGGACCTTATGCACAGCAGGACAAAACACTGCCCAATCCTGGGCCAACCTCACTATTGTTGCCACGTTTGAGTCCATCGATGCTGCCACTTGGCCAATCCATCTTGTTAGGGGTCTTCCTCTTTTTCTCTGACCCTCCACTTTACCAAACATGATATCCTTCTCCAGAGACTGCTCCCTGCTGACTATATGTCCGAAGTATGAGAGACGAAGTTTGACCATCTTGGCCTCTAAGGAGCACTCTGGCTGCACTTATTCCAACGTGGATCTATTGGTTCTTTTGGCAGCCCATGGTACTTTCAATATTGTCCTCCAATACCATAACTCAAAGGCATCAATTCTTCTACAGTCTTCCATATTCACTGTACAGCTTTCGCATGCATATGAGGTTATTGAAAAGACCATGGCTTGGGTCAGGAGCATGTTAGTCCTCAGGCTGACACCTTTGCTCTTCAACACTCTAAAAAGATCTTGTGCAGCAGTTAGATGCCATTAAAAAGTCACATTCTACCCAAATCAACCAAAGTATCTGATACCAATAAAGACATATTTTAGTGTGTCACATGCATCTTTGCCCTCTAGGAATCACACCCTCAACTTTCCAAATCTTGACCTTCAACCAGGTGAACTTTGGATACCTGGAACACAAGCTCTCCTAACCTACTCATGGGCAGCCTGCTAAAGTAGGAGCCCAGGGACTTACTGAATGCCTTTTAGCAGATCAGTACCATGTTCTGTAGGCTCAAGGGGGAATGAGTTCACACCCTGGGAAAATGGATAACTGGATGAGCCAGCTGCCTCAGCCCCACCTTCTTTCTCTAAGGCTGAGGATGAGCCATACCTCACAGCACACCTGGAATAAATCGATGGATCAGCAGTACGCTAAAACCCCCTACTTTGGGAGCTCTGATTTCCAGATGTGGAAAGCAGTGACCTCTGAGTCTGGAACCATCTAACAGTTGAAACTGTGTTATGAATAAATTGGTATACATACAAACTTTAAAAAAAACTTCTCTCATTTGGTTACATCAGGTCTTCCAGACTTTCTGCCTTGTCCAGCCCCTGGAGATCACTACTCTCAGCTCTGACTTCCTGAGATGAGATCCTTACCATGTCATGCATGCATGCTATGCACAATTGTGCAATAGCATCCACATCTTAAATTCTGAGACTGTTGTGTTTGTGGGTTCTCTATATGCTATATTTTACCATTTTGTCTCAAGGATTAAGGTAAAAAGAATAATAAATCTCATGGTAGCAAATGTTGTTTGTTAATAAAGTAAATGGAAAAAAGATAAGTTGTAATTAATGTGAAATATAGCTTGTGTTTTGAAATGTGGATTCTTCTCCTACTTGTCTATTTTTGCTCCTAGGGAAGTTAGTTAGTAATGATGTTTTAGAAACAGAGTTGGGAAATGGATAGTTACTCTTTCACGCAATTAGCTAGACTATAAGAAAGGCTCTTGAGAATGCCTGGTGGCAAACACTCGTCCTGAGGAGAAGTTGGGTACATGGGCTACTTGGTACCCTTCAGAGTGAAGGCTGAAATTGGAAACAATGGCTTCTTAATTTGCTGCTCAGCTAATGAGCCTGCTGATTTGTTCTCCTTTTCCCAGGCCTCTAATATGTCCTTAACACCCTCTCAAGGGTTTCATATTTTAGCCAGAGGTCTATGTGCTTCATTTGTCCTTTTGTTTTTCACTTTTGTTGCCTTTCTCCTTTTCATCTTCTGAGAGGTTCAGAATAATCGATGGTGTGCCCTGATTAATTTGGATGGAGCTTGTCACAGGTCTTAATGATGTTAAGTCACTTCACAATCCTAGAAAATCATCCCTGCTTGCATTTGCAAAAGATTCATGCAGGTAAACTTGAAAGTCTTAATTTTTAAAAATTTACAGTTTGCCAGTGATGACTGAAAAATCATTGGCATTCTTCCAATTTATATCACTGATCACATTTATAGGGATTAGCAAAAAGTGCTAGAATTGCTCCTCATTGTTACATAAGGAACAGAGGATGAATTTACCCACTTAATTATTATTAAACATTAAAAAAAAATTTTTTTTTTAAACTATCCATAAAGAAATATATGGGTTAAGGCGCTGGGCTGCAAATTCAGCTTGAACCACAAGGTCGGTGGTTCAAGCTAACCAGCTGCTCTTCAAAAACCCTATACAGTGTCACTGTGGGTTGAAACCAACTTGATGGCACTTGAC
Organism: Chrysochloris asiatica; assembly: GCF_000296735.1. NCBI lineage: Eukaryota > Metazoa > Chordata > Mammalia > Afrosoricida > Chrysochloridae > Chrysochloris > Chrysochloris asiatica. The sequence continues at coordinate 17,458,483 of NW_006408540.1, read as the reverse complement.
ATCAACAACATACATGTATTTATGGATAAATCACAATGAGAAATGTATTCTGGTAAGTTGCATAATGATACTTGTTTAAGCAGGTTTACATGTCTAAGAGAATTAGCCAAGGGGAAGTTTAAATGTTTGGGAGCTTTCTAATTTGGGGCTTCTTTTTGAGAAAGGATAAAAATAAAAGTGCTTTCACATGAAATCAAGCTAGTGATTACTCAGGTAGTTCCTACCTTGGTCCCCTAGGAGGTCCAGAAGGTGAGCTGAGGACGTGAACCCCAATCTTATGATCTGGATCGAGAATGGTTTAAAAACCTCAAATCAGCTATTCGTGAGAAAATACCAAAAGAAAGCCACCAGCTCTTGAAATTCCCAGGAAAAAATGAACAAATGTCCTTTTTTTTTTTTTCTGTGTTAAGCCATACTGTTCAGAGTAAAGAGTAAAATGGGAGCAGAACACATAGGGGAGAGTGAAGAGAGATGAGTTTGTGTCACTGCCTGTGGAGCCCAGAGGGTGCAGTAGGAGGGGCTCCTGAAAGGTTTGCTGGGAGACAGCAGCAAGCAGGCAATCAAGGAAAGAAAGAAGTCAGCTGGTTGACTTTGAGATCTGGGGTTGAAATTTAAGAAGAAATATGTGCAATGTTTGGCAACAAGTGCCATGATCTAAATGACACTTGGGGGAGATGATTCTTACTGTGGGTTATAAAATAGCTCAAAGAGAAGGAAGAATGTTGGCACATTCTAAGAAGGACTGCAGCTAAGGAAGGAAGAGGGAGAAGGGGTTGGGCTTAGTGACAGGATTGATAGAGAAGTTAACAGAGAAGTTTCAGCTAAGGCTGGCTTGGAGAACACCTCCCATCCCCACCAGTCAAAAACAATAACAAAAACTGGCAGGGGTCCAGAGGATTGTCCAGAAAATGTCTACATGCCTTATTCTTGTTGTTGTGAAGTGCCGTTGAGTCAGTTCTGACCCATAGTGACCCTGTAAAGGGTTTCCGAGGAGCAGCTGGTGAGTTTGAACCGCCGACCTTGCAGTTCAAATGGCTTTGCACTCTGGCACATTAACCCACAGCACCACACATGCCTTATAGAATGGATCAATTATCTTCCAAATTACAAGTCTTCAGTGGAAATGAAACAGCTTGCCAAAGATAAAAATGTGTTAAGGACAGTTTATCAGTTTTCTCTTAGAAGTGCTGCCATCTCTCCTCTTTACCTGGCTTGCTCCCAGAAGATCCTACAGACAGCAATAAATAAAGGAGTATGATACAAGTTACAGGGCAAGAAGCAAGGTGGGCCCAGGGATCATCTGCATACACACAGTAACTGGATCCAGGTGTGTGGATAAACATTCTACGTCATAATAAAGAGGAGGGAGACTGGAGGCTAGAAAACACATGCTGAAATACTGTAAATTCAGGAAAAGGCAGAGTAGGAGCCCAAGAAGGAGTGGTCAGACCCATTCAGCCCCTGGGATCATTTGAGCTACACTTTAAAAAATACTTAATTAGAGCTGACGGCACAATTGGTGCTTTTCGGCCATAAATGAAGGGGTAGTTGTGTCTTCCAAGATTTAGCACCCATTGAGAATTCATGTTGTAAATAAATTCACAGCAAGTCCACATCCAAGAATGGGCAGGGTTGAGCAGATGTTCAGCCAGCAGAGATTTCTGTCATGAGCCCTTCTTCTGTTTACAGTGTGTTGTTGTTGTTGTTGTGTGCTGTTGTGTCAGTTCTGACTCATAGTGACCCTGTATAGGGTTTCCAAGGAGTGGCTGGGGGGTTTGAACTTCCAACCTTGTGATTAAAACTGACCTTACAGTCCAATGTATTATCCTGCAACGCCACACCAGAACTCCATTATATATTTCGACCCTGTATAGGGTTTCCGTGGAATAACTGGTATATGTATATGTGTGTATGTGTGTGAGTGTATGTATATATTACGTATTTTTTCCCAGAAATCCAATCAAGGCGTATGAATTGCGTTTGGTTGCCTGGTCTCCTTCAATCTAGAACAGTTCCCAGGTGACTTTTTCCTAATATTGACATTTTATAAGAGTTCAGGGCAGCTACTTTGCACAGTGTTCCTCAATTTGGGATTGTCTGATTATTTTCTCATAACTTAATTCAGAAGAAACATTTTTTGAGAAGAGTGCTACTTGGTGATGTGGTAGGTGTCTTTTCATTTCGATGCCTCCCCTTTGGAGATGAGGCAGTCCTGGGCCCACACGTCAAGGAGTACAGATATGCCCGTGTGTGTATCAGATCCCCAGAGACAGCGGGGTTGCACAGTAGAACAAGGCTCAGGGAACTGATGGGTAAGGGCCACAACTTCAGTCTTGAAAAACTCACTCCAGGATGGTTGCTGACTGCAGGACACTCCTGTGAGACAACAGGGCCAAGGATAGAACCTCTCCTTTCCACCAGGAGCCCCAAGTGGCCAGTGGCCAGCGGCCAGCCAGTTCTTTGAACCATGGGTCACCTGCTGTTGTGGCCACTCTCTGCTGATGTAGGGAGGAGTCTGAGGTGGGTAATGGGGTTGGACAGGACATTCCCCTGACTCTTCAGCTATTCCCTCTGCTCCTTCTTGGTGGGGCAGGTGAAGACAACTCTCCACTGTGGAGTGATGATAGGCAGGCCAGCTTTCCAGTGATTTCCCCGGATGTCCTTGGGCAAGTCTTTGTAGACGTCATGACCCTGCTCAAACGCATCCAGTGGGTTCTTCTTGTAATACAGCAGCCTCTTCTGCTGAGGACCCAGGGCAAACCGTAGTCTTATCATCTGTGACCATCAGATGATTTAACTGAGTGTTAGAAAGGAATTTGTCAAGATACTTTTCCAGAAAATCCTGGACTCTAAAGTGAGGAAGTTATTAAAGAAACAAACAGAACAAAAAGGAAATTTTACATTTCAATCAAAATCAAACAACCTCATACACCTAATAAACTGGATTAAATAGACTGTTGTGTGCTTTGTTGCTTGTAGGCTTGAAACCCCTTTATATCTCCTAGTTTAACATTAGTGAAAGTGCAGAGTTAGCCCTGCACCCTAAGTGTTGAAACCTATACAATGGGATGAAGAGTTTTTAAGTAATTCAATGGCTGCAGTTTTAACAGTCTTTACCCCCCCCCCCATCAAATTATTAATAAAATAACCTGGTTGCATATATGGGCATCATTAGCATCCGTCATCTGTCTGTACGTCCCAAGTGGTCCTGCCTACTTTGCGTGGTGAGTCGGACCAGCATGGATAATTCAAATTGTGAGTGAGTTAAGTTATGATCTTTGCAAGCTCTGCAAAGAGAGTGCTCAGCTGACTATGTGACATGGGATGTGGGGAGTTAATATTTTCTGGGAGGAATTTTAATGCTAGAATTTATTGTCTTTTGCACATATAAATTTTAAGCTTTAATGTTGTGTTCTTCTGGTTATTTGCATTTAATATGCATGCAAATTCACAATGTATACTATATACCCAGAACATAATTTATAAATTGGTACTTTCTCTGGTTGTTAGCAATTTTGGTCCTTTTAAAAATTAATACTGTAAAGAAACTCATATTTTAAAAAATTCTAATATCTTTAGTTGCAAGGAAAAAAAAATAGTATGTTCTCTACTGGGAAGGTTAGTTCTCTGTTGTGATGTTGTCTGTGTTTGAAAAGTTGTGCATACTGCTAAAGGTTAGACGATTTTGAGTTATCTTTCATTTGAATGGGTTTAGATTAGGTGTTACAGATGTTTGCTTCTATTAACAATGCTGAAAAATACGTGTTGCTGAAGCATGATTGTAGCCTACAGCATTCTGGTACAATTGGGGGTGAGTCATTGCAGTGAAAACACACCTTAGGAAATGGAACAACATGTTGTTTGGAAGGGGAAGATGATCAGTTTCCTGTGCATCAGCAAGAGTGGGAGAATCCTTCAGAGGCCTTGGGAGCCTCCCTGACTGTCACTTCTGTTGGTTGTCATGGCAACTGAAACACAGTCATCAGTCCAGTCCCCAGGCAGGGAACTCCAGTCATCCTTGACTTGGCCATGACCTTTTCTCCTCCCACTTCCAATCTGTCACTGGGTTCTGCCTTTCAGCTCTCAGGCAGCTTGAGAGTTTCTTTCCATGTACATCTCTAGGCCACCACCAGCTTCTGTTCTATTCTGTCTGGACGACTGAAACCTCATCGTTGGCCTCTTGGCTTCTCCACTGCTTACCTCTTCAATCAGCCCCAAACAAGGCCTCCCAAGCCTTCCACTATGGAAGTGAGGCCGCCTTTTAGTCGAGATCTCCAGGCTTCAGTGTCCTCGGCAGCAAGTAGAGGTTCTTCCTCAAATTCAGCAGTCAGCGCTGGCGTACTATTTAGAATCATTGTTTCACCTTTTTCTCTCAGAGCTGCACCTTTTTCTCCCAGGCCTACTAGCCAGCTTCTTCCTATACGTTATCAATACCGAGGACCATTTGACCCCATATCCCTCTAATACGTCATCTTACTGTCTCAAAATAGGCTCTCCACGTGACACCACCACCACCACCTTCATCTTTATGGCTGTAGGTTTTATGATGATGGTTTTTCTTTGTAAGCATTTCATTCTTGTTCTCTTGTAGTAGTCGTTCTATAAAACAAACTAAATCCATCTGGTCTGTGGACACTGCCTTCAAACCTAAGTCAGTGTCTGTGTGTTATTTTGCAGTCTGGCAAAAAGCACACATCTACACATGAATCCATCTTGGCTCTGTTCATCAACAGTGTCTTTGGTCCGAGCTGGATCTGCCAGGACTAAAAGGTGACTTGTATCCCCATTACCTCATCCCTCCAACACATAAACACACACATACACACAAACACACAGAGACTTTCAACTTCCCAATCCATGCCAAGACACAGCGCTGAGTCTTCTCAGGATGGATAGTTTTGAATTCATTTGTGGGCCAAGAGGACATCATTTATGAATGTGCAGCTAGGCTCCCTCTAGAGGTTTTGGATTCTGTTATATAGATGCAAATAAAGAAAAATCATATTAAAGTCCTCTACTAGGAGGGAAAACACCAGCAGGAGGACCAAATCTACTCCCTTTCCTTGAGAAGCCATAAATGGTGGGAGACTCTTGCTTTTGATTTTGAACTGTATGACACTATTTGATGAATTTGATGTAAGTGCTTGTTGCTTTTAAGTACCGTGGAGTCGGCTCCGACTCATAGCGACCCTGCACAGGGTTTCCAAGGCTGTAAAACTTTACGGGAGCAGAACGCCTCATCTTTCTCCAGCGGAACCGCTGGTAGTTTCGAACTGCTGACCTTGAGTTTGGCAGCCTGATTCGTAACCACAATGCTACAAGGGCTCCTTATGTATTATCTAGGTGAAGATAATTAGATTTGTTTTAATGATGTTCTTGTTAGGTTTCATTGTGTTGGTTCTGACTCAAGAGACCATGTGGACAACAGAATGCCATGTTGCCTGGTCCTGTGCCATCCTCCCAATTGCTGCTATATTTGACAGAGTCACTGTGGCAGCCCATGCTGTTGAGAAGCTTCCTCTTTTTTGCTAACCCTCACTTTACCAAGCATGAAGGTTCTAGTGACTAGTCCCTCCTGACACCATGTTCACTGAACGTGAGATAAAGTCCTATTATACTCAGTTCTAAGGAGCATTGGAAGGCTGCGTCTCTTCCTAGACAGATTTGTTCATTCTTCTGACAGTGTATGGTCTTCAGCAGTTTTCACCAACACAATAATTAAAGACATTAGTTCTTTGTTCTTTCTTATTCATTGTCCATCCTTTGCATGTATATGAGTGATTGAAACTCTCATGGTGTGGGTCAAGTTAACTTTAGTCCTGAAAGTAATATCTTCTTTTCTAAAACTTTGAAGATGCCACTTCCAGCAGATTTGCCCAATGCAGTACATCATTTACTTTCTTAACTTTTGCTTCTATGGGCATTGATTAAGGATCCAAGTAAACTGAAATACTTGACAATGTCAATATTTTCTCAGTTTATATTCTATAGTTCCCACTGGGTTGGCTTTAACTAATGGTGACTCTGTGCACCACAAAGTGAGATGTGGCCAAAAGGGGCTCTCTCATCCTCTCTGGTCCTCTCCTTTACCAAATATGATGTCCTCTTCCAAAAATGTACCCCTCATGATGATGCGCCTAGAACAAGTGACCCAGACAGTGTGCTGTTGTGGTCCATAAAGTAGCTTTCCAAGCCTTTTTTTGCTAGTCTGTCTTAGTCTAGAAGCTCTCTGCTGAATCCTGTCCATGATGGGTGATCCTGTTAGAATTTGAAATAGCAGTAGCAAAGCTTCCAGCATCACAACAGCATACAAGGTGGAACCACAGTGTGATAAACTGAGAAATAACATAACAACAACAACAAACAAACTCACCCAACCTGCTGCCCTTCTGCTGAGTCATTTCAGAATGAAAACCCTTTCCCCCCCACTCCATAGGGTTTCCGGCACTCTAAATCTATATGGAAGTGGACTGCCTCTTCTCTCCTCATGCAGAGAAGCTAGTGGGTTCAAACTGCCACCTTTCAGTTAGCATCCCAACACTTAAGCCACTGTGCCACCAGAGTTCCTAAGAAAATAAGTATATTGTGCTGTTTTTAGGTTCCTTCAAGTTGGTTCTAACTCAAAACAATCTTGTATAGGCTTTTTGGTGCTGTGAATCTTTATGATAGCAGATAACCTCATCTTTTCCTAGCAGAGCAGCTGGTGGGTTTGAACTACTGACCTGTAGTTAGCAGTCCAGTGGGGGAAATAGGCATAGTGACTCATAAATGATGAAAGATTCTGGCTGGCTCAGAGATGTGTCATATCAGACTGGATTGTGTCATTAACTAACTCCAATCACAGAGATCCGTCTAAACTGTCACAGAATGTTTAGGGACCTAGAAGTCGATGGCAACACTACTGAATTTACATCCTGAACACAAGAACTTGCCCCAGCTCAGTTTGGAGTTCAGACATGTATTGATCTTTCTCATGACACTGCACTCCCCAAAGGAAGCAGGGTCAAAGGAAGTGATGGGGAATCCCTGAGAGAAATTCATGAGTGAAGAAATCTACCAGGGTCTGGATGTTTGAGAAAGCAGTGGTTCCAGATACCTTCTTTGACTAAATGGCCTTCCTTCAACGCCGCCTGCTGATAACAGATCCCACCAAAATGAGGATGTGCATGGCAAGGGAAGGAGAGGGAGAGGCTATGGCATGATGCAGGGACCGTGAAGCCGATGGCCTGTTTGACTAAGGGCTCAGAATTGTCTTTACATATTTAAGGGTTGTTTAAAATGTAACCAAGAAAGCAAAGATGGATGGACTTCAGAGACTATGTGGCCTAAAACCAGTTGCTATGAAATCAGTACCTACTCATGGTGTGACTTCCTGTGTATCAGAACAGAACAGAGCTCCACATGCTTTTCAGAGGCTGGTTTTATTGGAAGATCTCCAGATCTTTCTTCTGAGACACTTCTGGGTGGATTCTGACCTTTACCCTTTATATTAGCAGCCAAGAGCATTAACTGTGTGTACAACACAGGGACCTTGTGGCCTGCAAATTCTAAATGACTTCTGTGAAGTGTGCTGACCCCTGTCATGAACTGGTCAGTGATGCCTAATGGCTCTATCAAGATCCCCTTGTTTGGAAGAGCAAGGCTCAGCCAGAAGTGGCTATAGCTTCCCTGCTGGCTGGGCTTTGAGGTCAGTGACCTGAAGGAAATGCAGAGAATGTGGTCAGCAGGCTAGGGTCAGGTTGTGAGCAGGCAGCAGTGTGATAAGGTGGAGCGGGGGAAAGCTTAACAGAACAGGGGAGGCAGACTGGAAAGTGACAGGACAGCTGTCTGCTTGTGTGGTAGAGTAACAGAGGGGTGGGAGATCGCAGGAACATGGGAATCCTCACTGCTAACCCATGGGTGTAGTGCAGAGAATTGGGGTTTAGGTGTTGCCTTAAACACAATGCATTTGTACTGCAGGCAGCAGGGGAGGTCAGGGGACTTTTGGTGCACATCTGTGCTTCGTACTTTACAATGTGTCTCACTGTGTAATTTTGAGAACCCTCTGAACCAGGCAGATGGGTACTAGTACTGACCTCAATTTATAAAGGAAAGAGACTTGATGCTTAGAGAAGTGTCTTGATCAGAGTCATATAGTTACTGTACGATGGCATTGGAAATCAAACCCAGATATTATGACCCCCAAACCTGAGCACCCTTCTCAATGGATCATCCCTACTCAGAGTGTTAGCTCAGCACCCTACCCCCAACCCAAAGCCTTCCTACTGAATATTGTTTGTCTCCTCACAAGTTCAGTAGATCAACTACAGAAAGGACTAGAATAGCTCCAGACTGGAATCACACAGACTGTGCATCTCAGCTGAGTTACCGTCTCGCATGGGAAGGCATCTACAGAGCACACTCTTACTAGAATGTAAAATATAGTTTATGCTGGTCTGGGAATTCTGAGTTGAGACAGGTTTCTTTGCCATTCTGGTTTTAATGTTATAAAATATCCATAAAAGGAGGAGCCATTGTGAGAAACAGTTATTCACTTCATGAATGTCTTCATGAAAATTGTTTTTTGTTTTATTTTTTTTACTACTTTGCCATAGATCTTACACTGTCTGAGTTCTCTAGTGCTGCTGTGACAGAAACGCCACAAGTGGGCCACTTTAACAGACAGAAATCTCTCCGCTCACCATTGAGGAGGCTGGGAGACTGAATTCAGAGCACCTGCTTTAGAGAAAGGTTCTTGTCTCCTTTCTGCATCTATAGGCCCAGCATTCCTTGGGGAGCTCCATTTTCCTTGGCATCAGTATTCCCCTGGATCGAGGAGTTTCACAAGGCAGGGTCTCTAGGTCCAAAGTACATCCTCCACCCCTGGCTCTTCTTTCTTGGTGATAGACCCTTTCTCTGCTCATTTCTGTCTCCTTTTTTTCCTCTGAGGAGATTGGCTGAAGGTAAAACCTAATCATGTAGATTGTATCTGACCTCATTGCCTTCACAGAAGGGAAGATTACAATATATTTGATAATTACATCATATCAGGGCTGGAAATCTCATAGATCACTTCATTTGGTATTGTTGTTGTTAAATGCCATCGAGTTGGTTCCATATCTACTCTGTATGGGGTTTCTGAGGAGCGACTGGTGAGCTTGAACCACCAACCTTGGGTTCAAACTGACCTTACAATTCAGTGCATTAGCCCGCTGTGCCACACCAGGACTCCAGATCACTTCATAGCAGTTAAGATATGGTTATCACCTCTATGATGAAATCTCATATAAAATAAATCGCTTCATAGGATTGATTATTTTATGTTAGATCCATCATGGAGGTGATAACCATCTTAACTGCGAAACCACTGAGAATCCTGGTCCGGCCAAGTGGTCACAAAATCTTAACTATCATAGACACTCTGAAATAAAACAGACTGAGTGGTCTATCTGGGATACGTGTTTTGGATATTGGAGACATTGTCTTTTTTCCGTGATATGACAAGAGAAACAATCTTGTGTACTTTTCCACCACCTACATACTTGGGTATTTTTGCCAGAACAGCATGTGCAGTGGAGCCAGCTGTGGTCTGCAAAGGGTCTAGCTCTCCTGCCTGTGGTTTATGGATGTGAGCTGGGTCCTGGAGCGAGTGCCACGGATACAAACAGCAGGGGAATCCAATTGGATGTCACAACAAGAGCCATCCAATCATCTCAGGGAATCAAACCACATCTGTATTCTGACAAGGATGGTATTGAGGGACTCCCGTATAATGCTGCCTTTACACCATTCATGTTGTTATTGTTAAGAGCCATTGAGTCAGTTCTGACCCATAGCGACCCTGAACAGGGTTTCTGAGACTGTAAATCTTTACGGGAGCAGAAAGCCTCATCTTTCTCCCGCGGAGCAGCTGGTAGTTTCAAACTGTTGACCTTGCGGTTCACAGTCCGATTCGTAACCACTACGCTACCAGAGCTCCTTACACCATTCATAAACCATGTTAAAAAATCAAGCCTGAGAAGTCATGTTGTGAAGAGTGAGGACAGGAAAATGAGGGTAGCCATTCACATGGTGTACGTTCCCTCGAAGGGAGAAGTTGTGTCCATTTATCAAAGTGGGTGTTGTTTCACCTCTTACAGCATCCTCAAGGAAGCCAGGTCATCCTCAGGTTAGCGACTCATGAGCTCACTGGGATTTTGGCTTGGCTGGCTTTTTGCACCTTTTAGACTTGAGCTCAAGTGCCATTTGCTTAGAGAGCATTCCTCCCACATGGTCTGTGCCTCCCTCTCCCATCTTCTACCCACACAGCCTGCACCACCCTTACCAAATTCGTCCTCCAGTTTTGTTTTTACTTAACAACATTTATCACTGGTCAAAAATAATTTATTTGCTGATTTGTTTACGTCTCTCTCATTTGGAATGTAAGCTCCCTGTGAGCAGGAAGCAATCCTGACTCTGGCAACCTGCTGCTTTTCCCAGGATTTAGCACAATGTCTGCCTGTGCTTTAGGAAACCAGTTGTATCTCAGAGTTGAAATTGGATCTGTGGGGTTTTAATGGCTGTATTTTTAGAAATAGGTAACCTAGCACCTGTGGGTGAACAGGAACCTCCAAACTTTTGATTAGAAGCTGAGAGCAGAATCTTTGGTATCACCTAGGGATTTCTGGCCTACGGAAGGTACTCAATAGGTAACTAATAGAGTGAATGAATGAATACATGAGTAAATAAGTGCTTTCCTATTGTTTATCATGGCAAATTTCTGGGTTGTGGTCTTTCCTGAGTGGAAGAGTCCAAATGTGTCAGTTTGCTTTTGCTGGTGTTACATATAACCACAAATTTAGTCACTTAAACACCCAGATTGATCCTGTAGTACTGGAGAGCAGAAGTCCAATATAGGTCTCACTGGGCTAAAATCAGGCTTGACAGGGCTGTAATTTGATTCTGAATGTTCTAGGGGAAATCATTCTCCTGCTTTTTCCAGCTTCCTTGGCTTGTAACCCCTTTTTGCCTTCAAAGCCAGTAGTGATGGGCTGGGTTCTCTGCTTACCTTCTGTCTGGTTGTCTGTAGCCAGGAAGAGTTCTCTGCTTTGAACTATACTTTTGATGACACAGAGCCGAATCTGTGATCTGGGATCGTCTATCCCACAGCCTGTGACTTTCATCACATCTTCAAAGTCCCTGTGGCCATGTAAGGTAACATACTCACAAGTTCCAGAAATTAGGACGTGGGCATACTTAGAGACCATGATTCTGCTCATCATGGTGACTTTCTCATAAATGAAGAAATAGGATAGTCAAAGCTGAAACCTGAATAAAGTCAATGTTGCTGTTGTTGTGTGCCGTGGAGTCAGTTCTGACTTATAGTGACCCTGTATAGGGTTTCTGAGAGTAGCTGGTGAGCTTGAATCACTGATTTGCAGTTCAAACCAACCTTACAGTCCAGTATGTTCACCCACCACACCAGAACAGGATTCCAAAGCCAATGTAGGCAATTAGGTGATAATTTACCTTCTAGACTATACATTGTGACACAGCCTTCCCAACTCATTCATTCAACAAAGAAATCTCTCTGGAGCTTGTCACCTTGTTCTGACAGGTTTGTTTATGGTATCAGAGTGGCCAGACGAAGGTGATATTTTATAGGGTACTTTCAATAACCTTATATACCGTAGAAGAATTGACGCTTTTGAGTTATGGTGTTGGAGGAGAATATTGAAAGTGCCATGGGCTGCCAAAAGAACCAACAGACCAATTCTTCTATGATCTTCCTTATTCACTGTCCAGCTTTTGCATGCATATGAGGTTATTGAAAATACCATGGCTTGGGTCAGGCGCACCTTAGTTCTCTAGCTGACATCTTTGCTTTTCAACATTCTAAAAAGATTTTGTGCAGCAAATTTGCCTAATGCCATATGTCATTTGATTTCTTGACTGCTGTTTCCATGAGTGTTGATAGTTGATCTAAGACAACTTCAATCTTTAATCCATTGATAATCATGTTGTTTATTGGTCCAGTGGTGAGGATTTTTGTTTTCTTGACATTGAGATGCAATCCATACTGTGGTTGTGCTCTTTGACCTTCATCAGTAAATATTTTAAGTCCTCTTCACTTTCAGCAAGCAAGGTTGTATCATCTGCATATCGCAGGTTGTTAATGAGTCTTCCTTCAATCCTGATGCCACATTTTTCTGCATATAACCCAGCTTCTCAGATTATTTGTTCAGCATACAGGTTAAATAATTATGGTGAAAGAATACAAACCTGTCGCACACCTTTCTTTCTTTCTTCTTTATTTTTTATTGTGAGTTATGTGATAATTTACATGGGAGAACATTAGCTTTACATTCATCATATTGTATATTGTTTCATTTCCTTGGTTACAGTCCACTCCATGCATCATCAACCAACCAAAAGGTATACCTTGCAAGCCTGCCCCCCAGTCATCAGCACACAGCCCCTCTCCCTCTTTGGGTCTAAAGTCCACAGCTGTTCCATCTCTCCATGGCATCATCTCTGCCTCCATCTCTGGTGTCACTGCTTCTCTGGGTAGGGTCCCGCTCTCCGTTCTTCTCCCTTTATGGTCCCAGGACCTCCACTCCTAGACTGCAAAGTTAATCACTCCCCTCCTTGCTACAAAACATCTACCTTTACATTTACAACCCTCACAATCAGTCCTGATAATAATTAATTTCTATTGTATCACATGCAACCTCTCTGCATTTCCTTTCATCAGCCCCTCCTAGACAGATTAGATATTACTCAGTGGAAATTCTACCTTCCTCCACGCCCTCTGGATCTAGGTTCCCTATTGAAAGCTTGTAAACCAGTCACTTCTTGCCTTTGTAGCCCCCCACTCCCAATTTTGGGTAGCCAATGTCCAAGTTGCCCAGCTCTGTCTACTCTATGTATGGAAGGGGTGTGAATGATCTTTGCTGTAAAGTTTTGTTCTCCTTTTGAGCTATTGTATCCATAGGTGTAGGTCAAGTTCATCAAATTGTATCAGATTACTCTTTTTTCCTCTTCTTTCTTTTTTCTAGTTTAGCTCTGATCATGCAGTCATTGAAGCCAAGATAAGTGGGTATTATCTGCAAGTGTGGGTGTCCTTGTGCATATGCCCTCTCTTCTTATCAGCTCGGCGCTTTACTCTCCACTCTAGTCCTCTGTGGCTATGTCACTGACTCTGGGCCCAAGAGTCTCCAGGTCTTGTCACACTGCTGGCAAACCAGGTCTCCACCCATGTTCACAGGAGTCTATATGAACGATGTAGGGCTTAGCTCACTGCTTCATAGCTGTTTTTCTCTCACTTCCCCTTATTGGTGATGCACACATTTCTTCATTTTAAAACATTCAGTGTTCCCATGTTCTGTTCAAACTACTGCCTCTTGGTCTATGTACAGGTTCCTCATGAGCACAATTAAGTGTTCTGGAATACTCATACTTCACAATGTTGTCCATATCTTGGCATGATCCACACAATCGAAAGCCTTTGCATAGTCAATAAAGCACAGGTAAACATCTTTCTGGCATTCTCTGCTTTCAGTCAAGACCCTTTGGACATCAGCAATGATATCCCTTGTTCCATAGCCTCTTCTGAGTCTGACTTGTACCTCTGGAAGTTCTCTGTCAATGTATGCTTGCAGCCTTTTCTGTATTACCTTGAGTAAAACTTTACTCACATGGGATATCAGAGAGATTGCTCGATGATTTCCACATTCTGATGGGTCACCTCTCTTTGGAATGGGCACAAATATGGATCTGTTCCAATCAGTTGGCCAGATAGCTGTCTTTCAAATTTCTTGGCATAGATGAGTGAGTGCCTCCACTGCCATCTCACTTTTCTTGAAAAATTTCAACTTTTATCCCATCAATTCCTGGTGCCTTGTTCTTTGCCAATTCCTTCAGTGCACCTTGGACTTCTTCCTTCAGTATCATTGGATCTTGATCATATGCTACCTCTTCAAACAGTTGAACATGAACCATTTCCTTTTGGTATAGTGACTCTGTGTATTTCTTCCATCTTCTCTTGATGTTTTCTGCATCATTCAATATTTTGCCCAGAGAATCCTTCAATAATGGGATCAAGGCTTGAATTTTTTCAATTCCCCCAGCTTGAGAAATGCTGAGCGTGTTCTTCCTTTTTGATTTTCTGACTCCAGATGTTTGCACATTTAATTGTAATATATGACTTTGACTTCTCAAGCTGACCTTTGGAATTTTTTTTGTTCAGCTCTTGTACCTCCTCATTTCTTCCATTTGCTGTCAGTTTGTCGTACTGTGGTGGCTTATGAGTTGCTGTGATTCTGGAAGCTATGCCATGTGTATTTTAAATACCAGCAAGGTCAACATTGTGAACAGGTTTCAGATGGGCTTCCAGACAAAGACAGACTAGGAAGAAGGAGTGATGACCTACTTCCGAATATTTAGTCACTGAAAACCCTATGAATACCAGAGAATTGTGTAAGTAGGATGTATAAAAAGTTACCTTGGTGCCACTGAACATCTGAAGTTACTTGCTTTCGTCATCAATCATACAAAAGCTGTCAAGAATTGTGAAGGGTCCGGGATTTTATGTTGCTTGTAAGCTAGTCGGTTAGCCTGCCAAAGTTTAGGACAGAAGATACAAGACTACTAGGTCAAACAGGAAAAACTTTATTCCTCATGATATAACAGGCAGCGTAAGTTAATTGTCACATGGATTTCTCTGGCCCCTTCCCTCCCATGGGCCCAGGTGAATCCTGTGTACAGTTTCTGTCACAGCAGAGTGTAGGAAAGCCCCAGTCTTAAAAAGGGTTGCTGGCAAATGCTCCTACTCTTTGGCCTGGAGGAAGATATTATTTTTATTATCACAGTCAGGGGAAAAATCTATCCTTAATCATGGAGGCAGATGCTATCTCTGTTGTTCTAGGCCGTGTTAACTTTATGTACATCTTTTTAAAAAGGTGATTGTTGTGTTATTAGGTACCATTAAGTTTGTTCTGACTCATAGGGACCTTATCACAACAGAGTGAAACACTGCCCAGTCCTGCACCATCCTCATTAGGCCTGAGCCCATGGCTGCTGCCACTGTGCTAATCCTTCTCATCATTAGGGATCTTGCTCTTTTTCTCTGACCCTCCACTCTACTTAGCATAATGTCCTTCTCCTGAAATTGGTACCTCCTGATAATATGTCCAAAGTATGAGATTTGAATCTTGCCATCCTGGCCTCTCAGGAGCATTCTAACACAGATTTGTTTGTTCTTCTGGCAGTCCATGTACCTTTAATATTTTCTCTAACACCATAACACAAATGCATCAATTTTTCTACAGTCTTCCTTATTCATTAACCAACTTACATATGCAAATAAGTCTACTGAAAATACCATGGCTTGGGTCAGACACACCTTAGTCCTCAAAGTGACATCTTTGCTCTTTAACATTTTAAAGAGGTCTTGTGCAGCAGATCTGCCCAATGCAATAGGTCATTTGATTTCTTGACTGCTGCTTCCATGAGTGTTGATACTGGATCCAAGCAAAATGAAGTCATTGACAACTTTCGTCTTTTCTCCATAATGTTATAGGCCCAGTGTTGTATATTATGTTTTCTTTCCATTAAGGTACAACCCACAATGAAGGCTGTGGTCTTCCATGTTCGTCAGTATTGTAAATCCTCTTCACTTCAAAAGCAAAGTTGTATCATCTGCATGTTGCAGGTTGTTAATGAGTCTTCCTTTAGTCCTGATGCCATCTTCTTCTTCATATAATCCATTTGCTCAGTATACCAATTGAATAAGTATGGTGAAAGAAAAAAAAAAAACCCTAGCACACACCTTTTTTGGTTTTAAACCATTCAGTGTCCTCTTGTTCTGTTTGAACGATTACCTCTTGGTCTATGTATGGGTTCCTCATAAGAACAATTTAGTGTTCTGGAATACTCATTCTCCTCAATGTTGTCCATAGCTTGTCATGATCCACACAGTCAAAAGCCTTTGTGTAATCAATAAAGGACTGGTAAACATCTTTCTGGTATTCTCTGCTTTCAGCCAAGATCCAACTGACGTCAGCAATGATATCTCTCTTCCATGTCCTCTTCTAGATCTGGCTTGAATCTCAGACAGTTCTCTATCGATGTACTGTTGCAGCCATTTTTCAATTATTGGCAGCAATGTTTTACTTGCATGTGCTATTAATGATATTATCCAATGATTTCTGCATTTTGTTTGGCACTTCAAAAAAGGAAGGCTGGGACCAAACTTGTGTCTCTGTTTATGTTTCTCTCCTTTTATCTCTTATGAAATAAAATGTGTTGCATGCCACATCCCAGTGAAGCTCCCCTTACATTGGCTCAGGACTGTGAGTGGATTAAGGGCTTATTGGTTTATCACATCATCCTATCCATAGGAGTCGTCACATATGTCACATTACATCATTTCAGAGCTTCCAAACCACTGAGATTTATGGATCATATACTTATGATGTATATCTTTGAGAGCCACAACAAGGGCCTATAAAAATTTGTTTGTGTGTAAATGGTTATTGTTTTCCAATGAATGGATATGATTTAAATTCTGTGGGAGAAAAAAAATTAAATCCAGTTTTAATTCTCTTTACTTAGTATTTTGGAGTCCTGGTGTGGTGCTATAAGACAAGCACTGGGTTGTTAACTACAAAGTTGGCAGTTCAAACCCACCAGTTGCTCCTTGATAACCCTATACAGGGTTGTTATGTATCAGAACCAACTTGATGTCACTTAACAACAACAACAACTCCATATTTTTTTTGGCAGGGACTTAACTTGTTGCTTTATGCACATAGTCAATCAGTTCCCTTGGAGTGGCAATGAATGCTGAATGGTACTTTAATTGTTTACATTAAGTGTGCAAAAGGCATATGGTTAATTATTAACTTTGGTTATAGGAGTAATGAAAGTATGAATTTTTACTTTGACAATTCATAGTACCGTATGAAGTTCACTTAAAGGTTTTGTTTTTTTAAAAACAGCAAGCACATTTCTTTAATTTCCATGCTACTTTTCTAGACAATTTCTTAAAATAAAAATTATTATTTGACATATAAATTTCTTTATATTTGATTCATCAATTACCTGGTTCATAAAGTTTGTCACATCTTTATGCTTTTGGTTAAATATTAAAGAACTATTACTATTGACATGATGGCACTTAACAACAAAAACTGAGAGTGTGGTGGTGGTGGTATGCCTCTGAGCCGTTTCTGACTCATACCAGTCCTGGTGTGGCACCATAGGATAAGCACCACAAGGTCAGTTTGAACTACAAGGTTGGTGGGTCAAATTCACCAGTTGCTCCTTGGAAACCCTATTCAGGGTCACAATGAGTCAGAATCGACTTGTTGGCACTTAACAACAACACAGTAGTGTCTGCATGACTGTAAATCTTTACAGGAGCATAAATCTCATCTTCCTTCTGAGGAATGACTAGTAGATTCAAACTGCTGAACTTGCGGTTAGCAGCCCACCTCATAATCTATTACGCTAGTAGGGTTTCTTGCTCAGAGTGTTGTCAGTGATAAATTGAAGCCCGTAAGATAATTGAACTTTCAATACTGTTTAAACTTGGTAACAAGGACTCACATGCTCCTGCTGAAAGTGTCAGTAAGTTCCAGAATGCACAGTCCCCGTGGTGTTTGGTACTACGCTGTATGACAGGGTTTTAAGCAGCGCCGTATTTCAATTAAACTCCAGTTCTGCCAACTCCTAACATCTCAATTTCCTCATCTATAAATTGTGAGTAATGCTTATTACATCATAAGATTGTTATAAGGCTTAAGTGAAATACGTTATCCAAATTGAATGCAGCCCTTTAGTAATAAAAAGAAAGCATTGAAGTCAGTTTAGAACCATTATGAAGTTTTTGATTACCTTCAGCTTGGGTGGAGTTTTAAATTCTTAAATTCTTTCTCTGAAGTACTCATTTATTGTCTATTATTTTTCTAGTTATGTGGGTTCATCAGGGAATTAAAATCATCCTTTTGAAGTCATATCATGGGTATCAAAAGTTCAGAAATTGCGCGATGCTAATGAGAAAGTCGAGGATCTGCTCCAACTTATTACTGCAAGCGTGCGCAGAGCTATCTAGGGAAAACCAAAGGTTGGCTTCAATTCCCACAATAAGATGCTTTGCAGATTTCCAAATATGTCACTCACTATAAAATTAATTCAATAATTTATCAGCCACACACGTACTAACTAATCAGGGTTGAAAGTTTTAAAGACCACAGGGAAGAACGGACTGTTCCTTTTCTACTGTGATTGGAGCTCTTTTGATAGAATGGCAGCCGCACATGTGATGCCCTCAGTTTTTATGGGAAATCAGGAGCTGAATATTTAAAAACTAATTGCAGTTAATTAAGATGACTAAAAGAGCTATGGCAGTTTGGGATTCTATTTTTATCAGTTTAATCAATCTCTCAGGTGAGAAGGAGGAGAGACGTTAGACTTGACAAACAACTGTAGAGCTTTGGAATGGAAATGAAGTGAGAAAGCACAAGGGTTAGGAGAATATTCTGTGGCATTGTACAGTCTTTAAAATAAGCAGATACTCCTCCCGTAAAGATTTACAGCCTTGGAAACCCTGTACAGGGCCGCTATGAGTCCAAACCGACTCCATGGCACACGACAAGACAACAGCAACTATTAAGTAAGCAGATGCTCTGTTCTGAATATGGGGTCCTGGTTTGGCGCTGTGGATAAGTACTGGAGTGTTAACCACAAGGTTGGCAGCTCAAACCCGTCATCCACTCTTTGGAAACACTATGCAGGGTTGCTGTGAGTTGGAACTAACTCAATGGTATTTAACAGCATACTCTGAATCTAAAGACAGCCATGACTGAAGAGGGGAGGAAAGTCTATGTATTCCAGCAGACAGAATGAGGAAAGACAAATGCTAAAGTGACTGTGGAGAAAATAGCACTATACTTATATGTAGAAGATAATTTGTCTATCACATATACGGCATGGTATATATATAAGGAACGGATCAGCATTGGACTGCTAACTCCACAGTCAGCAGTTCAAACCCATGAGCTATTCCTCAGGAGAAAGGTGAGGCTTTCTACTCTCATGAATATTTATAGCCTTGGAAACTCTAAACAGGGTTGATATGAGTTCAGAACCTATTTAACAGCATTGAACTTTTTACAAAAGTAAAAACATAAAGTATGAATATATACATGGTGTGTGTGTGTGTGTATATATATATATATATATACATGTATATTGTTGTTAAGTGCTGTCGAGTTGGTTCCATATTGTTAACTGCTGTCAAGTGAGTTTTGACTCACAGGGACCCTCTATTGGGTTTCCAAGGAGCAGATGGTGGGTTTGAACTGCTAACCTTGGGGTTCAAACCAACTTTGTGGTCCAGTGCTTTATTACACAGTGCCACACTGGGACTCCATGTGTCTATTAGGGTAGGTCAAAATTATTGCTACTAGAGTTTATTCTGAACAAAAGTTGTGTAAGCCTATCTCTGGAATGAGTGAATGGCTGCAGACAAGTTCTTTCAGTAACGTATTCATCTTAGTCTCTTTGTTGTTGATGTTAAGTGCCAACGAGTCGATTCCGACCCATAGTGACCCTGTATAGGGTTTCTGAGGAGCAATTGGTGAGCTCGAACTGCCAAGGTGGCTTTAAAAAATATACTTTTTGTACCATTGGGGGGGGGGTTGATTTTGATATCAGGGTTAATAGCTAATTTTTTAACAAATCTCAACTGGGACATCTTCCCAAATCATTGAAGCTTTGCAAAAGTTTACAGGAGTGTTACTCTGTGTAAAACAAGTTTTTAGATGGATTAAACATGGTAAGAAAGGTTGGAAAGACCTGAAAGATGAATTCAAGGCAGAGAGGTCAGCGCAGAAGGTTAAGACTGCTTTGGGGAACTGCTTTTCGCAAAAGGGTAATCTTGAGAGATTTTCTTAAGTATACAGATCAGGGACCAAATTAGGAAAAAGTTCTAAGAAAAATGAAAACTGCATTGGCGAGAAAAAAAGGCTAGAAATTTGCATGAAGGAATATTTTTGTTTTCCCGTAACCATAGTTTACTTATCATTCTTTGAGAGTAGCTATTCTGTCCTACGAGAATTTCATTAGGAAACCTTCCCTCATCCACCCTAAAGCTCTGACTGTCCTCCTTCACCCTTCCTCTTCCTCCCAAAGCTCAAAGAGCATTGAAAAGGAACATGATTTTAGTCTCACAGGATGCCAGAAGGAGTTCTGGTGTGACGCTGTAGGATAAGCTAACCCACCAGCTGCTCCTCATAAAACTTTTATAACAACTGGATGCCAGAAAGGAGCTCTGGTGGTGCTGTGTAGCATAAGCACTGGACTGCTAACTGCAAGATCTGTAGTTCAAACTCACCAGCTCTTTCCAGGGAGAAAGAGGAAGCTTTCAACCCTCATAAAGATTACAGCCTGGAAAACCCTACCCAGGCTCACTAGATTCAGCGGTGGTTTTGACGTGGTGTGAATTGAAGAGCACAGAATTCTTTGATGAAGAGTTAGACATATGGAAACACTGCCTTTAGAAGTATATAGACCTAAATGCAAGATATGTTGAGAAACAATAGCTTCATATTTTGATATTTTTGTTTTATAAACATTTCTATGATTTTATGGAGTCCTGGAGTGGCTCTGTAGGATAAAGCTCTGGATTGCAGTATCGGTTTGAATCACAAGGTTGGCAATTCAAAATCACTAAACTGCACCTCAGAAACCCTAAAAAGCAATACTGTTGTTACTTACATGCATATAGCTTATACCATATACATACAGTGTTGTTAAGTGCTGTTGAGTCAGTTCCGACTCATAGCGACCCTGTAAAGGGTTTCCAAAGTTTTAAATCTTTGCTGGAGTAGAAAACCTCATCTTTCTCCTGAGGAGCAGCTGGCTGCTTGGAACCGCAGACCTTATGTTTCGCAGTCCAGTGCTCTTATCCTATGGAGCCACTAGATGTATTTATACCATATCAAATCTTCCCATGATGTCTTCAATTATATAGAAAATATTATGGGTTTCACTTAGTAAAACTTTTGTTACATATTTATTTCTTCTGTGCTCTTCAATTCACACCACGTTGAGTCAGTTCCAACCCATAGTGACCCTGAATTGGATTTCTGAGAAGCATCTGGTAAGCTTGAACTGCTGACCTTGCAGTTCAAACTGACTTTGCAGTCGAGCATATTAAGCCACAGCGCCAAACCAGAACTCCACCACCATGTGCTTAAACTTTAAAAATAGCAGCTATTTGACTTGGAAGACATGCCAAAGCCATCTGAATTGATTGTTAATGGAGATAATTGGATAACACTGACATCATTTCCTAATATTTCTTAAGTTCTTCTTAGCCTTATTGATTTATTTAGTTATCACAGATGGTCATCTCATAGTGAGTGAATAAGCACACACCCTGGGCTGGGTCTGTCCTGATTGGACTGATGATGATCCTTAGCTTGTCTTCTCATCTTGTTCAAGACTGGAGGGGAGATAATGAGACTTACATATCCATGCTTAGTACTTGGAATTCTGTGTTGTAGATGAAGATTTCCATCCAATTCTTGTTCTTAAGAGCCGTATAATATGATAGGGATGATTGCACAGGGTTGAGATATACATATGTGTTAAACATGTAAATCAGTTTTGGGTAATTTTCTTTATAACTATATGTTGTTGTTAAGCACCGTCAAGTCGATTCCAACCACAGCAACCTTGTGTAGGTCTTCGAAGGAGTAGCTGGTGAACTTGAACCACCGACCTTGAAGTTCAAATGACTTTGCAGTCTGATGCATTCGTTGGAGTTCATTTTTACAGGTAATATTTTTTCGTACATAATTGTAATTCTGTTTTCCTTTGAAGGACCAAAAAATGAGAAATAAAATAAATGTCTACCTTTAATTTTCTTTTTGTTTTGGACTCCTTATGATCGTGGACACAAATCTTCCACAGCCTTTAGGACAAACACAGCTGTAACATAAATGAGGAAGTCTATCAGCTCAACTGAATGAAGTTCAAACTCCGGGCTCTATTAGACAGGAAAATGGATATTCCAATAAATAGAGTCGTTGAGGCTTCAGCAAGTTATCTGGCCAAGCAGCAGGGTCAGCAATTTTAAGATAGTATCATGGATGAGTAGTTAATTAAGTAGAGGAATCCAGTCCCAGCGGAATCTTGGGAAAATGAGGTCTATACTTTCTTCTCCTTGAGCATTGGGGGCAAATTAGTCTTTGATTCTGTTGTAGCCATCTCTTGGGTATTTCTTCTCTAAGTTCAGCTTCTCTTGCTTTAAAAACCTCTTTTGTTGAAATGACCTCAATGTTAGTGACACATATGGAGTAAATTTAATTGCTTTCCATAAAAACAGGTTTTGAAGTAAAAAGAAAAAACAATCCCTTTAATTTTCAATTAATTAAAGCATATCCGCTGGAACATTGCTTGTTTAAACTCTTAGTAGTCTTAGCTCTTACTAGTCTTAACTTTGGAGTCCTGATGTGTTGCTGTAGGGTAAGCACTGACCTTCTAATCCCAAAGTTGGGATTCGAAGGTGGTTCAAATCCACCAGCCACTACTTGTAAACCCTATACAGGGTGGCTGTGAGTTGGAACAAAAGCAGAAGTCATAGCCTTATTGATTTATTTAGCTATTACTAATAATCTATACAATGTTGATTGTATTTTTCACAGAATCCAGCTCTCAACTTCTTTTCTGATAGTTGATTAACTTTTGAAACATGCATAGCAATCAAACCATATAGCGGGTCAGATAAAACTAGGTGTCTTTGCAGAGGTGGTTTAGTATTCCTTTTAAAAGTGTTGTTTATAGGATGGTGGCAGGACCTTTTGAAGTTGCATGAGGAATTATGCAGTGATTATTAGCATATTTAAAATTGGGCGTGTTATTAAATAGCTCTCTAAACTTTTTTGTTTATACATCTGTAAAATTGGGTAATAATTTCTGATGATCTTCCTGTGGATTAAAAGCTGAAAAGCACTGAAAATAGTGTCTGGTACATAGTGACCACTCAGTAAGTGTTATCGTGACACATCATAAATTTTATCTTGATTATTTGCATTTTAGGATTTTGTCAAACCAAAAAGCTTATTTTCAATCAGAGATTCTAAGAGGTACATGAGGCTTTAAAAAAAAAAAAACACCAAAAACTTCTATTACTGATAATGCCTCTGATTTCAATTGAATTTATTTGAATCACACAATTGGTCATAGTTGATTAAATTTTGATAGAGATTAGAAGGATGCCTTCCAAGGAAGGTGGTTATACTTGTCAGCTGCCATCAAGTTAGTTCCAACTCACAATAACCCAACGTACAATAGAATGAAAAACCGCCTGGTCCTGCACCATCTTAACACCTGTTGAGATATTGGAATCCATTGCTGCAGCCACTGTGTCAATCCATCTTGTTGAGGGTCTTCCTCTTTTTTTTTTTTTTTCTTTACCAAGCAGGATGTCCTTCTCCAGGGATTGATCTCTCCTGATAACATGATCAAAGTATATGAGATGAAGTCTCACCATCCTCAAATCTAAGGGATTTTCTGGCTATACGTCTTCCAAGACAGATTTGTTTGTTCTTCATGGTATATTCAATATTCTTTGCCAACATCGTAGTTCAAAGGCATCTGTTTTTCTTTGGTTTTCCTTATTCATTGTCCAGTGTTTGCATGCATATGAGGCTATTAAAAATACCACAGCTTGGGTCAGGCACACATTTGTTTTCAAAGTCACACCTTTGTTTTTGTTTTTTTTTTTTAACACTTTAAAGAGATCTTTTGTAGCATATTTTTTCTAGTGTCATTTATTTTATTATCTTTTAAAGTTTTTATTGTGAATTGAGTGATAGTTTACATGGGAGAACATCAGCTTTACATTCATCCTATTGTATTTCATTTATCTGCAATGATTACAATCCCCTCTGTGCATCATCAAATAACCAAAGGGTACACCCCACAAGCCTGCCCCCCAGCCATCAGCACACAGCCCATCTCTCTCCCTGAGTCCAGAGTCCCCAGTTGTTCCATCTCTCCACGTCATTGTCTCTGCCTCCATCTCTGGCATCACTGCTTCTCTGGATAGGGTCCTGCACTCCGCTCTTCTCCCTTGATGGTCCCAGGACCTCCGTTCCTGGACTGCAAAATCAACCACAACCCTCCTTTTGTTACAAAACGTCTACCTTTACATTTGCAATGTTCATTCAGTCCTGATAGCAGTTATTCACTATTGAACCACAAGAGTCTTATCCCCATCTCCTTTCACCAGCTCTGTCCAGACAGGTTGGAAACCTCTAAGTGGCAATTCTACCTTCCCCTGCACCCTCTGGAACTAGGCTCCCTATTGAACGCTTGTAAACCAGTCACTTAGTGCCTTTGTAAAACCCTCCCCACCCCCTTTTTGGGTAGCCAATATCTAAATTGCCCATCCCTGTCAACCCTGTGTACCGAGGGAGTGGGAATTATCCTTGTTGTAAAGATTTGTTCCCACTTTTGAGCTACTACATCCATAAGTATAGGTCAAGTTTATCAAATTGTAGTGTATTACTCTTTTTTGCCTCTTCTTTCTTTCTCTAGTCAAGTTCTGATCATCCAGCCATTGAAGCCAGGCCAAGTGGGTACGATCTGCAAGTATGGGTGTTCTTGTTTATCTCCCCTCATTAAATATCAGATGGACACTTCACTCTGTGCTCTAGTCCTCTGTGGCCATGTCCCTGTCCCTGGGCCCAGGAGTCCCCAGGTCTTGCCATTCCAGTGTCATTTGTTGTTTGATTTTTCTGACTGCTATTTCTATGAGTGTTGATTGTGGCTACAAGTAAAATAAAATCCTTGTCTCTATTTATTGGGATGTTGTTTATTGGTCCAGTTGTGAGGAATTTTTCTTTTTTTAATTTTGAAGTATAATCAGATTGAGAGCTGTCGTCTTTGATCTTTTTCTGTAAGCTCTTTATCAGTAAGTGCCTTCAAGTCTTCTTAGCTTTCAGCAAGCAAGGTTATGCCAACTGTTTATTGTACAATGTTAATGAGTCTTCCTCTAATCCTGGTGCTACATTCTTCTTCATGTAGTCCAGATTCTCAGATTTTTTGCTCAGCATACAGAGTGAATTAAATATGCTGAAAAGACACAATCCTGACACATATTTCCTGGTTTTAAACCATGTACTCTACTCTTGTTCTCTTTGAATGACTACGTCTTGGTCTATGTACAGTTTCCACATGAGCATAATTGATATGGAATTCCCATTCTTTACATTGTTAGCCGTAATTTGTTACAATCCACACAGTTGAATGCCTTTGCACAAACACAGGAAAATATCTCTCTGATATCAGCAATAATATCCTTTGTTCCACATCCTTTCTGAATCTTGTTTGAATTTCTGTCAGTTCCCTGTCAATGTTCTGTTGCAACCATTTTAAATGATCTTCAGTAAGATGTTGCTTTCATGTGATATTAATGATATTGCATACAAAGATGGATTTCTTCCAGTCAGTTGCCCTGGTAGCTGTCTTCTGAATTTCCTGGCACAGCGAAGTGAGCACCTCTAGACATGCATATGTTTATTTAAATTTATTTTAAATAGTTTTTCCGTCAATTCCTCTAGACTTGGGTGGTTTTTTTTTGTGTGTGTGTGTGTGTGTTTTGTCTATTCCTTTTTTACAGCTTGGATTCATTCCTTCTCTACCATCAGTTCTTGATCATATGCTACCTTCTGAGATGGTAAGTGACCAATTAATTTTGGTATTGTTGTTGTTGTTAAGTGCCGTCGAGTCGATTCCGACCCATAGTGACCCTGTACAGGGTTTCCGAGGGTGTAAATCCTTACGGGAGTAGAAAGCCTCATCTTTCTCCCGCGGAGCAGCTGGTAGTTTCGAACCGCTGACCTTAAGGTTCGCAGCCCGATTCGTAACCACTACGCTAACTTATATATTCATTTCTTCTTTTTTGCTTCCTGTCTCCTTCAGTCTTCTGCCCATAGAATTGTTCAGTATTGTATATCGAGATTTCAGTATTTTCTTCAGTTCTTTCATCTTGAGAAATGCCAGTGTGTTCCTCCCTTTTGGATTCTAACCCCAGATCTTTGCATATTTCTCTATAACATGTGTCTTCTTGAGCTACCCTATGAAATCTTCACTGGATGAGTTGTCAGATGACATCAAAAAAATTGTAACATGAAGAAAGCATAAAGTCTTCTTCTCTTTCCTGACCCTCTATTTCCTGTCATTAAAAAGAGAGGAAAGAAAGAGAAGAACAAAATGGACATCACAGAAGACTCTGAAACTTGCTCAAGGGCATTACTGTTATCATTCTAAGGGAAGTTTCCATTGCATAGTGTAGTGCTTTACTCAGAGGAGGTATTCAACAAGTGTGCACTAAGTCCCCAGGGATTGGAGTTCTGGGTATTGAGTGTAATCCTTGCCTCTTTCTAGCTGTGGGGTGCGAGGATCTCTGGTCACCGTTTTGGAAGCAGGGTTTCAAAGTCCTCAAACCAATCTTAAGTTCTGAGTTCAGACTCTGCTGCTGGATGGTCCAAGTGCTTGGGGTTTCCTGGCCAGGCTCAGACATTGTTGTTGTTGTTGTTAAGTGCCGTCGAGTCGGTTCCGACATAGACATTCCTTAAATCTATACCCTGTAAGGATTTGCTTAGCATCTATTTAATGGAGTTGAGGAGAAAATGAATTTAATAACAGTGCAGTATATGTACCCATACACTAGCTTACTTTCTGTGTGGCCAAACCAGAATTAGCATTCTGAGGGGGAAATGTTGAAAGATTTTCCTATGTTTTTGTTATTGATTTTGATAAAGTTTATTTGTGTGTGTGTGTGTACACTCTAAATAAAACAAGTAATTGGGGAGGATATGAAAAGATTTGAATACTAGAGAATAAAGTACGTCACTTACTTCAGGGAGAGAGCACCAGCCATGCTTATTTGATTCAGAATTTCCACATCCTGGCACTGCAGGAAGCAGAAATATCCTGAGATATGCAATGGTCGGGTGGACAGGAAGGTCTTTTTCCCATTTCAGAGTGTTACATTTAGCTTTTTCTCATTATATAAAGGATTTCACGAAGAAATTTGAGTTGATTGAAACACATTGTTGTCAAGAGCCATGGAGTCACTTCTGACTTACAGAGACCCCATGCTGCTGGATCCTGCCCTGTCCTCTCAGGTGTTACATTTGAGCCCATTCTTACAGTCTCTGTGTCAGTCCTGACCCTGTTTTAGCATCCATGATGATCTAGTTCCTTCTCATGTAATATCTTAGCATTCTCAGGAAACTTTCCTAAAGCATTGGCCTGGCTACCTGGTCCCTCTCTAACTCTTATTGAAAGCTCTCATCTTTGGGGATGGCGATGATTGTTTTGCGGTATGTTACTTAGCCTCTCTGAGCCTTGTTATCATCATTTCTAAAAGGCAAGCCTGGAAAAAGACAGGAAAAGGGGTTACACCAGCCAGTGTCTTTCCCATTATCAGTGAAATGCAAACTTTCCCAGAATGATCACTCACGTACCTACTCCACCCTCGAATTGTTCATTCAGAAGATTCCCCAGAAGGGAAACACATGGCCACTGCTTGCTCAAGAGTTCACTGGGAAAGCCAGTGTTTCACTTTTCCTTTATTTTGAGTGAACTTACACCACTAATTTCTTCTCTTGTAAGCAGAGATGTGGTTGGGTGTGGGCATTTAGCTAGTCAACCCTCAGGGGCATCCATAATGCTTATTAGGGATTTCAGTGTGGTAGAGAGTTATTACTCATCTAGCAGAAACTTATAAAAATTATGCATGTAGAAAATCACATTTTATCTTAGGCTTAATACATCATGGATTGCTAAATGTAAAACCAGCATTTTAGAAGAAAACACAATATAACTGCATTTACTGTAGACAATTTTGTAATATGTATCCTAATTTCAAAAAAGTTAAAATGTAAAAAAATGTATCCTGAAATTAAGGAGCTCTGGCAATAGTAATTTCAAAGATTCTATTGATAATTATCATCATGTATGATAATTACTGGTGATTGGAATTCAAAGGCAGGAAATAAAGGGGAAGGATCAATTGTTGGAAAATGTGGCCTTGGCCTTGGTAACAGAAATGATACTGGAGATTGCATGACAGAATTTTGCAAGACCAGTGACTTCTTCATTGCAAATATCTTTTTCAAACAGCATAAAAGATACACGTGGACCTCACAGGATGGAATACCCAGAAATAAAATTGATTACATCTGTGTAAAGAGACGGTGGAAAAGCTCCATATCACCAGCCAAAACAAGACCAGGGGCAGATTGTGGAACAGATGATCAATTGTTCATATATAAGTTCAGGCTGAAGCTGAAGAAATTAAAACAAATCCATAAGAACCAAAATATGACATTGAACACATCCCACTTAAATTTAAAGATCATCTCAAGAACAGATTTAATGAATTACACATTAATGATCGAAGAACAGAAGACTTGTGGGATGACTCCAAGAGCATCATAAAAGAAGAAAGCAAAAGGTCATTAAGAAGACGAGACAAAAGAAAACAACCAAAATGGATGTCAGAAGAGACTATGAAACTTACTTTCCTTCCTACAGATGCTAA
>NW_006408540.1:17426473-17429189 GCF_000296735.1 Chrysochloris asiatica | reverse complement strand
GTAATCATTGCAATGAAATGATGAGTGCAAAATAAAAAAAGAAAAGAAAATGGAAAGAATACACAGAGTCACTGTACCAGAAAGAAATGCTCAATGTTCAACCAGTTCAAGAAGCAGCATATGATCAAGAGTCAATATATTGAAGGAAGAAGTCCAAGGTGCACTGAAGGCATTGGCAAAGAGCGAGTCTCCAGGAATTGATGGAATATAAATTGAAATCTTTCAACAAACTGATGCAGCACTGGAGACACTCACTCATCTATGCCAAGACATTTGAAAGACAGCTACCTGACCAACTGATTGGAAAAGATCCATTCCAAAGTGAGATGATCCAACAAAATACAGCAATCAATGGACAATATCATTACTATCACATGCAAGTAAGATTTTGCTAAATATAATTTAAAATGGCTGCAACAGTACATTGAAAGGCAACTGTCAAAGGTTCAAGCTAGATTCAGATGAGGACATGGAATGAGGAATATCAGTGCTGATGACAGACAAGTCTTGTTTGAAAGCAGAGAATATCAGAAAGATGTTTACCTGAGCTTTATTGACTATGCAAAGGCTTTTGACTGTGTGGATCATGACAAACTATGGACAACATTGTGGAGAATGAATGTTCCAGAACACTTAATTGTACTCATGAGGTACCTGTATATAGACCAATAGGCAGTTGGTCAAATAGAACAAGTGAACACTGAATGGTTTGAAATTAGGAAAGGTGTGCGCCAGAGTTCTATTCTTTCACCATATTTATTCAGTTCGTTTGCTGAGTAAATAACTCGAAAAGCTGGATGATATGAAGAAGAATATGGCATCAAGATTGGAGACAGAGTCATTAACAACCTGTGATATGCAAATGATAAACCTTGCTTGATGAAAGGGAAGAAGATTTTAAATATTTACTGATGAAGGTCAAAGACCACAGTTATCAGTATGGGTTGTACTTCAATGTAAAGAAAATGAAAGTCCTCACTATTGGACTAATAAGTGAGAAAAAGATTGAAGTTGTCAAAGACTTCATTTTGATTGAATCAACCATCAACAGTCCTGGAAGCAACAGTCAAGAATTCAAATAATGTACTGCCCTGGGCACATCTACTGCACAAAACCTCTTTAAAGTGTTCAAGAACAAAGATATCAGTTTGAGGACTAAGGTGTGCCTGATCCAAGCCATGGTATTTTCAATAGCCTCATTTGCATATGAGAGTTGAACAATGAATAAGGAAGACTATAGAAAAATTAAAGCATTTGAGTTATGGTGTTGCAGGAGAATATTATAAGTACCATTGTGGTAGTGCTGGTTTATGTGCCATAGAGTCGATTCTGACTCATAGCGACTCTGTATAGGATTTCTGAGGCTGTCAATCATTATAGGAGCAGAAAGCCTCATCTTTCTCCGGCAGAACTGATGGTAGTGTCAAACTGCTGACAGTGAGATTAGTAGCCTGACTCATAACCACTACACTACTGTCAAAAAACAAACAAATCTGTGTTGGAAGAAGTACAATCAGAATGCACCTTAGAAACCTGCCAGGGTGGCCAGACTTTGTCTGTCATATTTTGGACATGTTATCAGGAGGAATCAGTGTCTGGAGATGAACATCATGCTTGATAAAGTGGAGGGTCAGTGAAACAATGGACGACCCACAATGAGATGAATTGGCAGCAACAATGGGCTCAAGCCTAGCAATGATTGGGAGGTTGGCACTGTATTGGGCGGTGTTTCATTCTGTTGCATATAGATACCAACTCATAGAGACCTAACACCAACAATAACAGCAATACACAGATAATGATGCTGAACCAGAAAATTTAAATTATTTCCCTTAGAAAACCAGATTTTTTTAGTATAAAATAAGGTATAAACTCATTACATGATAACAACTCAGAGATGAAAACATGCTCTTTTTGTATATATATATTTTTTATTGTGAATTATGTGATAGTTTACATGGGATAGCATTAGTTTTACATTCATCCTATCTTATATCATTTCATTGCCATGGTTACAATCCCCTCCATGCATCATCAATCAACCAAAGAGTATAACCTACAAGCCTGCCCCTCGGTCTTCAGCACACAGCCCGTCTCCCTCTCTGGGTCTAAAGTCCCCAGCTGCTCCATCTCTCTGCTCATTGTCTCTGCCTCCATCTCTGGATCCACTGCTTCTCCCTTGATGGTACCAGGGCCCTCCACTCCTAGACTGCAAAGTTAATCACTCCCCTCCTTGCTACAAAATGTCTACCTTTACATTTCCAACCCTCACAATCAACCCTGATAACAATTATTCACTATTGTATCACAAGAGACCCATCTGGATTTCCTTTTATCAGCCCCGCCTAGACAGATTGGATACTACTCAGTGGAGAGTCTACCTTCCTCCACGCCCTCTGGTTCTAGAGTCCCTCTTGAAAGCTTGTAAGCCAGTCACTTCTTACCTTTGTAACCCCCCACTTTGGGTAGTCAATGTCCAAGTTGCCCATCTCCGTCTACTCTGTGTATGGAGGAGGTGGGAATGATCCTTGATGTAAAGATTTGTCCCATCTTTTGAGCTACTGCATCCATAGGTGTAGGTCAAGTTCATCAAATTGTATTAAGATTACTCTTTTTTTCCTCTTCTTTCTTCTTCTAGTTGAGCTCTGATCATCTAGTCATTGAAGCCAGGTCAAGTGGGTATTATCTGCAAGTGTGGGTGTTCTTGTGTATATGC
>NW_006408540.1:17421870-17425033 GCF_000296735.1 Chrysochloris asiatica | reverse complement strand
GTCTCTCCACATCCCTACCAGCATTTATTGTCCTCTACATTTTTAATCTTTGCTGTTTTTGCTGGTGTGAGATGATATCTCATTGTTGTTTTGATTTGCATCTGTCTAATGGCTAGTGATCGTGACCATTTCTTCATATGTTTGTTGGCTGCCCAAATCTCTTCCTTGTTGAAGTGTCTGTTCATGTCCTGTGCCCATTTTTAAATTAGGTTATTTGTCTTTTTCTTGTAGAGGTGTTGTAGTTTCCTGTATAGTTTAGAAATAAGTCCCTTGTCTGATGTGTCATTGCAAAAGATTTTTTCCCATTCTGTGTGTTCCCTTTTTATTCTTCTGGTGAAGTCTTTTGATGAACGTAAGTTTTTAATTTTTAGTATGTCCCACTCATCTATTTTGTCTACTTTTGTTTGTTTAGTTTTAAAAATGTTTGGTAGTCTGTTTATTCCCTGATTTAGTGCCCTCACATGTGTCCCTATTTTTTCATTAATGGCCTTCATAATTCTGGGATTCAAAATTATGTCTTTAAACCATCTTGAAAAACATGCTCTTTTCATGCTCTTTTTATAGGGTTTATGCTTTACTTGTAAATGTAGTAATTTAGTTGATATAGTTCAGATTAATATTGCAAGTCTGTAAAAAAATGTATTAATAATTTAGCTTCTATTTATTGTCCATTTTGATCTTCTAACAGTTATTTGGAGAATATATTTTTTACATGGTAATATCTGGAGTAAATAGATGAAGATGTTCCTTCATTTCAAATAACATTTTAGGAATTCTAAATGAGTCACTTGCATATATGTAGAACATGTTTGAAACTTTAAAAATCATTCTGGACGGGATCATGATCTGCCCAGAGACACGAAAACTGTGTTATGTATGGGAGGTATGATCTTCAACCTGCAGGCTAAATGCCTTCCCTTGGCTCAGACTGTCCAATCGGTATCCTTTAATTTTCAGTTCAGTTCTGTTCCATTCAGAACTGATTGGGTGGTATTTCAGTGTGCAACTTCTGAAGGAAGCGTAAGGCTTTTAGTGGCTTTGTACTGCAACCCGTGTGTGTGTATTAATTAGTTATACCTGATTTCTGAAACGTTTCCTCTTTGTACAAGAGTTAGTATGTCACTTCCTTTTTCCTGTATCAGATGAGCTTATGTTCACGTCAACTCTGTGGTGCCTATAATTTCTTCAGAGGAGTGAATACTGTTAACACAAAGGGAAGCAAAAGCCAAAACTCCAGGTTTATAGGAACTGGAAGCATCAGTGAAATAGTAATGTCATGCCAGCCTGTGGTTTTGAAATTTCACATTCTGGTATGTTGACCTGGCATGCACTGCATCATTTATCACAACCCACATTTAGATGATCCTGTGTACACACACACATACACATACATGCATATACATATGAGGGTGCTTCAAAAAGGGTGTGCACCAGAGAAACAGTGATGCCAGAGATGGAGGCAGAGACAATGACGTGGAGAGATGGAGAAGCTGGGAACTCTAGAAGATGCATGGAGGGGATTGTAACCATGGCAATGTAATGATATATGATAGGATGAATGTAAAGCTAATGTTCTCCCATGTAAACTATCACATAATTCACAATAAAACATAAAAAAAAAAAAAAAGCGTGTGCAAATATCCCATTGTATTTCAATACCACCTTTCCACTAACTTTTTGAAACCCTTCATACATACAGAGTTTTCATCAGTAGATGTAGAGATAGCAAAATAGCCTTGTGGAATAAAATGCATAACCACCAATAAAGAGAGATCGGCTAAGAAATGCTGCTGAGAGACATGAAGATTTAAAACCACCACCACTGTTTGGTTCTATCATCAATTACTATGCATTGCACAGATTTAAACTTTTTGGTTTATCTGGTAAGGAAGTTTGTTGTTATTGTTATGTCGTTGTGTCAGTTCTGACTCAGAATGACTCTGTACAGGGTTTCTGAGGAGTGACTGGGGGGTTTGAACTTCCAGCCTTGTGATTAGTAGTCAGGTGCTGATCCTACAGCAGCACACCGGGAAGTTTACTGGGTTAGAAATAAATTCTTTAAATGACAGCTTGTGCTAGATGCAGTGCATTTAAGGAAATTTACTCTAAGCTGTTGTTGTTAAGTGCCTTCAAGTTGGTTTCAACTCATAACAACCCTCTATAGGGTTTTCGAGGAGCAGCTAGTGAGTTTGAACTAAAGATGTGTTCAAATTGAGCTTGCAGTCCAGGACTCTGAACTAGGGTGCCAAATATTGCAGTTTTCTGCAAAAGACCCTGGGTACTTAGGATGGTCACATGGGTAATTGTATTTTCTTGGGTGAGGTATCTATGTGAGGACATCCTTGTACCACATTGGCTGAGATGCTGTTTCCAATAAATATGGAAATTATGGCATCTAATGCTTGGCCTAGTATGGAATCTCAGGGGAAATATCTTGAGAGTATGTGATAAGTTGGAAATTAATTCATACTCCCCCTCCTTGAAGTAACCAACGTATATTTACAAGATGTACCATTATTTCTTGTCCATGCAGACAGACGAGTAAATGGAGTCCCATTGGGTAGAATAAGAGCATGTTGATGAGAATCTGCCAGTCTATATAGCCTCTTCAGAAAATGATTTGAACAAAGCAGGCTATGATTTTCTGAATTGCACAGAAGAGGCCATGATTTGTACGTTAAAGTTTTGCTGTTTGGCCCCTCTCCCTGCTATTGCTTTTTACTATCTCCAAAAATTACAATTTGGGTTTTTTCCTGGCCAGTTGAATATGATTTTGTAATGATAGGTTTCAAACTAAACCATGTTCCCAACCTTGTGAAGTCTTGGCAGGACAAATGTACAATGTGCCTTCCACTGCCACATTATTTGTTAAACACTCATTGCTATTGTTGTTATGTGCTATGGAGTCAGTTCTGACTTACAGTGACCCTGCATAGCGTATCGGAGGAGTGGCTGGTAAATTTGAACCACCAATCTTGCATTTCAGTGTCTGATTATATTGTAAATTTTTTTAGGAAGGCTGGTATTAGAAGAAAGGAACCTTGATAACACTGTGGGTTAGGTGTTGGACTCTTCACCACAAGTTCAAACCCACCAGCAGTGCCATGGAAAGAAGAAGAGGCTGTCTGCCTCCTTAAAGATTTAAGTCTCAGAAACCCTATAC
>NW_006408540.1:17411543-17421770 GCF_000296735.1 Chrysochloris asiatica | reverse complement strand
AAAAAAAAAAAAAAGCGTGTGCAAATATCCCATTGTATTTCAATACCACCTTTCCACTAACTTTTTGAAACCCTTCATACATACAGAGTTTTCATCAGTAGATGTAGAGATAGCAAAATAGCCTTGTGGAATAAAATGCATAACCACCAATAAAGAGAGATCGGCTAAGAAATGCTGCTGAGAGACATGAAGATTTAAAACCACCACCACTGTTTGGTTCTATCATCAATTACTATGCATTGCACAGATTTAAACTTTTTGGTTTATCTGGTAAGGAAGTTTGTTGTTATTGTTATGTCGTTGTGTCAGTTCTGACTCAGAATGACTCTGTACAGGGTTTCTGAGGAGTGACTGGGGGGTTTGAACTTCCAGCCTTGTGATTAGTAGTCAGGTGCTGATCCTACAGCAGCACACCGGGAAGTTTACTGGGTTAGAAATAAATTCTTTAAATGACAGCTTGTGCTAGATGCAGTGCATTTAAGGAAATTTACTCTAAGCTGTTGTTGTTAAGTGCCTTCAAGTTGGTTTCAACTCATAACAACCCTCTATAGGGTTTTCGAGGAGCAGCTAGTGAGTTTGAACTAAAGATGTGTTCAAATTGAGCTTGCAGTCCAGGACTCTGAACTAGGGTGCCAAATATTGCAGTTTTCTGCAAAAGACCCTGGGTACTTAGGATGGTCACATGGGTAATTGTATTTTCTTGGGTGAGGTATCTATGTGAGGACATCCTTGTACCACATTGGCTGAGATGCTGTTTCCAATAAATATGGAAATTATGGCATCTAATGCTTGGCCTAGTATGGAATCTCAGGGGAAATATCTTGAGAGTATGTGATAAGTTGGAAATTAATTCATACTCCCCCTCCTTGAAGTAACCAACGTATATTTACAAGATGTACCATTATTTCTTGTCCATGCAGACAGACGAGTAAATGGAGTCCCATTGGGTAGAATAAGAGCATGTTGATGAGAATCTGCCAGTCTATATAGCCTCTTCAGAAAATGATTTGAACAAAGCAGGCTATGATTTTCTGAATTGCACAGAAGAGGCCATGATTTGTACGTTAAAGTTTTGCTGTTTGGCCCCTCTCCCTGCTATTGCTTTTTACTATCTCCAAAAATTACAATTTGGGTTTTTTCCTGGCCAGTTGAATATGATTTTGTAATGATAGGTTTCAAACTAAACCATGTTCCCAACCTTGTGAAGTCTTGGCAGGACAAATGTACAATGTGCCTTCCACTGCCACATTATTTGTTAAACACTCATTGCTATTGTTGTTATGTGCTATGGAGTCAGTTCTGACTTACAGTGACCCTGCATAGCGTATCGGAGGAGTGGCTGGTAAATTTGAACCACCAATCTTGCATTTCAGTGTCTGATTATATTGTAAATTTTTTTAGGAAGGCTGGTATTAGAAGAAAGGAACCTTGATAACACTGTGGGTTAGGTGTTGGACTCTTCACCACAAGTTCAAACCCACCAGCAGTGCCATGGAAAGAAGAAGAGGCTGTCTGCCTCCTTAAAGATTTAAGTCTCAGAAACCCTATACAGGGTCGCTATGGGTCAGAACCGACTCTATGGCACATAACAACAACAACAACAACTGATCTGGATATGTATGTTCTTTTTGACAATGAAGCATCACCATTCCTCTTCAATTGGTCATTCCCTGCATAGTAAACAATGTAGCTAGCTGATTCAAAATGGCCAATACCAGTCCATTTCAGCACACTAATGCCTAAGATATCAATGTTTATGTGTTCCATTTCATTGTTGACGACTTCCAATTTTCCTAGATTCATACTTCGTAGATTCCATGTGCCGATTTTCAATGGATGTTTACAGCTGTTTCTCTTCATCTTGAGTTGTGCCCCATCAGCAAAGGAAGGTCCCACGGGCTTTACTGCCATGGGCTTTACTCCATTTACATCATCACGGTCAACTCTACTTTGAGGAAGCAGTTCTCCCCCAGTTGCATTTTGAGTGCCTTCCAACCTGAGGGGCTCATTATCTGGCACCATATCTGACAGTATTTCTCTGCTATTTATAAGGTTTTCATTGACTAAATATTCGGAAGTAGTTCGTCACTCCTTCTTCCTAGTCTGTCTTCATCTGGAAGCTCATGTGAAACCTGTCCATCATGGATGACCCTGCTGGTATTTAAAATGCCCATGGCATAACTTCCAGAATCACAGTAACTCTTAAAGCCACCACAGTATGACAAAATGCTGCCTACAGGAAAATTTACTCACCAACCACTAAAGCCAGTAAGGATGAAATAGAAGAATTCTACCAACTTCTTCAATCTGAAATTGATCAAACATGCAATCAAGATGCATTGATCATTTCTGGTGATTGAAATGCAACCTTGTATAAGGTATCGAAGGAGCAGCTGCTAAGCTTGAACCACCAACCTTGCAGTTCAAATTGACCTGCACTCTAGCACATTAATCTGCAGTCCTGGTGTGGTGCTATAGGATAAGTACTGGACTGCAAGGTCAGTTTGAACCGCAAAGTCAGTGGTTCAAAGCCTTTAATTCACTCCTCAGAAACCGTGTGCAAAGTTGCTTTGAGTCAGAGCAGACTTGTTGGTACTTAGCAACAATCACATTTTCTGGGAAGATACAATTAAACCCTTAACACCTGCTTACGGTGTTATTTATAAGGAATTGAATTCACATATGCCAACTGCCCCCTGAAGTCAGAAAAACTAATCTGTACATGCTCCGAATTCACTTCCTGCTATATTAATATCAAAATAATTGCATTTTATTCACAAATAACGTGTCCATGTAAGTAACGTAGGTCTAAACATATAATGCATAGAAGTGGTGACATTAAGTAAAACAGTTCTTGCATAGCATGCCTATGCATATACCATGACTATCTTGTGATGTTTTCAGAAGTAAATTTTGGCCTCACTCACATGTCCGCTAATATTATAGGTAATTCATGCCATTCTGTTGATTTTCTTCCATTCTATTCATTTTCTTTAATCTGCTTATGTGTATAAAAACAGTATGAAAATGTTACTTTGGGTCATATTTGAACAACAAAGGTATAAACTGTGGTCAAGAAGTCACAGATTGAGTTTAGAAGTCCACGGTAATGGGGAAATAAACAACTGAAACTGTGCATTTGTTTTATTAATTTCAATGGATAATTAAGGGCATTAGCTCAACAGTTGAATATCAGACTGTCTTAAGTAGAACCATTAGATTATGTTAGGTCTGTTTATTTCATAGTTGAATTAACGTCTTCATAGTGTCAATTGAAGCTAGCTTTATGTAAAAAAAAGATTTGGCCTAGTACACTTGTGAAAATAGCATGCCAGGTGTGTGAGTAGTTTGCACAGTTGGGAAAAAAAAAAGTCCTCATGTATAAGGTGTGTGTATGTTAGGGAAAAATACGATCATGTGAGCTATCAGGAGGCAAGGTCTCTGCTTGATATTTGTGAACCTTGCCACATTCAGGGACAAGGGTGTGTGGACATGCCATTGACGGTTATCCCCTTCCAGTATTTCTGAGTATTCCTCTTACTTTTCTGTATCATCTGTGACAGATTGCTGTTCTTGTTTAAATTATGTTTCACAAGTGGAAAAAGACATAAGAGATTAGCCCTGCTTTACTCATTTCTATCCAAAAGGAAAGGATTTTTGTAAAGATTTAGTAGGTTAATAAAAACAGATATGTGTATAAACTATTTTGAGCTCTTGGGAAGCTGGTTCTGAATAAATTCTAGGTATTAATGTCGTGTCAGGCAAGAATTTTTTTTTTTTTTTTTTTTAGGATGAGAAACTGTGAGCTGTATGCATTTGACTTTACCTAGCACTTTTCCCACGTAGCACCATTAGAAAGGCAAAGCTTTTCTCCATAAAATGAGGTCTGTATGAAAATAAGTCAAAAACCATTGCTAGTAGGGCCCCATTCATATATGCATGGGTTTATAACGAGGCGTGCTTAAACATGACTCTGCCGTCAGTGAATGTCTGCAGACAAGTTCTCTCTGTAATATATTAGTATTAGTCTCACCGTTGTTAAGTGCCGTTGTATTGGTTCCAACTCATAGTGACCCTGTATAGGGTTCAAGAGGAGCAGCTTATAGATTTAAACTGCTGACCTTGTGGTTCACCATCCAGTGCTGATCCTACAGCACCATACCAGGGTGTCTTAAAAATAAAGATCCCAAGGGGATCTGCTTGGTCAGTGAAATTCAAGTTAGAGAGGTTAGCTCAGAAGATTCTACTGACTTCATTTGGATTCTCAAGGGAGGATCTCGGTCGACTTTCTCAAAGGACACAGGACAATCATGGGGGCTTAGTATCCAGGAAAGTTGTGCCTGAGGCATTATTTTACATCACTACAGTACGCCTGCTCATTCTTCAAGTATAACAAAAGCTTTCCTCTGAGAATTGTGCTAGGAGACCTTACTGCATGCACCGCACAGCCTTGATCTTATCCCTTCAGACTTCTCGTAATTCCCCAAACTCAAGGAACGTCTTGAAGGAACAAGATTTGAGTCCCTTAAGGACCTCCATGTTAACTTGGTGTAACTAAAAAGCACAGAATTCTTTAAGCAAAGGTTGTTGTTGTTGTTAGGAAGGTATGTTGAAAAATAGTGGCTTTACATTTTGATCATTTTCTCTACATTTTGATACTTTGTTTATAGCAATGCTTTTTTATTTACCCTCCTATAGTACGTGGCTCTTCTTCACTTGTCTCCTTGTGCCAGAAGTCCAATTTTCCTGGTCACCTAAAGAATTTTACCTCCTTGTTTTATAGGTGGGAATCCTAGGCTTGAGAAATGGTGACTTCCTCAAGGTCTCAGACTGAGATGTAGCAGGACTTGGGACCCCAGTATTTTACTTGAGTGCGCCTGTTTTCTTCAGTACACCATATAGCTTAAAATTAATAGCTACTTGATCTTTTGGGGTTTCTTTCTCGTTGTTTTCCTTCACTTAATATAATGTCTGAGTTGCAGTTTTCTTCCTATTAATGGATCAGTGTGTCGCAATATTTCTTCAGCGCATTGTCTCTTGCCTTCCCTCCATAAACACTGTTCCCTCTTGTTTTTTTCTCTTTGGATCTCTGCCACCCAAGCTTTTCTTATGCTTATCATTATGTCTAGTGTTCAAAAGACATATTCTGGAGTATAATTATCTCCTTTAGATTTGTTGAATAATTAGGGATATCAAAATATAGGATAATTTTCAGTAAGAACTCTGTAAATTTTAAGAGCTTTCAAAGAGGGGAGGGGGAGCGTAGAAAATATTGGGATGAGAAAACTAAGGCCTTGGCAGGGCAGTGGTGATGCTCAAAGTCAAACAGAAAATTACACTAGAGCCCGGCAGGGCTAACGGCCTGCTAGCTCTTTCAGAGTCATCTCCCTACAATTCCATGAAACATGCATTAACCATGGACTTTAAATGAAAAATTTCACCTTTCAGAAATTATTTGATATTGAATGTGATGTTACACTAATAATTGAAAAATCTTTCATAGTGTTTTCTGTGGGTCACTTCTATTTGCACAATTCTGGGCATGGTGCCCAGAGTCCATGGTCCATTGTCCCCACTGCCCATCCTGTGGTAACCCTTCTTAATGTCTCCTGCCAACAGCAAAGGTTCTATGCTTGATTTTATAAACTTTGGTGGTCTGAGTGCGTTCCAGCTGAGAACTTTCTTCCTATTCAATTCTGTGCCTTTCTATGGATGAGGTCCCACCTAGCTCTCCCAGTTACACTTCTGGCTCTGCTGGGACTGTGTTTCTTCAGAAGTCCGAGCCATTGACCAGTAAGTGTCCACAGACAATTGCAGGAGAGCCTCCAAGGCCCACTGGCCACTTTCTGCTTATTGTCCTGTGCTTTAGAAATTCCTCAGTTTATTTTGACCTTGGATTGAGGTCAGAGTTTTGCCTATTCCAGCACACCAAAATCAACCAAACTGTTTGTCCCAGAATTAATCTTCATTGTAACACCATGTGTATCAGTAGATCTGCACCGCATAGGGTTTTCTGTGGCTGGGATTTTTGGAAGTCACTTCCCTAGACTTCCTTCTGAGGTACCTCTGTGTGGACTTGAACTTGCACCCTTTTGGTTAGGAGTGAAGGGGCTCATGGGTTTTGCTACGAAGAACTCCAGCATGCAGGCTGCTCTAATTGCAGGTTCAGTG
The DNA here is from genome assembly GCF_000296735.1 of Chrysochloris asiatica. Classification (NCBI taxonomy): domain Eukaryota; kingdom Metazoa; phylum Chordata; class Mammalia; order Afrosoricida; family Chrysochloridae; genus Chrysochloris; species Chrysochloris asiatica. The sequence goes on along the minus strand of NW_006408540.1, from coordinate 17,415,599 downwards.
CTGATTGCGGTCCCTCCTCTTCCGCCATATCTAGCTGTGAGTAACTGACACGACTCAACAACATCCTGATATAAACACGGTTTCTCACTTCTCACCTGTGGAAATTACAGGAAAACTATGAGCTAAGTTTGGATTTCTACATTTAAAATAAAAGTGGAAGATACGCTTCTAGCACATTTATCTTTGTCAAGAGACAAATAAATATAAGAAACATCACATATGCATCCCTTTTTCTATTACATGGTTTCCTAAGTTTCTTTACAGGGACCACTAGGAGCTGAGCTACTAATACAATTACAGTTTTGTTTTGTATAATGGGCATTTGTTCAAACAAAGAAATGCTTATCAGTGGAAATAGGACTGTGATAAATTGTCTCTCCGATCATGCTTACTTTCTATTTTCTGGCAGTACTAAATCCCAGTTTTAAGTCTGAGAATTATTAAGTTGAACATCTTTTCCAGGGGAGCTTCCGTTTCCTACCTGTAATTTATAGAGGTTTTCTCTCACACCCCTTCTTGGACTCTCTCTTGTCTTTCATCACTTCACCGGTATTAATCCCCTACTTATCCCCCACTGCCTACTCTATTTCCACTCAGATTCTAGCCTCTCTTACTGTTCCTCAGTGCTGCCCTTCATTCTTTTCTCTCCCCTTATTCCTCATCCTCAGAGCAGCTGCCATAGAAACATGTCTCCGTCCTCTGCACACACACAATAAATGGGTTTGTGTCCTTGGGAGAGTTAATTCTCTGGAGAAGGCACCATGCTTGATTAGTGAGCAGAAGATAGGAGCTTAAATCCACCATGGTTTAGAAAAGTGTTCTGAGGGTTATATGCATCCACATATGTATTTTGTGATTGTGGTATCTTCCCACAGCAGTGATGTTTTAGATTTTGTTTTTAATTACAACAAAAGATGTTAGTGGTGTCGTCTGGCTAAGAATAGTCCCTGATGTATTCTCTCTCAACTTTCCACTTAAGTACAGTGGTGACAACTAAAAAGATAAATACTAGTGGTATTTTGCAAGATTGCTGGAGGAATTTCTACTGATTCCAAGGTTGATGGACCAGCAGGGCTAATAACAATTGCCCACCACTAGATTTCTGTGCCAGCCAGAAAACCTGGGTGGCCGTCTCCTATGGATACTGCTTTTTAACATTTACCAGATCTTCTCCTGTACATCAAGTTTCTATAGAACTTAATAGACTGCCAGTGTCCACAATGTCTGATCCTTGTTTGGTGGGTGCTGCTGGAGGGGCAGAATGAATTGCATCCAGGTGGTGAGGTTCCTTCTCCATTGCAATGTGCCCATCCAGCTCTGTCAGTGAAGGGGAGGCAGGAGTCTTGCACACATTTAACTGGGTGCAAGGATTATTATGTTCTTTCTCATTTGTGCTTTTTGTCTGATGAAGACTTGGGGTACAGAATTAAGCACTGGCAAGGCCGCGGGGAGAGGGGCTCATCTCAGTCAACTAGAGTAGTCCAGATTGAATGCTTAGTTAAGCCCCCAAAGTGAGTGTGAGACCAGTTGGCATTCAAGGATAGAACTCAGAAGGGGATCTAGAAGTACCACCCAACAGTGGGTGCTGACAGCAGGAGGTGCACACATATCGTTCATTGGCTAACTCTGTTGTGATTGGTTAAGTGCTGCCGAGGCAGTTCTAACGCCTAGTGAACCTGTGTGGGCTTTCTGAGGAGCAGCTGATGGTTTTGAACTGCCGACCCTGTATTTCACAGTCCAGTGCTGATCCTACAGCGCCGCTCTAAGGAATTTTCTTCCAGTTCAAGAGTCCGACTCAAAATATGGATAATTTTCTCCCAGTTCAAAATGAATAAGCAGAAATACACCCAAAATGAGGACCCAGAGAAAGTTAATGTTAGTAGTGAATAGGTGTTAACTTTACTTTTTTAAAAAATTTAAAACATACTTGAGCACATTCGTTTTACTTCCCAATCTTTCTTTCCTAGAAATGAGTACAATTATCCTTTTCATGTATGTATTCCTAAATATTTTGCAATACACACACACACATACACACACACGTATTTTCATATTTTAAAAGATAATGGGCATTATGCTGGTCATAGTACCTTTTTATTAAAATGTATCTCAGCCCTGTTTGCTTATTATAACACATAAATCTTCTTCATTCTTTTAATGGCTATATAATACTCCACTGTATGGATACTCTATCCTTTATATTATTATTAAACTGCACGTAGAATGGAGTCCTAGTGTGGCAGTATAGAATAAGCACTGGACAGTAAGGTTGATTTGAACTTCTAGATTCAAACTCACCAGCTGCTCCTCAGAAACCCTGTACACTGGTTGCTATGGACTTGATGATATTTAGCAACAACAACAACACGGTAGAATTGGAGTCCTGTTGTGGCACTGTAGGATCAGCATTGGACTGTGAACCCCAAGGTTGGCAGTACAAACTCACCAGCTGCTCCTCAGAAAGCTTATGCAGGGTCGTTATGAGTCAGAACTGACTCGACAGTACTTAACAACAACAACAGGTAGGTTTGTACATGACATCTAATTTGTGTTTGTTACAAACTGTACCATGGTGAAATACTTTGTATGTTTGTGTACATGTGAAAGATTGTCTACAGGCTAATTTCTTAGAAGTAAAATTGTTGTAACAGATGGTAGGCATGCTTTCCATGTTGGTTGACGTTTCCTCTAAATAATCCTGCTTACTTCCTTTGCTTTTAGTGGTGTGTGAAAATATCCATTTCCTCCGATTTTTATCAATACTGTTGTTGTTGTTAAGTGCTGTCGAGTCGGTTCCGACCCATAGCGACCCTGTATAGGGTTTTCGAGGAGCAGCTGGTGAGCATGAACCGTGAACCTTGCAGTTCAAATGGGTTTGCAGTCTGGTGCATTAACCCACAGCACCACGCCATGCTACATGATCAACTATTAAAATTTGTATGTATTTGCTATATGGGAGAAAACTTGTAATTTTTAGGATTAGTAGTGAGGTTGTGTGCCTTTTTTAAGTTTGTATTTCTTTCCTAATTAGAAAACTTTAATCATGTGTAATTTCTATTGTGAAACCTGAATTATATATTCTAATGTTCAGTTAGAAGAATAAGTGATAGAACTAGTTAAATTTTTGAGGAAAAGAAAAAGTAGATGTTGGTGGAAGAGGAGAATATGTATGTTAAAAGATATTAAATATATGATAAACCTCCAGTAAATAGTCTAAGAATCAACAGGTAACATTGTGATATAATTATTTGGGCTATAAAAGTATAGAAAATAATTCATTTATAATAAAATGGGCATCAAAATCAATGAAAATGAAATATTTTTTAAAAGCTGGTTCTTATAGTAATGATGAAATCATAGTAAGCTATGTGATATAATATCTTTTAAAATATTAAAACCATAATATTGAAATAAGAAAAATCATTTTCACAATTAAGATACTAAAATCATGATAAAACTAGAAGAAGAAAATACAGCTTTTGGGGTTGGGAAGGTGCCCTAATTCTGGAAATAAATAAATGACAAATAGGCCCCAAATAAGTAAAAAAGCATTTTAAATATATGAAATTTAAATATTTCTGTGGTGAAAAACAAACAAACAAAGATCCTCTGCATACAAAAGCAGTTGGCAATGACAAGTGGGGAAAATATTTGCAACAAATATTGAAGACATAGGGTTAGTATCATTAATACTTAAAAGGTTTTTCCAATAGAAAAATGAACAGAGGGCATGAATAAATAAAATGTAAATCCTCTTCTGCTAAGACTGCTCCAGGAAGGGCCAACTACTGATGGGAACTGGGGGTTTCAAAGAAGTTGACAGATGAACACTTTTGTGTAAAGATACTACTGTTTCTCTTGACTGCATTAGAAAGCATCCTTGTTTCAAGAATATAATATGTGAAGGTACATTTTCACAATGAAATAACTTAACGGCAAAATGTGATCTGAGACATATTATAAACATACGCACATTGCAGTCAAATTGTTTATGTAGTTACCTAAATTTTAGCCAAAAAGTAAATGATCACTTATATATAATGTGTTACTGACAAG
>NW_006408540.1:17402623-17410791 GCF_000296735.1 Chrysochloris asiatica | reverse complement strand
CCCGGGTTTGTCTCACCACACCCTTGAACAGGAAATAAGTACTCCAAAGAGAACACCATCAGTGCTATACCAGAGGGAGACAGATATCTTATCTCCTGTCCCTGTTGAGGCCAAGAATGAGTTTGGCCCTGCCCTACAGTGGTATTTGCTGTTCTGGGAGCAAGCTCTGTGCTGCCAGTCACTGTGATTCATTACTCCAAGTTCTACCATTCCACCCCAAGAAAAATACATCCAAAAATCAGTGTTAAAGGATATACATTATAGCGTTATTTAAAACAGAAAAAATGCAGGTACTTCAGTATCCTTAAGTACAAGAATATTTAAATTATGGCATATGCATAAGGTAGAATATTATAATAACCATTAAAGAGTCATGTTTTTAAAGACCATTTAACAAAATGGGAACACGCATTATAATTTTAAGTGAGTAACACAGGGTTCAAAATGGTATTTGCAGTATAAACATGTTTTATTAAAAGAAGAACAAAATACACACATAGAAAAATTACTAAAGTAGTGTATTCAAAGTTTGTACAGTAGTTTATGACTTGATGGTATGTGGAGTTTTATTTTAATACACTTTTTTTTTTTTCTTTCTAAAGTTTCTACTATGAGTGATTAGTTTATCAGAAGTTGGTAAATTATACACACTTTAAAGACCATAAGAAGTCAGTCCTTTTACTCGATACATATGTTTCTCTGGAAAGAAAAGCAGGATCTTCAATTTTTGACTTAAAAAACAGAAAACAAACTAAAAACATCCTGGCAACGGTGTTTTAATGGCAGTAAGCTTTAACTGAGGGAGGATCTTTTAATCGTATTCCTGTTCTACATGATAGGGCTTCATAGTTTTATTGCTGTCTTGTTCTTGGAATGTTCTGTTCACATAGAACATCAGTGAAAAAGTCTAGAAAATGAAAGTGTGATCTAATCAAAGGTAAGGACTAAGCAACTGGAAATAGCTGTTCCTCTGACAAACCTGCTGATGCCCACCATTAACTTTCTCACATATGCTGACTAACTTCTGCCACTGAAGAGCCAAGGTTTATAAATGTGTCCACGGAGGATTCTTGAACATACTGATAAAAATAAACCAAAAGAAACATGTTGTGCTGTTAAGTTCGGTTGAGTAGTACCCAACCCATCACAGGGCTTTTGAGGAGTGGCTGGTGAGCTTGAACTACAGACCTTGTGGATCAACCCGACTTTGCAGTCCAGCACATTAATCCTCAGTGCCACACTATAAACATTGTTGTTAACTGCCTTCAAGTTGGTTCCAATCAATAGGGACCCTGTATAGGGTTTCTGAGGAGCAGCTGGTGAGCTTGAACCACTGACCTTGTGGTTCAAACAACTGTGCAGTCCAGTGTATTAACCCACAGTGTCACAAGCCAAATGGTAAGATGAAGAATAATGCTAATATAGTACCACCAATTTCACGAAATATTTCTCAAATGCAATTTGATTTAGAATAAATTAACGGAAGGCATTTGGAATTGGGATAGAATTTCCCTTCTCAGAACTCTGTTTCATATTTATTTCTGTAAGGAAAGAGAAGATATGAAAAACTCCACTAATAGTGTTCAAATTAGTTGAAAAGGAGCTGGTTGGGAAGACATAAAATGAAAGAAGTGGGGTATCTACAGGAAGCTGGTCTCAGAAGTGCTTCTTTAACCTACAAGAATATCTTATATGGAATTCTTAAGCTGGATCTAAAATGGCAGGCATGGGGCCCCTCTAACTTGGACAGATAGATTGTTGTTGTGAAGTGGAATCGAGTCAGTTCTGACCCATAGCAACCCTGTATAGAGTTTCCAAAGAGTGGTTGGTGAGCTTGAACTGCTGACCTTGCAGTTCAAATGACTTTGCAGTCTAGTGCATTAACTCACAGCACCACACCAGGAGGTAGTATAAAAGTTACATGGTAAGGAGCCATTTATAAAAACCAATAGCATCAAACACAGTCAACTCTGCAGAAGCATCGTTGGTGGAATTAAAATGACAGTACACGTTGGCAACACCTATAAGAAATGCAACTAGAAATAGCTATCTAAATAAAAAATGCAGACTTACATTTCTCAAGAAATGGAATATATGTACCTTTCTCTGTTTCACCCATTAAGTGCTACTTAAAACCATAGACATTATATATAAAACAAACACTAGAAGGATGTTTGTTTTATCTGGAGTTTGAAGAAGGAGGCAGACTAGGTACGAACCCCCCAGGACTAGATCAACACAATAGCTTGTTCTATGGGCTTTCCTCTTGCCTCATACTTCACTGACTGGATGCTAAAGCTGCCAGCAATGATGCAGACAAAAAGAAAGCCTGGATGACTCCTTCTCTCTAATTAGAGGACAAGGAAAGGGGCAGCGTTATGAGAGAACACATAAGGTAATAGCTACTCTACCAAACACCAGAGAAAAAGTGATGGGCTCACACCAACAGAGGCCGAGTGGGAAACCAAGAGGCCCACACTTGAGAGGAGCCTGGACGCCCTGCTGGGGTGTTGTCAGTGAGGGCCACTGATAAATGAGCCCTCCTTCTCTAGCTGCTCAGAGACCTCTTGGTAAGATTTGGTAAGACCACTTCCACCTTCACCTGGCTGGGGTTGCTTTAGAGGAGGTCTTAGTGAATACTTAGGACTTTCAGAATTTCCTGGCAGTAGTGAGGCCACCTCCATAAGGGTGTCTGTGGAGACCACATAGAGGGGTTCTGCATTCCTACACTGTAGAAGTAAGGAGTCCACACTCTGACACCAGTGAATCTTTAGGGATAAACTGGACTCGCACTGCCCCATAGAAGCAGGGAGACAGTGCCCTACCATTTCCAGAGAAAGTCCACTAAGACCAAAGATTTAAAGACGATTCAGATTCCCAGGACACAATATAAACATGTCTGGGTTTTAATTGAGAATTATTGCAAAGAACCAGAAAGATCTTAAATTGAATGAGAAGATTTAAAAAAAAAAAAATCAAAAGATGCAGACATCTGAGATGGCAGGATTTATGCAAAGATGTTATAGTAGGCATGATAAAAATACATCACCTAGCAATTAAGAATACTCTTGAAATAAAGGAAAACATAGAATGCACTAACAATGAATTAGAAAGTCTCAGCAAATAAATGAAAGAAACAAAGAAAAACTGGAAATTTTGAAAGTGAAAATACAGTAACTGGAATAGCCAAATGGGGAAAGATGAAGGAAAGAATCATTGACCGGAACACAGAACAATATTATTACCCAATCAGAACATCAGACAAAAACTATATTAGCAATAGCTGACCAGAACGTTGGCATGCTTGGGGATTATAACTGAAGATCTAACTTTAATGTTGCCGAAGGGCTGGAAAGAGGAAAGAGTGTGCAGTGCTTAAAAAGTACACAAAAGATGTAATGGTAGAAAACTTTCCAAATTTTCTTTGAGGCATAAATCTATAGATTCTAAAAGCTGATCAAACCCCAAACAAGTTAAACATAAAATAATCCGAAATGTTGTACTTGTTAAGTACTGTCAAAGTCAGTTCCAACATGTAACAACCCAGTCTAGGGTTTCCAAGGCTTTAAGTTTTAGAGGGAGCAGAAAGCCTCATTTTCGTTCCCTGGAGCAGTTGGTGGGCTTGAACCATGGACCTTGTAGTTCACAGTCCAGTGCTTATTCTATAGAGCCACAATCCTCAATCCCAAACTAGCTACATTGTAACTAAACTTCTAGAAATGATTTTTAAGGAAAAATAATCTCAAAAGCAGATGGAAAAAGCAAAACTTAATTTATGGAGGAAGAACAATTCTGTCAGAAATTGTGAAACCAGAAAAAAGTGGCAGTGTTTTCCAAGTAATAAAAGTAAAGTACTATCTCCCCATAATCTAAAACTCAGGAAAAAACAAAACAAAACATCATTCTTGAATAAAGGAGAAATCAAGACTCTCAGATGAAGGAAAAATAATAGAATTTATTGCCAGAAGATCTAGCATAGAAAAAAAAAAAAAATCACTAGAAGAAGCTCTCTAAATAAAAAAGAAATGAGAGACTAAAAAAAAGAAAAAATCAGGATGAAAGCATATATATTAAAAAAAAACAACACACATGGCTGGATATGTATTAGGTGGCTTCAAAAAAGTTCATGGAAATGGAATGAAATGATGATGGAATTTTCAATGAACTTTTTGAAGGCCCCTCATAATTAGACTTTTTTTGTGTATTCTCAATTGTGTTTGATAACTGAAGCTACAATTGTAACACTGTGTGAGAAATTAGTGTATAATGACTGTTCACTAACTGTGTTATAATTGAGGGAAAATAAAGGAACATAAAAGGAAATAGCTTTACATACCTCACTTGAACTGACTAAAGGATGATTAGCAGTACACAAGTTATATGGATACAGTGTATTTTCTAGAACTTCTGCAAAGTATACATATCTGTATGCATTCAAAAACATGAAAGATAAATCAAAGGAGATTCTAAAATCTTCAAGAACCTTTATGTATCACACGGAACAAAATTAAAACATGTTCACAAGAGCCAAACTATGAGCTTGAACATATCCCACCTGAATGTAGAGACCATCTCACAAACTAATTTGATGCCTTAGACACTAAGGATCAAAGACCAAAATAGCTGTGGGATATCAAGAGCATCATACAGGAAGAAAGCAGAAGTTCATTTAAAAGACAGAAAAAAAAGAAAAGACCAAAATGGATGTCAGAAGAGACTCTAAAATTTGACTTCCAGCATAGAGATGCAATGAGAATGGAAGACATGAGGAAGTAAAAGAGCTGAACAGAAAATTTCACAGGCAACTTGAGAAGACAAAGTGAACTGTTTTCTTAACATGTGCAAAGACCTGGAGTTAGAAAACCAAAAGGGAAGAACACACTTGGCATTTCTCAAGATGAACTGAAGTAAATATTCAAGTCTCAAGTTGAAATACTGAAAGATTCTGTGGGCAAAATGGAGTCTTGGTGTGGCACTGTAGGATAAGCACCGAACTGCTAACTTAAAGGTCAGCAGTTCAAACCTATGAGCCAATACGGTTAGAAACCGTATTCAAGGTAGCTATGAGTCAGGACTGATTTGATGGCACTTAACAACAACATAGGTAAATATTGAATGATGCAGAAAGTATCAAATGACATGGAAGGCATACGCAGCGTCACTGTACCAAAAAGAAATGGTTGAGGTTCCACTATTTTAAGAGGTAGCATATGCTCAAGACCCTGTGGTACTGAAGAAAAAAGTACAAGCTACATTGAAGTTATTGTCACAAAAAAGGCTCCCGGAATTGATGGAATACAAATTGAAATCTTTCAACAAACTCATGCGGCACTAGAGGCATCCACTTATCTACGCCAAGATAAGAAGACAGCTAGCTACCTGGCCAATCAGAAGAGATTCGTATTTGTGCCATTGCCATTCATATTTCACAGAATGTGGAAATTATTGAACAATAGCATTAATATCACATGCAAGTTAAATTGTGCTGATAATAATTTAAATATGACTGTAGCAGTTCATCAACAGAGAACTGCCAGAAATTCAAGCTGTATTCAGAAGAGAATGTGAAACAAAGGATATCATTGCTGATATCAGTTAGATCTTGACTGAAAGTAGAGAATACCAGAAAGGTGTTTTGTTGTTGTTGTGTGCCAGTGAGTTGGTTCTGACTCATAGTGACCCTGGATTGGGTTTCTGAGTGCTTATTAACTATGTAGAGTCTTTCGATTGTGTGAATCATGACAAGCTATGGATAACATTCAAAAAATGGGTACTCCAGAATACTTAATTGAGCTCATGAGAAACTTGTACCCAAATCAAGAGATAGTTGTTCAAAAAGAAGAGATACTGAATGGTTTAAAATAAGGGAAGGTGTGTGCCAGGGTTGTATCCTTTCACCATACTTATTCAATATGTATGCTGAGCACATAATCTGAGAACATTGATTATATGAAGAATAACATGGCATCAGGATTAGACGAAGACTCATTAATAGCCTGTGGTTTGCAGATGATACAGCCTTGCTTGCTAAAGAATTTAAAATATTCACTGGTGAAGATTAAAGACTATTGTAGCTTTAATCTAAATTTAAAGACTATTGTAGCTTTAATGGACTGTACCTCAATGTAAAGAATATAAAAATCCTCACCACTGGAGCAATAAACAGCATCATGATAAATGGAGAAAAGACTAAAGTTGTCAAGAACTTCCTTTAGCATGGACCCACAATCAACACACAGGCAAACAACAGCTAAGAAAGCAAATGATGTATTGCATCAGGCAAATCTGCTGCACAAGACCTCTTTAAAATATTCAGGAGCTATGTCTGAGGACTAACGTGCGCCTAGCCTCATATAACTGTGAAAGTTGGACAATGAATAAAGGAGCCATAGAAGAATTGATTTATTTGAATTATGTTGTTGAAGAAGAATATTGAAAGTATCATGGACTGCCACAAGAATAAACAAATCAGTGTTGGAAGAAGTACATCCAGAATGCTTCTTAGAAGCCAAGATAGTGAGATTGTATCTCTCATACTTCAAACTTGTTATCAGGAGGGACCAGTCACCGTAGAAGCACATCATGCCTTGTAAAGTGGAAGGTCAGCAAAAAAGAGGAAGCCCTCCACGAGACGGATTGAAATAGTGGCAGCAGCATGAGCTCAAGCAACGATTATGAGGACAGTGCAAGACGGAAAAGTGTTTCACCCTGTTGTGCTGCATAGGCTCACAATGAGTCAGAACTGACTCAACAGTGCGTAACAGTAACAACCCACACAAAGACAGAGGAAAATAATCGAAGAAATGATAAAGAGAGTGCCAACTGAAACAAAAAAATAAGACTGCACATTTATGCTCTAAACTAGCAATGATTACATTAAATACAAATGGTCTAAACACACCAATTAAAAGTCATGGGTTGGCAGAGAAGGCTTTAAAAATGAATCAGCGGTATGAGGCCAGTCAAAATTAAACTCAATTCAGTTCACAACAATCCTATTGGATAAGGTAGATCTACTCCATAGGGTATCCAAGACTGTATTTGTTATGGAAACAGACAGCTACATCTTTCACCCAACAAGAAGCTGGTAGCTTCAAACCATTGACCTTTTGGTTAACAGTCAAGTATTTTAATCACTGTGCCACAATAACTCTTTATACTGTCTTTTAAAAAAAACCCTCTAAATATAACAGTATATACCAGTATGGGCTTGTTTCAGTTAAAGGATGGAATAATATATATCATGCAAATATGAATTTTTATATAAAAAACCCCAAGAATATCAAATAAAGTAGACTTTGTGTTATTATTTTGAAGTGCTGTTTTGTCAGTTCTGATGCATAGCAACCCTGTATAGGGTTTCCAAAGCTTTAAGTCTTTGCAGGAGCAGAAAGTGTCATCTTTCTTTTGTGGAGCAGCTGGTAGGCTTGAACCATGGAACCTTGTGGTTCACAGTCCAGTGCTTATCATATGGAGCCACTGTACTCCTGAAGTGGAGATTAGAGCAAAGAAAATTACCAGAGGCAGAGAGGGACACTTTATATATATATATAATCTAGCTCAATAAAAGAGTAAGTGCACTAAGAAGACATAATTCACCAATCAAGAGCTGTAAAAAATATGATGTAAAAACGGATTGAACGGAGTGGAGAATTAGGCAAATCCATAACTATAGGTAGAGAGAGACTGCAACACCCATCTTTCAACAATTGGTAAAACAACTAAGTAGAAATTCAGCTGAGCTATAGAAGAACTCAACAGTGTATCAACTAACAAGATTTAATCTCAGTGTTTATTAAAACAAAATGAAACAACTCTATTCATCAATAGGAGAAGACACATTCTTTCATGTACCCCTGGAATATACGATGAGGATCCAAAAGGTTCATGGAAAAGTAGAATTTAAAGATAATGAAAAATTCCGATAAACCTTTTGAAGCCCATTCCTACACAAAGAAAGACAATATCCCAGTCCATACAATAAACTTGACAAGAAATTGAAATCATAGAGACTGTGTTTTCTAACCCCTTGGACTCTTATCTAGAAATCAGCAACATAAAGCTAAAAAGCAATGGCCTAATACTGGGAAATTAAGCAGTTTACTTCTGAATAATCCAGAATCCTGAATAATCCAGTTATCCTCAATGAGGATATCCAGTTATCCTCA
>NW_006408540.1:17401118-17402444 GCF_000296735.1 Chrysochloris asiatica | reverse complement strand
TCAAACGAAATTTTACAAAGGATTTTTTTAACTGAATGAAAATTAAAATACAGCACACCACAGTTTGTTGGATGCAAAAAAAGCAGTATAAAAGGGAAGTTTATGACACTCAACTCAGCGTAGAAATAAGGAAAAGTCTCAAATACCAGACCTCAAGAATCTGGAGAAAGGAGAGCATAGAAAACACACAGCACACTGAAGGAAGGAAATAGTAACAAAAATTACAGAACAATGAGGTTGAAAACAGAAAAACAGGAGAGAAAACCATTGGAATAAAGAATTGGTTCTTTGGAATGATCAATAAAATTGACAAACCTCGGGCAAGATTGACAAATTCAAAAGAACGCAAAGTACTGGTATCAAGAATGAAACAGATAAATCACAACAGACCCTACAAACAGGCCTCAAAGGAAATTACAGTAATACTGTGAGCAACTTTACACACATGGATTTGACAGCTTAAAAAATGGATCTGATTCCTTAAAAAATACAAACTACCACGGCTCCCCTGATAGGATATATGAAAAAATGACAGCCCCCATTCCTCCCACAGCTCTTGCTCTGTAGCTGCGTTCAATAATTTAATGTAATGACCACACAGAACTCAGACACCATGTTCACAATTGTGACATTTATTAGGGAAGTAAACAGGTCACAATTCCGGGTCATAAATGCTCAGGGCACAGTTCTTCCAGTTGGGACAGTCCTCTCCTGTGTCCACAGGCAGGCCTCTCTCTGTCCTTTAGCCCCTTGGCCTGGCCTCTATCCTGCTCGTGCAATGTTACACAACTCTTTTACGGTACTGATAAATGCCCACAGGTTATATATACCACTCTAATATTAGCCTCAGCTGGAAGTCACTTGGATTTAGCTCCATGGCCAACAAACCTAGCTCCCCAAATTAAGTACCTAGAGGCACCCCACTAAGCAAGTAAGTCTTCTGACCAAAACCAGTCAGCTGTATTTACTCTGTGGGAAGCCAACTGCCCTCTCTTCTGCTGCTGTTCCTCTGTCACTCCTCCGAGATCGAGGAGGTTCAATGTGCAGGGATCTCGGGGTTCAAAGGATGCTCTCTACTCCTGGATTTTGCTCTTTAATGGCAGTGAGATCCCCCATCTCTGCTTCTGAGATAGTTCATTTTATACCCCACATTGTTGTTGTTGTTAGGTGCCATTGAGTTGGTACCCACAAATAGTGACCTTATGCACACCATAACGAAACACTGCCCAATCCTGGGCCAAACTCACTACTGTTGCCATGCTTAAGTCCATCGATGCTGACACTTGGTCATTCCATCTCACTGGTGGTCTTCCTCTTTTTCTCTGA
>NW_006408540.1:17398846-17400433 GCF_000296735.1 Chrysochloris asiatica | reverse complement strand
CTTAATTTTAACCCATTCTGTGTTCCCATGTTCTGTTTGAACAACTACCTCTTGGTCCATGTACAAATTCCTCGTGAGCACGATGAAATGTTCTGGAATATTCATACTTTGAAATGCTGTCCATAGCTTGTAATGATCCACACAATCAAAAGCCTTTGTGTAGCCAATAAAGCACAGGTAAACATCTTTCTGATATTCTCAGTTTTCAGCCAAGCTCCATCACACATCACCAGTGATATCCCTTGTTTCACGGCCTCTTCTGAATCCAGCTTGAACCTCTGGAATTTCTCTGTCAATGTATGCCTGCAGGCATTTCTGTATAACCTTTAGTAAAACTTTACTCATATAAGATATCAAAGATATTGTCCGATGATTCCAGCATTACATTGGGTCACCTCTCTTTGGAATGGGCACAAATACAGATCTTTTCCAATCAGTTGGCCAGATAGTTGTCTTCCAAATTTCTTGGCAGAGATGAGTGAGTGCCTCCTGTACTGCCTCACTTTCTTGAAAGATTTTAATTTTTATTCCATCAATTCCTGGTGCTTTTTTCTTTGCCAATTCCTTCAATGTACCTTGAACTTCCTCCTTCAGTATCATTGGCTTTTGATCATATGCTACCTCTTGAAATGGTTGAACATCAACCATTTGATACAGTGACTCTGTGTATGCCTTCCATCTTCTTTTGATGCTTTTGCATCATTCAATAATTGGCCCAGAGAATCCTTCAATAATTAAAGTCAAGGCTTGAGTTTTTTCTTCAGTTCCCCCAGCTTGAGAAATGCTGAGCATGTTCTTCCTTTTTGTTTTCTGACTCCAGATCTTTGCACATTATGTTGTAATATTTGGCTTTATCTTCTCGAGCTGATCTTTGAAATTTTCTATTCAGCTCTTGAACCTCCTCATTTCTTCCATTTGCTTTAGCATCTCTATGCTGGAGAGCCAGTTTCAGTGTCTCTACATTAGAGTTCCAAAATTTCATCATTGACCTGGTTAACAGTCACTCACAACTAATTCATATATAATCCATCAGCATCTCAAAAATCTTTTACACAGACCTACAGAGAAAAGTAGTGTGGTGGGAGTTAAAGACTATGATTAAAAGAGCCTTATGAAGTAGTTCAGGACACATCAAGATAAATAATTTAAACAGCCCTGGGTCAGGATAAGCACTGGAGTGGGAACCGCAAAGTCAGCAGGTGAAACCCACTAGCTATACTTGGAATCCCTTTACTGGGTTACTATGAATCGGAACCGACTTGATGGCACACAACAATGCCTATTAAGAACATTTGAATTATAATTTTAAAACTCTAAAAAAAATGAATTAATACTTTAAGTCTCCAGACCCAGTTGGTTTTATTGGCGAATTTTGTTGTTTTTTTAGGTGCTATAAATTCAGCTGTGGCTGGTAGAAACCCTATGCACAACACAAGGAAACATTGCCTGGTTGTGCACCATCTTCACAATTGTTGCTGTGTGTGAGCACTTTGTTGCAGTCAGTGTCATTGGGGTCTTCCTTTTTTTCACTGACCCTCCACTGTACCAACCATGATGTCCTTTTCCAGGGACTGGTCTCTCCTGATA
>NW_006408540.1:17347815-17376519 GCF_000296735.1 Chrysochloris asiatica | reverse complement strand
TTTCTCTGCTGTTCATAAGGTTTTCAGTGACTAAATATTCAGAAGTAGTTCGTCATTCCTTTTTCCTAGTCTGTCTTCATCTGGAAGCTCATCTGAAACCTGTCCACCATGGGTGACCCTGCTGGTATTTAAATACCGGTGGCATAGCTTTCAGAATCATAGCAACTCACAAGCTACCACAGTATGACAAACTGACAGACCAGTGGTGGAAAGAATGAGACTAGTTCTTGCATAAATGAGGTCTCTAAGAGTGTAGTGGATTAAGTGTTGTCTTGTATATGTACTGGTCATTTAAAATATTTGTGTTTATATACTTTACATTAGTTATATAATCACTAACTTATGCAATAATTATTATGCAACAATCACTTTTCAGTGAAAGTACATTGTGTGTAAGCTTTTTTAGAGAGTATGCATGTAAAGTAATAAAAGCACAAGGACTCTAAGACATGGTTTATGTTAAAAATAAGAAAAGAGAGAAAAGAGCTTACTTTTCTTTCTTTCTTTTGGTCAATTGTTGATGCTATGTGCTATCAAGTCGATTCTGACCCATAGTGACTCTGTATAGGGTTTCTGAAGAGCAACTGGTGAGCTTGAACTGCCAAGTTTTTTTAAAAAAAAAACAAAAACAAAAAACGACTTTGCTGTCCAGAGCATTAACACACAGCAGCACCCTTGTTGTTGTTATGTGCCATGGAGTCGGTTCCAACTCTTAGCACCCCTGTACAGGGTTTCCAAGGTTGTAAATCTTTATGGGAGCAGAAAGCCTCATCTTTCTCCTGTGGAACAGCTGATAGTTTCATACTGTTTACTGTGAGTTTAGCAGCTGGATTCGTAACCACAATGCTACCAGAGTTCCTTCACAGCACCACGCTTATTTTTCAATTGAAAGTGTGAAATTAAATTAGGGGTCGGGGAGGGAAGGGCAAGGTAATCAGAATAACCAGATACCACATGTGCCATATTTTAGTTGATACACCTTTCAGTGGAGTCCTGGTATGGAGCTGTGGGTTAATGTGCTGAACTTCAAGGTCGATTTGAACCACAAGGTCAGTGGTTCAAGCTCACCAGAAAGCCTATACAGGGTTTTTATGAGTCAAAACCATCTCAACACACTTAACAACAGGAACAACATGCCTTTTGGATTTGAATATTACACTTTTACGTCACCCCTAGTTTGCTTCTGTTAGACGAAAAGAAGCCATTTTCAGATAGCTTATGCTATACATCTGCAGTAAGTAACAGAGACCCAGTGGCACTCATTATAAATAAAATGTACATACTTGTAAAACCCTCAGTGAAGTCAAAGTGAAAGTGATGATTTTACTAAATTATCTTGAATCAGTAGATGAGAAAACTAATGAAAATCATCACTTTTAAGCTATCAAACCATGAAGTTTCAAGTGAATTGTTTAAGGTATACTCAAACCCAAATTCATCACCAGTGAGGTGATTTGGACTCACAGTGACCATGTAGGACAAAGCAGGACTGCCCCATAGGCTTTTTTTTTTTTTTACTATATAAAACGGTATCATTTTATTTTGCATACTTTAATTTCAGAACACAATAAACAATAAAAAAAACACAATACACAACATCTAACCCCACTCCCAAATAAGAGAGGGGTAACAGGGCTTGAGGGCCTTATATCCTACTTTATTACACACAAGGCCCAGGAGAAAAAATAACCGCTAGTTTATCAGCAGATGGAGCCAGGTGGGACAGGGCCACTCAAGGCTTTTGTGGGAACCACACGGTAACAGAGGACGCAAATTTTGAAGGTAGAAATAACTAATCTACTTCTTCCATGCGAGATGCATCCTCATCACCCTCAAAGGGTGGGGGGATCTCATCAGGAACAGCAGTACTGGGTTCCTCAGCTGTCTCTTCATCTTCATCACTGCCTAAGCCCAGCTTGACCATGTGGTAGATGTGGTTGGAGTGGGTCTGGAGACCCTCAAGGGAGAAGCCAGAAGAGAGCAGTGCAATTTCAAAGAGCAGGACCACTAGGTCCTTGACAGCTTTGTCATTCTTGTCTGCTTCAGCCTTCTGCCTCAGGGTCTCCACAATGGGGTGATCTGGATTGATCTCCAGGTGCTTTTTGGCCATCATGTAGCCCATTGTAGAGTTGTCTCGCAGTGCCTGGGCTTTCATGATCCATTCCATATTGGCCGTCCAGCCATATGTGCTAGTCACAATGCAACAGGGTGAAGACACAAGTCTATTGGAGATTGTTACCTTCTCAATCTTCTTATCCAAGATTTCTTTCATGAGCTTGCAGAGGTTCTCAAACTTGGCCTTGCTCTCTTCCATTTTCTTTTTCTCCTCTTCATCCTCTGGGAGCTCTAGGCCTTCTTTGGTAACTGAGACCAAGCTCTTCCCATCAACCTCCTTGAGCTGCTTCACACAGTACTCATCGTTAGGCTCAGTCATATAAACTACCTCAAAGCCCCACTTTTGTACTCACTCCACAAATACAGAATTGGCTACCTGCTCTTTGCTTTCACCAGTGATATAATAGATGGACTTCTGGGTTTCCTTCATGCGAGAAACATACTCAGAGAGAGACGTCATTTCATATCCAGACTGTGAAGTGTGATAGCTCAGCAGCTGAGAAAGGCATCGTCGGTTAGTAGAATCCTCTTGGAGTCCAAGTTTTAAATTCTTAGAGAATGCCTCATAGAATTTCTTATAGTTCTCCTTGTCTTCTGCTAACTCAGAGAAGAGCTCAAGGCACTTCTTCACAATGTTTTTGCGGATAACCTTCAAGATTTTGCTCAGCTGGAGCATTTCCCGGGAGATATTGAGCGGCAGGTCCTTAGAGTCCACCACACCTCGGATGAAGTTGAGATATTCTGGTATTAACTCATCGCAGCTGTCCATGATGAAAACACGGAAGACGTAAAGTTTAATGCTGTTCTTTTTCTTCTTATTCTCAAAGAGGTCAAAGGGAGCATGGCGGGTAATGAACAGCAATGCTCTGAATTCCAATTGACCTTCTACTGAGAAGTGCTTCACTGCCAAGTGGTCTTCCCAGTCATTTGTAAGGCTCTTATAGAACTCCCCATATTCCTCCTGGGTGATGTCATTAGGATTTCTGGTCCACATGGGCTTGGTCTTGTTTAGTTCTTCACGGTCAATGTATTTCTCCTTAATTTTCTTGGTCTTCTTTTTCTTGTCCTTGCCACTATCATCTTCCTCATCTGAGCCCACATCTTCAATCTTAGGCTTCTCTTCTTCATCCTTATCTTCTTCTTTCTCACCTTTCTCTTCCTCTGCCTCATCATCACTGATTTCCTTTTCTCGTTCCTTCTCCAGAGAAAGGGTGATGGGATAGCCTATGAACTGTGAGTGCTTCTTCACCACTTCTTTCACTTGCCTCTCCTCTAGGTATTCTGTCTGGTTTTCTTTAAGGTGCAGAATCACTTTGGTACCCCGACCAATAGGTTCCCCATGGTCAGCATGAACAGTAAAGGAACCTCCAGCAGAGGACTCCCACGCATACTGTTCATCATCATTATGCTTTGTGATCACAACCACTTTCTCTGCCACCAAATGGGCAGAATAAAAGTCATCACCAAATTGCCCAATCATAGAAATGTCTGCACCAGCCTGCATAGCCTCCATAAATGCTTTGGTGCCAGACTTGGCAATGGTTCCCAGATTATTTATGAGATCAGCCTTGGTCATGCCAATGCCGGTATCCATTAGAGTAAGAGTGCGCTCCTGGGGGTTGGGGATGATGTCAATTTTCAGCTCCTTACCACTATCTAACTTGGAAGGATCTGTTAAGCTCTCATAGTGAATCTTATCTAAGGCATCAGAAGCATTTGAGATCAACTCCTGGAGAAAAATGTCCTTGTTGGAATAGAAGGTATTGATGATGAGTGACATGAGTTGGGCAATCTCTGCCTGGAAGGCAAAGGTCTCCACCTCCTCCTCTCCATGGTGCACTTCCTTAGGCATCTTGAAGGGGAAGGGCTGAAAAAGCAAACGGCAGCGGGAAAGCGCCAAGTACAGCTCACACAAGGCTTGCGGGGGTGACTCAAGAGCCCCATAGGTTTTTACCGAAGCAGGCTGCTGCCACATCTTCTTCCCACAGAGTGGCTGTGGGTTCAAACCACTGATCTGTCAGTTAGCAGCTGAATACTTACCCACTTTCCCAACAAGGCTCCTTCTGTGTAAATATAAATCACAACAATTAATGTCTTATGCAAGTGTGGAAGGAAAAAATAAAACGTTATTACAAATATGCACAAACTAGTGAATTATGGATTGTGAATTGTCGGTTTTCTGGCCTTAAGTAGGAGCAGTATATGTAGATGGTGATCCTGACAATCTGAAAGATGAAGAAACAGAGAAAAATGTCAGATGAGAGATAAAGAACAGCAAAGGAGGACTAATATGAATGGGTCACCCCCTCTGTGACAGGCACTCTGCTAGGTACCAGTGTAATCTGAGAAGAACCTCAGGCATGGTGAATAACTGAGAGATTGGCAGAGGTTGGAAGGGATGGGGGAAGCTCGTGGAAATTCAAGTGATGAACGTGAGGTGGGAGGAGAGTTCTAACAATAGGAGGGAAATAAAGGCTAGCCCGGGAGACTTGGCAGGGTAT
Organism: Chrysochloris asiatica; assembly: GCF_000296735.1. NCBI lineage: Eukaryota > Metazoa > Chordata > Mammalia > Afrosoricida > Chrysochloridae > Chrysochloris > Chrysochloris asiatica. Next base: position 17,371,903 of record NW_006408540.1, on the reverse strand, counting down.
TGTGTAGGAGAAGGCTGAGGACACTGTCTGCTTCTCATTGGTGGCTAAAGACAGTTTTGCGGTTGTTGAAAGAAAGGGAAGAGAGGAGAAAGCAAATTGACATCCACCACCATCAGTAACACCAGTTGCCTTAGGGTCGTCTCCAACTCATGATGGTCCCAGGTATGTCAGAGTGAAAACTGTACTCCATAGGGGTATTGATGACTGATTTTTCCAAAATTAGACCACCAAACTTTTATTTTGAGGTACCTGTGAGCTCTGGTCGCATAATGGGTTATCAATTGGGCCGCTAACCACGAGGTAAACAGTTCAAATCTACTAGCCACTCCATGGGAGAAGGATGAGGCTTTCTGCTCCCATAAAGATTTACTGTCTTGGAGGCCCTATACAGGGTCACTATGAGTTGGAACATGACTGTACGGTACACCACCACCACCACCAAAGTAGACTGAAACCAACTTGTCGGTTAGCTGTTGAGCATGTGAAACATTTGCACTACCTAGAGACTCCAAACTGACCTACATCCAGGATATTTATAGCTATGCTTTTATACCTCCCACTGACTGCTTAACCGCAAGGTTGGTAGTTCAAATCCATCAGCCGCTCCTCAGGAGAAAGATGAGGCTTTCTGTTCCTGTAATGATTTTCAGTCTCTGAAACTCTACTCAGGGTCACTATGAGTCAGAACTGACTCATGGCAGTGGGTGAGTTTCATCCCTTCACTCTTATTCTTTTTGCTACTAGCTCTCCTACCTTCCTGACAGAATTCTGACGTTTCCATGCTATCAAGGAATCCTGGTGGCATAGTGAGTTAAGTGTTGCATTGTTAACTTCAAGGTCACATGTTCAAAGTCACCAAGCCCCTCCCTGGAAGAAAGATGATGCTGTCTATGCCCATAAAGATTTACAATCTCAGAAACCCTATGAAGTGTTTTGTCCTCCAGGATTGCTCAGACTTGGAATCAACTTGATGGCAGTGGGTTTGGTTTGGTTTTCCATGGTGTACGACCAGCTTCCTAACATCTACTATTTTCATTTAAATCCGGTGAAGGCTCTACTAACACCTCTAAGTAGTTTCTTGAGGTTTTCCCTCTGATGAAAATATTTTACTTATCAGGCTTATCCTCAGTGTGTATGAAAGCATAAACTTTTCCTTCAGTAAGACCTTGTCAGATGCTGTTTCTTTTAGAGACACTTAAACTAGTCCTCAAATTAAAAAAAATAAAAAATGGTTTCACATCCTAAACAATGTGTATTAAAGGGCTTCACTCACCACATCTGCAGTATAATATTTGTTTTAATAAGTTACACTAAAAATAAAAAGCCATCTTTGCTTTTTATGAGATGTCTCTAAAGGATGAGGTTCAATGGATGTCCTTGTATCATCTGCTCATGGACCATGTGAGTGGAGAGGAGCCCACATCTTGAATGGATGGAGTAGGTCCAGGGACTTATCAGGCTTTCTAAACCACAAGAACAGATTTACAGCTGTTCTGAAAGGAGAGGTTTGGCATTCTGGTACTCCTTGGATTTGCTCAAGTATAGGAGATTCAGTAAAATATTGACTTCATTCTGCAAATATTTATCTAGCTCCTACAATGTGCCAAATACTGTTAGATCCTGGGGGAAAAGCAATGAAGAAAACAGACAAGAACTCTGCCTTAATGAAACATGTTTTTTGTGGGGGGAAGGACCATAGATTCTTAGGGGGAGAGTGCTAGGCTAGTAATTCAGCTCTCAGGGGGGAAAGCACTCATTTTTAACATTTGTCAATTTTATGGTATAAGTACTTCCCCCATGACTGATTTCAGGCTACTAGCGTGATGTCACTGAATAGAAGTTGGGAAGAGATAATCCGCACAGTGGAGCTGCTGAGAGCTGGGAGAGGAGCCAATAAGCAAATAAATAGGTGGAACATGTACATGTAATATGTCAGATGATGGTGGGGAGTAAAGAAGGGAGAACAGAATGTTGGAGGATCCAGTCATAAACACAGTGATCTGATCGGGAAGACCTGTCTGAAATGGGAACTTCTGTGGGAAGACAAGAAATGAGGGAACAAGTCTGGCAGATAATCTAGAGAAGAGAGCTCAGGCAGAGGGAGATTTGAGAGAACACAGCAAGGTCAGCATGGCAGGAGGAGAGTAAGTAACTTCATTTGTAGAATCCCACCCAGTCATTTAGAGTGACTTCAAAGACCTTGGCTAGAAAGGCCATATAAAAGCTATTTATTATACCAAAGAGAGGGAAGGCAGCTATTAAAGGTTGCATTAACAAGTTTGTCTTTTTAATACTTGTCTGAGCTGGGCAGTGGAGAGTAAGCAAGAAAATGACGTGATGTGGCACTACACTGCGTAGGGCCCTATTGGCCACTGTGAGAACTTTAGCTTTTACTCTCCAGGGTTTTGAACAGGAAAATGATATGATCTGACTTACTTGATTTTTTTTTTTTCTTTTTTTAATGTTATTGTTGTTAAGTGTGGTCAAGTCGATTCCGACCCATAGGGTTTCCGAGGAGCAGCTGGTGAGCTTGAACAACTAACCTTAGGGTTCAAACTGACCTTTCATGTGGTGCATTAACCCACAGTGCCACACCAGGACTCCTTTATATATATTTTTTTCAAAATTTTTCTTTTCTTTTAAACTTTTTATTGTGAATTGGATGCAGGTTTACGGAGTAGATCAGTTTTCCATTCAACAATTCATACACATTTTGTTTCTTGTCACTGATGACAATCTACACAGTGTAATGTTACTTATCCCCTTCCTTCTGGTGTGTCTTGTTTCCATTATTCCTTTTTTCCTAACCCTTCACAATTTGTCCTTGGATAAATGCTATCCATTTGATTGTAAATGGTTGATTATTCTAAGGTGTGTGTACCTCCCTAGTGTTCTTGTTTCCTACATTGACCTGGCTGTTGTCTGGCTGAAAACTGAGTCAGGAAAGTGAGTTTGTTTTCCAGGCCTGAAGAATGACTAAGGCCCATTGTATCTGGTGTTCCATCAGTCTCTATCCAACCAGTAAGCCTGTTTTTAAATTTTTGTTATTGTTGTTTTTATGATTTTGAGTTATGTTTCACATTTTCCTCCCACTCTATCCAGGACTTTCTAATGGGATCCCTTTCAGAGATGTAAAATTTTTATTTTTGAGGGCAATTTGTTTAGTGAAGGAAATACCAGTTTAAAAAGTAGGGATATGAGAGAGGAGGAGTGTGAAAATGGTGTCTGACCTCCTTGGACTTAAGGGAGAGAGAGAATCACCATCAGCACCAGCTAGCAGAGGACAGACATACCTCCTCTCCCAAAGTTCTTATGAATTCTGACCCTAGCTGTCCCTCCCATGGCACTCTCTACTTTTTACTGGACTCAATAATTCATTTCAATGGCCACACAGAACTCACAGAAAACAGTCATGACCTTTCGGTCACCAGCCAAGAGCTTCCACCACTGTTCCATGAGGACTCTGCTTATTAGGGAAGGACCAGGTTTTAATTTGGGATCAGGAATGCCTTCTTTTGTCAGGATAGTTTCTCAGCTGGGCCTACGGGAAAACTTCCCCTGGCTTTCAGCTTCTCAGCCTTTGGACCCTTGGGCTGGTTGGGCATCTTGGACTGGTCTGGCCACTGCCCAGCTCAGACAAGTGTTAAAAAAAACCCAAACTTGTTAATGCGACCTTTAATGTCTGCCTTCCCTCTCTTTGGTATAATAAATAGCTTTTATATGGCCTTTCTAGCCAAGGTCTTTGAAGTCACTCTAAATGACTGGGTGGGATTATACAAATGAAGTACTTGTGGTCCACCAAGGAGATTGGATAACTCACTAGTAATGCCAATAAGATGCATGGCACTCTTTTGGAAGGTGGGACCATGCAAATAAAGTATATGAAACCATAATGGAGGGATTGGTTAGTTTTGCCATTCCATTAAGCTTAAAATGAACTATCCCAGAGGTGGACAGGGGCACCTCACTACCATCAAGAAAGAAGTGCTGGGAATGGAGCACATCATTTGGTCCCAGGTTGCCTGCATTAAGGAATTTCTAGACTCAGGAGACATAGAAAGGAGGCTGCGTCACTAGAAATGATGAGAGATGACGAGAGAGGCAGCAGAACCAGGACAGCAGGCGATAACTCACAGGGCTTCTCTGCCCACAGGAGGCTTGCTGGTGGAGTGGGGTGCCTTCAGGCACTTGGTGGAGCCCTCAATTCTTCATCAGTATGGACTTGCTGTTTGGAAAACAATGTGCACCAGAAAACAATCTCCCAAGAAGAAATGTTAGTGCTTGCAGCTGGAAGAGCAGCCAGTGCACACAGAAGAGGTGAAGGAAGGGGATGTGAGGAGGCTCTGACAGCATGTACTGAGCACTCATCTACCAAGTGCTGACAGAGGTCCTACTGTGTGGCAGGAGCCTACCTAGGTACAGGGGATTGGCAGGAAAGCATGGGCCACTAGGCCCCAACTCTGTGCCACTAGGGGAGACAAACAAGTAAAATTGACCAAGACAAGTATCAAGCAGAGAGGAATTCTCTAAAGAAAATAAGAAATTCTCTATTTTTAGCCAAGATCCATCTGACATCAGCAATGATATCTCCAGTTCCACATCCTTTAATGAACCCAACTTGAATTTCTGCTCCAAGTGTTTTTGCATAATCATCAGCAAAATATTACTTACATGTGATATTAATAATATTGTTCCTTTGGGTCACCTATCTTTGGGATGGGCACAAATATGGATCTCTTCCAGTGTGTTGGTCAGACAGCTGTCTGCAAAACATTTGACATAGATGACTGAGCTACTCCAGAACTGCATTAGTTTGTTGAAACATTTCGATTTGTGTACAATTTCTGAAGCTTTGTTTTTCACCAATGTCTTCAGTGCAGCTTGGACTTCTTCCTTCAGTACATCAGTTCTTGATCATATGGTATCTCTTGAAATGGCTAAGCACTGACCATTTCTTTTTGTTATAGTGATGTTCTGTATTCCTTCCATCCTCTTTTTATGCTTCCTGAATTATTCAATATTTTTCCCACAGAACAATGTGTATTAATACCTTGGCCAAAAGCAGAGAATACTAGAAAGATGTTTACTTGTGCTTTACAGACCTTGCAAAGACGTTCAACTGTGTAGATCATAACAAACTATGGGCAGCATTACCAAGATTGGGTGTTCCAGAATACGTAATTGTACTCATGAGGAACTTGTACATAGTCCAAGAGGCCCATGTTAGAACAAAACAAGGGGATACTGAGTGGTTTAAATTCAGGAAAGCTGTGCACCAGGATTGTATCTTTCACCATACTTATTTATACTGAAAACATTACCTAAGAAGCTGGCTTACATGAAAAAGAACACAATACCAGGATTGGAGGAAGACTCTTTAACAACCTGCGATATGTGGATTATACAGGCTTGCTTGCTGGAAGCAGAGAGGACTTAAAACACTTAATGATGAAGTACAAAGACTACAGCCTTCAGTATGGATTGCACTTCACTGTAAAGAAAACAAAAATTCCAACAATTGGACCAATAAATAATGTCAAAGTGACATCTTTGCTTTTTCACATTAAAAAGGACTTTTGCGGATTTGTATTGCATTGGCAGATCTGCTGCAAAAGAGCTCTTTAATGTAATAAAGCAAGGATGTCGCTTTGAGGACTACAATGCACATGATTCATGCCATGGCATTTTCTGTTACTTCATATGCATGTGAAAGCGGGATAGTGAGTAAATAAAAAGACCAGGGAAGGATTGTTTCTTCTGAGTTCGAGTGTTGGTGAAGAATATTCAATACAGCATAGACTTTCAGAAGAACAAACATCTGTCTTTGAGGAATACAGTCAGAATTCTCCATAGAAAGAAGGATGGTGAGACTTTGTCTCACATACTTTGGACATGTTATTGGGAAGGACCAGTCCTTAGAGAAGGGCATCACCTTAGGCTTGGTTCTATAGAGAAGCACAACCACTGGGAGCTTATAATTGTATGTATGTACATAGACTTAGCTCAAGGAAATGCCTCGCTTGGTTCTAGAGGCTAAATCCCTACATTGTAATTGCCAAGTAGACACACAATCTTAACTGTCACAGATGATCATGCTTCATAGAGGGTCAAAAACAGGAAGACACTCAGATGGAGTGTGACAGGGACTGTGACAATGGGCTCAAACCTGGCAGTAATTGTGAGGCTGGCGCAGAACTAGCAGCATTTCATTGCTATGAGTTAAAACCATCTTGAGAACACCTAACAGTACAAAATACACATATATATCCTACAAAAAACAGTTATTTTCTATTTGATTCTGACTCATAGCAGCCCTTCAGTAGAGTAGAACTGGGCCATAGGGCTCCCAAGGGAGTAAATGTTTACTTAAGCACACTGCTACACCATTCTCCTGTGAATTGGTTGGTGGGTTCAAACTGATAACCTTTCTGTTACTAGCTAAGTGCTTAACCACAAATAAGTGTGTGTGTTATTGTTGTTCTTAGGTGTCATCAAGTCAGTACTGACTCATAGTGACCCTATGCATAACAGAACAAAAAACTGCCCAGTCCTCAGCCAACCTCACAATTGTTGCCATGCTTGAGCCCACTGATGCTGCCACTTTGCCAATCCATATCTCTGGGGTTCTTCCTCTCCTTCTCTGACCCTCCAGTTTACCAAATATAATATCCTTTTCCAGCGACTGGTCCCTCCTGATAATATGTCTGAAGTATGAGAAATAAAGTTTGGCCATCCTGGCCTCCAAGGAGCACTCTGGCTGCACTTCTTCCAACACAGATCTGTTGGTTCTGTGGGAAGTCCATGGCACTTTCAATATTCTCCTCCAACACCATAACTCAAAGGCATCAATTCCACGGTCTTTATTTTTCACTGTCCAGCTTTTGCATATATATGAGGTTATAGAAAATACCATGGCTTGGGTCAGGTGCACCTTAGTCCTCAAGCTGACATCTTTGCTCTTCAACACTTTAAAAACGTCTTGTGCAGCAGATTTGCCTAATACAAATATGTCATTTGATTTCTTGACTGCTGCTTCCATGAGTGTTGATAGTTGATCCAAGAAGAATGAAGTCCTTGACATACTTCAATCATTTCTCCGTTGATAAGAATGTTGCTTATTGGGCTAGTGGTGAGGATTTTTGTTTTCTTTACATTAAGATGCAATCCATACATAAGCCTGTGCTCTTTGACCTTCATCAGTAAATATTTTAAGTCCTCTTCACTTTCAGCAAGCAAGATTGTATCATCTGCATATTGCAGGTTCTTAATGATTCTTCCTCCAATCCTGATGCCATGTTTTTCTTCATAAAACCCAGCTTCTCAGATTATTTGCTCAGCATACAGGTTGAATAAGTATGGTGAAACACTACAACCCTGTCACACACTTTTCTTAATTTTAAGCCATTGAGTGTTCCCTTGTTCTGTTCAAACAACTGCTTCTTGGTCCATGTACAGCTTCCTCATGAGCACAATTAAGTGTTCCGGAATACTCGTACTTTGCAATGCTGTCTAAAGCTGTCATTATCCACACAATCTAAAGCCTTTGCATAGTCAATAAAGCACAGGTAAACATCTTTCTTATATACTCTGCTTCCAGCCAAGATCCATCAGACATTAGCAATGATATCCCTTGTTCAACATCCTCTTCTGAATCCAGCTTGAACCTCTGAAAGTTCTCTGCCAATGTACGTTTGCAGCCATTTCTGTATTGCTTTTGGTAAAACTTTGCTCACATGGGATATCAAAGATATTGCCTGATGATTTCCTCATTCCGTTGGGTCACCTTTCTGGAATGGGCATAAATATGGCTCTCTTCCAATCAGCTGGCCAGATAGTTCTCTTCCAAATTTCTTGGCATAGATGAGTGCTGCCTCACTTTCTTGAAAGATTTCAATTTTTATTCTGTCAGTCCTGGTGCCTTGTTCTTTGTCAGTTCCTTCATTGCACCTTGGAATTCCTCTTTCAGTATCATTTGCTCTTGATCATATGCTACCTCTTGAAACAGTTGAACATTACACATTTGTTTTTGGTGCAGTGACTCTGTGTGTTCCTTCCATTTTCTTTAGATGCTTTCTGCCTTATTCAATAATTTGTCCAGAGAATCCTTTAATAATTAAAGTCGAGGCTTGAATTTTTGTTCACTTCCCTCAGTTTGAAAAATGTTGAGTGTGTTCTTCTGTTTTTGGTTTTCTGACTCCAGATCTTTGCACATTTTGTTGTAATATTTGGCTTTATCTTCTCGAGCTGACCTTTGAAATTTTCTGTTCCTCTCTTGTACCTCCTCATTTCTTCCATTTGCTTTAGCAGCTCTACACTGGGGAACAAGTGCCTGAAATGTCAGATATAGTACTGGAAAATGAGCACCTTTTGCTGGAAGGCACTCAAAATGCCACTGGGGAAGAGCTGCCTCCTCAAAGTAGAGTTGAGTGTGATGACGCGAATGTAGTAAAGCCCATGGGAGGAAAGCCTGCGGGACCTTCATTTGCTTAAAATGAAGAGAAACAGCTGTAAACATCCATGAATAATTGGAACATGGAATATACGAAGTATGAATCTAGGAAAATTGGAAATTGTCAAAGTGCATGTAGAAACTGGTAACATTTACATAATTTCTGTAGATTATACCAATATCAGTTTCCTTAGTTGATCATGCACTGCAATTACAAGGCTATTACCATTGGGGGAAACTGGGTAAGGACACATGGGACCTCTCTGTACTATTTTTTTTTTTTAAGTGGAATCTAATTCGCATACTATAAAATTTGCCATTTAAAAATGTACATACAATTCAGTGGATTTCAGCGTGATCACTATACTGCAACTATCAACCATTTTTAATTCCAGAGTATTTTCATCACCCATAAAATAACTCTGTTCGCATTAGCAGTAATTCCCAGTTCCTGCCTCCTCCCAGCCCCTGGGAACCAACCATCATCACTATGGATTTGCATATTCAAGATCCTTGTATCCTTGGAATCATAAAATATGTAATTCCCTGTGTTTGGCTCCCTTTACTTAACACAAAACATTGCAACATACACTAGTGCTTTTGATTCCTTATGCCAAATAATACTACATTGGGTGGATATATCTCATTTTCTTTATCCATTTATCAATTGGTGGGCATGAACTTTGTCTACAAATTCTTGCAAAACCTTATTTATTTATTGTTCTCTGGTTTTGACTTTTTAATTATTATAGATATCCTTGTGGATCAGAAATTGTATGTCATTGATTTTAATTTACCCACCGGATGCTCCACAGGAGAAAGATGAGACTTTCTGCTCCAGTGATGATACACTATCTATAGAACCCTATGTAGGGTCTCTATGAGTTAGAACTGACTTGATAGCACTGAAGCACCACAATGACTAATAATTTTGAACATTTTTGCATAGACTTGCTAGCCATTTGTATATCTTCTTTGGAAAAATGTCTATTCAAGACCGTTACCCATTTTGAAACTTTGATGTTGAGTTTTAAAATTTCTTTCCTTTACATATTCTGGACTTGCAAATATTTTCTTCCATTGTATAGATTATCTTTTCACTATCTTGGGAATATCCTTTGAAACACAAAGTTTTCAATGTTTCAAAGTCTTATTGTTTCTTTTGTTGCTTCTGTAGTATTGTTGTTGTTGTTGTTAAGTGACGTTGAGTCATTTCCCACCCGAAGTGACCCTGCATAGGGTTTCCAAGGAGCACCTGGTGAGCTTGAACCACTGACCTTGTGGTTCAAACCGACTTTGCAGTTGTGCATTAATCCACACCACCAATCAAGATGTGAGTGTTCCAACTTTGTTCTTTTTCAATGTTTCTTTTGAGACTTCTGAGTACCTTTACTTTCCATATGCATTTTAGGACCAACTTGTCAATTTCTATTAAAAAAAAAAAAATCTACTGGAATGTAGATAGGGATTGTATTGAATCTACAGATCAGTATGGGGACTATGATTATTTTAACAATGAACAAAGGATTCAATGACACTTACGAACAACAACAACAAGCCTTCCAATCCTTGGGTGCCAAACATTTTTCCATTTATTTAAGTGTTCTCAGTTTCCTTTTGGAGTCCTGGTGTGGCGCTGTGAGTTAATGCACTGGACTGCAAAGTCGGTTTGAACCACAAGGTTGATGGTTCAAGCTTACCAGCTGCTCCTCAGAAACCCTATGTAGGATTGCTCTGGGTTGGAACCAACTTGACAACACTTAACAACAACAACAGCAATAATTTATCTTTAAGATTGTCTACTGTGAGTGTTGATTTTGGAGTCCTGGTATGGCGCTGTAGCATAAGCACTCTACCATAAGGTTGGTTTAAACTGGTACCTTGGTGGTTTAAAATCACTAGCCACTCCTCAGAAACCTCATACAGGATCACTATGAGAAGGAACTGACTCAACAGCACTTAACAACAACAAAAGCAACATAGATTTTGGAGTCCTGGAGTGGCACTGTAGTATCAATACTGACTGCTAACTACAAGGTCAGTAGTTCAAACCCACCTGCTTCTCCTCAGAAACACTATACAGGGTTTCTATAAGTCAGAACTAACTGAACAGCACTGAAAAAAAAAAAAAAAAAAAAAAAAAGGTTTACTTACATTCTATTAAGATTTGTTTGTTTTCTTGAGAATAGGGCCTAGGATATTGTTGTTGTTAAGTGCCGTAGAGTCGGTTCTGACCCATAGCAACCTTGTATAGGGTTTCCAAGGAGCAGCTGGTAAGCTTGAATAACTTTGCAGTCTGATGCATTAGCCCACAGCACCACCCCAGGCCTCCTAGGGTATCAGTTATGAAATGATGCAATAGTTCACTATGAGAGATGGCTCCAAGAAGTGATGGTTGAGACAGTTCTGACTCAGCAACCCTGTATAGGGTTTGTGAGAAGTGGTTGGCGAGTTTGAAAAGACAACCTTGTGGATAGCAGTCCAGTGCTGATCCTACAGCCCCACACCAAGAGTCCAGAGTGATGATAAGTGATCGTATTCTGTGTCAGTTTTGTCCCAGAGTCAGCACGATTTGGGGATGGGTTGAAGGCATACGATGTAATAGCAGAGGTGAGTCAAATAGATTCCAAGCCTCAGTCAGAAGTGCTGTTTTGTTTTTGTTTTTAAGTCAAATAGTCCTTAATTCCATTTCTGCTTTTGCCTCTCCCCAGCTGTTTGTTTTCCTACGTTTTCTTTAATCTTGCCCTTGATAGTAGAAACATCCTAAAATGTTCCTCATCATATTCCGCTGCCTTGTGAAGTGTGGAAGTCTGTTGGTTCTACACAATAAACACTGGACTGTGAACATGAGGTTAGTGGCAGAAAGACGATGCTTGCTGCTCCCAAAAAGATGTACAGCCTCAGAAACACTATACTGGGTCGCTATGGGTCAGAACCACTATGATGGTGTTTAACAATAGTTACTGTCAAGTAGTAAGCACTTGGTAAGTGTTTCTTTTTTTTTTTTTTTCATCCCCACAGTAACATTTCATTTTTCTTCAACATTTTTAAAAGATTCTAAGCAACACATTTGCTCAATGCAATAGTTCATTTGATTTCTTTTCTTTTCTTTCTTTCTTTTTAAGCAGTAAAAACAGCTGTATTAAAATTCCAGAACTTTAGAGAAAATCATTTTCTCATTCCTCCTTCCCTTCTTGCCCTTGGCTTAGGTTTATTTATTTATTTATTTTAAATATTTTATTATGAATTATGTAATAGTTTATATGGGAAAACATTAGCTTTATATTCATCCTATTGTATATCGTTTCATTGCCATGGTTACAATCCACTCCATGCATCATCAATCAACCAAAGGGTATACCCTGCAAGCTCCTCCCCACCCCCATTGTCCAGCACACAGCCCCTCTCCCTCTCTGGGTCTAAAGTCCTCAGCCACTCCATCTCTCCACATCATCGTCTTGGCCTCCATCTCTGGCGTCACTGCTTCTCTGGGTAGGGTCCCACTCTCTGCTCTTTTCCCTTGATGGTTCCAGGGACCTCTGTTCCTGCATTGCAAAGCCAATCACTCCCCTCTTTTTGCTACATGTCTACCTTTACATTTCCAACCCTCAGTCAGTCCTGATGACAATTATTCACTACTGTATCACAAGAGACCTATCCACATCTCCTTTCATCAGCCCCGCCTAGACAGATTGGATACTACTCAGTGGAGATTCTACCTTCCTCCACACCCTCTAGATCTAAGCTCCTTCTTGAAAGCTTGTAAGCCAGTCACTTCTTGCTTTTGTGGCCACCCTACTTAGGGTTGCCAATGTCCAAGTTGCCCATCCTTGTCAAAGTAAATGTTTCTTGAGTGACTGTTTTACCACTCTGCAGAGTTGAGTTTCCAAGATACACATAATAATGACAACTTAAAAGATGGTTTTGAAGAATAAATGAAGTCGTGCATCTTAATGCATTGCAGGTATGGAGTGGAGAAATTGGAACCCTTCTCCATTGCTGGTGGGAATGCAAGATGATAGTCATCATGGTAAACAATGTGTTGGATCCTCAAGAAAATAAAACTAGAACTATTATTTGGCCCACCTATTCCACTCCTTGGTGGTGGTGGTGGTGAGGGTATGCCATGGAGTTGGTTCTGACTCATAGTGACCCTGCATAGGGTTTCCAAGGCTGTAAATCTTTACAGGAACAGAAAGCCTCATGTTTCTTCCATGGAATGACTGGTAGTTTCAAACTGCTGACCTTCAGGCTAGCAGCCCGACTCGTAACCACTATACTGGCAGAGCTCCTTCTCCTCTTTGGTATATACACCTAAAGACTTGAAACCAGAGCCTTAAAGCAGCACCTTTCACAACAGCCAAAGGGTGGAAACAACCTAAATGGTCATCAACAGATGAATGAGTGAACAAGCTTCATACGTACAACAGACTCCTAATACTCAGGCAGTAGGAGAAATGGATGAAGCTTGAAGACTTTGTGCCGACTAAAATTAGTCAGGCACAAAAGGATACATATTGTGTGTCCTCACACACACACAACAGTACCAAGAAAAGGCAACTGTCTAGAGACTAAAGTTGATTACCAGGGACAGTGGGGAAATGAAGTGGGGAGAATGGTTAGCATTGATGGAAAACTTGCATTGATTAAGGGTATGGTTGCTCAGGAGATTATTGGGATGGCTGTCAATAAACTGTGCACCTGGGTAAAGCTAACCTGGTAAAAAGTACATTGCACATATGGTACATAGAAAACATTAATACGTGGAAGCAAATAATTATTGTCCATGTTTTGTTACTTAGAACACTGTTGAAATTGTGAGCTCTTGCAGTGAAGGCTGCTTTCTAAGAAAAATAATGGAGAGAGCCATTGGCATTAAGAGTTTTCTTTGAGCAACTCAAAAATAGAGGACTTCCTTGTCTAAAAGCCAGAAAATCGTAGCTAGTTTAACTGCAGCACTGCAAATAGAAGGGATTTGTCCTGGCCATAGCATTAAAGTCGGGCACAAGCAAGAGAAACATCCCTAGGAACCTATTTTCTGCATATAAATATTACTTACAGTGATGATTATTGTTCCAAAATGGTACTGTTCTGGACTTTTAGAATGAAAATGAAAGGACCATGGTGTTGTTAAAAGTAAATGAGCAGAGCCATTACACTTTGGTTGTCATGGCAGCCAAAAGCTTCCAAATAGATGCTCCCTGCTGCCCAGATGTTTAATATCTGTATTAACATACCCTAAATTGTGCGAGAGCCAGATGTGAATATATAATGTCATTTATTTATTTAGGTAGGGCTTAATGGTTTAGAAAACGCTTTTAGAGATTTTAGGGTGTGAGTCTGGCTGTGGGTAAGCAACCAGGCACTTGGTAGAACATCTGTGTTTGTGAAGTTTGCATTTTTAAGCTGTATATGAAAACTCAAATGACTCCAGATGAATCTGATAATTCAACACATTTTGAAGGGGAATTTATAGAACCAGTTATTAAAAGCATATCTGGTGACTGAAAGTACAGAATCTGAAACTGCCTGTCCTGAGACTTTAGTTTCTTGCATCATTGCATGAGTACCTGTTCACGATCATGGCTGGTGAAGAAGAGAACAGACCTGCATTGTTAAATAGCCCTTAAACTTGATTGTTTTAAGAAAAGACCTTTGCCTTGACGACTGCTCTTTAGTACGTGGTATTTTATATATAAATTTTGCAAGTGTACTTGATGTTTTGTACGTGTTTTATTGTCACTTTATTCAAGAAAATTAGTTAGCCAGTGTTTCCTAGTGATGAAACTCAAAATGTATATTGTGAACTCCCCTGGACATTGACCCTCTGACCGTCTGAAAGAATGTTAACTGAGGGCCCTGAAGTGTTAACCGGGGACCATATTACATGTTAAAAGAAGCCTTGGTAGTACAGTGGTTAAGTGCTCAGCTGCTAGCCAAAACTCACCAGCCACTTTTCAGGAAAAAATGTAGTAGTCTAGCTCAGGATTTCTCAAGCTGGGAGAACTGAAGGAAAAATTCAAGACTCGATTTTTGTTATTGAAAGGTTCTCTGGGTAAATTATTGAATGATAAGAAAGCATCAAAAGAAGATGGAAGGAATATACAGAGTCATTATATCAAATGGTTGATGTTCAACCATTTCAAGAGATAGCATATGATCAAGAGCCAATGATACTGAAGGAAGAAGTCCAAGGTTCATTGAAGGAATTGGCAAAGAACAAGGCATCAGGAATTGACGAAATAAAAATTGAAATCTTTCAAGAAAGTGAGGTGGCACAGGAGGCACTCATTCATCTCTGCCAAGAAATTTGAAAGACAAATATCTGGCTGACTGATTGGGAGAGATCCAGATTTGTGCCCATTCCAAAGAGAGGTGACGTGACACAACGGAATGCTGAAATCATCGGACAATCTCTTTGATATCCCATGTGAGTAAAGTTTTACTAAAGGTAATACAGAACGTCTGCAAGCATACATTGACAGAGAACTTCCAGAGGTTCAAACTGGATTCAGAAGAGGATGTGGAATGAGGGATACCATTGCTGATGTCTGATGGATCTTGGCTGAAAGCTGAATATCAGAAAGATGTTTACCTGTGCTTTATTGACTATGCAAAGGCTTTTGATTGTGTGGATCATGACAAGATATGGACAACATTGCAAAGTATGATTATTCCAGAACACTTAATTGTGCTCTTGAGGAATCTGTATGTGGACCAAGAGGCAGTTGTTCGAACAGAACATGGAAACACTCAATGGCCTAAAATTAAGAAAAATGTGCGATAGGGTTGTATTCTTTTACCATACTTATTCAACCTGTATGCTGAGCAAATAATCTGAGAAGATGAAGAAAAACGTGCCCTCAGGATATGCAGATGATACAATCTTGCTTGCTGAAAGTAAAGAGGATTTAAAACATTTGCTGTTGAAGATCAAAGATCTCAGCCTACAGTGTGGATTGCATCTCAATGTAAAGAAAACAGAAATCCTCACCACTGAACCAATAAACAACATTCTTATCAATGGAGAAAAGATTGAAGTTGTCAAGGTTTTCACTCTTCTTGTATCAACTATCAACACTCATGGAAGCAGCAGTCAAGAAATCAAACGACATATTGCATTAGGCAAATCTGTTGCACAAGACAGTTTTTAAAGTGTTAAAGAGCAAAGATGTCAGCTTGAGGACTAAGGTACACCTGACCCAAGGCATGGTATTTTCAATAATGTCATATAGATGTGAAAGCTGGACAGTGAATAAAGAAGACCGTAGAAGAATTGATGCTTTTGAGTTATGGTTTTGGAGGAGAATATTAAAAGTGCCGTGGGCTGCCAAAAGAACCAACAGATCCATGTAGGAAGAAGTGCACCCATAATGCTCCTTGGAGGCCAGGATGGCCAAACTTCGTCTCTCATACTTAAGACATATTGTCAGGAGGGACCAGTCACTGGAGAAGGATATCATGTTAGGTAAGGTCAGAGAAAAAGAGGAAAAACCCCAGCGAGATGGATTGGCAAAGTGGCAGCATCAATGGACTCAAGCATGGCAACAATTATCAGGTTGGCTGAGGACCAGGCAGTGTTTTGTTCTGTTGTGAAGAGGGTCACTAGAGTTGGTACCAACCCTAACAACAACAACAATCCTGTAAAGATGACAGCCTTGGAAACCCTCTAGGGCCGTTCTGCTCTGTCCTATATAGGGTCCCTGTGAATCAGAATAACTCAATGACAGTGGGATATAATGCATGTTAAAAGGGTAGTTAACTCTTTTAGAAAAAAAAAAATATTATGTCCAATTAATCTGTCAGAAGAACAGTAAACATAAAAGAAATAAAGCATGTATAGCAGTTGTATTTTTTCTATTGACTGGGAGGAGAAAGAAAAAGAGGGAGAATTAGATTTCTCATAGAGAGACCAGAGAGTTAGATAATTGTGGGGACAGTGGAGGCAAGGAGACATAAAGAAGATGCAGACTTCCGATGTCCGCCATTCCTCCATACAACCCCATTCTTCTCAGACCTTTACGTCGTCTGTGCCCTAGGCTTTGTTTCTCACTCAACAGCTGCATAAAATCCTGCCCACCAAACTCTTTACCGAACTCTGGTTTAGGTAATGCACCCGCATTTTCTGAGGCTCCTATTCCTTCCCTGAGGGAAGCCTAGTGAGTGTGACTCCCTTGAGCTCCGTGCTTGCTGACCTCCCTGTCTAGTAAACAACATGCGTTCTGCACCTCTGACTATCTTCCAGCTGTCCTCGGGGTCTTCTCTGTCGGCTCTCAGCAGGGAAAGTGCATTTTGTCTACCTCCTCTCTTTTTAGGATCCGAACAGAGCACTGAGCACTTTTAGCTCTTTAGGGTAATGGTGTTTAATAGAACTTTGTATGCTGATAGCAGTGCCCTGTGTCTGTGCTGTTTAGTATGGGAGCTCCTAACTACTCATGGCTAGTAACTGAAAATAATAGAAATTAAACACAGTTCTTCTGTCACCCTAACCATGTTGTAGGGGCTCAATATGTGTGGCTATGGAATTGGACAGGGTGGTTTTGGAAGACTCTCCTTCTTGCTCATCCATTGGCTAAGAGAAGCCCCAGGTCCAGGTGTGGAAACCACAGTGGGAAGCTCCACTGTCGGGAGGCTGTCGAGCACCGTAATCCCTGCCACAGCAGGATCTTCTGCAGGGAAGCCAGAGGGAGGCATGTCCATGACTAGTATGTTGTTGTTGTTAAGCGCCATCGAGTCGGTTCCAACCCCTAGTGACCCTGTATAGAGTGTCCGAGGAGCAGCTGGTGAGCTTGAACCACCAATCTTGCAGTTCAAACAGCTTTACAGTCTGGCGCATTAACCTACAGCGGCACCCCTGACATGGTGGTGGTGGTTATGTGCCGTGGAGTTAGTTCCAACTCAGAGCAACCCTGTACAGAGTTTCTGAGGCTGTAAATCTTTACGGAGCAGAAAGCCTCATCTTTCTCCCATGGAACAGCTAGTAGCTTCAAACCGCTGACCTTAATGTTCGCAGCCCGATTCATAACCACTATGCTATCAGAGCTCCTTCTACACCAGGACTAGCTGTCAATAAATACAGGGTGTGGTGCTGTAGTATCTGCACTGAACTGTGAGCCACAAAGGAGGCAGTCCAAACCCACCAGTAGTAGCTCCTTTTAAATTCTCTACAGGCTTGCTATGAGTTGGAACAAGCTTGATGGCACCTAACAACAGTACAATGTAGGATTTAGAGTTAAACCTGGGTTTGAATCTTGGCTCTGTCATTAGTTATATATGGCAACATGAGCAATTATTCAAACACCCCCAATCTTTGTTTTTAGTTTGTGGAGGGGAGATGATAATACGTATTTCTTAGGGTGTTGTGAAAGTTAATTGAGATTATAAATTGAACGTAGCACAGTGCCTGGTATATCTAAACCATCTACTGTATAAACCAAAGTTTACGCATATCATGAATCCTGTGTCAGCTTCAGCCTCCGGTTCCCATAGCTTAAACAAAACACTAATTAGCCTTTTGAACTGATAAATAAAAAAGATAATTTAGGAACTGTTGCTAAATGGATTATAATTTTCAAACACATTATTGTATACAAGAAAAACTCTTATATGAAGATGCTATTTTGAGGAGTACTGTGTGATATTTGTATGTGCATTTGTGTGCATGTGTGTGTGTGTGTGTTGTGTATGTATGCAGACAAAGTTTGATTTACCACTCACACCATGCCAGTCCAGCACTCATAGGTAGCAGTGCCGTAAGATGTATTTGGACGTAGTTTGTGGTTTTCATCATTTTAATTCCTGGATACTGAAGGGTGCAAAGGAAGCTGAGATATTTAAAGGAGTGTGTCTTCATTTTCTAATGGATAGCTTTAATTAGTAGACATTTGTTCTCTCTGTTTAGGAGGTTAGAAGTCAGCTCCAGGGGAAACCTTTCTCTCTCTACCTGTTGGCTCATAGTTTGTGAGGAAGGTCCCTATGGCATTTTAGCATCTGTAGGCCTGGCATCCCTTAGAGATCTCCTAGTGTCTTGGCATCCATCTCCCGATGTATCTAGGAGCTTCACAGCACAGACACCTCAGTCTAAAGGATGCAGGCCACTCTTGGCTTTTTTTTGTTGGTTATAGAATATTCCTGTCATCTCTGCTGGCTTCTCTCTTCTTTCATCTGTTGTAAGAGAAAAGGCACTTTGCAGGCTGCACCTCAGGGAAACTTCCCTTACATTGGACCAGAACTGTGATGAGATGTTGTTGTTGTTAAGTGTCATTGAGTCAATCCCAACCCATAGCGACCCTGGATAGGGTTTCTGAGGAGTGGCTGGTGAGCCTGAACCACAGACCTTGCAGTTCAAACGGCTTTGCAGTCTGGCGCATTAACCCACAGCACCACACCAGGACTCTGTGATGAGATTAATGGGTTGCTTTCCACCTTTAATGCTCTTATTGCGTTATTACATCAGATCACATCACATAACTGTCAACCCACAGATCACATATATAACTGTCAACCCACAGAGAATCATGACTCAGCCAAGTTGACACATAAATGGGGGCACACAATTCATTCCATGTCAGGGTGCTTCTCTGTATCTTGGAAGAATTTCTTCTGCTCTCTTTTCTTGGAATTCTATACCTCTCTTGTGGTGCTGTGGCTCAGCACTGGACTGATTCAAACCTACCAGTTGCTCCTTGGAAACCCTATTCAGGGTCATTATGAGTCAGAACTGACTCGATGACACTTAACAACAATAACACCAACAACTCTCACCCAGGCATAAATAATTCATAGTGTTGATGGTGCTCAGTAATCACGAATCAACTCACATGGGGGCAGTTGTATACCTCAGTGGAAAAACACAAATGGCTTCTCCAGCTGATCTCACGGCTCACCTCCATGGCTCTGTTTCTTCTACTGTGAACCACAGGTAGTAGACCTGAGAGGAGGAGGAGGGGTTAATAAAACAAATAATCACTGAGCATTGTCACCACCCCCCCAAGAAACAAGTACAGTGATGGAGTTTTACACAGGCCAGGTGCTTTCCCTAAAAGGAGCCTCAGACATTGTTTCAGAGAGTGTACCTGTGTATATATGAGAATTGCAAATCCAAAGGGGTCCTCAGAGGTGAGCCCACCCTCTCTATTTCCACAGAATGGGGAAAACTCGGCATATCTCCTCCTTATCCTTCCACCTTCCAGAGGAGCTTTGAAGGCCTTTTGTTTTGTTTTGTTTTAAGTGTTTCACTTCAGGTAGGGCAAAGTAAGCACACTCCTTTAGACACTGCCCCTCTCCATTCACCCTCATCCCCAAACAACTTCATATCTGATCCCATCAGTAAACAAGGCCCTGGAACCCTTTCTTTGTTTGTATTTGGTCCTTCTCCCTGGAAGTCTGTAAGCCTGAGGATACGTTCTGGGAAAAACTGTAGACTCCCTTTGTTGCCAGTGAAAGTTCACAAAACCTACAGGAAGGTAAATAGAGGAAGTCTCTCTGAGAAGCAATGTCTGTAAGACCCTCCTGGGCTGCTCCTCTCCTCTATTAGCAAATCATTTAATCCAATTGTACTAGCAGTCCTGGGAATTAGTTGGCATTTATTCTGTTAATATTTGAAATATTAGCCAAATACTGTTACCGAATAGAGTATTTAATTATGATAGTAACGGATACTTTGAGAACTTTAAAGATATAGAATACAAAGTGAAAATTTACCTTACTTTCTGATTTAGGGGAGATATGGATTAATTAAGGCAAAGGGAAAGTTATTAAACAGCGACTGCAAAGTCCATTTGAATCACAAGGTCGGCAGTTCAAACTCATCAGTTGCTCCTTTGGAACCCTAAACAAGGTTGGTTGCTATGAGTTGGAGCCGACTCAAAGGTGCTTAACAACAAGAAGCTGAGGTGATTTTCAGAATCATGAAGAATTACTGACTTTATCATATTCATATTTGATCTGAGGAGAGTTTGAGATAAGCAGTGTTTCCAGGGTCTTTCCTCTGCAGGGGTGATGAGCAATCTGGCAAATATTAAGTAGCATGGGAAGCTGAATCAGTTGGCTGTCTGTAGCAAATGTCTTTATTAATTCATTCTCTGGTGCCCTCTCTACTGCCTTCCTTCCTTCTTTCCTTCCATTATATTGTTCATTAGGATTGCATAGACAAACTTTTACCAGTAAGTTTTGCATACTGATGTAAAAACGTTGACAGTCCAACCAAAGTAATTTTAAGGAATTAACTTAAATCATATACTAATATATATTGATAATCTATTATTGGTGAGAGTAAATCAAACTGTTAGCTTAAAATGGCCTAGGATCTAGTATGTACTCCTTCACTGCAGGTTTTACTTTCTATTCTCTGTGCACGTGTCATTATTAAAATGCACAAGGATGAAATGATATTTTCAGTCAGGTTTGATGAAACCTGTGTGAATATTCCCATAGGTTACTTAACACATTTTAACCTCTTCCAGTTGGTCAAGATTTTAAATAATTGCATATGTACTGAATATATCAAGTTAAATTGAAAATAACCAAATGTTTCAGGAAAACATATTGACTATGTGACATATAGTAACAACATTCTTAAATCCAGTGGTCAAATGAAAATTGTAATATAATGACAGGAAATTTTGTGTATACACTTTCTTGGATTCCTTTTACAATTCACTTCTAATCTAAGCGACAGTCAAATGATTGTGGGTTTTTTTTCAAGCAGGATGAATGATTAGACAGTGGTCAAGTATACACTGGGAAAACTACGTACAGAGCATTGTGCTAATTAGAAGTAATGAACATTCTAGAAGAGACTTGGAGAGCTTTGGAAACAGTTAGCAGGTTGGCCTTGTAGTCTTCACCACCCTTGGTGCTGAGGCAGGCTGGTGAACCCTGGCAAGGGTTTCTGGGTAAGTGTCAGAGCTACAGCTCACCTCACTTCATAGGTTCCATTTGGAGAGTCAACGCAAACCTTTATTAGCCCAAAGTCATGCTTATCTCAGAATCCCTTGGTAATGTTTGTGGATGAGAACTGCAAGATGGGCCTTTAAGACTCAGCAGAAGAAAAACACCCCAGAAATAGGAAGGAGCCTAAGAGAAACCTGGCCCAGGATTTTCTGCTCATTCCTAACTGTGGCTTCCTCAAAATTTCAATGAAATATTTCATGAATATTAAAGAAAGTACATATCATATTTACAGTATAAGGAGCAGTAAAGCAAACACTGGAGTATCTGTCACCCAGCTTATTAAGTAGAACATTTCTAATAGTTCAAGTGCCTCACCTAGCATTTGTTCTCTAGTTGTAATCCTCTCTCCTTCCACACCAATATTCTGGGCTTATAATATTCTCTCTAATAGTTTTACTGTCCAGGCATGCATCTTTAAACAATACATTGCTTTATATATTCTTGAAGTGTTTATAGATGAATCATACTCGATTTGTTTTTACTTAACTGTATTTTCATGAGATTTATCCACTTTGATTTCTCTAGTTATATACTTCATTAATTTTCACAGCTATGGAATAATCTATTGTATAAGTGTTCCAATTTTTTTATATTTTATTATTCTGCTGATGGACATTATTAGAGTTGCTCTAAGTTGGATTTTTGTTTTGTTTTGTTTTGCCATTACAGAAACGCTAAGCCCTTTTTTTGTGTATTTCTCTGATGCGTAGGTGCAAGTGTTTCTCTAAGGAATGCTTTTAGTTGTTGTAATGATTAGTCCACGAGTACATGTATCTTTAAATAGAATTATACATTGTTTTCCCAAGTGACTCCAAATTTAAACTCTCACCAATTATCTATGCTTTGCATTCTTGTCAACATTTGGAAATGATAAGCTTTAAAATTTCCACTCAGTCTTGGTATCTTGTCATTAAAATGTATTATTATAATGGCTCTTTAAGGAGCTCTGGTAGCATAGTGGTTATGAGTCAGGCTGCTAACCTCAAGGTCAGCAGTTCAAAATTACAAGCTGTGTCTCAGGAGAAAGATGAGGCTTTCTGCTCATATAAAGATTTACAGCCTTGGAAACCCTATACAGGGTTGCTAAGAGTCAGAACTGACTCCATGGCATGTAACCATCACCACCACCAATGGCTCTTTGAGTATCTGTCTGTAAACAAGTATGAGTTGAATTTGGGAGTCTCACGATTAACAGGGATCTTGCTGTGGTTCTGTGAGTTAATGTGCTGAACTGTGAAGTTGGTTTGGACTGCAAGGTTGTTGGTTCAAGCTCACCAGCAGCTCCTTAGAAACCCTATACACAGGATCACTATGGGTCAGAACCGAATCGACAGCACTTAACAACAACAACAACAGGCTTAGCAGTCTCCCTTTTCCACAGACATATGGCTTTTTCTCTGATTAATGTACCTATCTCTGGGTTCCAGGCTTTGTCATTTTACCTCATGGAAACCCTAGCTCTAAGGTTTTCTTACCATCCAGGTTTAGTTTGTAAGTTGTATCTTCTGTTAGGTTCCCTTGTTTGCTTGTGAGCTCAGCAGTGCACATAAATGTACCAGTTGCCCTGAGGTCGACTCTGACACATGGTAATTCCAACTCCTCATGACCTCATGTGTGTCCAAGTAGAATTGTGGTCCATAGGGTTTTCAGTGGTTGAGTTCTCAGCTGCAGACAAGTTCTCTCGGATGTTTCTTCTGAGGCACCCCTTGGCAACTGAAACCTCCAAGCTTTCTGTTACCAAGGAAGAGTGTTAGTTGTTTACAGGGTCCAGCTCCTCCTATCTACATGTCAGTCGGTTGTGATGTGTTGTACTCATTGTGACAGGAGTCTGGTTAATCTACTAGTGCTTGTGGAATCATAAGTACGGCTGCTTTCTTTTTACCATTCAAATCCTACCTCTTCCTTATCCCACATTTGTCAAGTGCACAGTCAGAAAGAGACAGGGGCATTTTAGTATTGGAAGCAGCTGTATATAAATCTTGTCCATTGGTTAAAAATCAGTGCTCTGTGGAACTGGCCCTGGAGTCTTAGACTAGAGAGTTAAGAGTGAGGAGAACCCTGTGTCCTCAGCATTTGAATCATTGTCAATTTATTGAGGTTCTGAGGTATGTGGGATGGGACTTTAGCTTTGAGTTTCACCTTCTCTTTCTCACATCAGGAGTGTCAGGTCCTGTTCTACAGATGGGGCTGCTCTACATTGAGGCTTGTATTTTGAACTTTTGCTTTAAAGTAACTCCAAGCATTTTATGCTTAGCACAGAAGAAAAAAGGCCTTATCAGCAACAGTCAGTTCCCAGGTTCTAGGCATCCAGTGCTAAGTACAACATGCAGTGATGAACCAAGCCCAGTAAAACCTATTACACCTTCAAAGTACATACAATGGTTCCTAAGAACCAATGGGAACTACTTTCTGGCTATACAAGGGTGAGTCGAAAAGTATTGCTATGAGGATTGCAATTCATATGTGCACAGGTTTATTCTAAACAAAGCATGTATAAACATGTCTCTACAATCAAGGGATGGCTGCAGACAAGTTCTCTCTGTAATGCACTTGTCTTAGTCTTGTTGTTGTTAAGTGCTGTTGAGTCAAACCCTATAGCAATCCTGTATAGGGTTTCCAAGGAGCAGCTGGTAAGCTTGACTCACCAACCTTGCAGTTCAAACAACTTTGCAGTCTGACGCATTA
>NW_006408540.1:17345252-17347629 GCF_000296735.1 Chrysochloris asiatica | reverse complement strand
TTGAGGGTCTTCCTCTCTTTCTCTGTCCACCCACCTTACCAAACATGATATCCTTCTCCAGAGAATGGTCCCTCCTGACAATATGTCCAGTGTATGAGAGACAAAGTTTGGCCATCTTGGCCTCCAAGGAGTACTCTGGCTGCACTTCTTCCAACACACACCTATTGGTTCTTTTGGCAGCCCATGGCACTTTCAATATTCTCCTCCAACACCATAACGCAAAAGCATCAATTCTTCTATGGTCTTCCTTATTCACTGTCCGGTTTTCACATGCATATGAGATTATTAAAAATACCATGGCTTAGGTCAGGTGCACCTTAGTCCTTAAGCTGATATCTTTGCTCCTCAACGCTTTAAAAAGGTCTTGTGCAGCAGCTTTGCGTAATGTAATACGTCGTTTGATTTCTTGATTGCTGCTTCCATGAGTGTTGATAGTTGATCCAAGAAGAATGAAATCCTTGACAACTTCAATCTTTTCTCCGTTGATAATAATGCTGTTTATGACTTGTTAGGGTGCCTTAAAAAAATCCCAATCAAAACATTGTGTTCTGAGGACCAGATAAAATTAAGGTAAAGAGGTGATGTTGCTATTAAGTGGCATCAAGTCAATTTCAACTCATAGTGACTCTATATACAGTTTCTTAAGAGCAGCCAAACTTTGTGGTTTGCAGTCCAATACTTATCCTACAATACCATATCAGAAGTCCCAAAAGGTTATGATAACCATTTTCTGAGAAATTCTCAAGGGGTAATCTTTGATAGATTTTCTTGAAGGACCCAGGATGATCATGAAGGGCATGTTATGACCATGCTTTAAGACAATTCAAATGCTGCATTGGAGAGAAAAGGCCAGAAAAGTTATACAAAGGATTTTTTTTTTCTCCATCATGACAGTGCATCTGCTCTTTCTTTGAGGGTACCAAAGGATGTCCTATGAGAATTGCAATGAGAAACCTTAACGTATGCACCCGACATCCCTGACCTTGCCCCTTCAGATTTGTTGTTTTTTTCCTCAAAACTCAAAGAACAT
Organism: Chrysochloris asiatica; assembly: GCF_000296735.1. Classification (NCBI taxonomy): domain Eukaryota; kingdom Metazoa; phylum Chordata; class Mammalia; order Afrosoricida; family Chrysochloridae; genus Chrysochloris; species Chrysochloris asiatica. The sequence continues at coordinate 17,346,599 of NW_006408540.1, read as the reverse complement.
TGAAAAGGAATACTGTTCGAGTGCTTAGACGATATCAAAACTCCAGTTTTGATATGGTGCAAATCAAAGAGCATGGGATTCTTCTTGGTAGTATTTGAGAAAGGTAAACACTGCCATTAGACGTGTATAGAACCAAGTGGAAAGGATATTAAGAAACAATTGCTTCACATTTTGATATTTTGTTTAATACACATTTCGGTGATTTTGTAGCAGTATTTCTTCACTTACCATCGAATATTAACATAAACATTTGACCAAGTGGCATTAGATATGAACCATACCTGTTTCAGCTTACATGTAAACTTGACTGAAACGCAAATTTAGGACTAGAACTTGTTCATAATCTGGGGATTGTCTGCAAGAGAAAATTGATCTAGAGGAGTAATGTGCTTTTATTCTGAGATCTATTAGTGAGTGAGTGAGCTGAATCTACCATTTAGATTTTTACAGCCCACATCTACTCATTTATATATCTTCTTGTAATGAGACAGTATTTGTATATTTTTATGTATATAAAATTTTTTTTAATGCTTTAATTTTAGTAGATCACTGTGAGAAAGTGAAGTTCCCATACATTTACTTAAAACAACAACAACAAAAAAAACATTTAATCTGGATTGAGATTTTCCAGGAGCCAATTAGAAAAAATGAATCATTTGGTGAGTTTAATTTAGGGCTCCATTTCCACTGCTTTGTCCAAAAGGCAAGTAACATTAAAAATACTTTACCATCAATTGTGTGCTCCTCATTGTAGAATTAAAAACAACTTCAAAAACAAAACAAAACTAGAGGTCAATGGAATCAGGGTACAACTCGTAAATTTATTCCTACACCGTCTGTCTAATCCATTATTTCTATTGCTTATGGCTTCTAAGGAGTCCTGGTGTAGCTCTGTTGGTTTAGTACTGGGCTGCAAACCTCAAGTTTGCTGCTTCAAACCCAACAGCCACTTCTTGGAAACCTGATACAGGGTTGCTATGAGTCAGAACTGATTCAGTGACAATTAACAGCACCTTGGATTCTAAAATTCAGTGGCATGACAGACAGTTGAAGAATACCAGTAATTTCCCTACAAATAACATATCCACACAAATAACATGCACATGCATACAGTGTTCATCAGAAACTAACAAGCTATGGAGATGTACAGTTTGTGTGAAAATACGGTAAGTGTGCTTCATTTGCCTTTGACTTAAGGTGTTAAATATGTGACATGTTATGAAATGAAGAAAACCATTAGAGAACTTGGTAAGGTTTTGGCTTGAGTCTAATGGTCCCAATTATAAAGTTGAACGTGAAGTCGAGAAGAGCTACACTATCAGTACATTGGACAGTTCCTTGCAAAAG
>NW_006408540.1:17340170-17344566 GCF_000296735.1 Chrysochloris asiatica | reverse complement strand
TTTCCATTAATACATACATATATATGTTGTTGTGAAGTGCTGTTGAGTCGGTTCTGACCCATAGCGACCCTGCATAGGGTTTCCAGAGAGTGACTGGTGAGCTTGAACCACTGACCTTGCAGTTCAAACGGCTTTGCAGTGTGGCGCATTAACCCATGATGCCACACCAGAACTCCTACATATATATATATGTATATAATATAATATAATTTCTCAACAGGAGCTTCAGGGCAGAGTGTTCTATGGGTAGGAATCAGCTTTTAGTTCTCAAAGTACATTCAAAGCCATAACTGGGAGGAAGACAGTGGGTCAGGCATATGCCAGGGATCACTGGGCTGTTGTGGAACATGACGTTTCAGTGTAGAGTTGGATGGAACCCTGTGTTTGAACAGTGGGTAGAAATTGATGTGGATATCAAATGATGAAATGTCCTCGTATCAGGGGTAGAAACCAATTCTCATTTTGTTGTCATGAATCAGTCAATTATTTTCATTTGGCATAGTGGGTTATGCATTGGGCTGCTAACCACATGGTCAGAAGTTCGACTTCACCCGCCGCTCCCGTAAAGATTTACAACCTCAGAAACCTGTACAGGGTCACTATGAGTTGGAATTTACTCCACGGCACACCACCACCAGAAGTATTACGGAGTCCTGGAATTCTAGTGCTGTTAGAAAAGTACTGGATTGAAGGAACTCTCGTAGAGTAGTGATTACGAGTCAGGCTGTTAACCTCAAGGTTAGCAGTTTGAATCTACCAGTTGTTCCAAGGGAAAAAGATGAGGCTTTCTGCTCCCATAAAGATTTACCACCCTGGAAACTCCATACAGTGTTTCTGTGCTTCTGAACCAAGTTAACAGCACTTCGCAACAAGCACAGAGATATCATGAGGGCCAGGGTGGCTCAGTGGTAGAGTTATCTTTATTCCTACAGGAGTCCTGAGTTTGATTCCTGGCCTGTGGAGGTTTGCATATCACCATGATGCTGAAAAGTTTTCAGTGGACTTTTCACTGACTAAGACAAACTGAGAAGAAAGACTTCTGAAAATCTCATAGCCAGAGGCTACCTCCCTAACAGCTAACAGTAGCAACAGAAATAGCATCCCATTGTGCCCGTATGAGGAATCCTGGAAGTGCAGTGGTTTTCTGCCTGGCTGCTAACCAAAAGACTGGTGATTTGAACCCAGCAGTCTATGGAGAAAGATGTGGCAGCCTGCTTCCTTCAAGATTACAGCCTTGAAAATGCTCTGGGGTGGTTTTACTGTAGTATAGAGTGTGATTGAGTCAGAATCGACTGGACAGCAATGGTACGAATGTGGGGCTGGATGGAGGATGTATTTGCCCAGGTGGAGACTGGGGAGGGAGTGGCCTGAGTCCATACAGGAAGACCAGTAAGGAGTCACTGGGTGACAGTCTGTTTTGGGGAGTACCTGTGCAGCACATGGGCTGGGAAGCACATGAAGAATTTGGGAGGTAAAGTCATTAGTTCTTGGCGAGCTTATTGGATGGGTCAAAGGTATTGGAGAAATGCTTCAAGGTAGCACCATAGCTGAGAAAAGAAACAGATACTGTATTAGTTTCCTATTGGCACTATAACAAATCACCACAAATGTAGAAACTTAAAATTATACATGGTTGTGATCTTATAGTTCTGGAGATCAGAAACCTGAAAGGGGGTTCACTGGGGTGAAATCGAAAGTGGTTTCTTCTCAAAACTCTAGGGGAGAATTGATTTCCCTGCCATTTCTAACTTCTAGACCCTCACTGCCTTACTTGGTTTGCTACCCACTCCTTCATGTTAAACCAGCAGCATTGCATCTTTAACAATCCCTTTCCAACTCTGACCCTCCTGCCTCCTTTTTGTAAGAACTCTTGTTCTTATAAAATGAACATTGGGTTGACTAGGGTAATCACCCCATCTGGAGATCATTAATTTAATCAGACCTAAAAAGTTCCTTGTAACATGTAAGGTATCATATTCAGGTAGGGACCCGGGGTTGAGGTTCCCTAGGTTAGCGGTACTTGGACATATTTGAGGTTGTTGTTAAGTGCCGTTTAGTTGATTCCAACCCATAGCAACCCTGTATAGGGTTTCCAAGGAGTGACTGGTGAGCTTGAACCACCGACCTTGTGATTCAAATGACTTTGCAGTCTGGCATATTAACCCACAGCGCCACACCAGGACTCCTATATTTGAGATGGAGGGCACCATATTGTTTACTGTCTTTGGGATGGAGAAAGCAAGTTTTCGTTATGAATGTGAGACTGACAGTAAAGTTGAGAACAGCTGAGTACATGCCTATTTTCCAGAGAGAGAGGTTTTGGCAACATAAGGTTTTGATTTCGTTTGTTTGACGCCATGGAGAGTGGTAAGCTCTGAACAGGCAGTGTATGGTGTGACATGAGCTGAGGACCGAGTGCGGGCAGCTGAGGACCACTAGGATACAAAAGGCAGATAGAGAAAGAAAGGGAGATGCAGAACAACAGGGAAGGACAGAAAAGTAGGAGAAAACCCAAAAATGGGAGGCTCAATTATCCCAGGAGGACGCACTCTAAACCAGGGCACAGGATTGGGAACTAATGCATTAATTACACTCCTAGGAAAGTGCTCTCTGGTTTGTCAACTTCTTTGGTTTACAGTCTTAAAATTAACTATAACTATTGTATTCCAAATAAACCAGAAACTTATCATTTCATTGGGCTTCATTGCTTTTGATATTGTACCCAGAATGACAGTTCTCAAGAAGTGTATCAACAAGGATTGGGAGATGGCATGTTTGTACTGCTCTAACGGAATGCTGTTTCTCGCGCTGAATCACACAGTCTCTGCTCTGTTTAATATTCTGTTCTTAGCAAACCTTCGGATGCAGTCTGATAGGACCGTTGACCTGCTGTGCATTACAAATTACACCTACACTTTGAAACTTGACATGGTGATTGTCTCACAAGCTTGTATATTCTCGAAGAATTTTAGAACTCAGGCTAATATTTGAGCTTCCTGAACATTGAAAATAGGAAGATGATGAGTTGTGCAGTTGAGGGGTGGGTGGTGTGAAGTAATTGCTTCCAAACCAACAATCTAAGGAAACCAACAATCCCATCCTGACTTCTTTACTCAGTCCTGGCTCCACGCCCACAATTGCTAGTTGTGCTGCCTTTTAGCCTCTGTAATAGCGGTTACTGACAGCACATGAGCGGACTGAAGGTAATTAGACTTTCTCAGCCTGGAGACTGAGTGCACTTGACGCTGCTGCCACGATTCCAACTGTGGGATGATGCGGCGGGGGCGCAACGGACGTGGCTGTGCCCCTGCTGGGTTTCATATTCTGACTTTTCATTCTATGCACATATAGTGACTAAAGCCACAACAGCAACAACTTTTTATTGTGAACTGAGTGAAGGTTTACAGAGCAACCCATCTGTCCCATATTCAATCAGTCATGCACTTCGTGTCATTATGCTGGTTGCAATTCCTTCCACGTACCCTCAGTTAACAGTATTTACCTCTGTTCACTGTAATTCTTGCAGTGACATTGTAAGGAAAGCCTAACAGTCTTATTTAAAATTTGGATGTTTGCATGCTAGTACACCAGTGCATCTGGTGTGGTGCTGTGGGCTAATGCGTCAGACTGCAAAGTCATTTGAACTGCAACATCAGTGGGTCAAGTTCACCAGCTGCTCCTTGGAAACCCTATACAGAGTAGCTATGGGTTGGAATTGACTTGATGGCACTTCACAACAGCAACAACACCTAGACACACCACTCATCTGTCAGTTTATCATTGTGGTGGTTTATGAGTTGCTGTGATTCTGAAAGCCATACTACTGGTATTTTAAATATCAGCACGGTTACCCATGATGGACAGGTTTAGGAAGAAGGAGTGACGAACTACTTCCAAATATTTAGTCACTGAAAACCTTATGAATAACAGAGAAACACTGTCAGATATAGTGCTGGAAAATGAGCCCCTCAGGTTGGAAGGCATTCAAAATGTGACTGGGGAAGAGCTGCCTCCTCAGAGTAGAGTTGACCGTGATGACGCAAATGGAGTAAAGCCCAAGGGAAAAAGCCCACGGGACCTTCATTTGCTGATGGGGCACAACTCAATATGAAGAGAAACAGCTATAAACATCCATTGAAAATCAGAACATGGAATATACAAAATATGAATCTGGGAAAATTGGAACTTGTCAAAAATGAAATGGAATGCATAAACATCAATATCTTAGGCATTAGTGAGCTGAAATGGACTGGTATTGGCCATTTGAATCTGATGACCACATGATTTACAATGCTGGGAATGACAAATTGAAGGGGAATGGTGTTGCATTCATTGTCAAAAAGAACATATCCAGATCAGTCATGAGGAACAATGCTGTCTGTGATAGGATAATATC
>NW_006408540.1:17335671-17339375 GCF_000296735.1 Chrysochloris asiatica | reverse complement strand
ACAGCAGTCAAGAAATCAAATGACATATTGTATTAGGCAAACATGCTGCACAAGACCTTTTTAAAGTGTTGGTGAGCAAAGATGTCAGCTTGAGGACTAAGGTGCACCTGACCCAAGCCGTGATGTTTTCAATAACCTCATATAAATGGGAAAGCTGGACAGTAAATAAGGAAGACTGTAGAAGAATTGACACATTTCAGTTATGGTGTTGGAGGAGAATATTGAAAGTGCCATAGACTCCACTTGGTCAGTCTATCTCGTTGGGGGTCTTCCTCTTTTTCTCTGACCCTCCACCTTACCAAACATGATATCCTTCTCCAGCAACTGGTCCCTCCTGACAATACGTCTGAAGAATGAGAGACAAAGTTTGACCTTCATGGCCTCCAAGGAGCACTCTGGCTGCACTTCTTCCAACACGTTAAATATTCTCCTCCAACACCATAACTCAAGCATGGCAACCGTAGCAAGGTTGGCCCAGGATCGGGCAATGTTTCTTTCTGCTGGGCATAAGATTGCTATGAGTCGGTACAGACTTGATGGTGCCTAACAACAACAACAACACCAATACATACAAGTGTGTAAGTCTTTGTGTGGGGGGTCATGGGAATACAGAGGCATGTAACACATGGTCATCACCCTCAAAAAGCTTCTAGTTTAGTAGAATATGTTGTGCCTTTACACAAATACCTGTAAAACAGAGTTAGATCTAATCCGTGTGAAAAAAAGAACATTTCAGCTGTTTAGCTGAAGAAGGTTTCTGATTGTGGGGAGAATGAAGTGAACTCTTCTTACTTTAGTTGATATTTAAATTGAGTTTTCATGGGTGGATAGAATTTTTGAAATTGGGGAGAAATTTGGGGAGATGGCATTCCAAACACATATAAAATTAGCAGAGGAGAACAGGAGAAAATATCAGCGTAAGTATGTGGAGCATTGAGTAACACATTTGATTCTTGTTAGTGTCTTAGTATTCATGTGGAAAGGAAAACCATCATACTAGAAAATGCTTAGAGTACCATAGTAGGAAATTTGGTATCTACAGATTTTTAGCCAGATTTTTAATCCTTACATATATGTGCTTGTTTTTTTTTTCATCCTTTGAATAAATTCCACTCAGTCATGGTGATATTGTTGTTAAGTGTCTGCCATTGACTCAGTTCCAGCCGATAGCAACCCTGTATAGGGTTTCCAAAGAGTGGCTTGTTAACTTGAAACACCGATTTTGTGGTTCAAATCACTTTGCTGTCCAGTGCATTAGCACACAGTGCCACACCAGGACTCTGATCCTGGGGTAATATTCTTTTAAATGCTAGGACTTCTATTTGTTAATGTTTAATACCAGGGGCTTGCATTGCTGTTCCTAAATGAAGGTATTGGTGCTTCTGTGGTAGAATTCTCACCTAGCATCCTAGGAACCCAGAATACAGTGGCTCTATATGATAAGCACTGGATTGTGAACCACAAGGTTGGCAGGTTAAGCCTACTGGAGACTCCATCGGAGAAAGATGAGGCTTTTTGCTCTTGAAAACATATACATCCTTAGGAAACTTATACAGAATCGCAGTGAGTCAGAACCAATTTGATGGCACTAACAACAGCAGCAGCATGTTTGGGACCCCGCTAATCACTTCATGTGTAACTACCACCTGCTTGTCAGTGGAGCCTTGCTTGTTGCTATGATACTGAAAAGATTTCCGCAGAGCTTCCAGACTGCCATGGATTAGGAAGAAACACCTGGAGATCTACTTCTGAAAAAATCAGCCAATAATATCCCATGGATAACCATGGTCTGTTTCCATGAGTAGAAGTTGACTCACAGGCCATTCCTGAATAAAACTACACAGAGGTTAATGGAGTTGAGGGTAACCGTAATTTGCTCTAGAATTTTCTTTTATGTGCAGACTTCTTCATCAGGCTCTCCATATCAAAGTTACTATTGCTTTGTGAAAAGAATTTACAAACCTTCCTTGCTTTGTCCCCTCTATGCTCTGGAAAAGTATAAATGGTGTTGGAATTAACTGTTGTTTGAAAAGTTTGGCAGATTTGCTGTGAAACCATGAACCCCTTCTAATCTGGGAGGGCAGATCTTCAGCAGCCTCCTTTACTTGTACTATATTTGACCTGATTCCATCTTTTCTGTCTGGTGGAGGCAGTATAGTTTCCATATTTTGTAGAAAATTATACCTTTCACTCAAGTTTTGAAAGGTATTTTGCACAGAGTTGAGCAAAAAAATCTGTTGGGATATTATCCTGTATTGATATTTATTTACCTCTTATTCTTTCTTTCTTTTTTAATAATTGTATTATATTCCTTTCTATCCCCTCCTAATTTGGCTTGTTGTTATTATGTTATGTTTGGCTAGGTAACCATTATAAAAGTCAGCTTTTCAATTTATTTCTTCATTCTCTTCTCTGTTTTCGTATAATGACTTTATTATCTTATGTATACTAATTCAGTTTTTCCTTCTTTAACCTAAAAATCATTGTTGTTTAGTGCCATCGAGTCAGTTCCGACCCATAGACTCCAACCTAAACATTTAGATGGAGAAAATATTCAGAAGATAGGGCATAGATTGTTTGTTATTTTCTAGTTCTGTTAATAATTTCCAGTTTCATTGCACTGTGATAAGGGACTGTGAGGGGGGATTTCAAAAGTTTGTGAAAAAAGGTCAATTGTTTTTTAATTCCATTTTTCCAGGAACTTTTTGAAGCCTCCTCTTCTTTCCTACATGTTCCTATTTTTAGGAATTTATTGACGAACCACAAGGTCAGCAGTTTGAGACTACCAGCTTTTCCATGGGAGAAAGATGAAGCTTTCTGCTCCCGTAAAGATTTACAGCCTTGGAAACCCTGTTCAGGGTCGCTATGGGTCAGAACGGACTCGACAGCACTTAACAACAGCAACATTGATGTTTTGTTTATGGCATGCACTGTCAAGTTTTGTGCTTGAAAGGGTATTTTTTTTCGGTTCCCAGGGTGCAAAACTATTAACTAGGTTTCCCAATTCTATTGATATTATTCAGATACTCTATATCACTACTCCTTTGGGGCGAGGGGCTTTATTATGGGCTCAGAGAGATCAGTAGTCACTTGCTCCTAATGGGTTTCTAGTTGTTTCTCCTTGTGTTCCTCCATGGACATTGTAGCTTGGGAAATTCTTCATGATGCATGATATTTAGCTAGAAGTTTAGCATCTCAGATTCTTACACATGGAAGGTAAACAGATCCTTCCAGTTGACACTGACAACAAAAAACTCCTGCCAATGTGCTGGACAGTGTCCTTTGTGATTAAGAGCCATGAATGACTAGCAAGTGTGTCTTTTAAACTTTTCTCTTTCATTCAGTTGGTATTTATGTAACAGGGGACTTCAACATTTTTATGAAACAAAAATCCATTTTCTTTTTTGTTTTTTGCTTTTTAAATGTTTTATTGTGAATTATGTGATAGTTTACATGGGAGAACATTAGTTTTACATGCATCCTATTGTTTATTATTTCATTGCCATGGTTACAATCCCTTCCATGCATCATCAACCAACCAAAGGGTATACCTTACAAACCTGCCCCTGACTCCCCACCCCCCGTCATCAGCACACAGCCCCTCTCCCTCTCTGGGTCTAAAGTCCCCAGCTGTTCCATCTTTCCACATCATCATCTCTGCCTCCATCTCTGGTGTCACCACTGCTTCTCTGGGTAGGGTCCCG
>NW_006408540.1:17333420-17334956 GCF_000296735.1 Chrysochloris asiatica | reverse complement strand
GTCTATTGAACATTGTAGGGCTTAGCTCACAGCTTCATTGCTGTTTTTCCCTCACTTCTTCTTATCAGTGATGAACGTGGTCACCAATCAGAGCGTGTATTTCCACTGAGTCTTAGTCTTGGAAGGGGGTTTGTTCTGAGGGAACCTGACCACTTGCCTTGATGTATCTTGACCAAGCAACTTGCTTGTTCTTGTAGTAATCATTCCGTCTGCCTATATTGTTTTGTAGTTTTCCTGTAGGTCTTTCTTTCAAGAATTAGCTTCTGTTCTTCGATCCACTCCAGTCTGGTCTGCTTGTCCTTTTAAGTGGAAATTTCTGACCTATGAAGATTCTGGATGCTGTTTAGGATTCCACCTATAATCTTATGGAATGCAGAGGCTCCACAGGAAGCCTCCTTTACTCGGCATGTTGTAGCCCCATTTTAAGTATTCCTATCAGTTATAGGCAGAAGACAGTCTTACATGTTTCTATGGTGATATTCCTGGTTACTCTTTTCTCGCCCCCTCCAGTGTCTATTTTATAATGGTATGCCAGGGAAACCAAGATTCAAAAGACATCTAAGCACCTTAACATTATTTCCCCCCTTTTCCCCATTCCAACCATGTCTCAATCCCTGTATCCCAGAGCTCTTTTGTTCCAAGGTTGTGCATACATTATTCTTTACATCTGTCCCACTTAGCCCATGCAAACCTGCTTAATTGCTCTCCCATCTGTTTTGTTCTTCCATTCCACTCCCCTTTTTGTATATTGCCCATCTCCACAGCACCCTGACTATCCTGCGCCTATTCCCTGACCTGTGCTCCACCTTCCCCTCCCTCCCCTCACCTGCCCCCCACATTCCAGCAACCAGCAAAGAGTCCGCCCCACCATAGTATGGGTTCTTTTTCTTAGTCTTTTATAGTAGTGGTCCTATGCAGTATTTCTACTTTTGTGACTGACTAATTTCACTCAACATTATGTCCTCAAGGTTCATCCATGTTGTGTGATGGCTTGCAGCTTCCTTGTTATTCTTCAAGGTAGCATAATATTCCATTGTGTGAATGTACCACAGTTTGTTTATGCATTCTTCAGTTGATGGGTACTTTGGCTGTCTCTATCTTTTTGCTATTGTAAATAGTGCTGCTATGAACATTGGTGTGTGTCGGGGACCGGCCTTGACATAGGGGTTCGGTTCACAAGGAGGAGATACCTGGCGGCAGTAAAGATATACACAGACAGACAGAAAGAGGGGGACAATGAGGCACCCCAAAGCCAGGGTGGCTGCATTACTGGTGGGCAGGCTTGGGACTACAGGCATCGTGGCCTCTGCAGGCAGCTACTCACTGCCCTGCAATCTTTACTGCATGCCCTCCAACCCGTAATGCACTGCAATCTTTACTGCATGCCCTCCAACCTGTAATGCTCTGCAATCTTTACTGCATGCCCTCCAACCTGTAATGCACACCTGGGGAGGCCCGGGCCTCTGTTTTATTTAGGGGAGGAGCTTCACACCAAGCTGGGAGGGACTTAGGCAAGGTACAGCGAACATCAGTACT
>NW_006408540.1:17331479-17333065 GCF_000296735.1 Chrysochloris asiatica | reverse complement strand
AAGGCTTGACCTTGCAACCTTTAGTCTCGGCTTTAGGAAAATATCACATTTATCTGTGGATTATCAAGGGCTCCATGTATTAAATTAATACATGTAACTGAACACTAAGATGAAAAATAATTTTCCATTAACTGCCAAGTGGCTAGAACTGTTACACTTGGGCCTATAGGGCCTCGAACCTCTGACCAGTCTTACACGGTCTGCAACAGGTGTGCATATATCTACTCATTTAATGGCTCATATTTCTTTTTTTTTTTAATGTTTTATTGTGAATTATGTGATCGTTTACATGGGAGAACCTTAGTTTTACATTCATTCTATCGTATATCGTTTCTTTGCCATGGCTACAATCCCCTCCATGCATCATCAACCAACCAAAGGGTATACCCTGCAAGCCTGTCCCCCAACCCAGTCATCAACACACAGCCCCTCTCCCTCTCTGGATCTCAAGTCCCCAGCTGCTCCATCTCTCCACGTCATCATCTCTGCTTCCATCTCAGGCATCACTGCTTCTCTGGGTAGGGTCTTGCTCTTCGCTCTTCTCCATTGATGGTCCTAGGGACCTCCGCTCACAAACTAGAAAGTTAATCATTCCCCTCCTTGCTATAAAATATCTACCTTTACATTTCCAACCCTCACAATCAAACCTGATAGCAATTATTCACTATTGTATCACAAGAAAGCCGTCTGCATTTCATTTCATCAGCCTTGCCTAGACAGATTGGATACTACTCAGCGGAGATTCTACCTTCCTCCATGCCTTCTGGGTCTAGGTTCCCTCTTGAAAGCTTGTAAGCCAGTCACTTCTTGTCTTTGTAGCCCCCCACCCCCATTTTGGGTAGCCAATGTCCAAGTTGCCCATTCCTGTCTACTTTGTATGTGGAGGAGGTGGGAATGATTCTTGCAGTAAGGATTTATTTCCTCTTTTGAGCTACTGCATCCATAGGTGTAGGTCAAGTTCATCAAATTGTATCAGATTACACTTTTTTCCTTTTCTTTCGTCTTCTAGTTGAGCTCTGATCATCAGTTATTGAAGTCAGGTCAAGTTGGTAATGTCTGCAAGTGTTGGTGTTCTTGCACATATCCCCTCTCTTCTTATCAGCTGGACGCTTCACTCTCCACTCTAGTCCTCTGTGGCTATGTCACTGACTCTGGGCCCAAGAGTTCCCAGGTCTTGCCACACTGCTGGCCAACCAGGTCTCCACCCGGGTTCACAGGAGTCTACTGAACATTATAGGGCTTAGCTCACTGCTTCATTGCTGTTTTTCCCTCACCTCCCCTTATGGATGATGAGCGTGGTCACCAATCAGAGCATATATTCCCATTGGAAGAGGGTTTGCACTGAGGGGACCCGACCACTTGCCTTGATGTCTCCTGACAAGCAACTTGCTTGTTCTTGTAGTAACAGTCGGTCTGCCTGTATTGTTTTATATGTTTCCTGTAGGTCTTTCTTTCAAGAAGTATCGTCTGTTCTTCTAGCCACTCCAGGCTGGTCTGCTTGTCCATTCAAGTAGAAATTTCCCATCTCTGAAGATTTGGATGTGGTTCAGGCTTCCACCTATAGTCTTATGTATTTCAGAGGCTCC
>NW_006408540.1:17328029-17330739 GCF_000296735.1 Chrysochloris asiatica | reverse complement strand
TTTTAGTATGTCCGACTCATCTATTTTTTCTGCTTTTGTTTGTGTAGTTTTCAAAATTGTTGTTGGAATCTGGATTGGGATTACAGTATATGTGTAAGTTGCTTTGGGCAGTATTGACAGTTTCACAATGTTAAGTCTTCCTATCCAGGAGCATGGCACATTCTTCCATTTTTGTAGGTCTCTTTTTCATTATTTTTTAATGCCCTTTTTCCACTAATATTTTTAAGTCCCTTTTCCTATATATTGTGAAGAATCTTTAAGACTTTTAAAAAAATAATTAACTTTATCTGAAAGGAATGTTTGATACCCCTCAAGTGAAGGGATGATGAAATAATAATGCCCAACGGGGCCATGAAGGACCCCAATGAGTAATAAAATTGTTTAGACCCCCACCTCCACCCACATTGTACTCTATGTTTGGGGACAACAGACAAAAGTGTACCAAATAAACTCTTACAATAGTCTTCAATTCATGTATCATATTTCAACATAAAGTCGTAACATTTATTAGCACCTACTAAAGCTAATCTCCCAAAACGGAAATGTATATTAAATCTACACATTCTTGATTATAAATTTGGCTTGCTAAATGACACATATACAGACAAATTTAAAACTTCTCAGGGTTCTAATAAGGAACTCTGGTAGCGTAGTGGTTACAAATAAGGCTGCGAACCTCACAGACATCAGTTCGAAACTATCAGCTGATTTGCGGGAGAAAGATGAGGCTTTCTGCTCCCGTAAAGATTTACAGCCTCGGAAACCCTCTGCAGGGTCGCTATGAGTTGAAACTGACTTCATGGCACCGTAACAACAACAACAACAGGGTTCTAATATAAATTCCTAAAGACTCAAGTACACTTCTGTGCAGAGAGTACAAAACCCATCAGAGCGCCATTGAATAGCATGTAGAACCTAACCTATAAAAAGAAAACTCTGAAGTTTTTTGAACTCATAATGAGCTTTCTAAAAAATCATGTGCGAACAGTGCAGGAGTCTGATGATTTTGAAGCTAACTTTGAGCTAATGCATCAGATTGTGAAAGAAACCTCCAAAATGTGTGGATTTGAAACAGCTTAGCTGATGCTAACTCTCATTGACATCAAAGTATTGTGTGGGGTGGCTGAAAATGGCTTTCACTGCCTCTGAACAGAGAATAAGTGTGTATTTTTAGGTATTCACCTGAGCATACAGGAACCATTCTTACAGCTGCTATTCTGGTCAGGATTTGCAAATGCCTTAGAAAACCTGTTCCAAATCCACCACTGTTGAGAACTAAGTAATACTGTATATTTGAATGCTGCAGAACATTAACGGTTGGTACTAAAAAGGTCCATTCTTGTTTACAAAAATTGACTAACCGCACATTTACACTTATAATTCCTAGGGAATTAGTGTATGAGAAAAGCCATTCAGCATAAGTGTTTGCACTCCACTGATCTTTTCTGGTGTAGAGGTCAATTTAGGATTTGTATGCCTTAAGGGCATGAACATCCTTGGTTGTGTTCTGATGCCCCACATTTAGCTTCTTCAGGAGTCTTGGTATGGCATTATAGGATAAGCATAAAATGTTATGCCATCGAGTCTGTTCTGACTCATAGCGACCCTGTATAAGGTTTTTGAGGAGTGGCTGGCTAACTTTGAACCAACCGCTTTGCGGTTCAAGCCAACCTTGCAGTCTAGTGCTTATCCTACAAGCATCACACCAGGATACCAAGCACTGGCATGCTAACCACAAAGTTGATAGTTCAAACCCCCTAGTCACTACTATACAGGGTAACTATGAATCAGATCTGGCTCCAGGTGCTAAACACTACCACCACCACAACCCTGCCTTTGTGAAGGACTCCTGGTAGCACAGTGATTAAGTGCTAAGCTGCTAACTTCAAGGTGGGTGGGAGAAGGATGTAGCAGTCTGCTTCTGTAAAGATGAGAGCCCTGGGATGTTGGAGGGGGGGCAGTTCTACTCTATGCTGTAAGGGTTGGTAAGACTTAGAATGGACTCCGCGGTAGTGGGAGTGTTGAATTTTGACAGGCATCCCTGCATAGCCCCCACACCCCATCCCTTCCCACAGTGCTGGTTACCTTGTTGGCCACCCTAAAGAAAGCTTGAAGCTGTTTTTGCCTACTAGAGACCCTCTTTCTCAGTTGCCTCCCCCTCTGTCCTTAGTAAGGTAGAGTCATCTGTGAATTTGGGTACATTTAAATTGTTACTTCCCACTTATTAACTATAGTAGCTTTTTCTAGTAGTAAAACAAAAATCCTATTAAGCCAATAATAGAAAATTGAATGAACTTTATCTAACATATAATTTGGAAATTGGAGTAACATTTTGACCACAGAGTCAAAAATATTCTGAAGATGAAAAGAATCTTGAAATACTCTTTCTCCCAATCTTACTGGCATTGTCATGGAAAACAGGGTCATAACAGAACTGATACAAATTGTGATCAGGAAGGCTTTTCATACAACATTGCCTTGAAGAATGATGACAATAATTACCAATTTACCCACTACATAGTTTTTATTTAACAACTGCTTTTAATAGGTGCAAGGCACTAAATTAGACATTTTCCTTAGGCCTCCCTATGAAAAAGGTAATATAAATGATTTTATTTAACTAATGATGAATACAAGCCACAGAAAGGCTATACAACTGAAAACACATAAACAAACAAAAACATGATGAAAGATTGAGAATTGCTATCCA
>NW_006408540.1:17325988-17326665 GCF_000296735.1 Chrysochloris asiatica | reverse complement strand
TCATTCACCGACTTTTGATTTTCAGTGTGCATTCCATTTGTGGTCTTATTTGATCCTAATGGGGTGGGCCAGTATCTTGTCAGCAGTGACTGTTGTTGCTATTTAGTTGAAGAGGAAGAAATGGACAGTATCCAGTGTTCTCATCTTAGGCCAGTGGCCCCTCCTGAGGACGCCGTCCTGCGCTTCACTTCTGTGAAGGGAGAGGTCAGAGTTGGAGATTCTCAAGTTTCTATACATGTATAATGTGTAGACCTGTAAATTGTGGCCAGGCAACCAGACTATCAGTAAGACTTTTCTATTTTATTCTGACATTTTCATCCATTAGAATCTGAGTGGTCATCTCTGTGCCCAGCCCCCTCAGCCTTGTAAAACAATCTTGACAAGACCTCACAGGAATTTATGTCTTCTAATTTAATGTTTGGATAAGCACTGGACTGCTAACCGCAAGGTCAGTGGTTCAAACCCACCAGCTGCTCCTTGGAAGCCCTAACCAGGATTGCTATGAGTTAGAACTGACTCGATGGCCCTTAACAACAACAGTAACAACAATAACAACAATGTAATGTTAAGTCTGAAATCTGTGGTGATCATGGGGTAAAGTTTACTCATTTACACATATTTCAGTGTCTCTAATGGCTGGAGCTCTGGTAGCGTAGTGGTTACGAATTGGGCTGCGA
>NW_006408540.1:17324343-17325888 GCF_000296735.1 Chrysochloris asiatica | reverse complement strand
ATACACATATATATTGGTCTTATGCTCTTAATTAATCCTATATCAAAACACCAAATCCACTGATGATTCATAGCAGTCCTAGATAGGCTAGAGTAGAACTGGTCTCTTAGGTTTTTGAGACTGTAAATCTTACTCACTGGAGTGGAAAGTTTAACTTTTCTCTCTCAGAGTAGCTGGTGGGATTAGTAGACCAGCACTCAACACTCTATATCACTAGGGTTCCCAATTAACCCAGTATTGTTGTTGTTAAGTGCTGACAATTCAGTTTCAACAAATAGCCACCCTGTGTAAGGTTTCTGAAGAATGGCTGGTGAGTTTGAACCATTGACCATGAGGATAGCAGTCCAGTGCTTATCCTACAGCACCATACCAGGAGTCCAATTAACCATATGTTGTTATTGTTAAGTACCTGTGAGTCAGTTACAACTCACAGGGTTTCTGAGGATGGATGGTAGGTTTGAATTCCCAACCTTACAGTTAACAGTCCAATGCTTATCCTCCAGTGCCACACTAGGACTCCAGTTACCGTATGTGGTTGGTGTTAAGTGCCATCGAGTCAGTCCAAGGAGCGGCTAGTGAATTTGAACCGCCAACCTTGTGGTTCAAACCAACCTTGCTGTCTAGTGCATTGTCTCATAGTGCCACACAAGGACTCTGTATTATAAGTATTAATCCAGTATGACATCTAGAGTCGACATTAACTTAATATATCCTTATTAATCATTACAAGAGGAGGTTGGGGAGTATTTATATCAAGTGATAATATATTAATTTCCTCTTCATTCATTCAATGCATAGATACTTGTAATAGATACGTAGGTGATGTGATTGGAACTTTACATGGGAAGATCTTTCTGAGGAAGTTACCTTTGAACTGAGAACTGAGTATTTGGTATCTTAGTCTCCGGGCAAATAATTGAATGATGCAGAAAGCATCAAAAGAAGGTGAAAGGAATATACAGAATCACTGTACCAAAAGGAAATGGTTGATGATCAACCATTTCAAGAGGTAGAATATGATCAAGAGCCAATGATACTGAAGGAAGAAACCCAAGATGCATTGAAAGAATTGGTGAAGAAAAAGGCACCAGGAATTGATGGAATAAAAACTGAAATCTTTCAAGACAGTGAGGCGGCACAGGAGGCACTCACTCATCTCTGCCAAGAAATTTGGAAGATGACTATCTGGCCGACTGATTGGAAGAGATTCTTATTTGTGCCCATCCCAAAGAGAGGTGACCCAATGGAATGCAGAAATCATCAGACAATATCTTTGCTATCCCATGCAAGTAAAGTTTTACTAAAGGTAATACAGAAACATCTTCAAGCATACATTGACAGAGAACTTCCTGAGGCTCAAACTGGATTCAGAAGAGTATGCAGAATGAGGGATATTATTGCTAATTTCTGATGGATCTTGGCTGAAAGCAGAGAGTATCAGAAAGATTTTTACCTGTGCTTTATTGGCTATATGCAGAGGTTTTTGATTGTGTGGATCGTGACAGGCTATGGACAACATTGTGCTCATGAGGAATCTGTACATGG
>NW_006408540.1:17318778-17323828 GCF_000296735.1 Chrysochloris asiatica | reverse complement strand
ATTTTTGATAACCTCATATGCATGTGAAAACTGGACAGTGAATAAGGAAGACCATAGAAGAATTGATGATTTTGAATTATTGTGTTGGAGGAGAATATTGAAAGACATGGACTGCCAAAAGAACCAACAGATCTGTGTTGGAAGAAGTGCAGCCAGAGTGCTCTTTGGATGGCCAAACTTCGTATCTCGTACTTTGGACATATTGTCAGGTTGGACCAGTTGTTGGGGAAGGCTATCATGTTTGGTAAGGTGAAGGGTTAGAGAAGGAGAGGAAGCCCCCCAGCAAGATGGATTGGCAAAGCATGAATGTGCTCAAACATGGCAACAATTGTGAGGTTGGCTGAGGACCAGGCAGTGTTTTGTTCTGTTGTGCATAGGGTTGCTATGAGTTGGTACCAACTCGATGCATCTAACAACATTCATTATTATTAATGTTAGAAATAGAAGCATTCAAACATTTAAAAAATTTTGTAAACAAATAAAATCCTCCTAAAGCCCAAACCTTTTCAGAGGCTTTGGCTGGTTTTGAGACAGCTATTGGTTGAAATAACTTTTATTTATATTCTCTGGTTATACATAAGCCTGCCCCTTCCACAAAAGAAGCCAAATGCTGTGAACTAGCTTCACTGTCTGCCTGTTACCTTTATGACGGATTGCTGTTCCTTGTGAACTGTATTTTGGTCTGCACATCTTGGTTGTGTCAGAAGCCATGTGGTTTTTAGTGGCTGTCCTGTGGAGTCAGAGAAACTTGTAACAAACTTGTTTTACTGTTGTTGTTTTTTGCCTTTCTCATTGTAATTTTGCACTGCAGGCACATTTTATTAGAGTGCCCAGAGAACCCGTGAAGTCTTCGGTTCCCACTTTCTTTTTACCATTTCTCTATGGTTTTCCATTTTAAACAGTTCTTTGCTCAAGTTCTGTGATTGTAGATAATAACAGTAGCTGCATCTTCAAAGATTCAGACTCGGTTTTACAAAGATGATCATTCAGAACAGGGATGTGGAATGATGCCAAAAGTTGGAAAACTCATCTGGGGATGCTGTAGATGCTTGAGCTTTTATTTTCCTTTGTCTAGATTACTTCTACCACACTTACATGGTTTTCTAAAAAAAAAAAAAAAAAATCTTGCTGATCTTTGGAGATTTAGCTATAACAGCAGACAGTTCCTTTTTTGTAGCTTCTCCCAACTCTCATGTCTATACTACCTATTATAGTCCCTCCCTCTGAATTGGACTTCCTCATAAGCAACAGTGGCCTTGATATGACTATCTGACACAAAGCTGCTAATGCTTCACAGCACATAACTATTTACACACATGCATCTCCCAGTTTCACTGACTGAGCTCCTTGAGGTCAGATACCAGGGACCATGCCAGTTTTGGTCTGTTTCTACATTTTTATCACAGTATTTGGCACAGTCAGTCCTTAATAAGTGTATATTGGATTAACAAGTGGACTGCACATTTCTCAAGGGGGATGAACTGTATTTATCTCAATTCTTCATTCATTCACATTATTTTGGACTGACCACCATGTACCAACAGAAGTGTGTAAGTGCTGGCAGTGAACAGTGAACGAAACAGTCATACGTTTGCCTTCATAAAGTAGCTGATATCTAACCAGGTCTGTCCAGTACAATTGTCGTGCGATTATACTTATTATATTTCAGTTTTCTGGTGGCCACATGTGTTCATTTTCTACTGCTTCTTTAACCAGTTACTTTAACCAGTTTAACCAGTTCTTTAACCAGTTCTACTGCTTCTTTAACCAGTTACCCCCAACGTAGTGACTGAAGGCAAGTCAGTTTCAGTCTCTTATAGTTGTGGAGTCCGAAGACTGACAGGTCTCTGGGATAAAACCAAGGCATCGGCAAGCGGCTTTCCTTTTGGAGGAGCTAAAGTTGCTTCTCTGACTTAGAGGGTTGGCCATATTTTTTGACTTTTGGTCCTCTACCATCTTGCAAGCCAGCAACATCTTCCTAGCTCATGTGCGTATTGTGTCACCCCGACAGGAGTCCTGGTGGCAGAGTGGGGTAAGCACTAAGCTGCTAACCAAAAGGTTCGTGGTTTAAACCCACCAACTGCTCCACAGGACAAAGAGGAGACAGTCTGCTGCTGTGAAATTAACAGGGTTCTCTGTCTTACAGGATTGCTATGAGTCAGAATTGACTTGATGGCTGTAGATTTGATTATTTGGTTTTGGCACTTGGCAGTGCAGTTTGTGCTGGATCACTAACCTCCGCGTCTGCAGTTTGAATCCATCCAGAGGTACTGCAGTGGAAAGTTCTGGTGTTCTGTTTCTGTAAAGATTATGGCCAAGAAAACTCTGTCTTTGTGGCTTGTAAGTGCTGTCAAGTAACTTCTGACCTGTATAGGATTTCTGAGGCTTTTAATCTTCCTGGGAACAGACAGTCTCATTTTTCTCCCACAGAGTGGTTGGTGAGCTCGAGCCACAGACCTTGTAGTTCGCAGCCCAATATTCTGTCACTTGTAGGGTCTCCAAGAATTGGAATTGACTGTAAGACACTGGATTTGTTTTTTGTTTATTATATTGAACCTATCCTGATAATCTAGGATAATCTCCCCAACTCAAAGTCATTAACAATTTTAATTCCATCTGCAATCTTCAATTCTCCCTGCTGTGTGTGACATGTTGTATGAGGGGGCTTCAACAAGTTCATGGAAAAACACAATTGAAAGATAATGGAATTTTCCACAAATGTTTTGAAACTCCCTCATTTTCACAGGCTCCAATATTTGCACGTGGACCTCTTTGAAGATATCATTCAGTCTACCATTTCTTTATAAAAAGTAGATCGGTGACATAAATTTTAATCTTTAACCCAATCTATACAAAATTTCATCTTTTCAACTTTTTTATCATAGAAAAAAAGACAACAACAACAATAGGGACATTTTGCATCATTTTCTTTATATGAAGTGTTTGAAAGTCCGAGAGCATTTCATACTCATAACACAATCCCAGTTTGGAGTAGTCACCTTGCTTAGGGCTTACTAACCGCCCACATGTGGCTCCTGGCTGTCGTATTGGGCAGCAGAGACGTAGGGGACTGGAGAAAATATTACAGTAATTACAAGGTATGATGTATGCCAAGAAGAAGTAAGTATAAGGTCTTAGAAGATAATGCTGTAGGGAACCTAACCACATGGTGGAGTGTGGGAAGGTTTCCTGGAGAAAGCAGACATTTGAATACGTGGGTTGGATCTTAAGCAGAAAAAGAGATTACATACTCCCGTCTCCTTTCAGTTCAAAACCCTCTAATAGTTTCTGTTGTTCTGTAGCAAAAGTCCATGTTCAGGATTTTGGACACATCTAAGGACAGAAACTTGCAGGATCGGCTTGGTATTTTTCAGACAACTGATGTGGCTGCTTTTAAGATTCCATTTTTTGTGTTGTTGTTTTTCTTAGTATTTCTCCCTGTTTTGTTTTTTTTTTTAATTGAATAAAATATATTTGTTCCATTATAGTCTCTCAGGAGGTTTCCATTAGGCTAGCGAGTAAGTACATTTCAACTGCATGCAAATGATTTGATTTTTCCAACATAGTACATAATTTACAGCTTTTGTAAATCCTCCTCTGTCTGGGCAGTTAACCACTGTGGACTTTTATGCCATCTATGTTGGTTGACCTTACAGAAAAGCAACCTGGAAATGCCAAATAGCTTAAGTGGGTTCAGTGTTATTGGATGAGGAGATTTGTCCAATTAGTAAGGAATCTGCATCTTACTCTTCCTCCCAATAATACTAACCCTACTGTCTTGAGTATTTGTGACATAGCATCTGGTTAAGAACCATAGTACTAAAACACCTTGCAGTGTGATTCTATTGAGAAGAGTCTAAGGATTGGAGAGTCAGCAAGGAGTCAGAGATACAAGTTGGGGTGGTTTTAATGAAACTGCCTAAGGCACACAGTGCAGTGCTCAACTAGCAGCCGACAGGTATGTGGTGTGAGGCCTCACAGGGATAACTCAGAAGACACATTTGGCCATCTGCTTTGGAAAGGCCACACCTTGGAGAACTCTATGAAGCACTCTTTGATAACTTCTACTTTGCTCACTTAGGGTAAGCATGAATCTAAATGGATTCCATAGAAATGACCAATAACAACAGCATGGTGAGGACTGAAACCTAGCTAACAGGGGGGTGGGGTGGGGTGGGGAAACAAAATTAAAAAGAAGAAGAAATCAAATTTACTTTAATCTTTCTGTTTGCACATAGGATTCCTGGTGTGGCACAGGAGGATAAGCACTGGGTTGCTAAATGCAAAGTCAGTTGTTCAAACCCACCAGCCACTCCTTGGGAACCCTGTTCAGTCAGTAAGAGTCAGAGCCTACTCAACAGTACTTTACAACAACAACATTTGCACATAGATAAACAGCTCAGATAAGTAATAGTTTGGGTTTTTCAGAGTCAATGATACCTTGTCAGGAAAAAGCGAGAAAAGGATTTGAAGAAAGCAGTGGTTGAAATTGAGAACAAGTTATCTAAACTGGGTTTTTCTGGATTTTTTGCAAATAGAAGCAGCATTGACTTTTTGACATTGGACATTCTTACGAATTATGTCTACAGCCAGACAACCATAATGTGCCTGATCTCAGCTGATCTCAGAAGCTAAGCAGGGTTGGGCCTGGTTAGTTCTTGAGTGGGAGACTGCCTAGGAATACCAGATGCTCTAGGCTTTGGAGTCCTGGTTTGGCAACATAGAATAAGCACTAGATTACTAACTATTAGGTTAGCAGTTCAGACCTACTAGCTGCTCCTTGGAAATTCTATGATTCAGAACTGACTTATTGGCACTTAACAACAATGTCTTAAAGAAGTAAGGATTCAAAGCAAGGATGGGGAAACATTTTCTGCCAAAATTTATAGCATTATTTATGGGTCATAATATCAACTTAAAAATTAACCTGTTATATTTGGTCAAATATTTAATTAACTCAGGGGCACAGCTCAAAATGAAGAGAAAAAGCTGTAAACATCCATTGAAAATCGGAACATGGAATGTACGAAGTATGAATCAGGGAAAATTA
>NW_006408540.1:17250724-17312928 GCF_000296735.1 Chrysochloris asiatica | reverse complement strand
ATAATCAGATGAGGGACAGTTTGCTATGTCTACTAGGTAGCTAAAGTCTGATCCTCAGAGCCTATGGTTTGGACAGTCAACAACGCTTGGGCCCCTAAAGCAATAGACTCTTGATAGCGGATTCTTTGTATGGGTTGGAATCCTGGTTGGCGCTGTAGGATGAACTAACCCCAAAGTTGATGGTTCAAACCCAGTACCCACTCTTGGGAAACTCTTTACAGGGCCAATGTAAGCTGGAGCTGACTTGACAGCATGTAGAAATAATATATGGGTCACTTTTCTGTGTGCCATTTCTCCAGACAGGGTGCTTTTCCTTTGTGGCTGCCCCCTCCCTCTCTTGGCCTGCTAAGAAGAGGTTTTACTTGAGGGTTCTTGATCCTATATAGCTATCCTATTCCTTGACCATACTATCTTCTCAGTCTCCTCTGTTGTTATCCCCCACTGGGAAGAAATTTGCAAGAGGGAAGGGAACCACACAGAGTTTAGCTGGTCCATTTCCCTTCCTGTCACAGTTCAATAGGACAGCCAATATGCTCTAAGAACTTGTAGGCCTAGTACGATTTCAGAGTCTCTCAGTGTGGATGCCAATCATGTGGGGGGATCTCATTTCCCCACACTGGGTCACTACAATGAATCCTTGTAAATGTCCATGAACAAAGGTTCCATTCTGTGATAAAGTGTGTTTCATTTCTCTTGATTGGTAATTCAAATAGGAGAGTTGTTGAATAGCACAGCCATCCTAACTAGGATTAAAGTTGAAAATAAAAATGTTTGTTTTAGTCAGCACTGAAAGTTTTAGAATTCTGAATGTTCTTACCTCTCATGATTTTTTTTTTTCCTTTT
This sequence comes from Chrysochloris asiatica, assembly GCF_000296735.1. Classification (NCBI taxonomy): domain Eukaryota; kingdom Metazoa; phylum Chordata; class Mammalia; order Afrosoricida; family Chrysochloridae; genus Chrysochloris; species Chrysochloris asiatica. Next base: position 17,312,085 of record NW_006408540.1, on the reverse strand, counting down.
TTTGGTTGAGAAAAAAAAAAAAAAGTCGTCAAACCATGGGTTTGACCCTTCATTGCAGTGACCACACAGAACTCAGACACCATCCTCACAGTGATGGGGTTTATTAAGGAAGTTAACAGGTTACAGTGGAGGATCAGAAAGTGCTCAGGACACAATTCTTCCAGGCAGGAGAGCCTCTCTGCAGCTGTGTTCACAGGCAGGCCTCTCTCTGCCCAGCAAGTGCTCTGAAGCATTTTTAGAATTGCTGATAAATGCCCACAGGGCACACTATTCCACCATTAACCTCAATCTGAAGGCACTTGGCTCTAGTTCTGTGGGTCAGCAAACCTAGATCCCCAGTTACGTGACTGGAAGCATCCACTCTGCAAGCAAACCTCTTGCCTCAAGTCACTCAGTATTACTTGCCCTGTGGACTGGGGAGCGTTACTCTGTTTTGGGCTCTCTCTCTAGATTCTGGTGTTACTGCTTCTCTACTTCTCCAGTGTCAAACTCTGTCTCCTGGCTAGAGAGCTTCAATGTGCAGGGACCTCAGGGTCCAAGGGAAGGCCTCCACTCTTGACTTTTCTTCTTGATGGTAGTGAGATCCCCCAGTCTTGTTTCTGAGATGGCTGATTTTACATACATTAAAGTTTCACGTTTTTACAATCACAGCTAACTCTTGTTAACCACTGAATCATATAATCCTATCAACATCTTTTTCCACCTTCTCTTATTCAGACCCAGCAAAGCAAGCATTTTGTTTAGTGGGATTTATAAGGACTATGAGTAGAAGAACCATATGAAGTAATTCACTGCACTCTAATAGTTAAAAGGTTAAAAACTTTGGAAACAGTACATATGATCTATGTTAAATTGTTTCTGTTAATGTATCCTAAGCATTGCTTTTATTCCAAAACATGAATTTTAGTAGAAGTTAATCTATTGTACATTAAAGGTCAAGTTAATAGATGGTGTGTATGCTAGTTAGTGTGTGGGTTGAAAGTTTTGTTTCTATAGAACTCTGTGACGGTGTGGCACTTTTAATAATTGCATAGGAAAAGCTGTTTTGTTGTTCATTTTTCTGATTGTCATCTTTTTAACCCTGTAAGACCCTTGCCTACCTTAAATGTCTTTCGTAAGGCCTCTTGATTTTCTTCTTTCGGATTGACACACGTAATATTATATTTTAAATAGAAGTTATTCTGTCATATGCAGCATTAGCCTTGAAGATTTGCAGTCCACAGTGTAATTTTGAGGAGGAAAATTGGTTAAATGACAGGAGAAAGATGGCAGTTCATGAACAAATTTCTTTTTGAGTGTCGTTTTCTGTTCCAGTCATCAATATCCCTGTCAGTAACCTCATTAGGTCAAGGGCTTAGAGGCATTTTCTACAGAATTGGCATATGTTTCGGTGCCATTGGTACACATTGTAACATCTGAACTGTGATTTTCTTTCCTATTTGGGGGAACAATAGTTTTCAAATAACTCTAATTTTTAACATGAGAAATTTAATATTTCACAATGCATTTGGCTCAGAAGGGCCTTTAAAACAGAGTACTGAACTTTGCCTCACTGTCCTTATAAATCAGGGAACTCCTTAAACTTTCACCAGCAGCTGCAAAGACCAAGTAATTGAATTAACTTCTTTTTCAGGACTGATTTCTTTGGATGCTATCCTTTTATTTGTCCTAAAGTACTCAGACATCTGAGGTGAACCATATACCACTGGGTTTGAATCTTTCAGGAATGTTCCTTTATTCTAATAATGCTGGGATGGAGTGTGTGATTAATGAGCTTCATACTGAAAGTAGACCATAGGCTCAAACATCTGTAGTGGACAACTGGTTCCCACATTTTCAGTGCTGCATTTTCTGCTTACATCTGAAGCAGTTCCTCAGTATGGAGCAGATGCCGGTGTAGAATGGGTCATCACAGTAGCAGGGCGTGAGAACTCACAGACTTCGTTTTTCTTGCACAGACAGTTGCTGCATTCCATCCATGCTAATTGTGAAAATGCCATGCTCTCTCTAAAATGTGAATACTTGTAGGAAAACAAGCCTTTGCAGCATCTAGAAGTAAAAATCAAACTAGCTCCAAAGAATTGATGAAATTCCACTTCCAGGGTGGATGCCGGTGACTCTCTTCAATACTAAAGAATGCAATTGCTGAGTGGCAGCTGTGTAAGGTCACAAGGAGTTCTGAGGCAGGCCTTTCGGTGTGGAAAGAAGCTAATTCAGAGGGGTCCGTCCGTCCAGTGAGAGGAGAAGTCACTCAGATAAGAAAACTGAACAACATTGGGACATGATGCAGTGACATTCAATGAGTCCTTGTCACTGAAAGCCATTAGCATGCAAGCCTGCTATTAGTTCTCCAGGCTTTCTGTGATTTCCTTGACCAGTCAGGAAGCGTTTGGAGCACTGATAGCACTTAATAATCTGGCGAGTTATTGTTTCTTTCCGAAATGCCTTATGTTTTTAGTACCAATGAACTCCTTTTCTGTCCCCATGTGCCTTTAAACATTTAAGAGAATCAAAGAATGCATAATTTATATCTGTCCCAGAGGTAATGGAGTGCCTCAATGATGCCTATGAAGGGGAGATTTTAAATTTCATGTCTTATGCAAGCGGTGATTTTTATGTGAAAAATGCAAGAACTAGCCTCAGGGACAACCCGATAATTATTCCTCTGACAGCAAGGATAGAGTCCTGGGGGGTTTTAGCCGGGAGTTGTGGTGGATCTCCTTTGCCCTCTGAACCACTGTTGCCACAATGGCGCGCATAGCAACTGATTTGCTGCACCAAGCACACCAAGCCTCTGGGGAGCATCCAGTAGAGACCACAGGTCCCAGAAGGCAGGTGAGCAGAGATTTCCTGTGGAAGAATTCAAAGCGAGGCTGAGGAAGATTTCTGTTTACAACAGCAACAGCAACAACAAAATTATTTTCTCCACTCTGGTCTGAGAGGTGCACAGTGTGAATCAGACAGAATCCATTAGTCGGTAAACCTGGGAGTATGTTGCTTCTGCTGGAATGTTGCTGTTTTCACTGAACTCAGAGCCCTTGGACCCTTCTCACCTAAGCCCTTTTGGGTAGGGAATGTTGGAAATGAAAAGGTCTTAGAGCTTCGAAGGGGCAAGATAACAAATCAATATTCTACTGTCCTCGGGTTGGTTAGAAGTCGTTGTTTTCTTTTTTGAGCCACACAATTCCTAACACTGCTTCAAAGTATGTTGTGCCTACTTGTTTTTAGGAACAGAATTATGAAGTCGTATGTGGCATGCTGCAGAGTCCAAAGAGAATAAGGAGCCAGGCAAACATGATCCAATATTGACACAGAACTGTTGTTTTAATAGCAGCGTGGTTTGAAAGAGGTGAGGCTGTAGGCAGGATGACCCATTCCAGTACTATTAAAGGGTTCTGGATGCAAGATATATGAGTGGATGAAGGAATACATTTATGTTTAAGGTCATACCATTGGTTTCTATCTGTGGTCTAGTTTTTTTTTTTTTTTTAAATGTTGTATTGTGAAATATGTGTTAGTTTACATGGGAGAACATTCGTTTTATATTCATCCTATCGTATATCGTTTCATTGCCATGGTTACAATCCCCTCCATGCATCATCAACCAACCAAGGGTATACCCTGCAAGCCCGCCTTCCGGTTGTCAGCACACAGTCCTTCCAAAAATGTGGAACGCTTCATGAATTTGCTCATCATCCTTGCGCAGAGGCCATGCTACTCTTCTCTGTATCATTCCAATTTTAGTATATGTGCTGCTGAAGCGAGCACTGGTCTAGTTTTTTTTAAAACTTCTTTTCCAAAGAGACCTTAGCCTATTACTTAATACCACTAGTTACCTTCGAGTTGATTCTGACTCATGGCAATCCATATATATCAGAGTAGAACTGTGCTCCATTAGGTTTTCAATGATTACTTTTTCAGGAGTAGATCAACAAGTTTTCTTCCAAAGTGCCTCTGCATAGAAGCATACAAACCCCCAACATTTTGGTTAGAAGCCTAGTACTTAACCAAGTGTGCCACCCAAGGACTCCATGAAACCTCATACAATATAGATCTAGTTTTAACAAGTATGTTGATTACCTACTTGTGCTGTCAGCCCTAGGGATTTGACAGGTGATACAACAGACTCGCACCCAGAATGGACATCCTGGAGTCATTAATTTGTTCTTCTCCACCATGGCCAATCTCCGAATGAGTCTCGACTCATTCGACACCAAAGTAATCATTACTGATCGATTAGAAATGGAGCCCGTTTACATTCCTTGGTCTAGTTTCATCAACGGAATGAGTTTTACAAACTACTAATTGTGGTGATGGAAATAATCATAATATTAATGGTCCCAAATCCACCAGTTGGAGCTAGGATGTTGGCAGAAAAGTACAACATTGGAGTCTGGGACCCAGCCTTGATGAAATAGTGACTAGAACTGGAATTGGTGACTGGGCCAGAAGACCCAGCTGCCATCCAGTCAGTTCTGACTCATGGTGAGATCTAGGTGTGCCAGCGTAGAGTGGTGATCCAGAAGGTTTTAATTGACTGAGTTCTCAGACATAGATCTCCAGGCATTTCTTCTGAGGTGTCTCTGGGTATACTGGAACCTCTATCTGTTTGGGTAGCTGTCAAGCACTTAACTGTTTGCACCAGAGTTGCATTATTTTAGGAGTTTGGGTTCTTTCCTGTTTGGGTTCTTTCCAGCAAGTTGACAGCTAACTCAACCCTTAGGTTCAGTGGGTGGAGCTAACAAAATGCTTCTGGGAGGAGGCTGACTTGCAGATGCTAGTTTATTTAAAGTACAGTTTTCTCCCTCTTTGTGACAGAAATAACTAGCGGAGCCTGTGACTTTCTTCAAAGAACACCCTGACATGGTCACTGAGGACAATTCTTCTATGGCAAAATGGAGTTCTTAAGCACAGAGAATGAATGGGTGTACTTCACAGATGCCTGTCTCCATAACAAGTGTGCTGCACCCAGGATCCCCTCTGGAAGTTTCCGTGCACATTGCAGGGAAAATGGTTTCTGGATGAGCCTTTTGAGGCAAGGCATTTATCTGACACTTTTCATCAAAATATTGTGGCTGTAGTTATATACTATCCGGTTTAACTCAAGTTTATAAATAATGGTGCCACTTGTCAAGGAATTGGAAAGAAGAGTGTTATCCTATGGCAGAAAAGCCTCCTCATCTAGAGATTTCTCCTTTCATGTTTTCAAAGTGTAACAGACAAGCATTTTATAGTAAGGGAGCATTTGCAGTGATTTTCAGAGACCCAAAGTCAACATTTTTTTAGATGTCAGGAAGCTTTAAAAACGCAAACAGCTGTAGTCTCATTAGAGAGCATACTGGCTGGAATTCGCAGATGGAAATATCCTGCCAGAAAATTTACTATAAATAAGAAACCGGGAAAAGGCAAGTATGCAATTCAATAAATATCAAGCTGTGGGTCTCTAGCTTGTTAAACCCAAAGATGTTTGAAGTTACACAATCGTACCCTGGTTTATGTTATCATGGTTTGCAATCTACTGCACAGGGTCTGCATCTAGTCCTCTTTACTTGTGGGAAGGGAGAAAATAGGCATGCAGATTAAGTCCTAAACCCTGCTCTACTAGGGACTCATCTCTCTCTGCCTCAGGTTCTGTCTTCTGAGTTAAGGGGCTTTAGGAACTTGATGTCCCTACTCTTAATCAACATACGAAGATTAATTGATTATTGGGCTTCATCTGCTGTTAAGTGGTTCTGACTCATGTTGTTGGTATCAAGTGCTGTCGAGTCAGTTGTGACTCATAGCAACTCTGTAGAGTATTGTTTCCAAGGCTTTTAAATGTTTGCAGGGGCACAAAATTTCCTCTCCCTCCCCTGAAGCAGTTGATAGGCTTGAATCACCTTCCTGGTGGTTAGCAGTCCTGGGCTTAGAGGAGCACTTACAGTGATATAGGGTTTCCAAGAAGTAGTGGGTTTGAACCACTGACCTTGCAGTTAGAAGTCTAGTGCTTATTCTACAGTGCCATACCAGACAGGGCCTCATCTAGACAAGGATACAATTCACTTTGGAAGTTATTTTAATTATTTAAGATGATTTTAATCTTCTTAAAACAAAGTGTCTCTCGGAAAGCACTTTTTATTGCATGATATTTTGTCCATTTTAAAGCACACTAAGCATTTCAAACGACTATACCAAAAAGCTCACACCCACTGCCATTGAGTTGGTTTCACAGGAGCTACTTACGATTTTGACCTGTTGACCTTATGGTTTGCAGTCCTGTGGTTATTCTATAGTGCCACCAGGCCTTTAAGGAGCTCTGGTAGCATAGTGGCGAATCGGGTTGCGAATCTCAGGGTCAGCTGTTCGAAACTACCAGCTGTTCTGTGGGAGAAAGGAGGCTTTCTGCTCCCTTAAAAATTTACAGCCTCAGAAACCCTGTACAGGGTCACTGTGGGTCAGATCTGACTCCACAGCACATAACCAACCAAACCAGGCCTTTGGGCTGGTGATAAAACTCTCTGGGTTGAAGGTTACTTTCTTTTAAGATAATAATATAGGTAAATTGAGATAAAAAATGAACACTGAAATGGTGAAAAGTCACTTGATATGGAGAAGAATTGCTTGACTGGTTCGAACCCACCAGCTGTTCCTTGGAAACCCTAGACAGGGTTGCTATGAGTTAGAACTGACTCACCAGCATTTAACAACAGCAACAATGTATAGGTAGTCCTCAGATTCCCAAGGAGATCCGTTTTTAGTGTGTCTTTAAGTTGAATTTGAAGGTTAGTCAGAATGGCTGCATATGGTTCTTGTTTAGCTGTACATTAGTGTAAGAACTGCTAATCACAATGACTGCAGTTCCAACCCACCAGCCATTCCTCGGAAGAATAAGGAGGCTTTCTTCTCCCATTTAGATGTACAGCCTTGGAAACCCTACATAGGGTCACTGTGAGTCAGGGTCTATTCCATGGTGGTAGGTGGATTAAGTGTGAGAAAGTCCTCCTGATCACACAATGGGCTAAGTGTTGGGCTACTAACTTCAAGGTTGGTGGTTCAAACCCAGCAGCCTCTCCATGGGAGAAAAATGAAGCTATCTGTTCCCATGAAGGCATCCAGTCTCAGAAATCCCAAGGAGCATTGATTCACTAGCTTGTAAAGTGGCTATGAGTAGGGATTGCATTGATGGCAGTGGGTGAAATTTTAGTGCAGGAAAAAACTTGAAGCTTAAAAGCTGCACATGCAGTAAGTGATGATTGTGGTGAAGAATTTATTGCAAGTCGGTTGGTTTCAAAGAGGAGGCAAATTTGCATACTATTAAAGGGCAAGTAGCAGCTGTTCCTAAGATGTCTGTAACCTGGGGACTGCATGTATTAAAACAGATTCTTTGATTCAGTGTTAAGTATACTGTATATGTCCTGATATTGACCTTTCTGCTAAGGATTTGGTTACTGGGTTTTTGCTCCAAGTTTCCAGGCCACTGATTATGGTATCAGGTTTCAGTTGTATTTTTTTCCTGCATCTGTTCTGGTGAGTTTATTCTAAAAGAATAAACTAAAAATTTCTCTACAAGACATTCTTTAGAATGTCTTGTAGAGACCAATCAGGGATTGGCATAGAGGGAGGTATTTGTTATGACTAAACAAATTTATTCCTTGGATGGAACAGCATTTTCCGTTGGCTGGCTGTCTGCTTTGGGGAAGGCAGATTATTCTGTTCATTCTTATTTTAGATGGCCTCCATCTGATCACTGGGAAAATCATAATTTTCAGAACTTTTGCCATATGAATTGTCATGAGAAATCATCTGCAATAATAAAAATGCCATGGTTGTCTCCTTTACAGTACTTTATCACTTAAAACACATTTACACACTCGAACTTTAAACTCATACCCTTTAGATTATAATATAGTTTGGTCAGTTAAACTTTTCAAAATCAATGTCTTCACTTCTAAGGGACAGTGCCTTATAATTATTTGTCTCTCAAGTGACCTTAGTCCAAATCACTCCAGTTTTTAGCTTCTAGTCTTGGCTTTTTGGCTCTTTAGAAATAATACTTCATTCTCCAAGTAGCCAATGCTTCTTCTGTATTGCTTTGTGTTGAAGTACTTTTTAAACAAATCATATTCCAACACAAAATATATATGCCATGGAGAATAGCAATCTGTATATTCCAAGCACAGGATGATAATCACTGGGCTACAAAACACAAGACCTTTGGTTTAAGCCTGCCAGCTGCTCCATGGGATAAGAAAGGCTTACTGCTTACTTGAAGATTAAAACATTGGTAACCCTACTCAGGGTAGCTATGAGTTGGAACTGACTCAACAGCACTTAACACAGTTCACTTTGGGTGCTCATCTTCCTTGAAAATACTAGTAAAATAGAATTTATGTGTTATATAGTAAGTATAAAATTCTTTGGTCTGCATATTCATGGTTTACCCTAAAGTTGTTGTTGTTACATACTGTGGAGTCGGCTCCAACTCATAGCGACCCTGTACAGGATTTCCGAGGCTATAAATCTTTATGGGAGCAGAAAGCCTCATCTTTCTCCCGTGGAACAGCTGGTAGTTTCGAACTGCTGACCTTGAGGTTAGTAGCCCAATTCGTAACCACTACGCTACCAGAGCTCCTTACCCTAAAGTTACTGTGCCTGAAATGTTCAAAATACCTAGAATGTATGGCCAGATTCTTTTGAGTTTTACTCTGTGTGGATGGAAAGAATCATCCTTTTCATGAAATCAGTGTAACTTCCTAGAGAGTTTGGTTTTATAATCTTCAGAATAAATCAATTTCATGTCAGATAGAAATTAACACATTAATTCACATTGTTAAATAGCAAAATAGAAACGCTGCTTTAAAAATTGTGAGGTTCATTTTTTATCCATCATTTGGTTTTGTTTTTTCAGAGTGAACCCAAAGAACAATAACTAGCATGGCATGATTAAATTTTTTAAGCATTTATTGTGAATTGAATGATAGTTTACATGGGAGAACATCAGTTTTATACTCATCGTTTCATTGTAATGATTACAATCTCCATGCATCAACATTCAAGAGTATTTGCTTTTATTTATTTATTTATTTATTTATTTATTTATTTATTTATTTATTTATTTATTTATTTATTTATTTAGGATGTACACAGAAACACCCAGGAATATATAATCATTTAAGCAACCAACGGGCACATTCTGAAAGCCTGTCTCCTGGCTGCCAGCACACAGCCTTTCTCTTTCCATGAGTCTAGAGTCCTCAGCTGCTCCCTTTCTCCATGTCCACATCTCTGCCTCCATCTCTGGTGTCACTACTTTTCTTGTTAGGGTCCACCATTCCACTCCTCTTCCTTGATGGTCCTGGGGTCCTCTGTTCCTGGCCTGTAAGATTAACTACTCCCCACTTTTTGTCACAAAACTTCTACCTTTACAGTTGTCTCAATTAGTCATGGTAACAGTTACTCACTATTGAATCAGAAATCTTATCCCCGTCACCTTTCAGCAAACCCATTAAGACAAGATGAAAACTATTCACTGGGGATTCTACCTTCCCCCACACACTCTGAAATTAAACTTCCTCTTGAAAAAATGTAAGCCAGTCACTTCCTGCTTTTATCTCCATGTTCCGTGCCCCCCCCATCCCGATTTTAGGTAGGCAGTGTCTTAGTTGTCTGTCCCTATCAACCTTGTATACAGAGGAGATAAGGTTGATCCTTGATGGGAAGACTCCTTCCCTCCTAGTTGGTCTTTTGAGCTACTACATCCATAAGTTAGGTCAAGTTATTCAGATTGTGGCAATTGACACCTGTTTCCTTTATTAGAAATTGTTTTTCTTTTTTTTTTTGTCTTCCTCTAGTCGAGTTCTGATCACCAAGCCATCAAGGCTAGGTCGAATGAGCACTGTCTATAAGTTTGGGTGTTCTTGTGCATCTCCCCTCACTTCATATCAGCTGGATGCTTCACTCTCAGCTCTATTCCTCTGTGGCTCTGTCCTTGTCCATGTGCTCAGGTATCCCCAGGTCTCACCACACTTCATACCTACCAGCCCTTCCTCTTCTCTCTCTCTCATCTCCAGGTAGACGGGAATCTATGAAATGTCTAACTCGGCCCATGTCTTCATTGCTGACTTTCCCCCTCATCCACTCACCAGTAGACCAATGTGGTCACCAGCAATCTTACATGCCTGCTCATGTGTTCCCTTTGAGGTTCAGTTTTGGTGGGGGATTTGTGCTGAAGGGACTTCATTGCTTGCCTTGATGACTCCTCAGCTAACAACTTGCTTATTCTTGTATTAACTAATCACAGTGCCATTTTTTTTTTTTTGGATTTTTCCTTTCTGGTCTTTCTTTCAAGAAGTATCTATCTTCTGTTGCTCAAGCTGTTCCAGGCGGGTCTGCTTGTCCTTTCTAGTGGGAATGTCCCGCCTCAGAAGGTTCTGGATGGGGCTCAGGATTCTGCCTAAGGTCCTATACACTACAAAGGCTCCACGAGAAGCCTGTGGCATGATTAATTTTGTATGTAAATCTCAAAAGGTTAGTGACGCTGTCAATGGTCCCAGTTCCCTTGTTCCTGATGTGAATGAACATCACCCATCCCCTAATATTCTGTCCTTACCAGTTGTTTTTGTCTAACGTACTAATTTAGAAACTCTCAGACAAAAGAGAGAAAGAAAACCAAACCCACTGCCATTGACACCATTCTGACTCATTGATGTTGTCAAGTGCCTTCGAGTTGGTACCAACTCATAGTGACCCCATATAAGGTTTCCAAGGAGTGGCTGGTAAGATTGAATAACCAACTTTGCAGTTCAAAGCAACCTTGCAGTCCAGAACATTAACCCACAGTGCCACACCAGGACTCCATTCTGACTCATAATGACCCCATGCAAGGTTTCCAAGACTTTAAATCTTATGGGAACAGAAAGCCTCACCTTTCTTATGTGGTTTCCAACTGCTGACCTCAGAGTTAGCCCTCCAGTGCTTATGCTACAGATCCATCAGGCACTTTGACTAAACAAAATGCATGAATACTTCCCTGAACTCCACAGGATCAGCTGAACACCCTGCCACTCTCATACACACCTCCGATTGTGTCTTCCTAAGTCCTGAGGCTGCCGCCTAGCCCTAGTTGCCCTGTACACAGTGTTTGGATGCACGGCCCTGTCCTTGGTCTGTGAGAGAGCCTAGGCCTCTGAGCTTCTGGAGCTTTTAGCCGCATGCATTTTTTGTGTCAGGAGCTGGGGAGATGTTATCCCTTTGGCAGGTTTCTGCCAGCAAAGCTGCAGCTGGCAGGGGAATGGAAAGAGGTGTATTTGACGTCCAAAGCTGGAATTCACAATTGCTTTGTGCTTAGAAAGTGTTTCCCCTGGCAGCGGCCCCTCACTCCCTTGGCTCCAGCCTTGCTGGCCTTTGCTTGGTTCCAGGAACACACCATGCTCTTTCCAGCCCGCGAGTCTTTGCTTTTTCGGTTCCCTCTGCCAGGAAGGTTCTGCCACTTAGTCTCTGGCTCAGCATTCCGGTATCAGTGCAGCTGTCACTACCTCCATGTGCCTCACCCCATGATACACCCATTTGTCTATTTTTATGTTTTGAATCCACTGCCATGCCCCTTGCCCCCTCCCTAACTAAAACATAAGCCAAAACCTAGCTTTTCTTCTTTCAAGCCTATTGTTCCTTTCTCAGGAGTGTGGCAGACCTGTGGTCATCAAATTCTTATTGTGTTGAATGACTGGATGAATGGGATTAATGCTAGTATTACAAATCAGTCCAAGACAAAAAACCTGGTGATTCCAACTCAGAATGACCCTATAGGACAGAGTAGATTCACCTCCTAGAGTTTCCAAGGAGACTGCCGCATCTCTTTTCACCTGGAGCAGCTGGTGAGTTTGAACTACCAACCTTGGTTTCCAGCAGAGCTGTGTCACCAGGGCAGGCTGAGTTTCTATAGGACAGGGGTTTCTCTTCTCAAGTAGCTGCCTTAAAGATAAACTTTTGGAATACAACTTTCTTTTCTAAGTTAGGAATTATTTTTACTTCTCTGATTGTTGTTGTTGTTGTTAAGTGCTGTCGAGTCAATTCCAACTCATAGCAACCCTGCTGAATTAATTTGATAATTGAGGACCAAGAATAAGTAAGCATCTTATTATTTAAATAAACAGAGCTTGAGATGTTTGAAAGGTTAATTCCTTGCTTGGCAAGCTACATCTTTAATATTTTCTCCTCCTTCTGTCTAAATCAGGGATTGTTGTTGTTGTTAAGTGCTGTCGAGCCGGTTCCGACCCATAGTGACCCTGTATAGGATTTCCGAGGAGCAGCTGGTGAGCTTGAACAGCCGACCCTGCAGTTCAAGTGGCTTTGCAGTCTGGCACATTAACCCACAGCACCACATCAGGGATGGGGTACCTTTTTCCTGCCAAAATGTGTAACATCATTTGCAGGCCATACAAAATTATCAGCTTAAAAATTAACCTGCTATGTTTGGTCAAAGGAGCTCTGGTAGCATAGTGGTTACAAATAGAGCTGCTTGTTTCACGGTCAGTAGTTTGAAACTACCAGTGGTTGTGTAGAAGAAAGATGAGTAAAGATTTATAGGCTCAGAAACCCTACACAGGGTCACTATGAGTTGGAACCAACCCCACAGCACATAACTACCATATATTTGGTCAAACATTTAATTAACTCATCCTAATGTGATGGCTGGAACTTCAGTTGCCTTGGCAGGGCCAGACCAAATGTTTTATACAGCCCGCAGGCTGGATGTTCCCCTGCCCTGATCACAATGCAGCTTCTTGGTGTCCTCACACTACTTTACTCATTGTCCCTGAAGTAAGGTATCATGTGGTATAGACTCTTCCCCACTTCTGGAACACACGTACACTTCCTGCTTGCTTATTTTAGCCTCCCACTCCAGTCCCATCTACTCCTCCCAGGATTTCTTGAATGCTCCTTTTCCAGTGATCACATAGCACTTGGCTGTTATAGGGTTAGTTGGACCCCCAACACACTCTAACTTGTTCTTGTCAGGTGCCATAGAGTGGACTCGGACTCCTAACAACCTTACATACAAGGCAGAAAGAAAGGAGGTGTGATCCCACACCATCCTCACAATCACTGCCATGTTTGAGCTCAGCATTGCAACCTCTCTCTCAGCCCATCTTACTGAGTGTCTCCCTCATCTCTGGCATTCTTCTTGATGTCCTTCTCCAACTCTTGGTCCTTCCTGATTAGGTAGCCAGAGTAAATGAGATGAATTCTTGCCATTCCTGCTTCTAAGGGGACTGACTTTTTCTTTCTATAGACAGGCCATGGTATATTCAACATTCCAACAACCACACAATTTAATTGTGCCCATTGCTCTTTGGTCCTCCTTGTTTACAGTCTAACTTCTGTATGCATATGAGCTGATTTAAAATAAAATGGCTTGGGCCAAGTGTACCTTAGTTGTCAACATGACATCTTTGCCTTTTGAGATCATAAAGAGCTCCTTGGCACACAATTGTCCAGTGTAGCACATTGTTGAATTTCTTTACTTTGCTTCCATGGACACTGATTGTTGATCTAAGAATGAAATCCTTGACAACTTTAGTTATGTTACCAAGTATACTTCATTGTTTATGGACCCAGTTTTAAGGACATTAATGATTATGTTAGTGTCCATAGACATTAAAAACTTAACACGTCCCAGAGGCAGCTCTGTGTAATAGCCACTTTTATCCTACAGCAAACCAATGACCCACCACTCGTCTATCAGTCTGTCATATGGTGATGGGTTGTGTGTTGCTGTGATGCTGAAAGCTATAGCACCAGCATTTTAAATACCAGCGGGCTCACCCATGATGGACAGATTTCAGCTGAGCTTCCAGACTAGGAAGAAGGAGAGCCAAACTGCTTTTGATGGTTTAGCCACTGAACACCTTATGAATAGCAGTGGAACACTGTTAAATAGCCCCAGAATATTGAATATTGAAACATTTTGAATAGCGCCAGAATGTTGTCAGACATAGTGCTGGAAGATGAGCCTCTCAGGGTGGAAGGCATTCAAAATAGGACTGGACAAGAGCTGTCTCCTCAAAGTAAAGTCAACTGTGATGATGTAAGTGGAGTAAAATTTCTGCAAGCTTTATTTGCTTATGGGGCACAACTCAAAATGAGGAGACACAACTGTCAACAACCATTAATAATCAGAACATGGAATTACAAAGTATGAATCTAGGAAGATTGGAAGATGTCAAAAGTGAAATGGAATTGCATATGCATCAACATCCTAGGCATTGTTGTTGTTGTTAAGTGCCATAGAGTTGGTTCTGACTCATAGCGACCATATATAGGGTTTCTGAAGAGCGGCTGGTGAGCTTGAACCACTGACCTTGTGGTTCAAACCAACTTTGCAGTCCAGCGTATTAACACATACCAGAACTCCATCCTAAGTATTTTAAGCTGAAATATACTGGCATTGGCCATTTTGAATCTGAAAGTCATATGGTTCGCTGTGCTGGGAATGGCAAATTGAAGAGATTGGCATCACATTCATCATCAAAAGGAATATTTCAAGATCTATCTTGAAGTATAATGCTGTCTGTGATAGGATAAGACCCATACACCTATAAAGAAGACTAGTTAATAGAACTATTATGCAAATGTATACACAACCACTAAAGCCAGTCATTATGAAATTGAAGAATTCTACCAACTTCCTCAATCTGAAATTGATCAAGCATGCAGTCAAACTGTATTGATAATTTGTGATGATTGGAATGCAAAGGTTGGAAGCAAAGAGGAAGTTAGTTATTGGAAAATATGGCCTTGGTGATAGAAATAGTGCTGGAGATCCCATGACAGAATTTTGCAAGACCAGTGACTTATTCATTGCAAATACATGTGGACTTCACTGGCTGGTATACACAGAAGTCTAATTGACTACATCTATGGAAAGAAATGGTGGAAAAGCTCCATATCATCAACCAGAACAAGGCCAGAGATAGACTATCAATTGCTCATATGCAAGTTTGGGCTGAAGCTGAAGAAAATTAAAATAAGTCTACTAGTGCCAAAATATGACCTTGAACATGTCCAACCTGAATTTAGAGATCATCTCAAGAACAGATTTGATGCATCAGACACTGATGACTGAGGATCAAAAGAGTTGTGGGATGACATCAAGAACATGATACAAAAGAATGCAAAAGGTCATTAAGAAAACCAGAAAGAAAGAAAAGACAAAAATGAATATCAGAAGAGACTTTGAAACTTTCTTCCCAGCATAGCAGTACTAAAGAAAATGGAATAAATAAGGAGATAAAAAAACTGAACAGAAAAGTTCAAAATGCAGCTCTAGAAAACAAAGTTAAATATTATAATGAAATTTGCAAACACATGCAGTTAGAAAACCAAAAGGGAAGAACACACTCAGCATTTCTAAAGCTGAAAGAATTGAAGAAAAAAATCAAGCCTTGTCTTGAAATATTGAAGGATTCTATGGCAAAATATTGAATGATGTAGAAAGCATCAAAAGAGAATACACACAGTCACTGTATCAAAAAGAAATGGTTGATGTTCAGATATTTCAAGAAGTAGTTTATGAGTAAGAGCCCCTTTTACTGAAGACAGAAGCACAAGGTGCACTGGAGGCATTGTCAAAGAACAAGGCTCTGGGAATTGATGGAATACAAACTGAACTCTTTCAACAAATGTAAGTGGCACTTATCTATGCCAAGAAATTTGGTAGACAGCAGCCTGGCCAACTGATTGTGCCCATTTCAAATAGAAGTGTCCCAACAGAATTCAGAAATCATTAGACAATATAATTAATATCACATGCAAGTAAAATTTTGCTAAAGATAATTTTTAAATGGCTGTCATAATACATTGACAGGGAACTGCTAGAGTTCAAGCCAGAGTCAGATAAGGATGTGGAATGAGATATATCCCTGCTGATGTCAGTTGGATCTTGGCTGTAAGCAGAGAATACCAAAAAGATGTTGTGGTGGTGTTGTTGTTAAGTGCCTGTGCTTTATTGCCTATGCAAAGGCTTTTGACTATGTAGATTATGACAAGCTATGAATAACACTGTGAAGAATGGGTATTCCAGAACACTTAATTGTGCTTATGACAAACCTGTGCATAAACCAAGAGGCAACAATTTGAAAAGAACAAGGGGACACTTAATGGTTTAAAATCAGGAAAGGTATCTGCCAGGACTTTATTATTTTACCATACTTATTCAATCTGTAGAATCGACTCGACGGCACTTCACAATCAAATCAAAAATTCAATCTGTATGCTGAGCAAATAATCCAAGAAGCTGGATTATATGAAGAAGAAAATGGCATCAGGATTGGCGGAAGATTCAATCTGCAATATGTAGATGATACATCCTTGATTACTGAAAACAAAAAAGACTTAAAATATTTATGATGAAGATCAAAAACCACAGTCTGCAGTATTTCTTTTACCTCAATGTATACAAAACATAAATCCTCACCTCTAGACCAATAAATAACATTATGATAACTGGAGAAAGGTTGAAATTGCAAAATACTTTATATATTACTTGGATCCATTATCAATACTCATGGAAGTAGTAGTCAAGATCTCAAATGACATATTCCATTATGCAAATCTACTTCACAAGACCTCTTTAAAGAGTTCAAGAGCCAAGTTGTTAGTTTGAGGACTAAGATGCACCTGACCCAAGCCATTGTATTTTCAGTAGTCTTATATGTATGTGAAAGTTGGACAATGAATAAGGAAGACTGTAAAATAATTGATGCATTTGAGTTATGGTGTCAGGAAAGAATATTAAAAGTACCTTGGACTGCCAGAAGAACAAACAAATCTATTGGACAAAGTACAGTCAGAATGCACCTCAGGAGCCAGGATAGTGAGACTTTTGTCTCTTGAATTTTGGACATGTTATAAGGAGGGACCAGTGCCTGGAGAAAGAATTCATGCTTATTAATGTGGAGGATTAGTAAAAAAGAGAAAGGCCCCCTTAATGAGATGAATTGGCTTAATGGCGGCAGAAATGGGCTTGAGTATAACAACTGACTTGATGATACCTAACAACAACAACAACAACAACAACAACAACAACAACAACAATCCTATGATGTAGTTAGTGCCGGTTATTACTTAGACACAGCACCTACCCACATCTTCCAGGTAAAGAAATTGAGCCACAGAAAGGCTGACTGGCTCTTGATGGCACAACCTCTAAGTTGAACCTTACCACCTGGCTATAGAGCCTATACTTGGTCCCCCATCTAAACTAATACAGGTGAACTCCTTGGAGGCTGGGCCCCATAAGATGTCATCCTTTGCATATCAGTAACAAGCTCTCAAGTAATGAACATTAGTGAAAATGATAAGGGGTAAATAAGATGTTTAGAAGATGCCAAAGGAATCTTACATATTCCCTGAATTGTTGGTTGGTCAGTAATAATTCTTTAGGTGCCCTATTTGGTTAAGGAGTCCTGGTGGTAGTGCAGGTTAGGCATTGGGCTGTCAACCATAAGGCTGGCAGTTCAGACCCAGAAACCTTTCCTTGAAAGAAAGATGAAACTGTTCTGATGTACAAGACCCTCTATAGGGTCGCTGTGAGTTGGAACCAACTCAGTGGCAGTGGGCTTGGTTTGGGCTTTTAATCTTTTGGTTATGCACTTGATCATTCCTGCAATGCCCCCAGGTTTTCTGGTTAGGTAGTATATGAACAAATGCAAAGGTCAAGACTCTTTTTTGACTGCCTTTTGAGTAGGTTTTCCCAGACACAAGAATAAGCACTCCCAGAGAATACGACAAGGGCTGACAGGGAGAGTGAACCATTATGTATGCTCTCTTGGACTGTGTAGAAGTTGAAGCAGTTTTTGCCAATTAGCCCTGTTGACTTTATTGTCCAAAACATGTATGATATCAGGACAGAGCCTAACACTGTGTCCTTCTTTTTATCATTACTGATGAGTTACTTAAAATGTTTTCTTTTCTGGAAGACCGCTCCTCATGCAAAAGTCAACAGACAAATGAAAACTTAGGAAAACTATTTGTAATACATATGACAGAGACCGGGGTAATTTCCTTGCTAAACAAGTGCCTTGTATGAATCAATCATTAACAATGATCTTAATGGAAAGACCTAGGTAAACAAAAATAACTGAATAGGCAATTCATGCATTGATCACTAATTAATTTCATGATTAATGATGAAATAATTTCATGATTAAACATTGAAAATGAAGGTGTTTTTAAATTATAAATTAAGAACTTGTAAACAGCTGATGGTATCCAGTGCCCATGAGAAGTTGTGACACTGTTGGAAGACATATTTAAACCACTGTCTTTTCAGTTAGTAGTCCAGTGCTTAATCTGCTGTACCACCAGATCTCCTTCATGAGTGACACGGAGGTGTAAGTCCTACAGTGGGCTTGGTGCCTGGGACTTTGTTTTAAACTTCTGAGGTTTTTAGTCATTTCCATGTAGTACAGAAAGTAACACTGAACCCAGACGACTTCCAGCGCAGTTTTTAAAGAGCCTAAGGACACAAATGTCCCACAAAAACAAACCAACAAGAAGTAGGGGTACTTAAGGTTTGGAGGGGCCTTTGCCTTGATCCCTTCCAGTTGTGAAGCTGCCCCCACTTGCCCCCTTTTCTGTTATAAACACAGCTGAGTTCTACTGAAGCTTGCCAGTAAGCCAGATGTGTGTGAAGTTGCTAGATTTAGCTAAGCAAGTAGTGTAAGTGAACTGAAATGGCCTCTGTTGTTGTTAAGTGTTGTCAAAAAGTTTCTGTCTCATAGTGACTTTATATAGGATTTCTTAGCAGGAGCTGTTAGATTTGAACTGACTAGCAGTTCAGTGCTTATCCTACAGGACCACATCAGAACTCCCAGATAGCTTCTAGTTGCTTATTTTTTACCTTGTTTATGGCATCATTTTTGTTCCTGAAGCCAAAAGATTTGCAAAGAAGAAGGACAAAGATACAGAAGTTGGGGAGGGGGGTAGTTTTTTCATGTTGCTTTTGCCCCTGGATGTTGCAATTGGTTTGTACTTGACTTTTAACCTAAAGACTTAGAAGTTTGAAATCACACAATAAAGTCATGACGGAAAGGGCTCGTGGTCGACCTCCATAAAAATTGCAGGCAAGAAAACCATATGGAACATACACAGTTCTACCCTGACACACGTGGGATTACCATGAGTTGGAATTGACTTGATGGACTTGATTTGAAGGAAACAAAGTTTGCTAGAGAATTAAATAGCAGAAAATAAATATTTTTATTAGAAAAGCATCTTGGTCCCAAAGGCTTTGTTGGCCAGCTGATTAAAGGAAATATGCTACGTGTAAATATTTTAAAAGAAACACAAGAATTTTCTAACAGAAATCTCCTTCTCTTTAATCCCTGTTATTTTTTTAGATTTCCCATCCGTATTTTGCTTTAATGATCCATTTTGTCCATTACCCAGAGGAGTGAACAATAATTGTCCAATCTAGTTAGTGTGAAGAGGTAGGTGTGAAAAGCCCACTGTCCTTGCCCTTGTTTCAGAACTGTCCTTTTGATATCCGTGTCAGAGGTGAATATCAGTAAATGCAGCCTACCAAAGCAGCTAAAGTGAGTCAGCTACTGTGATTGGTTAGAAATGTTGGACTTTCCCAGCCGCCAACACAAACCCAGATCCATCCTGGAAATGTTCTGGCTTCTTCAGAGGGCTGTTCTGGGACCTTTGTCCAGCCTCCATATCCCATCCAGTCTTGCTATGCCTCTAGGAACTGAGCAACCAGATAATTGTTTTTGAATTAGCTGCTGCTTGAGCAAGGGCACCCAGGGGAATAGTTCAGACCAGAGACTGCAAAATTCTTCTAACCACTCAAAACCGGTCATCAACACAGAAATATGCGGACTTACTACTGAAAAGACTATAATAGTCAGAAAGGTGTTTGTGGGAAGCGAAGAGAAAGGACATCTGCCAACCAGAAGCTTTTTTGTCTAACAAAGACATTTCCTGCCCTCCCCAGAGGTACCCCAATTAGTGGATGCTGTCTTCTTGACAATCCAGCACCGCATCGGTTTCCCAGCTCTCAGAATGTCCCACAGAAACAGGCTTCCTAGTGGGCACATTGACTCATGGTGCAGCTCACATGGAGGGGATTCCCCAAATATGTGTCCCACACTGGATTTCATAAGGTAGGGGCTATGCATAAGGGTAGAAGAATGCCAGTTCTAGTAAGTAGTATATGCTCCATCAGCTGTTTGCTCCTAATCCCTACATGTAGGTTTCTTCTCACCACTCCTGTTATTCCTACTTGCTATAAGAACTTTACCTCCTTGAAGCTCACACAGTCCAGCCACTGCTCTTTCCGGTTGTTAATAGGGAACAAAATTCCATTGAGTCAGCTCTGACACATGGTGACCCCAAGTGTGTCACTGTCGAGCTGTGCTGCCTGTAGTTTTCCGAAGTCGAGCTCCAGGTCTTTCTTCTGAGGTACGTCTGGGTGAGCTCGGCCCTCCAGGTTTTCAGTTAGTAGTCCAGCACGTTAGCCATTTGCACCACACAAGGTGAACTCAGTCATGGTTGTAGAGGTGAAACTAATGCAGCCTCATCTGCTGCCCACCTCCCCCCACCCCAATTGATCTGCATTGTTGAACTGCCACACATTTGTCTGCTTGTTTTCACTGACTTGTCTAGGCTTTTTCTAGGGATTGGAAATCTTTTCCTTTTCTTTCTCACGGATTCAAATCCCACCTGGCTCAGACATTTTGCCCTTTCCCTAAGGAGTGTTTTCACTCCTAACACATGCCAGTAGGATTTCTTTCCTAAATTTTTTTTTTTTTTTAAAGCTTTTTATTGTGAACTGAGTGAAAACTTACAGAGCGGACCATTGGTTTCACGTTCAGCAAATCATACACTTCGTTTCATCTCACTGATTGCAGTGCCCTCAGTGTAATATCACTGTACCCCACTTCTTTCCCGTGTTTCTTGTTTCTCTAGTACTCCTTCTTTCCCAACTCTTCTGAACTTTGTCCTTTTGATCTTAAATGGTTGACCATTCTGTGGTGTGTAAAACCTCACTAATGTTGTTCCCCTTACAGACCTGTCTATTGCTTGGCTGGGAGTCCTGGGGTGGCGCTGTGGATTAATGTGCCAGACCGCAAAGCCGCTTGAACTGTAAGGTCGGCAGTTCAAGCTCACGAGCTGCTCCGCGGAAACCCTATACAGGGTCGCTATGGGTCGGAATCGACTCAACAGCACTTAACAACAACAGTAATTGTTTGGCAGAAAATTGAGCCATGTGACTGAGTTCAGTTCCAGACCTAGGGAATCATAGTCTTGGGAGTTCACGAGATTCTATCTGACCTGTAAGCCTGGTCTTTTTGTATGATTTTGACTTTTGTTCCAAATTTTCTCCTACTCTATTCAGGATTTTCTAATAGGATGTTTCAGAAGAGTTGATGGTGGTGTCTGGGCACCATCGAGTTCATCTGTTTCAGAGTTGTGGAGACTGATGATACTCACTTGGTCCCTTAGTCCATTGGACTAATTGTTCCCAAACATCAATTTTCATCACTCGTCATTCCTTTAGACAAGGAGAAACTCTAGGTGCCCGCTTATGAGCTTTTAAGATCCCAATTGTTACTCACCAAAGCAGGATGTACAGTTTCGTCTTTGTGGACTGTATTGTGCCAATTCACCATGGTGCCTCCTGAGACTACCTTAGCTCCAGGTCCAGCAACATACTCCCAGTAGGGATTTCTTTATTTTGAATTATATTTTGTAATGTTATTTCACTTGTCAAAATTATATGTGCTATATATATCTACTTAGATTGTCAAATAGTCTTTGAGGATACTAACCGAGAACTTCCTTTGATGTACTTAGCATCTAGCCTATGACTAATGTTTAAGTGTCTAGTAAATATCTGTGGAATAAATAAATAGTGAATTAATCATCAATAAATGCCTCAGGGTGTCTCTCTACCTCGTGTTGCTGATTTGCCAACCCTGACCTTTCTACGCTCATTTTGTAACCTAATCTCTTAATTCTCAACTTTAACCTGCTGTGTGGAATTTGAGAGATCCAAAAGAAGATCGGAATCCTGTTGTGTTGGTATAGGATAAACACTGGACTGTTTTATCCTGCAAGGCCCGTGGTTCAAACCTACCAACCACTTACTGGAAACACTAGACTGGATTGCTATGAGTCAGAACTGACTAGGCAACACTTAGCAACAGCAACAACAAAATAAAGCAATTTTTTATTTCAAGAAAAACATAACTTTTATGAAATTTCTTACGTGCAAAGAGAATGTTCAGTAGAGTAAGATTGCTGCCTCTGTTCACTATCGATGCTGTATCCTTAAGAAAAAAACAGTGCTATCAGATTTTGGTTTCTGAAGAATGTTTCATGTGTCTTTTGTTACATATTATAATAGAAAATTAATTAGTTCTAGAGTTAAAAGAAATGGGAAAAATAGGCGTACCTTAAAAATTATTCATTTTTATGTTGTCGCTGGGGCTATCCACGGCAGTACATACACTAACTCAACAGTTTCTATTTCTAAAATTCAGTGTCATAGATTTCATTCTTCAAGCTGTACCACGGTTCTTTCCCTCCTTCTCTGAGGTGTTAGCATAAACTCCATTCATATCAACTCACTGCCCCTACTTTTCCTATCCAGTCTTTGGAGTTGCTGTGGTCAATTTGATACCACATAAAGCATTCTTTAAAAATCATCCTATTCAAGGCAGGCATTTTTCCCTGCTTGTTTTTGTAGATGCATCAAAAGTAATGGAAAGATTTAGAAAAAGGTATTATGACTTAACACCTGGTAGAGCTCACCTTGAGGTGTTTTTTTGCTGTGAGTTTCAAGTACACTGACAACAAAGTAATTTTCATTTTAGGAAACCATCCCCAAAGGAAAGTGTTTTAAGTAAGAGGAGAGTTGGAAAAGAGTAAAAACTTTTAAACATGGATCGGGATAGCATTAGTGGGAAGGAGGTTATCACACCTGAGCCTCCCCTTGCATTGAAATCTTAGCTCTGTGCTATCTCTATAAAGCAGTGCATCACCCATGGCTTTGGTGGAGTAGATTGATACATATTTGTTGTTGTTGTTATTGTTAAGTGCCATCGAGTTGATTCTGACCCATAGCATCCCTGCATAGGGTTTCCAAGGAGCAACTGGTGAGCTTGAACTGCCGACTTTGCAGTTCAAACAGTTTAGCAGTCTGGCGCATTAACCACACCAGGACTCCAATAAATATTTACCAGCTGTAAATTATAAATGCGTAACCCTGAGAGGAGCTGCGCTTTTCTTGTCTTTCTGCTTTTCTTCTTTCACTAATGATTCAAAATTCTCTCTTTTTTATTTTTTTAAGTTTTTTTGTGTGAATTGAGTGATAGTTTACATGGGAAAACATCAGCTTTACACTCATCCTATTGTATTTTGTTTCAGGATGTACACCAAAACATTCAGGAGTATATAATCACTGAAACAACCAAAGGGCATACCCTGCAAGCGTGCTGCCCCTATCCCTCCAGCTACAGCCCCTCTCCCTCCTTGACAGTCCCCAGCCACTTCATCTCTCTACATCATCATCTCTGCCTCCATCTTTGGTTTCATTGCTTCTCTGAACAGGGTCCCATACTCCATTCCAGTTCTTCTCCCTTTATGGTCCCAGGGTCCTCCACTGCTGGACTACAAGATCAACCACTCCCCTCTTTTTGTTACAAAACATCTACCTTTATATTTGCAACAATTGCAATCAGTCCTGATAACAGTTACTCACTATTGAACCACAAGAGTCTTATCCCCATCTCCTTTCACCAGCTCTGTCTAGACAGGTTGGAAACCACTCAGTAGAGAGTCTACCTTTCCCCGCATCCTCTAAAACTAAACTCCCTCTTGAAAACTTGTAAGCAGGTCACTTCATGCCTTTATAACCTCCCCCCACCTCCCACCCTCCATTTTAGGTAACCAATGTCTAAATTGCCAATCCGTATCAAAACTCTCTTAGCCCAACCCAGAATCAGACTAGTTTTACAACTTGCTGTTTTCTTTGTACACCAATTAGGTCTTTGTAATTCAAATGGAATTTTACTTTCCAACTTGGAAGCTTTCATGTAGGTAGACTGAGGCTTTCTCTATTCTCCATCAGGACTTTGATATAATGATTTATTAAGGTGCTTGAAGAAATATTCATCCTGCTAATAGCTTCTGATTTACCACGTAATTTTTACATTTTATACAGTTAAAAGACCATATTCCCTTTCTCATCATCTGATTGACCAAAAATGCTTTGGCCTTTCCTCAGCAATTATCTCACTTACCAAAGTAGTGGGTAAAAGTCAAGTGTTCATAGACTAATTAGTTTACTTAACATGTCTAAATAGACAAGTCTACATAATGTAGAGAAGTGTTGTCAGATACTGTGAAATTAACAAACTAAGATACCAGTCAGAAAGCAGGGGCTGAGAGCCTGCCTCCTGGGGCAGTTGTCTTGTCTGGGATTATTAGGACACAGCTGAGATGAACCCTTTTCCTCCACAATGTCTCTCTACAATCCTGTCTTCTTTTTACTCATTAAAGCTTTAGGATATTAGTAGGTTCCGAATTTGCTTCTGGAGATTAGTAGTTTTTCACTTGCCTATGGATCTTAATGTATTATTTGATACTTAAGCTCTTAAAACACTAAAATAAAATTTTAAAAAAGCATGCCTTTTTATGTTATATATGTATAAAATAGCACTTTGCATTTTCAAGCCTTAAAAGTCTAAATGATCACCCAAGGTATAATTTGTCTGAGTTCGAAAATAAGAAACACGTGGCTAGTGTAACTTAAAAGAGCATTGTACCCAGTTCGAATCTTGGCTGTGGTACCAGTCACTTTGTATCCATGTCCTGGCCACACCAGTCTCTTGAACACTGATCAGCACATGGAGGAGCTAGAAAGACTACAAATTATAAAAATTATAGGAGATAGTGAATACCTGAGTGCTGTAGAGAGAGAGCTCTTTCTTTAAAAACCATTTATAGCTACCTGATGTGGCGCTGTGGGTCAATGCGTCAGACTGCAAAGCTGTTTGAAGTGCAAGGTTGGCTGTTCAAACTCACCAGCTGCCCCTTGGAAACCCTGTATGGGGTCACTGTGGGTCAGAACTGACTTGACGGCACTTAACAACAACAACAAATAGGAGTCCTGGTGTGGCGCTGTGGGTTAATGCACTAGACTGCAAGGTCAGTTTGAACCGCAAAGTTGGTGGTTCGAACTTACCAGTTGCTCCTTGGAAACTATACAGGGTCACTATGTGTTAGACTTGATGGCACTTAACAACAACAACAAGAACAAGTGAAGAGGTCATCTAAAATAAACATAAAACACAACTAGGGTCACAATCCAGATGACTACTAATTAAGTTGGGAACACTGTTCTCTGGTTTCCACTGTGTTGTTCCTTCTGATTCTGTGGGAACCTGGATCCTCATGTGTACCTGCAGTTTGATACCCTATATACATTTTGTTAGGAATGGCAATATTCTACCCCTTATTGACAAAGGATCTCTTTGGAAATAACAAGGAATGTCTCTGTTTTTACATCCCATGTGTGATGCTTTTTTTAATTGTCCAAATATATATATATTGTTGTTGTTACATTCCGTGGAGTCAGTTCCGACCCATAGTGACCCTGTACAGGGTTTCTGAGGCTGTAAATCTTTACAGGAGCAGAAATCCTCATCTTTCTCCCACAGAACACCTGGTAGTTTCGAACTGCTGACCTTGGGGTTCGCAGCCTGATTCGTAACCACTACGCTACCAGAGCGCCTTCTCTCTCTCTCTCTCTCTCTCTCTATATATATATATATATATATATATATATAACAAAACACTTACCAGTTCATCATTTTCAGGTGTAAAATTTATTAATACCAACAATGTTAGTCATGTTGCCCAATCATCTTCCACAATGGTTGCCGTTGTTCTCATCCCATAAGCAGAAGCACACTGCATCCTAAGCAATAGTTCCCTTATCCCCTTTCACCCACCCCTTCTTGTTGTTGTTGCTGTTAACTGCTCTCAAGTCAGTTACAACTCATAGCAACTCAGTATAGGGTTTCCAAGGAGAGGCAGTTGGGTGTGAACTACTGGTTTTAACAGTCCAGTGTTCATACTACAGCGCCACACCAGGATGCCAGCCCACCTCTTAGTAATAACTAATACATTTTAGTCTCTGTAAATTTGCCTAGTCTCATTATTCCGTAATAATAATATTTGGCTATTGTGAATAGTGCTGTAGTGAACATTGCTGTACATGCGTCTGTTTGTGTCACTGCTTTTAAGTTTGGGGGTATGTAAGGGGGCTTCAAAGAATTTGTAGAAAAATCTCATCATCTTTCAATTCCATTTTTCCATGAGCTCTTTGAAGCACCTCATATACCTAGGAGTGGAAACGCTGGGTCATGTGGCCATTTTTATTTTACATTTTGAGAAACTGCTGAAGTGTTTTCCACAATAGCTCTAGCATTTAGAAGTCCCTTCACAGTGAGTAAAAGAGAACCCAAATAGACTTCTTTATTTTCCTCTAAGTAGCACTAGTGTACTTGGAAAATATTTTGTGTACTCTCAGTTTGTTTGACCTAGAATGGGGACAGCAATACTTCAGCACATCTGTGTAGAGTAAACATCACTGATATTTTTGTAACGTAATTTATACCAAGTCTTCCACTTGTTCATTATCTTGTGCCTCCTTTAATGCCTCTACTTGTCATTAGCTGCAGAAAGAACAATATGTAAAACAAGAAACCCAAACAAAATTGAATCATACAAATGGCATCAAAAAGGGAGGATCCAGCTTTATTACTGAGACCTTTGGCATCTGCTGTGAGAGATGGTGGTGGTGGTGGTGTGCACTGGAGTCCGTTCCAAGTCATAGCGACCCTGCATAGCATTTCCGAGGCTGTAAATATTTACGGGAGAAGAAAGCCTCATCTTTCTCCTGTGCAACAGCTGGTAGCTTTTAACTGCTGACCTTGAGGTTAGCAGCCCGATTCATAACCATTATGCTACCAGAGTTGTAAGGGATAGTATCTTGGTTTTATTTTTTTACTTAATTGAAGATGGTGGAAGTTTGTATATTCAGTGTTAGCTTTTGCTATGACTTCTTCATAGACAATGCACATTTTCAGAGTTCAGCACAGAGGTTTTGTAGCTATAGTTATATAAGGAGTCCTGGTATGGCGTTGTGGGATAAAGCAATGGACCTTAAGGTCGGTTTGAATCCCCAGGTCGGTGGTTCAAGCTCACCAGCTGCTCCTTGGAAACTCTATACGGGGTCACTATGAGTCGGAACCGATTTGATGTCACTTAACAACAACAAGACTGTTAAGCCACATAGTTATCTTGATGTTCGGCTTTGCTGTCATCTCCCACTTTCTGTGCCTTTCCCATCACAGGCAAGCCTTCTACCTGCCTTTATGAGGCAGGGTGTCCTAGGTTACCACCAACTGCCCAAAGTCCCCATTTTGCCTCAGGTTCTCTCTCACACATCCCACATTACCCAGGCTACAAGTGAACCTTCTCTTCACAATGACATTGCAAACCCCATTTTGTTGTCTTACTATGGTTTGCTCAACTAGGAAAAAGAAATGTTAATAAACAGATTAATTATAAGGTATCTGTGACCAGTGAGGCTCAATATAACACTTCTTTCTCCCTTCAGGAGGAGGACTTTGGGGTCAGGTAGATCTGCCCCTTAAATTATGACATAGATGAAACTCTTTATGTCAGTCTTGTCCAGGTTCCACCGTTGATGTCCAGGAGTGGCCTTGACCTGACCTGAGCTCATCCTGTGTGTTGATGACATTGCTGTTAGCTTCAACTGAATTGGCTCCAGCTCGGGTGACCCCACATACCAAGGAACCAATGCTCCCTGGTCCCCTGCCATTTCCAGGGATCAATTTCAGTTCAGACCACTATAACCAACAGGGTTTTCACTGAGTAATTTCCACAGATATATCACTAGGCCTTTTGTCTTAGTCCATCTTAATCCCAAAACTCCACTGAAACTTCATCAGCATCATAATAATACACAAACCTCCACTGGCAGGTGTTGGTTGCATGTGAGGTACAATGGCCAGTAATTGAGCCCAGAGGGATCCTACATGGAGGCAAGACTTCCACTACTGTGAGCTGCTACTGCCTCTACCCATCCTGTTGTTTTTGTTGTCAAGTGCCTTCGGGTCAGGTCTGACTCATAGCGACCCTGTATAGGGTTTCTGAGGAGCACCGGGTGAGTTTGAACTGCTGATCTTGCAATAACCTTGTGGTCCCATGCATTAACCTGCAGTGCCACACTGGGACTCCATGTAGGCAGTAACAATTTCAGAGCAACTGCAAGGATGGAAGACCAGGTGCAAAGATGGACAAAATCAAGCTAGGACATGAAGAGGCAAAAAAAAAAAAAAAAAAAAATCAAAGGTATAAGAAAGTATGCCTGCAGAATTGAATTATTCAAGCTTTGAGGTCTCTTCCGCCTCTGAGAAAGTAAGTTTAAAACAGAAGGAAAAGAGGAAGGAATTCGATATGAAATCAAAGGGCTCTGAGAATAAGGAGCCCTAAACCAAACCCACTGCTCTGGCATTAAATCCAACGGAACGACCCTGTAGTGCAGAGTAGCACTGCCCTTTAGGGTTTCCAGGTCTAGAAACCCTTTTAGATGCAGACTGTCCCATCTTTCTCCTGTGGAGAGGCTGGTAGGTTCGAACCCCTGACCTCTAGGCTGGCAGCTGAGTGCTTTCACCACTGGACCACCAGGGCTTCTCAGAATAAAGCAAAACACTGCACTCTAGCTAAGAGCCTCCAGGGTAATAAACACTTTATGCTGTGCTGTTCATCTCCTGGAGCAGAGGTAGGCCCTTTTCTGTGATTTCTAGAAGTTTCAAACATTAATTGGTATGTGACCTTGCTGGCAATGTCATCAGAGATCTCAGAGAAGGGCTTTCACAGTAAGGTGGAGGCTGTTGATAAGTACTTTAGCATTTACTTTTCTAAGTTGTCGAGAGATGACGAAACCTCTCAGAGTGACAGGAGTAAAGGTCCCTGCCTCCTTCCTGGCAGGGTTAGAGAGATTCAGGAACCAGGGTACCAGGAATGGATCAGGGCAGCCCAGTAGGATATTAAAATATAGAGAAGCTAAGAACAAAACCTAGCACTTCATAAAGTGTTTCCTAAACTGAAAAAGCAAGTTGGGAGAAGCTGAAGTGCTTATGATCAAACTCTAAACACACTAAACTTAGTGAAAATACTTCAAGTTGCAGCCTTCTTACCTTGTTTGAGTTGCTCTAGGTTAAGTAACCACAAAGTCAGAAGTTCAAACCCACCAGCCACTGTTCAGAAACCCTATACAGGGTCACTGTGAATTGGAACCAACTTGATGACACTTGACAACAACAATCAGAGGTCCTCATTTTGTGGCACTTTATCAAACCATATTCTGTTGAAATTTATAACATTTCCAATAGCATATTTTTCAAAAATCGATTGTTTCTCCCTTCTTAATCTGTCTTCTTCTGGGAATTCTGCTGAAGCTTGTCCATCTGGGTGGCTCTGGTGGTATTTAAAAATGCTGGGTCCTAACTTCCAGCCTCACAGAAACATCCAAGCTGCCACAGTAAAACAAACCGAAAGATGGTGGTCATGGTATTAGGTCAATAGAAACTGACATTAAAATGCCAAATCTTTCACTTTGCAGTTATCCTATTAGCAGTATATCATTAACTGTTGTTGTTGTTGTTAACTGCTGTTGAGTCATTTTTGACCCGTAGTGATCCTGTGTAGAGTTTCCGAGGAGCAACTGGTGAGCTTGAATGGCAGAGCTTGCGGTTCAGATGACTTTACAGTCCAGCGTATTATCCCACAGTACCACACCAAGACTCCACCATTAACTATTGCAGTTTATTATATACAGAACTAGCAAATTTGGCTAAATTGTAATGTGCCTTCTAAGATAAAAAATATATTTTAGTTTAAAAATATTCTTTGTAACTTTTAAAAGGGTCAGTGGTCTCCTGAAGCAGAAAGGTACCATGTAATTTTTAGAAGATAATCCTCCAAACGTGACTTAATCACTCCATTTTGAGGCCTTACTGTGGACTATTATCAGCTATGTTCTGTTTTGGGTACAGTATGCTTAGGGGATAATTTGAGAAAACATTTCTGGAGGAGATAGCAACTGCAATTTTGATTTTATTTTTAGAGTCCCAGTAAAATTATATTTAAGGTTGTGTGTGTGTTTTTAAGAGTTATTTAGAATTTCTAGGGGAAAAAAAAGTCTCTGGACTTATTATGATATATGAAGGTTGTTACTGGGATAAAACACAATCACTCATCTGTCAGTTTGTCATACTGTGGTGACTTGTGTATTGCTGTGTGGAAGCTATGCCACTGGTATTTTAAATACCAGCAGGGTCACCCATAGTGGACAGATTTCAGATGAGCTTACAGATGAAGACAGACTAGGAAGAAGGAGTTGACAAACTACTGAAAAACTTGTGAATAACAGAGAAACACTGTCAGATATAGTGCCAGAAAATGAGCCCCTCAGGTTGAAAGACACTCAAAATGAAACTGGGGAAGAGCTGCCTCCTCAAAGTAGAGTTGACCATGATGACATGTGTGGAGTAAGGCCCGTGGGGGAAAAGCACGCAGGGCCTTAATTTGCTGATGGGACACAACTCAAAATGAAGAGAAACAGCTGTAAAAATCCATTGAAAATTAGACCATAGAATATAAAAATTATGAATCTGGGAAAATTGGAAGTTGTCAAAATTGAAATGGAACACATAAACATTGATAATTTAGACATTAGTGAGCTGAAATGGACTGATATTGGCCATTTTGAATCTGACAACCATATGGTTTACTATGCTAGAAATTACAAATTAAAGAGGATTGGTGTTGAATTCATTGTCAAAAAGAACATATCCAGATCAGTCATGAGGTAAACACTGTTTGTGATAGGATAATATCCATGCAACTACAGGGAAGCCCAGTTAATACCACTAGTATTCAAATTTATGCACCAACCACAAAAGCCAGTGAGGATGAAATAGAATAATTCTACCAACTTCTTCAATCTCAAATTGATCTAACATGCAATCAAGATGTATTGATCATTACTGGTGATTGGAATGCAAAGGTTGGGAACAAAGAGGAAGGCTCAGTAGTTGGAAAATATGGCCTTGGTGATATAAATGATGCTGGAGAACGCATGATAGAATTCTGCAAAATCAGTGATTTGTTCATTTTAAATACTTTCTTTAGACAGCATAAGAGATGTCTACACATGGACCTCACCAGATGGACTACATAGAAATCAAATTGACTACATCTGCAGAAAGAGACAATGGAAAAGCTCCATATCATCAGTCCAAACAAGGCCAGGGCAGACTGTGGAACAGACCATCAATTACTCATATGCAAATTCAAACCGAATCTGAAGAAAATGAAAACAAGCCCACGAGAGCCAAAATATGACTGAATATATCCCATCTGATTGTAGAGATCAATCAGATGGGAAGAACAGATTTGATACATTAAACACTACAGACTAAAGACCAGAAGAGTTGTGGGATGACATCAAGAACATCATACATGAAGACAACAAAAAGTCATTGAGAAGACAAGAAAGAAGGAAAAGGTCAAGATGGATGTCAGAAGAGACACTGAAACTTGCTCTCCAGCATAGAGATGCTAAAGCAAATGGAAGAAATTACAAGGTACAAGAGCTGAATAGAAAATTTCAAAGATCAGCTTGAGAAGATAAAGCCAAATATTACAACAAAATGTGCAAAGAACTGAAATCAGAAAACCAATAAGGAAGAACACTCTCAGAATTTCTCAAGCTAGGGAAACTGAAGAAAAAATTCAAGCCTCGGCTTCCATTATTGAAAGATTCTCTGGGCAAATTATTGAGTGGTACAGAAAGCATCAAGAGAAGATGGAAGGAATACACAGAGTCACTGTACCTAAAGGAAATGGTTAATGTTCAGCCATTTCAAGAAGTACCATATGATCAGGAACCAGTGATACTGAAGGAGGAAGTCCAAGGTGCATTGAAAGAATTGGCAAAGAACAAGGCACCAGGAATTGATGTTATAAAAAATGAAATTTTTCAAGAAAGTGAGGCAGCACAGGAGGCACTCACTCATCTATGCCAAGAAATTTGGAGGATGACTATCTGGCCGACTGATTGAAAGAGGTCTGTATTTATGCCCATTCTAAAGAGCTGTGACCCAACAGAATGTGGAAATCATCCGACAATCTCTTTGATATCCCACGCGAGTAAAGTTTTACTAAAGGTAATACAGAAATGTCTGCAAGCATACATTGACAGAGAACTTCCAGAGGTTCAAGCCGAATTCAGAAGAGGCTGTGGAATGAGGGATATCTTTGCTGATATTCAATGGATCTTGGCTGAAAGCAGAGAATATCAGAAAATGTTTACCTGTGCTTTATTGAACACACAAAGACTTTAGATTGTGTGGATCATGACAGGCTATGGACAACATTGCAAAGTATGAGTATTCTGGAACACTTCATTGTGCTCATGATGGATCTGTACCTGGACCAAGAGGCAGTTGTTCGAACAGAACATGGGAACACTGAATGTTTTAAAATTAAGAAAGGTGTGCTACAAGGTTGTATTCTTTCACCTTACTTATTCAACCTGTATGCTGAACAAATAATCCGAGAAGCTGTGTTATATGACGAAAAACATGGTATCCGGATTGGAGGAAGACTCATTAACAACCTGCAATATGCAGATGATACAACCTTGCTTGCTGAAAGTGAAGAAGACTTAAAACATTTACTGATGAAGATCAAAGAGCACAGCATTCGGTATGGATTGCATCTCACTGTAAAAAAACAAACAAAAATCCTCACCGCTGGACCAATAAACAGCATTCTTATAAATGGAGAAAAGATTGAAGTTGTCAAGGACTTCTTCTTACATCAACTATCAACACTCATGGAATCAACAATCAAGAAATCAAACGATGTATTGCATTAGGGAAATCTGCTGCACAAGACCTTTTTAAAGTGTTGAAGAGCAAAGATGTCAGCCTGAGGACTAAGGTGTGCCTGACCCAAGCCATGGTATTTTCAATAACCTCATATGCATGCGAAAGCTGGACAGTGAATTAGGAAGACCAGAGAAGAGTTGATGCTTTTGAGTTATGGTGTTGGAGGAGAATACTGAAAGTGCCATGGGATGCCAAAAGAACCAATTGACGGATTTTGGAAGAAGTGCAGTCAGAGTGCACCTTGGAGGCTAATATGGCCAAACTTCGTCTCTCATACTTTGGACAAATATTGTCAGGAGGCACCAGTCACTGGAGAAAGATATCATGTTTGGTAAGGTGGATGGTCAGAGAAAAAGAGGAAGACACACAATGACACTGATTGGTAAAGTGGCAGCATTAATGGACTCAAGCGTGGCAACAGTATTGAGGTTGACCCAGGATTGGGCAGTGTTTTGTTCTGCTGTGCATAGGGTCTCTGTGAGTTGGTATCGATTCAATGGCACCTAACAATACACATCTTAAACAACTTAGAAACATACTCTATGATAGGAATCTTTTCCTGTACAAGCACCACCTGAGAGGTTCAAGTATTGTTCTGATAGCTCGCAAACCTCATGGGATTGAGACAGTAAACTCTCATACAATACTAAGAGCTATTCCTTTACTATGTATGCGTAAAGTGACTAGAATCCTTGTAAAGAGGAGAGGAATTTTTGTGCTTTTTTTTTTTTTTTAACACATTGTTGTTGTCTTGTGTGTTGTCTACTTGGTTCCGATTCATAGAGACCCTGTATAGGGTTTCTGAAGCTGTCATTTTTTTATGGAAGCAGAAAACTTCGTTTTTCTTTTTCAGAGCAATTGGTCGATTTGAACTGCTGACCTCGCAATTAGCAACCCAACATGTAACCTTGCTATGCCACCAGGACGTATTACTCTAGCAATGTTACTTCCGTGTTGCCCAGTTTTCTCATCTATAAATCAGGCCAGTGACAACTCTCCAACGTTTTGTGGCGGTTGATTGAGAGACTGCATAGAGTCACAGTCTGTCTAAAGGTGGGACTGATGTTCCTTACTTGAAATGAAGTGCAAGAGAACAAAGACAAATAGACAAAAACCCAAAACTGTTGACCTCAAGTCTCCTCTGACTCATGATGACCCTCTGCGTGTCAGAGCACTACTGCTCCACTGAAGTTTCCTGCTGTCATCTTTAGGGAAGGAGGCTGCCAGGACTTGCACAGTGCTGCCTTGGGGGTTCAAACTGTGAACCCACTGTGGCTCAGTAGTTGAGAAAAAACTATGTTTTCCAACCAGAGAGTCAAGTAGGCAAAACTACTCTTGAAATGCCCTTATGCTTCCCATAAAGAGCCGCAAACATTGTTCTGACTCTACCTTCTCTTGGGAAGAGGACAGATTATTATGAGGTGCACCAGAGGAAGACACCGTATTAAGTGAATCATTGCATATAGTGGGACGCCACTTGGTGTGATGATGTACACCACAGCATGCCTTGACAGTAACAATGGCTTCCCTGCTCCTTGGTCCTAGTGGGTTGGTGCCAGTGTCTCGTGGATCTGTAGGTCCCAAGCCTGGGATTCAGCATGAAGGGCTGGCTGTAATGAGAGTTCAGTGTGAAGTGCTTGGCTCTGAAACTTGGAATGTCGGAGCTGAGTTATTATGGAATAATCATTTTTTCAAAGTCTTACACTGAGACATCTGAGAATTAGATTCAGAGCATATAGACATATGCATGATGTCAAGAAGTATTTCCTAAAACCTATTTATGCAGTTAGTATATTTTAAGTGATGGTAGATTTAAGCAGTGTTAAAAATAACATCATTTTAAAAGTTATGCATTGCTGTTCCATGGGCTATTTTTATAAAGTATTGTAGATCGCAGTGAAACACAAAATTACTATTTTCATTAAATCAGAATATGAACTGGACACTTAAATAGTTATTGATGAATAAAAGCTATTATATGAGGGTTTTAGTTGTATATGGGGACTTCTTGTTGTTAAGTGCAGTTGAGTGGGTTCTTACACATAGCGACCTTGTGTAGAGTTTCTGAGGAGCAGCTGTTGAGGTTCAAACTGCTGATCTTGAGGTTGAAACTGACCCTGTATTCCAGTGTTTACCCTACAGTACTACGCCAAGACTCCATATGGGGACTAGCACATCCTAATCAAATACTCTAGCAGTTAATGTTTTGCCATTCTTGTTTCAGTTTGGACTTTAGTGGTTAAGTAAAATTGCATTTCTCAGTTAATGACTTTTTTAATTTCCATTCACAAGATACAGTCATTAAAGATCAAATTTGTTAGAGACTGTGTGGGTAGGAGCCTTGACGGCTTAGTGGGTTATATACTGGGCTGTTCCCACAAGATCAGCAGTTTGAGTCCACCAGCTGCTCCGTGGGAGAAATAAGAGGCTTTCTGCTCCCGAAAAGATTCACAGCTTTGGAAACCATACATAGGGTTACCTTGAATCTGAATTGATTCAATGGCTTGTGGGCTTTTTGTTGGTTTGGTGGTGTCATTGTTATTTTGGAGTGAATTCTGTGTGATGTTTCACTGGTCTGATTGATACACCAAGAGAGAGGAGAGCTGACTGTGTCAACAACAGCAGTATAATACCATAAATATGTACAGACTCTGGATTTTGTGCTAAGGATTGTTCTAAGTGGCAAGGACAAAATGCCTTTGAGGAATCTGAAACAAGACAAACAGAGTTTCAAACTAATATGGCAAGTTCATTGATAGCAGGAAGCACAGAGGCTTATGGGAGGACAAGGGAAGACTCCTAAACCTCTACAGGTGTTTGTGTAGGAGCTCCTATTTGAACTCAGCTTTGATAGACCTTTGATGTAGGTAAACAGAGGGCCAGGCATGGACATTTGTAATCTGCTTTTGGTCTTGCATAGCAGCATGTGTTCCTGTTCTGGTAATAGCACTTCAGGTTTTCTTTAGGGAGCCAATTCTCTTCTAAGCCCATGGAATTCATGTGGAACAGATATCATCTCTCAGGGATGGCCCATCAAAGTATTTCTCCCTCTTCCTCTAGACCACAGGTGTGACATGTGAGCCAAGGCAGGCTGATAAGATCTAATTCTAACATTTTTGATGAACCATCAGAATATATATATAATGTTTTATTGTGAATTATGTGATAGTTTACATGTGAGAACATTAGTTTTACATTCATCCTATTGTATATCATTTCATTGCCATGGTTACAATCCCCTCCATGCATCATCAACTAACCAAAGGGTATACCCTGCAAGCCTTCCTCCTGGTCATCAGCACACAGCCCCTCTCCCTCTCTGGGTCTAAAGTCCCCAGCCGATCCATCTTTCCACATCATCATCTCTGCCCCCATCTCTGGCGTCACTGCTTCTCTGGGTTAGGGTCCTGCTTTCCACTCTTCTCCCCTGATGGTTCCAGAGACCTCCGATCCTGGACTGCAAAGTCAATCACTCCCCTCCTTTTGCTATAAAAATGTCTACCTTTACATTTCCAACCTTCACATTCAGTCCTGATAACAATTATTCACTATTGTATCACAAAAGACGTATCCGTATCTCCTTTTATCAGCCCCGCCCAGACAGATTGGATACTACTCAGTGGAGATTCTACCTTCCTCCAAGCCCTCTGGATCCCGGCTCCCTCTTGAAAGCTTGTAAGCCAGTCACTTCTTGCCTTTGTAGCTCCCGCACCCTTTTTTGCATAGCCAATGTCCAAGTTGCCCATCCCTGTCTATTCTGTGTATGGAGGGGGTGGGAATGCCTATATATATATTTTTTTAAGTGAGTTTTTCTTGAATAGTAAAACATTAGCTGATAAAGTATTTAAAAATGATTGGTTAGAAATGCTAGTCCCCCTTCCAACCCCAAACTCTCGATAGAACAAAACCCTGGAGCCTCTGGTGTTCATTTTGCCACTAGTTGGGCATGACATCATTGTTACTAGGCGACATTGAGTCAGTTCTGCCTCCTAGCAATCCTCTGCACAACAGATCCAAACACTGTCTGGTCCTGCACCATCTTCACAATCATTGTTATGTTCGAGTCCGTTGTTGCTGCCACTGTGTTAGCCTGTCTCTTTGAGGTCTTCCTCATTTCCAGTGCCCTCTGTCACCATGATATCCTTCTCTAGGACCTGATTCCTCTCGATACCAGGGCCAATGTACTTTCAATAGTCTTTGCTAATACCATGGCTTCTGTCATTTGCACCTTAGCCCTCAGACTGACAGCTTTGCTCTTTAACATTTAAAATTTTTGTCTAATACACCATGTTGATTTTCTGAAGAAATTAAAAAATGACTGTAGCAGTACTCTGACAGAGAACTGCCAAAAATCCAAGCCAGAGTCAGAAGAGGATTTTTAACTAGGGATATCATTACTGACGTCAGATGAATCTTGGCTAAGAGCAGAGGATACCTGAAAAATGTTTACTTGTGCTTTATTGACTGTGCAAAGGATTTTGACTGTGAAAATCATGACAAGCTATGGATAACATTGCAAAGAATGAGTGTTTCAGAGCACTTAATTGTGCTCATAGGAACCTGTACATAGACCAAGACGCAGTTGTTCGAACAGAACAAGGGCATACTGAATAGTTTAAAATCTGGAAAGATGTGTGCCAACGTTGTATTTGTATGCTGAGCAAATAATCTGAGAAGCTGGTCTATATGAAAAAGAATGTGGCATCTGAATTGGAGGAAGACTCATTAACAACCTGCAATACACAGATGATACAACCTTGCTTGCTAAAAGTGAAGATGATTTAAAATACTTTCTGATGACTATCAAAGACCACAACCTTCAGTATGGGTTGCACCTCCATGTAAACGAAACAAAAATCCTCATAACTAGATCAATAAGTAACATCTTGATGAATGAAGAAAAGATGGAAGTTGTCAAAGACTTCATTTTGTTTAAATCTACAATCAGCACTCAGGCCATCAAAAGCCAAGAAAACAAACAATGTGTTGCTTAGGCATAAGTGATGCCTTTTAAAGTGTCCCAAACCCAAGATATGTGTTTGAGGACTAAGCTGAGCCTTACCCTAGCCATGGTTTGTTCAGTAGTCTCATATGGTTGGGTTCAAGTGTAGCAGCATATGTGATAATGCAGGACTGGGTGGTGTTTCCTTCTGTTGTATGTAGGGTAACTATGGGTCAGAACTGACCTGATGGATTCCAGGTGTGGCACTGCATGATAATGCAGTAGACGGCAAGGTCAGTTTGAACCCCAAGGTTGGTAGTTCACACTCACCAGCCGCTCCTTGGAAATCCTATACAGAGTCGCCATGAGTTAGAGGACACTTAACAACAACAACAACATATGATTTGGAAAGTTGGACAATAAATAAGGAAGATTGTAGAATAATTGATGTATTTGAATTCTGGCATTGAAGAAGAATGTTGAAGGTATTATGGACTGCCAGAAGAACAAACAGGTCTTTTTTTGCAAAAGTGCAGCTAGATTGCTCCTTAGAAGCCATGTTGGTGAGACTTTGTCTATCATACTTTGGATATGTCATCAGGACAGACCTATCTCTGTAGAAGGACATTGTGCTTGGTAAAATGGAGAGTCATTGAAAAAGAGGAAGACCCCCAATGAGGTGAATTGGCAGCAACAGTGGTCTTAGTGTAACAACAATTGTTAGGATGGTGGAGGACCGGGCAGTGCTTTATTCTGTTGTGCATAGGGTTGTTGAGAGTTGGAACTGACTTGATGGCACCTTCCGCGGGAGAAAGATGAGGCGTTCTGCTCCCGTAAAGATGTATAGCCTCGGAAACCCTGTGCAGGGTCACTATGAGTCGGAACCGACTCCATGGCACTTAACAAGAACAACAACAATACAGTATATTGTTTGATTTCTTGACAGCTGCTTCATGAGCGTTGATTGTGGATCTAAATAAAATGAAAATTCTTGATAACTTCATTCTTGTCTTCATTTATCATGATTTGTTTATTTGGCCTAG
Source organism: Chrysochloris asiatica (assembly GCF_000296735.1). NCBI lineage: Eukaryota > Metazoa > Chordata > Mammalia > Afrosoricida > Chrysochloridae > Chrysochloris > Chrysochloris asiatica. Next base: position 17,273,059 of record NW_006408540.1, on the reverse strand, counting down.
CTATACAACTTTTGTTTTCTTTATATTGTAATCCATACTGAAGGTTATATTCTTTGACCTTTGTCAGTAAGTGGTTCAAGTCCTTTTTTCTTTTAGCAAGCAAGACTCTGCCATCTACGTATTGCAAGCTTTTGATGAGTCTTCCTTCAAATCTGATCCTTCGTTGTGCTGGGCCTATCCTCACCTATCCTGGCTGATTTAGTGTTATTTAAGAGTAGGAGGAAAGTCTGAAAGGAAGCACACACTAGGCTAGAACAACTTTGTGAGCAATTTACTGTCATGATATTATATTAATGAGTCTTCCTCCAATCCTGATGCCACATTCTTCTTCATATAGTCCAACTTCTCAGATTATCTGCTCAGCATACAGATTGAATAAGTATGGTGAAAGGATATAACCCAGATACAATGTTTTCCTGATTTTAAATCACACACTATCCCCTTGTTCAGTCAAATGACTGCCTCTTGTTCTATGTACAGGTTCCTCATGAGTACATTTAAGTGATCTGAATTCCCATTCTTTGTAATGTTATCCATAGTTTGTCATGATCCACAGGGTTGAATGCTTTGGCATAGTCAATAAAGGAAAAGCAAACATCTTTCTGGTATTCTCTACTTTCTAACAAGAACCATCTGTTTCCACAATGACCTCATTCCACTTCCTCTTCTGAACCCAGCTTGAATTTTTGACAGATTCTTGTCAATGTACTGCTGCCAACCCTTTTTAAATTATATTCAGCAAAGTTTTCTTGTATGTGATATTAACTATATTGTTCTATAATTCCCGCATTCTATTGGGTCATCTTTCTTTGGATTCAGTACAAATACAGATCTCTACCAGTCACTTGACCAGGTAGCTGTCTTCCAAATTTCTCGGCATAGACTAGTGCTTCCAATACGCATCAGTTTTTGAAACTTTTCATCAATTCCTGGATCCTTGTTTTTTGCTAATTTCTTCCTTGTAGTTTTAGGGATAGCTGCCTTTGAAAATGGAACCATGACACATGCTACAATATACATGAACATTGAAAGCATCATGCTGAGTGAAATAAGTCAGTCACAAAAGGGCAAATATTGTATGATTTCTCTTTATGAAACACCTGGAGTAATCAATTACATAGAGACCCAAGTTTATTAGTAGCTCTCAGGTACAAGAGGAAGGAGGAAAGGAGGACTTCATACTCAGGGGACACTGAGTGTTTGTTTGGTGATGAAAAAAATTGGGAAATGTTTAAGGGTGATGACTTTACAACATAATACATATAGTTAATATCACTGAATTACATATTTTTAAAATGCTGAAGTTGCAGATTATCTTGTTTCATCTATATACTTAAACATTTTTATTTTTTAATGTTAGAAGAAATGAAATCAATACAGAGGGGAGAAAAATGGTGAGATGGAGAAAATGTGATTATATCATTTGATGACCTACATTTAGCCGCCCTGAAACCCTTTGACTTTTTAGTTAAGTGCATCACTACAGTCCGCTTTTATACATTGCTGTTGTTCTTGTTAAGTGCTGTTGAGTCGGTTCCTACTCACAAAGACCCTGGATAGGGTTTCTGAAGAGCAGCTGGTGGGTTTGAACTGCTGAGCCTTGACCTTGCAGTTCAAACTGAGCTTTTGGTCCAGTGTTTACCCTACTACACCACACGTTGTTGTTAAGTGCCGTAGAGTTGATTCCGACACCACACATTAAGCACTGCTAATTCAGTCTCTGACACTTGCAACCAAAATAGTTCTAATAAAGTTATTTGTTTTTGTATTTTTTTTTAAATTAGAAATTGTTTTACTTTTAAGAAATTTTGTTATTTTTGACTTTAAAAAAAAGTATAGCAATTTCTAAAGCAGCGTGAAACTTCTTTATTTTTTTCTAATGTGTTGAAATACTCAGCTAATGTGTTTTGTTTTTTTTTTCTAATGTGTTGAAATTTTAGCTCAGCTCTAAAGCTTTTTTATTGTTCCAGAATATCATTTTATACCAAATATGCTCAAAAGAAAAGAATAAATCTTAAGCCACATTTTAGACATTGTTGTCAAGTGCTGTAGAGTCTGTTCTGATTCATGGTGACCTTGTTTAAGGTTTCTGAGGCAGGAGCAGAACGCTTCATCTTTCTCTGTGGAGTAGCTGACGGCTTGAACTGCCATCCTTGTGGTTTGCAGTCCAGTGTTTATCCTACGGAATCACCATGCTCCCAATTTTAGACATAGAAAACCATTAATTTTATATAAAAATCTGTTTTGCTTTTATTAACTGTCCAGGGACAGATTACTAGTATGCAAGTTGAGTGCAGGCTAACTTGAGCTTACTGCTAAACAGTAGTAGAAAATTCTGCATGGATTTCACCACGTGCATGCGAATGGTATGAAATATATGAATGATAAGTGAGATGGTAGGAGAGAGGACTTATCTTTTTATGATGGGCCTTTTGACTTGATTTGTCGTAAAATTTCAGTCTTGATTGAGTCCCAAGTAATGAAAAGCAAAAATGCTTTGGTAGCGTAGTGGTTACAAATCAGGCTGCTACCCTCAAGGTTGGCAGTTCGAAACTACCAGCTGTTCCACAGGAGAAAGATGAAGCTTTCTGCTCCCGTAAAGGTTTACAGCTTTAGAAACCCTGTGTAGGGTCACTGTTAGTCGGAACTGACTCCATGCTACCTAACAACAACAACAAGAACATAGAATTGTGGTATTGAAATCTTCAGGGACCTAGAAGGATGTGACTCCCTTAAAGATGGTGATCTGAGACATGGGGTAAGGAGCAGGGCATACTTACTTTAAGCCCTCCTTGTGATTTCCCTCTGTAGTTATAAGGACAGAGGATTTCTTTATCACCACCCACAGACCCTGGAGGTTCTGGACCTGTGGCTTCCTCTTCAACCACTTGCCCACTGTTTACCAGGCACAGTACTGAACTTGTCCCCACCACAAGACATTTGTATTTCCCATGTAGGACGTGTTTGACCAGAACCAGGGCTTGGTAGCTCCTTCTGATTATTCAACTTTCAGCTTGAATGCCAGCTGCTCAGATAACCCTTCTTTAGACCTTACCTCAAAATCACTTCCAGTCCATGTCCTGTCATGCTCTCTTCAGGGACCACACTTTCTGTTAAATAGGGAAAACTGGAGGAGAACACAAACATTTGAACCATGGTGAAGAATATGGAATAAACCATGGGCTTCCAGAAGAACAACCTTACCTGTCTTGGAAGAAGTATTGCTTCTTAGAGTATTGCTCTAAGAATGTTCCTTAGAGCGGAGGATGGGGAGATTTTGTTTCTCATACTTTGGACATGTTATCAGGAGGGACCAGTCCCTAGAGAAGGACATCATGCTTGGTAGAGTGTCAGGGGTAAAAAAGAAAGATTCTCTGAGATGGACTTACACAGTGGCGACAGTAATGGGCTCAGACATAACAATGGTTATGAGGATGGTACAGGAACAAGGTTGCCATGGACAGGGACTGATTTAATACCCAACAACAACATCATCTCCAAAATGCTTACCAATCTTTGAAATGATGTCTTTTTCTATTGGAATTTATGTTCTAATATGAATAGAGGTCAGGGAACCTCACTTACCAGCGTATTCCTAGCACTTTAGTATTATCTGGCACAATGCAGGGGCTCAAGTTATAACAAATATTTGAACTTTCTAGATCAGTTGGACAGCTGGATCATTATTAGGTATATATCAAGTGCAAACAGATATTCTATTGTCACTTGGCATTCAACCCATTAAAAAAAGCCCCTTCCCCACCCACATTCATCAGAGGCCCCGGTAGCTTAGATAGATGTTTTTGTGAGGTAGAAGACAAGAAAAGAAAATGGATTCTAGGAATTAGACACATTCATATTACTGGCTTGGAGAAGACATCTGCCTCTGGAAATACTTTCTGATGTACAAAACAATTGCTCCTTCCTGTCACACAGGGTAAGCCCACACTGTCAGACAGTACAGACATTAATTTTCAAAACTCCACAAATCCCTGAAAGCTCGTTTCCATTTCTTTATCTGTGCCCTTTGGCGTTGCTTTGTGAAATGTGTTTTGCTGTCGCCTTGGAGAGAAGCAGGAAGAGAGACAGGCTCAAGGACAGCTCGGTGTTCCCAAGAGACCTATTCCAGTGACATCAGGTTGTTGGGTGACTGGTTGCCTGGGCTGAACTTTGGGCCTACAGAGTCCATTCTCTGCTCCAAGACTACACACAGGATTCCAGTACATTCCTCCTACCCTAGCATCTCCTTCCCCCCTGGGGCCTCTTACATATGTGTGTAAGAAGGGAGACAGAAAGAAACCTGACAAAAACATTATTTTTGTGAGGTAGTTTAATGGCACAATAGACAGCAAATGCCACCCTAGGGTCAGCTGGAGAGGCTCGTTGCGTAGAAATTGCATTTTCATTATTACTTTGAAGACAGTAAGATGGGAAAGCTCAGCGTCAAACACCTAGGGGGTCTTTTAAAGATGATGATCAGTTTAGAGGGACACACATACCCTGCTTTATTTAGAGGCACAAACATTTTGCTTTAATGGTGTCTGAAATTCCTTTGAGATGGCGAAGAAACGTCATGGAACATTGTGTTTCTCTTCTCCTCCCACGGATGTGGTTACGTGGCCACGAAGGAGAGTCGGGCTGCCAGTGAGCTCCACACAGGAGGCTCTGCAGCACCTAGACAGGTTAAGGCTTTAGATGATGGAGCAGTAGATAAAGGATTAGCAGCATGAGTTGTTTATGTATAGCTGGGAGCACCAGAGGCCGTTTTTGAAGGGAACATCATTTGTGGTAGGCTGCTTTCAGAGTGAAATGACTGTTCTCTCTTATCAAGTTATTCTTTCCTTTAGAAGATAAGCAAAACTATCCCTCCCTCCCTCCTCAGCCTCTGTTTGTTCTGCTTGTCTTGACCAGCAGGTGCTTTCAATTACTGGCCTCTTCCCAGACCAGAGAGATGTGCTAAATTCCTGCCAGGTAGAATGATGCTGACGTTGATGAAGCTTGACTTTTGTTCCCTTTGAAGTTGGTTCAAGCGGGAGGTGGGTGTTTCCCATTGTGATTACACAACCACACTAAACAATTGAGAGACAAATACTGGCATAAAATTGGTTTTACATAATGATTTTTGGCAATAAGTATACTCTCTAATCAAGAAAGAAAGAAAGAAACGAACAGCGCTTTTCTTTAATCCAATTCTGTCAATTTATATGAAGCATCACGTATGTGTCAGACCCTGTATTGGTATCTAGGGGGTGAAAAGAGATGAAATATGCCCTTCATGAAGGTGGAACACAGGATTCCTGCTTCTACATGGGGGCTTCAAAAAGGGTGTGGAAATGTTTCAGTATCTTTTTATTCAATCTTCCCATGAACTTTTTGAAGCCCCCTCAAGTGTAGTGGTAATGAGTCAGACTGCTAACCTCAAGGTCTGAAACTACCAGCTGTTCCGAGGGAGAAAAATGAGGGTTTCTGCTCCCATAAAGACTTATAGCCTCAGAAACCCTATGCAGGGTCGCTGTGAATTGGAACCAACTCCATGGCACAATACCACCACCATCACCACCACTACCACTACAACCATATATAAACCAGACAAATCCTCTGTCACCAAATTGATTCCAATTCATCATAACTATGTATAGGTCTTCCAAGGCTATAAATATTTATGGGAGTAGAAAGCCTCATCTTTCTCCCTCAGGGTGGCTGATGGGTTTGAACTGCCGACCTTACAGTTACAAACCCAGCAGCACCACCAGGGGACTTTGTATGTAAGGAGGGTAAAAATTAATACAATTGCTTCCCCCCCCCACACACACACTTTTTATTGAGAATTGAGTGAAGGTTTACTGAAAAGATAATCAGTTTTACATTTAACAAATCATTCACTTTGTTTCATCTCAATGATTGCAATCCCTTCCATGCAACAACGGTTATCCCACTTCCTCCCTGTGCTTCCTATTGGCATTCTACTCTCCTTCCCAGCCCATCACAACTTTATCCTTAGGTACATGTTGCCCTTTTCAACTTGATTGACCATTCCCTGGTGAGCATACCTTACTAGTGTTGTCCCCTCTATATACCTATCTACTGCTTGACTGGAAATTGGGCCATGATAGTAAGTTATGTTCCAGACCTGAATGATGTTTGAGGGCCATAGTCTCAGTTTCCTCCTGTCTCTTTCTAACCAGTAAGCCCATTTTTAAAATATTTTCTCCCCCTCTAGTCAATAGTGGTAGCCAGGCACCATTTTGTTCTTCTGGTCTCAGGGTTGTGGTGACTGATGTTAAAATGTTCTGTTGGACTAGTTGACTGCAAGCATCTTCAAGTTTCCTCACTCTCATTTCCTCTATAAATGGAGAGACCAATAATTGCACTTAGATGAACTTTCATGAGTTTTTAAGATCCCAGATGCGACTCACCATATTAGGATGTAGAACATTGTCTTTGTGGATAGTTGGCCATGGTGTCCTTTAAGTCTATGACCAGCAATTCATTACCTTAAGATGTTGATAATATCTAAGACATTTTCATCATTTTGTCCCCTGTATGTGGCACTGTAGGTTAATGTGCTGGACTCCAAGATTGGTTTGAACTGTAAGATCGGCAGTTCGAGCTCAATTGTCACTCCTTGTAAACCCTACACAGGGTCCCTATGAGTCAAAACCAATTCAAAGACACTTAACAACAACAACAACATGCTCCACCACATTCATAGGTATATTTTCAACAATGCGAAATACCCATATACAAATCCCTTAAAGAAGTGATTGCAGTTTCAAATAGTTATTTATTGAATGCCTAATCTTTGTGAAGCACTTGGTATGAACCATCACTGCTCCTTACAACAGTCTGATTAAGGTGCTATTATCTTTGATTTACAGCTGAGAAAACTGGGAGCCAGTGAGAATGAATAACCTTACAAGTTCATACATCAAGTAAGTGATTCTGATTTCTTATTCACTATTGTTTTATTTTTTAGTTAAATAATAACTTAGGGAATTTTTTAAAGAAATTAAGCTATGCATGTGCCAGTTTTTAAGACAGTTACAAAAAAAATAAATAAGTAAAAGGTAAAGAAAGGAGAAAGACAGCCTTACATTATTTCAAAGCCTAGAACTCTAATATGACTAACAGATTCGAGAGCTATTTAAATTGTAATCATTCTACTAAGGTGAGTCAAACATTATCTGCACTCTGGCTGTAGAATTAACTTTAATCAACTTTTAGAAAAGACAAATACATCATTTTTTGACATGATCTCCTTGCTTTTCAATACAATTTATACATTGGTCAACAAGCTTTTCAATTCTCTTATTAAAAAATTATTTTAGGCTGAGCTATAAGCCATGCATATACATCTGTCTTCATTTCTTCATCAGAGATGAATCTTCATCCTTGAAAGGTTGATAGCAGGGGACCAACCAATTGAAAATTTGATGGAGCAAGATTAGAACTCTAGGGAGGATACTTTAGCATCTAAAAACGAAGTTTGGGGGTTTACGTGAGCGTGGCAGACGTAGCTGGTCCTGTAGTGCTGTGGCTTTGCTCAGCCTACAGTCCTGGCCTGAGCCCCATGCCACCCGCTGACCCATCATGGAGCCCGTCCCTGCACCCTCTGCCCAGACGCTCTCCGTGAAGGTGGTTCACAGAAACCTGCAGCCTGTGGCTCGGAGAGAGACCAGATCTCCTATCAGGAAATGATTGCCAACCTGCCCCTCTGCAGCCATGCCAAACCCCCTCGCCCCTCTCAAGGTGCTGATCATTGGGGGCAAGGGCGGGGGTATCCTCAAGAAGTGGTGAAGCACCCCTCCGTGGAGGTCCTAGTCCTGTGTGAAATTGATGAGGATGTCATTCAACTCTCTAAGAAGTTCCTGCCAAGTATGGCTTTTGGCTACTTCAGCTCAAAGTTGACCCTCCAAGTGGGTGACGGTTTTGAGTTCATGAAACAGAACCAGGATGCCTTTGATGTTATCATCACTGACTCCTCAGACCCCATGGGCCCCGCTAAGAGCCTCTTCATGGAATGCTATTACAGCTCATGAAGACCACCCTCAAGGAAAACGGAATTCTCTGTTGTCGAGGCTCTTCCCAATGGAGGCCTAGCCTACTGCACCATTCCCACTTACCCTAGTGGCCACCTTGGCCTCATGCGGTGCAGCAATAACCTGAGCACCAACTTCCAGGAGCCAGTGCAGCCGCTGATGCAGACTTGAGTGGAACAGAGGCACCTACAATGCTACAAATCAGACGTTCACTGGGCCACCGTGGTGTTGCCTGAGTTTGCCCACAAGACCCTGAGTGATATGAGCTGAGCCCAGAGCTGCCGCCCCCACCGTCTCACCCCAAAACGTCGGACCAGGGAGCTTCTGGGTGTCCGGGCCTCCTCAGCCTCACACAAGACCCTCTGTGGGCTCTCACCCACCAATCAAGTGTTACCAGCCCCAGAATCTGTCTGGCCTGCCCTGCAGGGCAGACTGTTTCTGTCTTTTTCTCTCTGTGTGGCATCCAGCCTCTACCATATACTAGCTGTATACAGCGCCTTCTCTGTCTTCTATCACATCACTCACCAAGCATGTGTATTTATAAAAACAAACACACACACACACACACACACAAAATCACCCTGAAATTTTGGCAGTGTCAACAGTGTGGGCAGAGGTGTGTGGATGTGCATAGTCATACAAGATCACAATGCCCTTGGATAATAGTCCTCTGTGTTTAGTCTGAAATTCAGGCTTCAGCTCTTCAGTGAGCTTCTCACTGTAACAAACACTATTGATTGTTGAACCTTTTTTAATGATAGTGATCCAGTACCGGCCCTTGTGAATCCCAGAAAACTTTAAGCATCAATTTTCCAGTTGATGGTTGACTTTTGGACTTTTTCTTGGGCAGTGATTGAGGATGTTTCCACTCCATACTCTGTCGTTTAGTCTAAGGCTCATAGTGATGAATCCAAGTCTTGCCACCAGTAAGATTTTTTTTTTTAAAGAAAATTTTACTTCCTTGGACTATTGGTCCAAATTTTGTTTGCAGATGTCCAGATGCTTCTGTTTATGCTCTTCCATGAGGTGTTTGAATAGTCATCTGGCACAAACTTTTCAAAACCCACTTCCATCATGGATTATTTCATAGGCAGAGCCATGACTGATTGGCAAATGATTTGTCACATAATCCACTGTTGCTCATTTATTCAACAGAATAATTTCACCTGGATGCTCAATGTTGTCACCAGCCATGGATGTGGACAGGCATTTGAATATAACTGGAGTGCAGATAATTGTTGACTCATGCTCATCTAATGTAGAATGAGATGAGAAAGAGATAATATTTGAAAAGTTGGAAGCAAGGTTTTCTTCTATTCCATTCATGGAAACAGAAATCAAGAATACAGTTGGTGTTTTGTTCTGAATGCATGAAACAGTAAGAAAAGGTAACAGTTCTATAATCCAGCAGTCCTTTACTATTGGTAGGAAAGATCAACGGAATTCAAATATGGAAGCTCAGTGACATTCATTTTTAAATACAAACCATAGTAAGGAAAGCATTATATATTACAAATATGTGCACATATTCGTGCACATACTCATACAACACATTCATAAATGTGTGTGTGTGTGCATGAAATATATATGGAAATACACAAACACATCTGTATATGGAACGAGTTTCATGAAATATAACCTTTATGACATACAATATACTCTGATATTATCTGTCCTATTCTAGTTATTTAAAGGCAATTCTGACCGTAATTCATCCACTGATGACTCACAACAAAATGGGTGAAAAACTGGGCTCTGCTAATCCCCTATTTTATTCCTCTCCTCCATTACTCCCTCTATCTCAGAAGAAACATCAAACAGAAGAAATTCTAATGCCCTTCACTGTCCCTCCTCTGATTTCCCATGTGCAGCATGCATCCCTCTCCCTGCCCCCTTCACCTGCCCATGTTTTGAATTCTAGTGTCCTTTGGCATCTATATGCCATCATGTCAGTTTCATCTCATAGCAGCTGGACATACAGCAGAACGAAACACTGTCCAGTCCTCTGCCATCCTCACAGTCCTTGCTCTGTAAGCCCACTGTTGCTGCCACTGTGTCAATCCATATTATTGATGGTCTTCCTCTTTTTCATTGACCCTCTACTTTACCCAGCATGGTGTCCTTCTCCAGGGACTGGACCCTCCTGATAAAATGTCCAAAGTGCATGAGGCAAAGTCTTGCCATCTCAGCTTCAAAGAACTTTCTAGCTGTACTTCTTCCAAGACAGATTTACAACATTTAAGCAATATCATTCTTGCACACGTGGGGAGGTGTTACAATTGCTATTAGTTCTGGTGATTATGAGTGCTGAGGGACTATTTAACACCCCCACCCCTTAATAAATGAATTTTCCAATGCTCAGAAGACTTTCTTTCATTTGGATAATTTCTGATAAAACTTTTATAACTGAAAAGGGAGAGAAGCATTCCCACAATACCATTAGAAACTTCACAGAGAACACAAAACTCAAAAACTTAAATGAATTGAAGGCCCAATAAATGAACATTATCATTCAGTTACAAACATGGTAGTTTTTGTAATGGAAATGCTTCTTTTGAAGATGCTGGTTTTGGGGGTTTGTGTTGGGGGAAAACCACATTCCCTTGCCTTAGAATTGTTCAATTCTTTATAGAATAAATGGATGGATGGGTAAGTGAATGAATGACTAAATGCAGTAGAATGAAGCTTTTTTGTTTAAATTTTATTAAAGGTAATGTTAACTTGTTCTCTGACAGTTTCTGACTGAAATTTTGGTGTCTTTTGTAGAGAAGAATAATATAATATGTAGTTTTTGTTGAAATCATTTTTAGTAGAGGAAAATATTAAAGAGAGATTGAAGCTTATTAGGAGCTCTAGTACTTGGCAAAAATACAATCAAATATAGCTAAAAACACACAGACAATAGAAGACAAAATAAATGTCTGGGACCTCCTAAAAATTAAACACTTAAGTACATATAAAGATGTCACCAAAAGAGCAAAAAGAGCTCACAGACTGGAAACAAATTTTTCTGCCATGACATATAAAACAAGGGACTGATCCCTTAAATTTATAGAAAACTATACCACCTGTGAACCTTAAGATCAGCGGTTCAAAACTACCAGCTGCTCCGCAGGAGAAAGATGAGGCTTTCTACTCCCGTAAAGATTTACACCCTCGGAAACCCTGTACAGGGTCGCTATGGGTCGGAACCGACTCGATGGCACTGAACAACAACCTACCACCTGTAAATGACAAAGAAAAACAACCAATTAAAAAATGGGCAGAAGACATGGACAGACACTTCACCAAAGAAGGCATCAGGGAGACAACAAACATCAAGAAAAATGTTTGTGATTAGCCATTGTTGTTGTTGTTAAGTGCCATCAAGTCAGTTCCAACTCATAGCAACTCTTATACAGGGTTTCCAAGGAACAGCTGGTGGGTATGAACTACCAACCTTGTGGTTAATGTTGTTGTTGTTTTGAAGGACCACTGAGTCAGTTCCAGCCCATAGCGACCCTGCATAGGGTTTCCAAGGAGCAGCTGGTGAGCTTGAACCGCCGCTTTAGAGTTCAAATGACTTTACAGTCTGGCACATGAACCCACAGTGCCACAAAATAGTCCAGTGATTATCTAACAGTGTCAAACCAAGACAGCATTAGCCATTATTGTTATTGTTAAGCGCAGTCTAGTTGGTTCAGACTCATAGCAACCCTAGGAGATGTAAATCAAAATAACAAAGAGCTAATAAACGGAGAAAAGATTGAAACCATCAAGGATTTCATTTGACTTGACTCCACAGCCAATGACCACGGCAGTTCAAAAAACCAGACAGTGCACTACATTGGGCTAATCTGCCACAAAAAATCTTTAAAACATTCAAAGCAAAGATGTCACTTTGAGGACTGAAGAATGCCTGACCTAAACCATGGTGTTTTCAGTCATCTCAGAGTCATGCAAAAACTGGACAATGTATAAGGAAGAGCTAGGAATGATTGATGCATTTGTATGATGGTGTTGACGGAGAATATTGAAACTATTGCAGATGGCCAGAAAAATGAGTGAATCTGACTTGGAAGAAGGGCAGCCAGTATGTTCTTTAGTAGCGAGCATGGTAGCATAGTGGTTACAAATCGGGTTATGAACCGCAAGGTCGGCAGTTCAAAACTACCAGCTGTTCCATGAGAGAAAGATGAGACATTCTGCTCCCGTAAAGGTTTACAGCCTCGGAAACCCTGTACAGAGTCGCTATGAGTCAGATCCGAATCTATGGCACATAACCACCACCTACCACCACCAGCGAGCATGGTGAGACTTTGTCTTGTATATGTTGAATATGTTAACAGGAAGGATCCATCCCTAGAAAAGACATCGTGCTTGGTAAAGTGAAAGGTCTGTGAATACGAAGAAAATCCTCACTGAGAAAAGTAGCACAGTGGCTGTGACAATGGACTCAAATGAGCAAACTGATGAGCATGGTGCAGGACTGGGGAGTATTCTGTTGTACATGGCATCACTATTGGTCGAAACCAGTCCAATGGCACCTAACAAGACAGAATTCTTACAGAAATGTGCCCATCTTAAGAAGAATCAACTTTCTTTGTTTTTCTTCCCACTCTAAAATTTGAATACATCAGAGAGAACTAGGAGGATTCTGTTAAACTTAGTGGGAAATCTGAGACACTCACCTGAAAACAGGTATATGGAAATCTGCCTTACCTTTAAACTGAAGTGAAATCAGTTTATAATTGATTTTTATTGGGGTTACAGTGAAGACACTTCTTAATTTATTAATCATGCAGGAATGTGTGATAAAAACCAAAAGCCAATAAACGAAAATATGGCAAAAAACTACCACCACCACGACCAACAAAGCACTATCATCTCATTCCAGCATTAACAGCAAAGGTCAAAAAACAGAAAACAGCAAATATTGGCAAGGGTATAGAGAGACTGGGACCCTTCTGCCTTGTTTGAGGGACTGTGAAAATGGTACAAACACTGTGGAAAATGATATGGCACTTCTTCAGAATGTTGAAATAGAAATCCCATACTATCCAGCAATCCCTCTACTTGGTATATATTCAGAAGAAGTAAGAGCCCATGATATGAGTAGATTTATGTGAACCAATGCTTACTCTGGCACAGTTCACAATAGCAAATAGATGGAGACTGTCTAAATGTCCACCAATAAAAGAATGGATAACCAATTTTGGCAGAATACAATGCAACAATGAAGAATAGTGATGAATCTGGGAAACTCCTTATAACATGGATGAACTTTCAAGGCGTTATTCTGAGTGAAACTAGTCAATCACAAAAGGACACATATTGTATGAAACCACTGTTATAAAAACTCAAGAAAAGGTTTTCAGGCTAAAAGAAATACTCTTTGGTGGTTACCAGGTATGGGAGGGAAGGGAGAGTAATTCACTGTATAGAGGGTAGACACATGTTGAATCATATGATGGAGAGGGAGATTGGTAGAAGAATAATGAAGACAGTTAAAGACACATGAAGGAGTGTAAGGGCTAAAGTGGATAGAGATGTTGTTGTTGTTGTTAGATACCATAGAGTCGGTACTGATCTATAGCTACCTTATGCACAGCAGAATAAAACACTGCCTGATCCTGGGCTAACCTCACTACTGTTGCCACACTTGAGTCCATCAATGCTGTCACTTGGTCAATCCATCTCTTTGGGAGTCTTCCTCTTTTTCTCTGACCCTCCACCTTACCAAATATGATATCCTTCTCCAGTGACTAGTCCCTCCTGGCAATATGTCTGACCATCTTGGACTCCAAGGAACACTCTGGCTGCACTTCTTCCAAAATGGATCTATTGGTTCTTTTGGCAGCCCAAGGCACTTATTTTCAATATTCTCCTCCAGCACCATAACTCAAAGACATTGATTCTTCTATGGTCTTCCTTATTCACTGTCCAGCTTTCACATGCATATGAGGTTATTGAAAATACCATGGCTTGGGTCAGATGCACCTTAGTCCTCAAGCTGATATCTTTGCTCTTCAACACTTTATAAAGGTCTTGTGCAGAAGATTTGCCTAATGCAATATGTCCTTTGATTTCTTGACTGCTGCTTCCATGAGTGTTGATAATTAATCCAAGAAGAATGAAGTCCCTGACAACTTCAATCTTTTCTCCGTTGATACGAATGTTGTTTATTGGTCCAGTGGTGAGGATTTTTGTTTTCTTTTTATTGAGATGCAATCCGTACCAAAGGCTGTGCTCTTTGATCTTCATCAGTAAATGTTTTAAGCTTTCCAACCTGAGGGGCTCATTTCTGGTACTATATCTGACAGTGTTTCTCTGCTATTCATAAGGTTTTCAGTGACTAAATATTCAGAAGTAGTTCGTCACTCCTTCTTCCTAGTCTGTCTTCATTTGGAAGCTAATCTGAAACCTGTCCATCATGGGGACCCTGCTGGTATTTAAAATACCTGTGGCATAGCTTTCCGAATCACAGCAACTCACAAGCCACCACAGTACAACAAACTGACAAAGGAGCAGTGAAAAGGGGATAGTGATAAATAGTGTTATATACACAACCTTGGAAAAACAGTGTTCTATGGGGAGATTCATGGACAGATACACAAGCTGTATGGGTATGCGAGGGAGAGTGGAAACATTCCCCCAAAGTATATAAGGTTTTGAAAGATGATATTTGTACTTGGGTATTTATCTTTCCTGCAAAATGATGAAACTGTCTTAGAGGCAATGAGTTTCTGAGTCTAGGGGCTCAAGACTATTGTCTCAGGGGACACCATGGTCATTTAGCATAACACAGTCCACAAAAACCTTGTTTTACATCCTGTTTTGGTGAGTAGCGCCTGGGATCATAAAAGCTCATGAGCTTTCAAGAGCATCTAGGATGCAACTATTGGTCACTCCATGTGCAGAAGAAAGAAGAGTGATGAGAATTAGAGATGCTAGGAATAAATTAGTCCAGTGACCACTGGAACATGTGAATATCAATCCCCATGAATCTTAGACCAGAACTAGACGGTGCCTGGCCACCACTACCAACTGCCCTGAAAGAGATCATATTAGGAGGTTGTGGATAGAGTGGGTGAAAATGTGGAACAAAACTCAAAATTATATATATATAAAACACCCAGGCTTATTGGTAAGAAAGAGACTGGAAGAGCCTGAAACTATGGTCCTTGACAACCCTTCAGATCTGGAAAGGAACTCACCTTCATGGTCTGATTTTCAGCCAAGCAGTGATAGGTACAGAGAAGGGACAATAACACTAATAAGGTATGCTCACCATGAAATGGTCAATCATTCAAAATCAAAAGAGCACTATTTGAGAAGGGATGGGGAGGTAGGTGTAATGAAAATGAGAACCACAGGGAGGAAGTAGGATAGCTGTTGTTGCTTGGAGGGAATCGCAATTGTTGAGATGAAACAAAACATAGGATTTGTTCAATGTAAAACTGATGATATTGTCTTCAAACCTTCACTTAATTCACAATGAGAAGTTAAAAAGTGAAAGATTGAAGTTTGTGAAACTACAAGCAGTTTTTAATGAGGGTTTAAATAGCTTGCCATGTTTTATTTATTAAATAATGGAATTAAGAAATATTGAACTTAAATAAAAAATTTTATAATGATTTTACTGTTTGAAGGAAGTAATTAATCCTATTTTAACTCCCTTTCTTTTAAAATTAGCAGTGCACTTGATAAATGGCTCTAAGCGTTAGACTTTATTATAACTATTAATTCACTGAAAGCACTTTCTGTCAGCTTGTTGCTTCAGTCATCGTGACGAGCAGCATCCTTGGCATTACCATCTCACTCACTTCCCCCAATTGGGCCATTAGCGCATCTGTTTTATATGTAGAGCCCTGGTGGTAGTGCTGGATAAGCAATGAGCTGCTAACTAAAGGTCAGCAGTACAAACCCACCAGCCACTGACTACATGGGAAAAAGATGTGGCTTTCTGCTCTTGTAACGATTTGTTGTTGTTGTTAGGTGCCATCAAGTCAGTACTGACTCATAGAGACCCTATGCCCAACCGAAGGCAACACTGCCCAATCCTGGGCCAACTTCACGATTGTTGCCACGCTTGAACCTATTGATGCTGCCACTTTGCCAATCCGTCTCGCTGGGGGTCTTCCTTTTTTTCTCCTATCCTCCACCTTACCAATCAGGCTGTGAAACGCAAGGTCAGCAGTTCGAAACTACCAGCAGTTCCGTGGGAGAAAAATGAGGTGTTCTGCTCCCATAAAGATTTATAGCCTTGGAAACCCTGTACAAGGTTACTATGAGTCGGAACCGACTCCACGGCACACAGCCACCACCACCACCACCTTACCAAACATGATATCCTTCTCCAGTGAACGGTCCCTCCTGACAATATGTACGAAATATTAGAGACAAAGTTTGGCCATCCTGGCCTCCAAGGAGCACTGTGGCTATACTTCTTCCAACACAGGTCTGTTGGTTCTTTTGACTGCCCATGGCACTTTCAATATTCTCCTCCAACACCATAACTCAAAAGCATCAATTTTTCTACGGTCTTCCTTATTCACTGTCCAGCTTTCGCATCCACATGACGTATGGTAAATACCATGGCTTGGGTCAGGTGCACCTTAATCCTCAAGTTGACATCTTTGCTCTTCAACACTTTAAAAATGTCTATGCAGCAGATTTGCCTAATGCAATATGTCGTTTGATTTCTTGACTGCTGCTTCCTTGAATGTTGATAGCTGATCCAAGAAGAATGAAGTCCTTCAGAACTTCAATCTTTTCTGCGTTGATCAGAATTGCTGTTTATTGGTCCAGTGGTGAGGATTTTTATTTTCTTTACTTTGAGATGCAATCCATACTGAAGGGTATGGTCTTTGATCTTCATCAGTAAATATTTTAAGTCCTCTTCATTTTCAGCAAGCAGGCTGTATCATCTGCATATCTCAAGTTGTTAATGACTCTTCCTTCAATCTTGATGCCACGTTTTTCTTCATATAGCCCAGCTTCTCATACATCTTTATGGGAGCAGAAAGCCTCTTCTTTCTCCCGTTGAACGGCTGGTAGTTTCTAACTGTTGGCCATGACATTAGTATATATACACACACACACTATTGAAAGTACCATGGACTGTGAAAAGAACCAACAGATCTGTGTTGGAAGAAGTGCAGCCAGAGTGCTCCTTGGAGGCCAGGATGGCCAAACTTCATCTCTCATACTTGGGACATGTTGTCAGGAGGGACCAATTCCTGGAGAAGTATATTATGTTTGGTAAGGTGGAAGGTCAGATAAAAAGAGGAAGACCCCCAGCAAGATGGACTGGCAAAGTGGCAGCATCAATAGGATCAAGCGTGGCAACAGTAGTGAGGTTGGCCCAGGATCGGGCAGTGTTTTGTTCTGCTGAGCATAAGGTCGCCATGAGTCTCTACCAACTTGATAGCATCTAAGAGCAACAAATGCTACCAGGGCTCCTTAATATATATATTAAGTGGATACAAACAAGCCTGCTAACTGCAAGGTCAGTAGTTTGAATCTACCAGCTGCTCTGTGGGAGGCAGATGATTCTTTCTGCTCAAAGTTTTACAGCCTCAGAAACCTTATACAGGGTTGCTAAGAGTTGGAAGTGACTCAGTGGCACACAAACATCACCACAACTATGGTCATTATATATGTAAAATTTTATATATATATATATATATATATATACACACACACACACAAACACATATGATTGTATTTGAGGTGAGTGTTAACACAGTAAATTATATCACCAATCAACAATTTCTATAAAAGTGACTATGTGTCCTGATGTGGTGCTGTAGGATAAGCACTGGACTCTTAACTGCAAGGTCAGTGGTTCAAACTCACCAGCCGCTTCTTAGAAAACCTACCAGGGTCATTATGAATAGCAACTGACTCAACAGTATTTAACAGCAGCAACAACATACAAATTGTTCAGTGATATTGTTTACATTTTATGTCATTCTCATTTAATCCCTTCTGGTTTTACCATTTCTAGTGCTCGAGTAATTTTTGACCATTTGGTTTCCTATAGTTGGTCTTTTAAAATAAAGAAACCCATTACTCATGTGCAATATTCTCTATTTTGTAATTCAGTCTGTTATGAGCTAACAAAGGATGCCAAGGAATAATTCCAGGTTAAGATCTAAAGTCCTGGTGTGGTGCTGTAGGTTATAATGCATCATCAGATGGCAAGGTCGTTTGAACTGCAAGGTCTGTGGTTTAAGCTCACCAGCTGCTCCTTGGAAACCCTATACAGGGTCTCTATGGGTCAGAATGGACTCAACAGCACTTAACAACAACAACAACAACAAGGTTTAAAGTATGTCTCACACTGTGGTAGCTTGAGGGACTCTCCTAGTCTCAACTGATCCAGTAAGTCTGTACTTTTTTTAAGAATTTGAGTTCCATTCTACATTTTTGTCACGTTCTCTAAATACCCATCGAACATATACTCCGATTTGAAAGTTCGGTACTGGTATTTGGGTACCGTCTCATTCTCTGGTCTCAGGGTGCCTGAGGCTTTGGTTTTAGTAAACTGTTAGTCCTGTAGATAACTTTCTTCCCCAGTCCTTGGTTTCCTTCTAGGAATCCTATTGATTCTACCCTCAGAAACACTTTGAATCCATGTGCTTCCATCTCTCTAATGTACCACCATTTCTTGCGGTGGGATAAGCAAAGTGGATTTCCTGGGTAAGTTAACAGTTAACCATCCCACGACTAACTGAAAGGCTAGTGCTTTGAATGGGCCCAGAAGCACCTTGGAAGAAAACCCTGGTAACCTACTTCTGAAAAATCAGGCATTTAACACAGCTCCACTCTGTATGCCTGGGGTCACCATGAGTTGGAATTGACTTGACAGCATTTGTGGGTGGGAGGAGAGAGCCAGAAGAAGCAGCATCTTTGTAAGACTGCAGTGGCTACTTTATCACCCACTAAACTTCCATTCTTGCCTCCTGTAATTAATTTACTTCTGTAGATGCCTGAACAAACGATTAAAAATGTGAATCAGACCATGTCAATTCTCTACTTAAAAACCCCAATGCATTTCTAATAAAATTGACATGCCCCAAAGCTCTGCATGCCCTCACTCATGCGCAGCTCAGTAATCTCTTCTTACCATACTGTTCTTTCCATTCCTTCAACTCACCCAGGCCCTTTCCTTCTCAGAACCTTCCTACATACATTCTCCCCACTTAGAAGGCTCTCCTCTTTGCTTCAGTCTTCTTTTCTAGTTACTACATCTATCTCACCAAGCACTTAGTAGGTTCACAACTAATACTTATCGTTTACTTCCTCATTCCGCTGTCAGTCTCATTCCACTGTGTTAGGAATTTATTCAATATGTACTTGTTAATGCTTTATTCAGTGCCAACTACCTTGACCTTTTGTTTCTTCAAAAAGACTTGTGTCAAGAAACTGCAAACATTCTGTATAGTGTTGCCATTATGTGAAAAAAATAAAATAAAATAAAATAAACTCTTCTGTGGCTGTGTTTAAATCCTACAGCACAGCTTTTTAGGAAATCTTTAATGGAAGCCTACTTAATAAAGTTAAGCTTGATTTTGGATGTTGTAGTTTTCAAAGCACTCATATAAATCTTCTCATTTAAATTTTATGTAATCCTCATAAGACCTATGTTTGAAGTAGATATTAATGTTCAGAAAGTCTTAGTAAATTTCTCAAAATAACCTGGCAAAAAATATGGAGCTTTGATCCACATCTGATCTCAATCTAATGCTCATTCCCTCCAAATTATGGAGTGAAGTTTTGGAAGAACAGAACAATCCAGGGTGGTGCACCCAACATTTGAGACTTCTTTTTTGCTTGAGGATATTTACTGATCCAAAAAAGGTAGAAGAAAGTTTGGGTTTCTCTTTTGAAAGTTTTACAGGACTGGAGGGAAGAAAAATTTAAGTCCAGTGACCACAAAAAGGCTGCATTTTAGGAATAAGTGTAAAGGAGAGGTGAAGCGATTGTTCCAAACAGGTCAGATTCAAGTCTTGTGGGTGGTCCAGAAGAATCTGAGTCCCTGGAATTTGATTAAGATCTTAGGTTTCTAGTGTGTTACTGGATGACACAAACCATTTTCTCTGGTAGCGTAGTGGTTACGAATCGGGCTGTGAACCTTAAGGTCAGCGGTTCGAAACTACCAGCTGCTCCGCGGGAGAAAGATGAGGCTTTCTACTCCCGTAAAGATTTACACCCTCGGAAACCCTGTACAGGGTCGCTATGGGTCGGAACTGACTCGACGGCACTTAACAACAACAACAACTAACTTAGAGGTTGGCAGTTCAAGGCCTCGCAGCAGTGAAAGAAAATTCTGGTAATCTACCTCTATAAGATTGCAGCCAAGAAAACTTTATCAAGTGCAACTCTGCTCTGAGGCACAGAAGATCACAGGCCTCAGAATCAACTTGAGGCAAATGACTTGTAATGGACTGAGTTTGTTAATAATTCCGTAGTCCTTGTCACAAGGAATAAAATTCCATTTGGAGAAAGATAGCATCACCCTACATTACAAACGATTTTTCCAAATAGATTGTTCGCATGCAGTAGATAGCATAAACTCAAATATAACCACTAATAAAAGTACTCACGAAAACATGTATGAAAATCAGGAGAATCAATAGATAGTATGAACAGATTCACATCGACTCAATTTATGAGTTTACTACACAGAGACTGTCAAAGAGCTGTTTCCTGTGTTCAAGGAGATAAAAATCAAGGGGAAATTTTAAAACAAGGCAAAGCATATTTGAAAAGGAACCAAATAGGTGTTCTAGAATTTAAAAATACAACTACTAGAATTAAGAACTCACTTGATGAATTTAATAGCAAATTTCATACATATGAAAAAATATTTATTAGACTAAAAGATAGAACAGAAAAAAAAATATTCAAACCGAAGCAGAGACAAATAGGAGACTGGAGGAAAAGCACAAGGAAGGTCAAGAGACATAGAAGATACAGTTTGAAGGTATGACACACATTTAATAGCATCCTGAAATTAAAGTGAGCATCACTTGATGATGTAATGACGATTTTAAGCAGTGAAAGACATCAGTTTAGATTAAAGAACATCAGAGGCTTCATCAAGAGCAACAATAATAGGGATGTATGTTCCAGACATAAGAATGAAGCAAAACCTTCACCTAGACATTTGTTGTTGTTGTTAATTGTCGTCAAGTTGGTTCTAACTCAAAGTGACCCTGTACAGCGCTTCCAAGGAGCAACTGGTAGGTTTGCATTGCTGACCTTCTGGTTAGAAGTCCAGTGCTTATCCTCCAGCACCATACCAGGATTCCTAGACATGTAGTAAAATTGTTGAGACCAAACACAACAACAAATTATCAAGGGTAAAAAGGTAGGATACCTTCCAAGGAGCAAATAGTTACACTAATATGTAACTTCTCAACAGAAATAGTAAAAAAAAAAAAAATTTTTAAAGATTAATAGTTTATATGTTCAAAAAGATGATTGCCAAGTAGAATTCTATAGACATCAAAAGATTTCTCAAGGATTAAAGTAAATTAAAGATAACCTCAAAATATAAAGCAGAGAATTTAACACTATGGATGCATAGTAATGGACAAACTAAAGGGTATTCTTCAGGAACAGAAAAATGATTCTAGATGGAAAGTTAAGCCTGCAGGGAGGAATGAAGAGTGATTTTAATAGATGGCAAATATACAAGTAAATCTGATTTAATGCCAAGTATATAAAAACATGCTGTGTAGTATAGAATTAAAAATCAGTCAGAAAGGTGGGATGGCATTAAAATAGTTTTACATTCTGCAACTGTAGGAAGAGGGTAAGTGTCATTTAATATTTGTTGTTGTTAAGTGCCATAGAGTTGGTTCTGACCCATAACAACACTGCATAGGGTTTCCGAGGAGCCACTGATGAGCTTGAATTGCCGACCTTGCAGTCCAAACAGCTTTGCAGTGTGGTGCATTAACTCAAGCACCACACCAGAGCTCTGGTAACATAGTGGTTACAAATCGGGCTGCTAAACTTAAAGGTCAGCAGTTCGAAACTGCCAGTGGTTCTGTGGGAGAAAGATGAGGCTTTCTGCTCCCATAAAGATTTAAAGCCTCGGAAACCTTATGCAGGGTCACTCAATGGCACTCGACAACAATCATTTAATATTAGACTTGGATAAATCAAAATGTATGTTGCAATCCCTAGAGACACAAAAGTAATCCAGATTCTCGATTCTGTTCTTTCATTGTACCAGGCTGTTTTGACCACTGTAGCCATGTAGTAGGGAGTGAGAGACTTCCAACCTTGTTCTTCTTGA
>NW_006408540.1:17240937-17246669 GCF_000296735.1 Chrysochloris asiatica | reverse complement strand
TGCCATGTAGCTCTGGCTAATACTTCCAAAACAATATTGGGTTTGTATTTTTTGGTTTGGTTTTGTACTTTATTATTGCAGTCATCATTATTGCTTCTGCATGATTCCTGTGTTTCCCAAACTACTTCATCCTGAGAATAAAAACAACGAATTCACAATAACAGTTACAAAATAGCATTTCTCTGGCTCCAACTGTCTCTCAGATTCCTCCCAAAGAGCTCTGGAGACTCCAGTGAGTGTCTCAGATGCATTCTACGAACCCGCCCTCTTGATTACTGCTAATCACCAATCGCTTATTCCCTCTCCATCAGGGGAACGTTTCTAGTTGCTGTGACTCAGGGACTGTGGGAGTTGTTGCCATTCCTGCTGACGCCTATCCAAGAATGGCAGAACCTCAGGAGTATTTAACTGTACCCCAACAATGTTAGCTCCCCTCAATTGAAGCTACTGAACAAACACTAATAATGTCATGCATTTCTAGTGCCCCACTGAGGTTTCAGATCAACCACTCTTAGCTTTTAGCTCTACTTTTATTGTGATTTCTCTGCAATATTCAAATACTAGACATTGTTTCTTTTTTTTTTCAGCATCGCTTCTTTTTTCTGACACTATTGACACTTGTCCTAGAACCAGATTGTTTACTTTTCATTTTCTTGCTTTCTGTTCCTGTATTAGGAGGCTCCTTCATCCCTCATGTAAATTTGTTCAAAGGAAGTTACCTAGGGCCCTGCAGGCTGGCTAGACATGCTAAACTGTGAGGGCAGAGAGAAGTGTGCACTCAGAAGTGGAAGAAGACACATTAGTCTGCTTGCAAAACTGCCAAGCCATTTGCTCTTTGTTGGGTCTGTCTTCGTAGTACTGTCTTTTTATGTAAATCGTGTATTTTATACATTTTTCCTAGGAATAGTATACTTTTTTTTTTTTACATATTGCTATAAAAAAATTAACATAGCATGATTATGAAAATACCTTACTGGGGGAGGACATGATTGGCAAAAACTGCGTAACAGTTGCGTTATCTGAGCAAAAAAAATATGAACAGCCCCAATAAACTACTAGGACTGCCCCAGTAAAAGTTGGACAGTTTTTGTAACTAGTTCTCAAAAGCACTGCTTCCTGAAAACTTGAGCTTATGAGTGACCAGAATGAAGGAGTAGACACTGGAAGTGAATGCAGATTGTTGAGGAGGGGGTTGCAATGAGGTACCCTTCTGTCTCCTTTCTCATCCTAGCTCTGAATATGTACTTTGCCCTTAAAGAAGGGTTTATAGATTCAAGAAACCTTGGCTGTTGTTAAGTACCACCGAGTCAGTTCCAATTTGTAGCGATCCTGTATAGAGTTTCCAAGGAGTAGCTGGTGAGCTTGAACTGCTGACCTTGCAGTTCAGACTGACCTTGCAATCTAGCACATTAACTCACAGCGCCACACACATGACTCTGGAAACCATGGTAGTGGGTTTTTTAAAAGTGGGACCCTCTACTTTCTAGTAGCCTGCAACACTACTCGTCCTTTACCTTACTATAATTTGAAGGATCTCAGCAAAACATGTTTTGTACTCTATGTAAGTAAATTGACAATAAATTTCCCCAAGGCAAATAGTGTAAACTTTTGTGTTCAAGAGGACCAAATTCCTGAAATGCAAGGCTAGTTACCTGCTTCATTAAGAAACATGAATGCAAACAAATTTTATGAAAAAATTATGGAGAGCAATTGGCTAGAGAGTGATTGCCCAGGTTAATCTGTCTACTAATTGGCTTGTTTAGGACGTACCACCAAATCAGATTCACCAATC
Organism: Chrysochloris asiatica; assembly: GCF_000296735.1. NCBI lineage: Eukaryota > Metazoa > Chordata > Mammalia > Afrosoricida > Chrysochloridae > Chrysochloris > Chrysochloris asiatica. Next base: position 17,244,877 of record NW_006408540.1, on the reverse strand, counting down.
ATTTCTAGTTTAAGCAAATGACGCAGCATTATGGCAATTAAAACATGATTCATTTTCCCACAGTGTTTCCACATTAACTTAAAAATAATCATTTGGGTTTAATCCAAATCAACAGAAAAATATACAGCCTCTAAATGTAGCTTTTATTTTTCAAGTAATTTTTCCTGCTGTTGAATAGGAAAACCGTGCAAGTTGGAACCTTATTTCTGAACTACAGAACTTAAAGAATATTCTCATAAGACACATCCCTTGCTTACCACCCATATTTATTTATGCTGAAGGTCATTATTCTCATGAAAGTGACACTGCACTCATTCTTAAGTTACAGATTATTATGTGCGTGTGCGAGCAACAGAGCTGTAGAAGGTAATGTGACAGGGATAAGTAAAAGTCACTTGGTTCAATAAAGAAAATAAATTCTGAAGAGTTTTCTAATGGAGGCAACTTTTTCCTTGGAAGGCTCTTTAAAAAAAACAAAAAACCTATTGCTGTCAAGTCAATTCCTCTTCTTAGTAAGCCTTTAGGACAGAATAAAATTTATCATAGAATTTCCAAGGCTGTAATCCTTATTGTAAGGAGCTCTGGTAGCATAGTGGTTATGGATTGGGCTGTGAACCGCAAGGTCAGCAGTTTGAAACTACCAGCGGTTCCACAGGAGAAAGATGAGACTTTCTGCTCCTGTAAAGATTTACAGCCTCGGAAACCCTGTTCAGGGTCTTTATGACTCGGAACCAACTGCACGGCACATAACCACCACCACCAATCTTTATGGAAACCGTTACATAGATCATTTTCTCCATGGAGCCGCCAGCAGATTTGAACTGCCAGCCTTGTGTTTAGCAGCCAACTGCTTAACCACTGTGCCACAAGGTTCCTGAAAGATGCTTTAAAACGAAACCAAACCCATTGTGACTGCGTTGATTCCAGTTCTCAGTGACCCTGAAGCACAGGGTTGACCTGCCCCATAGGGTTGCCAAGGCTGAAGTCTTTATGGAAGCAGGCCGCCACAGCTTTGTTCTGTGAATCTGCATTACTGATAGCTTAACCACCAAAGACTTCAGAAAAATGCTTGTTGGCGGTGTTTGTGTGCCATCCTATTAGTTCCCACTCATGGTAACCCCATAGAGGATTTCCAAGGCAATAAAGTCCTGGTGCGAACTGACTCAATGGCACTTGACAATAACAACAAAGTCCTGGTATGGTGCTGCAGGATAAGCACTGGAACTGCAAGGTTGGCAGTTCAAACTCACCAACAGCTTCCTCAGAAACCCTGTGCAGGGTTGCTGTGAGTAGGAACCAATTCAATGGCATTTAACAAAAATGACAACAACAAATCTTTAGGGAAGCCGAAAGCCCCAATTTTCTCCCAGTGATTATGCCCAAGGCATAATCACTATGCTAGCAACACCCCTTGACTTAGTTACTAGTTACTTAATTACTAGTTGACATGTTCAAATGGTAACCGCTGACAACACGGGTGGATACTTTGACCCCTAAATCTTGAAATTGTGGTATTTTCTGTTCTACCTCCTTTTTGAGGCCCAGGGAAGGTCCATGTTCATTTCTCTTGGTTTTGAGGATAACTCTATGCTAGGATTGGCCGAGGGCTCAATCTGGAAAAACTGGGGTGTGGATGGGGGTGGAGAGGGTAGCAGGGAGGCAGACTATGAGAAGACATTCTTAGGATAAGCATCGCTTTCTATAATACTGGAGAATGAAAAGATTCATCCTAGCGACAAGCAGACATGAAAATGACCGTGCCTCTTAGACAGACCAGTAACTCACTGCTTGCCTGGGCACCATTTGTTAGGATTCTGGAACTTTGGGGTTGGTTTTGACTTTTACTTTTGCATAGCTGGATGTCTGTAAGCTCCATAGTAGTAGGTGACAAGTCTGTATTCATTCTTGCATTCCCAAGTCCTGACACCTTGTTACCAGCTAGTAGTTTTCTGATGATGGTGATGATTTGTTGTTGTTGTTGTTAAGTGCCGTCGAGTCAGTTCCGACCCATAGCGACCCTGTACAGGGTTTCCGAGGGAGTAAATCTTTATGGGAGTAGAAAGCCTCATCTTTCTCCCGCGGAGCGGGATGGTGATGATAGCAGCTAACATTTATTGAGTTTTCACTAAGCTCTGAGTATTCACTTGCATGTTGTTTGTATTACCTAGTATCATCTTGAAAGGAACCCCAGTGGCACAGTGGTTAAACACTAGCTGTCAAGGAGTGGTTGGAACCCACCTTCCATCTGAAGGCAGAAGATGTGGCTGTCTGACCCAGCTTTTTTCCGATAAAGCTCCCTATGAGTCAGAATCCGTTCAACCTTACACAACAAGGATAATCTTTACAACAGTTATGTGTGCAGACATTATTTTCTCCACTCAGAGATTAGACGTTGGAGACTTTTAGCTCCAAAGTCACATAGCTGATAAATGTCAGAGCTGGGCTCAGATGTCTCTGATACTGAAAATAGTGCAGGATCGTGACATGAACTACAGAGCAATTCAAGCAGTGATTCCAAGTATATCTATGGACGTAGAAGCTGTGTGTTCTGCATTAGACTGGGATAGGTTTCTCCACCTTCTGATATTTTAGTGGTCAGATAATATTTTGTTGTTGGAGACTGCCCTGTGCATTTGTATGACATTTGGTAGTATGAATGGTCTCAACCATTAGATTTCAGTAACAACTGCCCTGCCTCTAAAAATTGTGCAATGACGCCTAGGAGCAAAATTGTCCCTGTTGAGATGCACTGGACTGCCTGCCCATCAGGAGCACCACTTCTGACCAGAGTTATATATGACAGTATATTAATGAAGGAAATCCTGGGGTGTGATGTTGAAGCACTCAGCTGCTAACTAGAAGGCCAGTGGTTCAAACCTACCCATGACTCCAGAGGAGAAGACCTTATGTTTTACTTGTGGCAGTTCTAGTCTATCTTATAGGAGCACTCTGAGTTGAAATAGCCTCAAAAGCACACAACACAACAATAACAACAGGGATATTAGAACTTGGAAAGAGACCTGGAAGACCTAACGTGGTACACTTACTGTTTTCAGTCTGTGGTGTTTTTGCAGTCTACTCCCAGTGGAAGTTGGAGGATAGGGTAAGGAACAGTTTCTTTTTTGCCTGGTGTTTTCATCCACTACTGAAGTGAATCAAGGCAGAAAGATTATCTCCAGAAGCCGGTCAGGATCTCAGTGGTCAAGGAAGTAATTTTCCTGAGTTTGGATAGGGAAAGGCATTTAGGAATAGGGTCACGAGTGAGGGGTTTCATTTATTCGGTAGGTGCCAGCAACACTAGGCCTGGTTCTGAGAACCCACGTGATCTATGGTCTAGATGCATTGTCCTGGGCCCACAGGAAATAAGGAAGAGGACCCAAGCAAACTGCCGCTCACTTGGCTGTTATTTTTCTCTTGGAAATCTAGGTTAACAATCCAAAATCCAGTTTTGGCTCACGCATAAAATGGGTGAAAGTATGTGTAGGACTGGGTGGGTGTTTTCTGATTTAAAATAGAAAGTAAACTCAGCTTTTCCATTTGAGAAAAATTGGTATTGCTAGATTCATTTCACACTCCGCGGCACCAGAATTTAGAATGTGGCATGGCCATTCTGTTGTGCAGTTCCATTCTCTTCAGCATTCTGGCCAGGATGTCCTGGATGGCTTTAGAGTAGGTTCTCAAGTGCCTCCAGGAGAAAGAGATTTCCTAAGCACTTCAGAATACATTTTAGGAGATATAATCTGACTTAAACTAATTTAGATAGTCCCCTCAGAGACCATTTGAGTTTAATGAGGCCAACTCTGTATATATTTAATTCGTTAAAAAGTAATATTAATGCACTAGAGAACAGCATTTTAAGGACTTTGTATGCTTTAGGATTCCAAGCAGATGTCAGTTCTTTTATTCTAGGTTAATCCAGAAAAAAAAAAAAAAAAAAAAA
>NW_006408540.1:17236203-17240837 GCF_000296735.1 Chrysochloris asiatica | reverse complement strand
AAGTAATTAGTATAGGTAAGACCTGAAGGAGCCCTAGTGGTGCAGTGGGTTAAGCGTTGGACTGATAAGTGAAGGTTGGTGGTTCAAATCTACCAGCAGCAACATTGGAGAAAGATGAGATTGTCTACTGCCATAAAGATTTACAGTCTCAGAAATTCTAAGGAACATTTCTAACTCTGTCCTGTGGGGCCTCTACGGTGTCAGAATCAACTCAGTGGAAGGGGGATGTCTTGGTTTCGGTGGTAAATCTGATTTAAGAAAATCCAGACTTAGAAAACAGAGAAACTGAGCTTATGAGTCCTTGTTGACCTTGTAAAAGGGACCGATGTAAGTACAGAGGCCTAGTCTGCTACGTGCCTTGTGTGTCCACAGAGTTCTAGCTGAGCTGTGGTGAGCCATGAAGAGACCCATGTACTGAGTCCTCAGTCTGATGAGCATCAGTCAGAAATAAAGGAAACACCATCCAATAGGTACTTCAGGCGAGCCACAGTACTAGATCATTTGACTGTCAACACTGAATTTGTATTTCAACTCTTTTTTGGTGTGTTTTGGCAGAAATTCTAGAAAATATGACTAAAATATTGAGAGAAAGAGCTAAGCAGGAAAATTGCTTAGTTGAGAAGATTCTAGCTTTTGGTCATTTAATTCAATCTTCCCTAGTGCTATGGTTACCCTGAGTATTCAATGGTTTAAGCCCACCAGTTGCTCCTCAGAAACCCTATACAGGACCACTGTGAGTTGGACCCAACTCCACAGCATGTAACAACAACATATACATATGTTGTGAAGTGCTATTGAGTCAATTCCAACTCACAGTGACCCTGTATTGGGTTACTGAGGAGCACTTGGTGGGTTTGAACCCTGAACCTGTGGGTCGCAGTGCAGTGCTTGTCCTACAGCACACCAGAAGTCCAATGTATATTTATATTGGAGACCAGGTGTGGCACTGAAGGATAAAGCTCTGGGCTTAAAGGTTGGTTAGAACCCCAAGGTCAGTGGTTCAAACTCACTAGCTGCCATCCTCACAACTGTTTCTACACTTGAGTCCATAGCTGTTCCTATTGTGCCAATCCATTTCATTGGGGGTCTTCCACTATTTTGGCTGACTCTCCACTTTACCAAGCATGATGAACTTTTCCAGGGACTGATGCATCCTGATAACATGTCTGAAGTATGAGAGACAAAGTCTGCCAATCTTGGCTTTTAAGGAACATTCTGGCTGTACTTCTATCAACACAGATTTGTTTGTTCTTCTGGCAGTCTTTTGTACTTTTAATATTCTTCTCTAATGCCATACTCAAATGCATCATTTTATTCTGTTTTCTTCCTTATTCATTGTGCAGCTTTTGTGTGCGTATAAGGCAACTGAAAATACCATGGCTTGGATCATATTTAGTCTTTATTCTGGCATCTTTATTCTTGGATACTTTAAATAAATCTTGTGCAGAGATTTCCCTAATACAATAAGTTGTTTGATTTCTTGACTGCTGCTTTCATGAGTGTTGATTGTGGATCCAAGCAAAATGAAGTCTCTGACAACATCAAACTTTTCCCCATTTATCATGATGTTATTTATTGGTCCAGTGATGAAGATTTTTGTTTTCTTTACATTGTGATGTAATCCATACCGAAGGCTGTGCTCTTTGATCTTCATCAGTAAATGTTTTAAGTCCTCTTCACTTTCAGCAAGCAAAGTTGTATTGGCTGCATTTTGCAGGTTGTTAATGAGTCTTCCTCCACTCCTGATGCCACATTCTTCTTCACATAATCCAGATTCTCGGATTACTTGCTCAGCATACAGATTGAATGCAGTCCTGGTGTGGTGTTGTGGGCTAACATGCTGGACTGCAAAGTCGATTTGAACCTCAAGGTCAGCAGTTCAAGCTCACCAGTTTCTCCTCAGAAATCCTATACAGGGTTGCTATGAGTTGAAACTGACTCAGTGGCACTTAACACAGATTGAATTGTATAGTAAAAGAATACTACCCTGGAATATACCTTTCCTAACTTTTAAATCATTCAGTATCTCCTTGTTTTGTTCTAGCAACTGTCTCTTTGGTCTATATACAAATTCCTCACAGGCACAATTAAGTGTACTGGAATGCTCATCCTTCAAAATGTTATCCATAACTTGTCATGAGTCATACAGTCAAAATACTTTGCATAGTCAATAGTAAACATCTTTCTGGTAATCTCTTCTTTCAGCCAAGATGGATTGTTGTTGTTGTTGTTAAGTGCCATCGAGTCGGTTCCGACCCATAGCGACCCTGTACAGGGTTTCCGAGGGTCTAAATCTTTACGGGAGTAGAAAGCCTCATCTTTCTCCCGCGGAGCGGCTGGTAATTTTGAACCGCTGACCTTAAGGTTCGCAGCCCGATTCGTAACCACTACGCTACCAGAGCTCCTTAAGATGGATTGGATGTCACCAATTATATCCCTTGTTCCACGTCCTCATATGAATCCAACTTGAACCTATGGCAGTTCCCTGCAAATGTACAAACTTGATCTTACTTGCATGTGGTAATAATGATATTGTTCGAAGAGTTCCTCATTCCATTCCGTCCTCCCTCTTTGGAATGGGCACAGACATGAGTCTTTCCCAATCAATTGACCAGGTAGTTGTTTCCCAAGTTTCTTGGCATAGTTGAGTGAGTGCCTCTAGTGCTGTATCAGTTTGCTAAAAGATTTCAACTTGTATTCCATCATTTCTCAGAGCCTTGTTCTTTGCCAGTGCCTTCAGTGCACCTTGGACTTCTTCCTTCAGTACCATTGGCTCTTAATCATAGGCTACTTCTTGAAATGTTTGAATGTTGACCATTTCTTTTTGGTTCAGTGAGTTTGTGTATTCTTTTTATATTCTTATGGTGCATTTTGCATCATTCAGTGTTTTGCCCATAGAATCCTTGAGTATTTCAAGTCAAGACTTGAATTTTTATCTCAGCTCTTTCTATTTCAGAAATGCTGGGATTATTTTTCCCTTTTGGTTTTCTAACTCCAGGTCTTTGCACATTTCATTATAATATTTGTCTTCTTGAGTTGTTGCCCTTTGAAAATTTCTGTTCAGCTCTTCTATCTCCTCATTTCTTCAATTTGCGTTAGTATCCCTATGTTCAAGTTTCAGAGTCTCTGCTGATATCCATTTTGGTATTTTCCTTCTTTCTTCTTAATAACATTTTCTTTCTTCATGTATAATGTACCTAATGTCATCCCACAACTCTTCTGGGTTTTGGTCATTAGTGTTTTATGCATCAAATCTATTTTTGACGTTGTCTCTAAATTCAGCTGGGATATGTTCAAGGTCATATTTTGCCTCTCGTGGACTTGTTTTCCTTTTCTTCAGCCTGAACTTGAATATGAACAATTGATGGTCTGTTCCACAGTCTGCTCCTGGCCTTATTTTGGCCAACAAGATTGACTTGTTCCACTGTCTCTTCCCATAAATGTAGTCATTGTGATTCCAGATGGTAAGATCCATGTGTATAATAATTGTCTTTTATGCTGTTTAAAAAATATATTTTCAGGGAATGATTCATTAGTTTTGCAAAATTCTTTCATGCAATCACCATCATCATTTGAATCACCAATGCCATATTTTCCAAAAATGAATCCTTCCTCTTTGTTCCAACTTTCACATTCCAATCACTAATCCATACTTTTTTTTTTTTTTTAAATCAATTTCAGACTGAACAAGTTGGTAGACTTCTTCAATTTCATCATCTTTGGCTTTGTTTGTTCCTGCATCAACTTACATAAATTATAGTAGTCATATTAACTCGTCTTTCTTGTAGGTGTATGGGTAGTGCAACCTATCACAGACAGATTATACTTCAAGATCTTGAAATGTTCTTTTTGATAATGAATAATGATGCCTTTCCTGTACAACTTATTGTTCCTAGCATAGTGAACCATATGATTGTCAGATTCAAAATGGCCAGTATCAGTCAAGTTCAGATCACTAATGCCAAGGATATCCATCTTTTATATGTTACTTTTAATTTTTGACAATGTCCAATTTTCCTAGATTCATATGTTTTCCATTCCATATTCTGATAACTAATGAATGTTTGGAGCTGTTTCTCCTCATTTTTAGTTGTTCCCCTTCAGTAAATGAAGGTCCAACAAACTTTGTTCCATTTATATCATTATGTTCAAGTCTACTTTGAGGATGAAATTCTTCCCCAGTTGAATTTTGAGCACCTTCCAACCTCAGGGGCTCATTTTCCAGCACTATACCTGACAATGTTCTGCAGCTATCCACACTATTTTCAGCTTCACACACTATACCTGACAATGATCTGCAGCTATCCACACTATTTTCATCTTCATACACTATACCTGACAATGATTTGCTGCTATTCATAAGGCTTTAAGTGCCTATCCATTAAGAAGTAGTCTGCCTGTCCTGGATGCTCTGCTGAAACCTGTCCACCAGGAGTGACCCTGCTGGTATTTAGAATAGTTTTCAGCATCACAGCAACACACAAGCTACCACAGTGCAAGTGGTTACAAATTGGGCTGCAAACCGCAAGGCCAGCAGTTCAAAACTACCAGCTATTCCACAGGAGAAAGATAAAGCTTTCTGCTCCCGTAAAGATTGACAGCCTCAAAAGCCCTATGTAGGGTCACTGTGAGTC
>NW_006408540.1:17222285-17236018 GCF_000296735.1 Chrysochloris asiatica | reverse complement strand
TATATATGTAACCACTTGATATATATCAAGTTGTTCCTGACTCATAGCAACTTTGTATAGAGTTTCTGAAGCTGTAACTCTTCATGGGAGCAGAAAGTCGCATCTTAAGGATTATATTTTTAAAAATTAAGATACGTCCATAAAAAGACCACTATGCTTTCCATAAAAATATTGTAAAATAGTTTTTGTGAAATTTATTTGTCTCAGTATCTCTCTATACTCTTAAAATTATTGAGGACCTCAAAGAACAAAGTGATTTATAGCTGTCAACTTTACTGTATTAGAAATTGAGACAGAAAATTTTAATATATTTACCCATTTATTTAAAAAGAATAACCCTAGTACATGTTAACATAGATAGCATATTTTTGAAAAATATGCTCAAAACTAAGTATATTAGTGAGATGAGTTGTATTTTATAGTTAAGCAAATTTCTTAATTGACTGGCTTAATAGTAGATATCTGCATTCTTTATCAGCTTCAGTCATTCAGCTGTTGTGATATGTTTCAGTTAAAGGACATGAAGAAAATTTAGACTCAAAGATATGAGGAGTTGTAAAAGGGAGGAACATTTTTATTGAAAATTGTGGATATTGATATTTGATAATGCACTAGGAATCTGAAATCATACCTCTAAATTTATAGTATTCTGTTTCATTATAATCTATTGTTCTTTTACCTGTGCATGATTTTATAACATCTTCCAAAATGAACACGTTTTGTTACACAGTATAAAAAGTTTGAATCACAAATAATCTCTCAAGAAAAGTCTCAACTTTTACAAGTTTCACAAATACAGTCAGGGTTTTTGTTGCTCTTCTTTTGGGAGAAAATGTCTATCAAGTCCCCCAATCTGAATGAACATGGATCAAGTCAAATAATGTTAGAGTTACAGGGGCGCTTGCCCTCCAAACAACCATTGTACATCAGGTTCAGCACAAGTGTTTTGTGTGCACTTCCCATTTCATCACACGGAGGACTTAAGGGGGAAAAAGTAGTCCTTGATTGAGATTTAATAAAATTAAGGATTTTACTGCTTCATGAAGGACATTCTTCAAGGAAACTGGCATGCTTTTCTGTGAGTGCTTGCTGCTGTATAATACGAGTGCCTTGAGTGCTACAAAAGTTGGTTTCTGCTGCCTGAATCCTTCAAAATGACATTAGTTTTACTCCCATCAGAGCAAATGTCAGCTCAGTGATAAAAAGACACAGGATGCCTTGTTATTACTATGAGATACGTTTGGTTTCACAGACCTCAAGAAAGGTTCTCAAAGGCATCTCGGAGTCTACGCAATATACTTTGAGAACCACTATGAGAGAACATTTTAATACGTGGGGAAAAGTTCATAGTATATTGTGCAATGATAAAGGGACAGAGTTGTTCCATTTTTCAAATAAAAATGTATATAGTAAGCATAGACAATCTGGAAAACTACTTGTTAAACAATGCTATCAGCTCTTGTTAGAATAATTACGGATCACTTTGTTTCCTTTCATTAATTTCATTAAATTCCCAATAGAAGATACTTACAACAAAGTTATTATTAATTTAGTCTTTAACATGTTAAGAATGAAAGATTTTGAAAATATAAGGACAATTTAAAAAGGTTATCTCTTAGAGTCCCATTACCCTAAAAAAATGCTTTTTGCTTCTGCTGATTTCTTTTACTTTTTATTTCTATGTACTTACATGTTGCATAGTGTTTTTCTGAGTTGTACATTTTGTTTTTCCACTTATTATTTTTTAAGAAATCTCCCAGATTTGATACGGCCAAGATGCTTTCATTCTAATTATATATAAAATATTGGCACTCTTACTACTACTATCTCAAATCGAGATGAACCAGTTAATGTAAATGGGACCCAATGATATTAGTTAATTCCATTTTTCTCCTAAGAGGAAATAACTGTGATTTTTTTTCATGAACTGAGTTTAAAGAAATGTAATCATCCCACCAATACTCTAGCAATTTTAGATCTTTAATAATGCAAATTTGATTTTAATGATTTAGCAAATTACTGTTTGTTCTTAAAGATTTAAAAATAGCCAGAGGTACTTTTCAGTCTAGGCGCAGTTTTATTTAACTCTATTGTCATTACATAAGAGCCCTGATGGTATATTAGTTAAAATATGTGGTTGATAATCAAAGGGTTGATGGTTCAAACCCACCAGCTGCTCCGCGGGAGAAAGATGTGGCAGTTTGCTTCCAGAAAGATTTACAGCCTCGGAAACCTCGTGGCATAGTTTGACTCTGTTGGAATTGCCCCAGTTGCAACGGACTAGGGATTTTATTGTCATTAGAACTGCACTTACATAAGTTTTAATCATTTTCCTTCTGGTTTATTCCACCCACAGTTTGGGTTTATGTGTGAAGGTAACTGTTTTCAAAATCTGGTTAGTGTTCCATTAGTGTCTGCATATAAGATTTCTTCTTATTGGCCTCCCAGTACAACCATTTTCTAGGCCTTATAATTGGCATTATCAGCAGGAATGTGAGCTGAAGGTGAGGGATTTTATGACAGGTAGATGGTGTGGGACCATCAGAAGTGAGAAGTAGGAAATCATTGAATAACAGCACCTTTCCTTTATACAGCTGTGGTTCTTTGGCAAAGTAAACCCTCAAACCTCTTGTCTACTCAGATTATATACTTCAGTTTTTAACAGTATCTCTCCCACCAGCCGCTCCTCAGAAAACTTGTATAGGGTCACTAAGGGTCAGAACCAACTTGACGGCAATTAACAACAACCTCAAGCTTGTTACCTCCATAGAATCAGATGACTTAGGAAAGCTTATAGGTATTGTTTGAAACACTGTGAATGTGGGAAGTTTTTCTTAGGTATTTCTTGTAAGCTCCAGGATAGCCTTGCCTCTTCTGCCACATGTTATATTGTTGCTACTAAGTGCCACCAAGTTGGTTCTGACTCACAGTGACTCTGTATAGGGTTTCTGAGGAGCAACTGGTGGATTTGAACTGCTGACCTTGCAGTTCACAATCCAGTACTTATCCTGTAGCACCACACCAGAATTCCCACATGCTAAATTAGACTAATGTTGAAACATTGCTGCTGTATAGGAAAACCATCTTAACCTAAGCAACTGAATCAGACACACCAACAAAACTGAATACTTTCTTGGCATGAACACTTGAGACCACTGCAGACAGAAGAAGCAGTAAGACAACTGTATTCATTGTTTGTCTGCTATTTTAATAATGATACAAAAATGGCTAGCCTGTTGGCTTTTTCACTTACAGAGCAGTTGGGAACAGTCTGACTGGGCTTAAGCAAAAGCTACTAGACAAACCTGTCAATATTTTTATCTGTAAAATGGGGACAGTAGGATTTCTATGAGGATTAAATGAGCTAATGCATACGTCTCTGTAACCCAGTGCTGCCATAGCAAACACATACCACAATGGATGTTACTTAAAGAACAAGAATGGATTGTTTCATGGTTTTGCTGGCTAGGGGGTTGGGTTCAGGTCATTGACAGGGCTGGCTGTAGGTTCTAGGGGGAAACCTCTTTTGGTCACTTTCAGACTTTAGTAGTTTCCAGCAATCCTTGCCTGCTTGTAGATGCATCTTAACATGACACGGGCCTTCCATTTGAATGATGCACACAGTTAAAATACTCAGAAGAGATTAGGATTTGTTGTTGTTAGTGCCATGGAGTCAGTTCCAACTCATAGCGACCCTGTATAACAGGGGTGGGATGCGTCTGACCCTCAAGCCATATTGTTGTTGTTGTTAAGTGTCATCAAGTCAGTTTCAACCCATAGCAACCCTGTATATGGTTTCTGAGGAGCGGCTAGTGAACTTGAACTGCTGACCTTGTGGTTCAAACTGAGTTTGCAGTCCAGTGCATTAACTCACAGTACCACACACCAGGACTCCTCAAGCCATATGTTGTTGCTGTTGTTGAGTGCCATTGAGTCAGTTCCAAATCATAGAGACCCTGTATAGGGCTTCCAAGCAGTAGCTGATGAGCTTGAACCACTGACCTTGAGGTTCAAACCAACTTTGCAGTCCAGTGCATTAACCCACAGTGCCACACCAGGACTCCTCAAGCCATATAAGGCCCACAACATTATTTGGTCTAGCCCTGCCACGGCAACCACAGTTCCAGCTATCACATTTGGGGTGACTTAATTAACTGTTTGACCAAATATAGCAGGCTCATTTTTAACTTGATAATTGATCATTGATAATTGTGTATGGCCCGTGAATGATGTTATAAATTTTGGCAGTAAAAAAACACAAAAAAACAAAAAAACCCCTGCTGCATAGGGTTTCCAAGGAGCGGTTAGTGAGTTCATTGTGGTTCAAATTGACCTTTCAGTCCAATGGCGATCCTAGTTGGTCCTTCAAAAGAGAAACCCTACTTCCAAAAGGGATCACATTCACATGTAAAGGAACTAGTCCTCAGTATATGTTTTTGTGGGACCACCACTCAATCCATGAAAACAAGTACATTCTGTAAAACATACAGGAAGTTTTCAGCATACGTTAGCCATATTGCTCTTACTGCTGAAGCTTCTGAGATCCACAGCCCACTGTTTGCAAGTCGTCTATTCCTACCGATCGGGACAGTGTGGAACAGCTTCATATGGCTTCCAAGGATGTTATCTTTATGGGAGCAGATTGACATAGCCTTCTTCCATGGACCCTTCAGCTAACAGCCAAGTGTTTTAACCACTGTGACACCAGGGATGCTTATTTAGGTTGTTATTGTTGTTGTTAAGTGCCATCGAGTCAAATTCTGACCCATAGCTACCCTGTATAGGGTTTCCAAGGAGCAGCTGGTGAGCTTGAACCACCGACTTTGTAATTCTCAAATGACTTTACAGTCTGACTTATTTAAGTAAGGCCTCAAAAATGTTAAGCGGTGCCCTACATTTCTGCATTAAGGCAGAATGGAGTCAGATGGAGTCTGGTATAGTGTTGTGGGCTATTGCACTGGACTGCAAAGTTGTTTGAACCACAAGGTTGGTGATTCAAGCTTACCAGTTGCTCCTTGGAAACCCTATACAGGGTCGCTATGGGTCAGAAATGACTCGACAGCACTTAACAACAACAACAAACTCAGTTGACTTTGGAAGTCATGTTTGCCATACTAGGAGGATCAGAGAAAAAGAAGAAACCCCCAGCGAGATGGATTGGCAAAATGGCAGCATCAATGGCCTCAAGTGTGGCAACAATTGTGAGGTTGGCCCAGGATTGGGCAGTGTTTCATTCTGTTGTGCATAGAGTCGCTATGATTCGGTACTGACTCGATGGCACCTAAAAACAACAACCTTCATTCAAGGAGTCCTGGTGTAATGCTATAGGATAAGCACTGGATCACAAGGTTGGTAGTTCAAACTCACCAGCCGTTCCTCGGAAACCCTATCAGGGTTACTGTGTGTTGGAACCAACTCAGCAGCACTTAACAACAACACACTCATTCAAGGAATCTTAGTTCGGCACTGTAGGATAAGCACTGGATTGCTAACTAAAAGGTTAATGATTCAAACCCACCAGCCGCTCCTTGGAAATACTATACAGAGTTGCTGTGAGTCTCAGAATTGACTCGACAGCACACAACACCAAGCACCACCCTCATTCAAATGTATAATTGAATATTATACTTCTCAGGCTTAAAAATAAGAAAATGGAAACTTTAAAGTCAGAAAACAAGTCATATTGGTAAGTAAACATGTTTTTTTCCTAAATTAAATGAAAAAAATCAGTGGAATTGCTGAATAATAGAATGAGTAAGCCTGAATGCCAAATTGTTGATTTGGGAAGTTCAAGCTCTCTCCTAACATATGGAGCAATGAGGTGGAGAAATGAAAATATGAGAGAAAAGTTGAAGCATTAAAAAAAAAAAAAATCCTTCCAAGAGATCAAACATTTATTGACTCAGAGTTTTTGAAGAAATGGCTAGAGAAAATCAGTTAGAAAAGTATCAAGGAAGTAATCAGAGAAATAACTGAAGATAATTACTTGAAATTGAAGATAGATTTATGCTGTCAGATTAAATGGGCCAACCAGATTCCCAGCACAAGGAATGAAAAGCAACCCACACCTGGATGCATTTTGATGAACTTTCAGAACTCCTATAATAAAGAGAATAATTCTAACTGCTTCCGTGGGTCTAGGGAGATAGGATAAGGTATGGGTGGGGGAAGAGAAGTTATCTATGATAGAAAGAGCATCATGTTGGCAGACTTCTTTATGGCCACCCTGGATTCTAGAATATACTAAAGAAAACCATTCAAAATACCAGCAAAAACTGTTTAGAACTTAGAATTCTCAGACATAACAGTAAAACTAAAAATTAGGGATTCAAAACTTTCTATAGAAGAATAACATTGATCTATAGGCGGGGCACTAGAGGATAAGCCCTGGACTGCTTAAGCACAAGGTCAGCAGTCATTGCTAGGAAACCTATGGGGTCACTATGAGCTGGAACTGACTTGACTGTACTTCAACGATCATAGTAAACATAACAAAATAAAAAATATTCAAGCCAGAGAAAATGTGGAATAGATTTTTTTTAAATGGCAATGAAAGACTCATTATAATTAAGGAATTATATATTTCTTATGAAATAAAGTGAAAAAATTTTTATCTACTAAATTAATAAAAAATTAAAGATTCATAACATTAATTATTGGTGGGTACTCTCATATATATGAGCACTTTTGGTGAGATGGTAATAATTTAATGCTGCCTTTTTGGAAGATAGTTTGGTTGTTGTTGTTGTTAAGTGACATCAAGTCGGTTCTGACACATAGCCACCCTGGCTAGGGTTTCCGAGTTGCAGCTGGTGAGCTTGAACCGCCAACCTCGCAGTTCAAACGGCTTTACAGTAACCCACAGCGCCACACCAGGACTCCTGTTTGGTAGTGTATTGTTGTTGTTGTTAAATGCCGTTGAGTTGGTAGTGTATACTAATAATTAAAACTCTCATTCCAATGGATCAAACAGCTCTACTTTTCATTGCCTACACTAAAATAAAAATGCAAAGTTGTCACTTTGAGGACTAAAGTGTACCTGACCCCAGCCTCATATTCATATGAAAGAAAAACTAAGAAGAATTAATGGATATGAATTTTACTTTTGGTGATAAATACTGAATAAGGACAAATAACTTTGTCTTGAAAGAAGTACAGCCAAAAAGATGCTGAGAAGGGAGGATGGCAAGACTTGGTCTCATATACTTTGGGTGTATTCTAAGGTAAGACTGGTTTCTACAAAAGGACACGGTGCTTAGTACAGCAGAGGGTCAGAGGAAAAGAGAAAGACTCAATAAGATTCTTGTGGACTTGACAAGTGGTTACAACATTGGACTCAAACATAACAACAGTTGTGAGGACAGTACAGGATCAGGCAGTGTTTCATTCTGTTGTACCTAGGGTCACTATGAGTTGAAAGCAACTTGATGGCCCCTAACAACAACAGCGACATCCTAAGATGATAGTCCCGTGTAGACAAAGGGTGAGTCCAGATTGATGCATTGTATGAATAGTAAGATTAGGGGTTTGGGCAAAGAAGCATCATCATAGCTTTGTCTCTATAGCTGTCTACTTATAAGTTATCCCATTTACATTATTTAAATCATTGTTTTATGTGCCTAAGAATTCAGAAGCAGGGTGGGTGCTCAAGTCTAGCTGAGGATATATAACAAAAAATAGATTAAGTCTGATGATATTTTTAAAGGAAGATCTACTCATATGATCAACAGAAAAATTTGAGTCGAATTTTCTCCAAATTCAAGTGATTCAAAACATTCAGTTTTGAGCAGAAATCAAGCTTAGAAAGTTTCAACCTCAACGGAAACCCTTTTGGAAAATTATGATAGAGTGAAAATTAGATTATAATGTAAATCTATCTACTCTATAATTTTATGGTTTTCCACAGAGTATATCATCTCACTTTGCATTGTGTTCACTTAATTAGATGTTTGAAATATGGAAAACAGTATTTAGCAGAAAGCAGAAACATAGTCCTAATGAGACTCAAACAGCATAAACAGAAAAGATAAATTCAGGTGTCTCTGTATGTCAATCATACAAATAATATAGAAAGTGAGCTGGCTCTGTTATGATCTTGCATCAGTCACATTCTGTATCCCATACAAGGGGGTCTTCAAAAAGTCCATGGAAAAATTCCATTATCTTTTCATTCTATTTTTCCATGAACTTTTTGAAGCTGCCTCCTATGGATTACCCATTTATCCTTATTTTAAGAGCCGTCAAGTTAAACTCAGTTATAGAGATTGAAACTAAAACCCAAATTATTTCTAGATTTCTTTTCATTTGTGCTAAGATTTATTGTTGGTCACTAGTACTCTTAGCGTAGTGGTTACGAATCGGGCTGCGAACCTTAAGGTCAGCGGTTTGAAACTACCAGCCGCTCTGTGAGAGAAAGATGAGGCTTTCTACTCCCGTAAGGATTTACACCCTCGGAAACCCTGTACAGGGTCGCTATGGGTCGGAACCGACTCGACGGCACTTAACAAAAAACAAACAAACAAACAAAAAAAAGTACTCTTGAGTTGATTCCAACTTACAGAAACTACATGTGACAGAGAATTGCCCCCATTGAGTTTCCTAGAATGTCATCTTAATGGGCTCCTGGTATGGCTCTGTAAGATAAGCACTGAACTGCAAGGTCTGCTTGAACTGCAAGGTCAGCGGTTCAAACTCACCAGCCACTCCTTGGAAAACCTATACAGGGTTGCTGAGTCAGAAATAATTTGATGGCACTTAACAACAGCAACAACAATCTTTATGACACTATATGACCCAATTTTCTTCCTTGGAATGTCTGCTGGGTTAGAATAGCCCACCTTTTGCTTTACGACTGAGCACTTAACCATTGAGCCACCAGACATCCATGGGATAAAACATTTTTGTTCTTTGTTGTTGTTGTTATTGTTAGGTGCCATTAAGTCAGTTCTGACTCATAGCAACCTTATGCACAACAGAACGAAACACCGCCCAGTCCAGTGCCAACCTCACAGTGCTTGTTACGCTTGAGCCCATTGCTGTTGTTACTGTGCCAATTCATCTTGCTGGGAGTCTTCTTCTATTTTGATGCCCCTCCATATTACCAAACATGGTGACCTTCTCCAGGGACTGGTGCCTCCTGATAATATGTCCAAAGTATGAAAGACAAAGTCTCAGTATTCTGGCTTCAAAGGTTCATTCTAGCTGTACTTCTTCCAACACAGATTTGCTTGTTCTTCTGGCAGTCCATGGTACTTTCAATATTCTTCTCCCACAATATAATTCAAATGACTCGTTTCTTCGGTGGACTTCCTTATTCATTGTCCAACTTTCACATGCACATGAGGCAACTGGAAATACCTTGGTTTGGATCAAGCACACTTTAGTCCTCAAACAGACATCTTTGGGCTGAAGCGTGGCAACAATTGTGAAGTTGGCTCAGGATTGGGCAGTGGTTTCTTCTGTTGTGCATAGGGTCACTATGAGTCAGTACTGGCTGACTCAATGGCACTTAACAACATCAACAATTATTTAAATTGCTAATTTACTTAACTAAGGTTTAGAGGTTAGAGAGTTGAGTTATAGGGAGGTTAGGTCTTATCATGAGATATGCTCTGTTGTTGTTGGGTACTGTATAGTAACTTTCAACCAATAATGACCCCAAGTGACAGAGTAAA
The DNA here is from genome assembly GCF_000296735.1 of Chrysochloris asiatica. Taxonomy (NCBI): domain Eukaryota; kingdom Metazoa; phylum Chordata; class Mammalia; order Afrosoricida; family Chrysochloridae; genus Chrysochloris; species Chrysochloris asiatica. Next base: position 17,226,344 of record NW_006408540.1, on the reverse strand, counting down.
ACTGCCCCCCACCCCCCGTTGCGTTTTCTAGGGTGTTATCTTTATGGGAGCTGGTTGCAAGGACTTTCAGCCATGGAAGTGTTGAGTGAGTTTGAAATGCTGGCCATCCTATTTGTGTTAAAAGTAGGCTGGGCTTCTGGTGTGGTGCTATAGATCAGCACTGGTCTGTGAACTGCAAGGTCGGCAGTTCAAACCCGCCAGCTGCTCATCAGAAACCCTATACTGGGTCAATATGAGTCAGAACTGACTCGATGGCACTTAACAACAACAACAACAACAAAGTAGGTTATATTATAACTTGAAGGATTTCTACTTTAGGGCTTGTACTGGTACCATTGACGTATACTGCCTTTCAGTTAGTAGAAGGAGGAAAGTAGAGAAAAGTATATTCACATACATTGATTTTAGAATATAAAAGAAACTTTTTAAATCCAAAATGTTCTTCTAAACACTGATTTTCTTTTCTCAGCCTTATAATCAAAGAACATTAAAATCTTATTTTTTTTCAATGTTGAGAAAACTATGCCTTCTTATTATTGCAGTATGAAAAGCTCATTTAGAAACTTTTGTGCTTTTGTTATTTTTCATACTAGTTTTTCAAGGCCAGAATAAAGAATGAAAATAATGGGTAAGACACAAAGGATTTCATGTACAAGATATAGTGGTTTTAATTAAAAGGATGATGAAAAAGTGACTAGTCCTCTAAATCTTTAATAAAGCTAGTTAATTCTCCACTAATGCTACAGGAATTGCACTCTAGTGAATGAGGACATTTCATTCACAATCAGACAACACTATGTGCTTTTAATTAACAGTTGTACTTCCATTAGTCCACCGCTATTGGGGAAAAAAAAGTGATACCAAATAGTACCCTACCTTTTTTCAGAGTCATCCTCAAAACCTTCAGGCATCAAACATACATAGCCATTGTTTGTTAATAGTTGTGTGCATCAAACCAACAAGAACCATCTCTCTTCTCAGGGAGTGCACCATCCACAATCAATGAAAACCATTTTGGACAGATTAAGAGGACATCAAACAATTTAAGGAATAAAAATACACGCTATTAGCATTACAGTTGAAAGATTAATTGATGAAATGAAGACTTTAAGGAAAGAGTGAAATTTTAGGAGTTATGTGTATTTATTTATATACTTATTTAAAGTTTTTCTAGAACATCTAATTGCTATATGTTTTTCTATATACTTGGAGCACTGGGTCAAAAACTACAGTTCCTGTTGAGATCTGATGAAGCTGAACAACTAGTAATTGTTGTTGTTATGTGCCGTGGAGTCGGTTCCGACTCATAGAGACCTTGTGCAGGCTTTCCAAACCTGTAAATTTTGATAAGAGCAGAAAGCCTCATCTTTTTCTTGCGTAACAGCTGGTTGTTTCGAACTGCTGACCGTGAGATTAGCAGCCCAATTTGTAACAAGAGAGCCAGATAATAAGCATCTAAAATAATGAATGCATAATTCAACCTTTGACAGTGATTTAATAAAAAAAATGTTGAGGTAAAGACAGTCATGAAAATACTATTATAGGGTGGCCAGAGAAGACTTTTTTTTGGTAGTGACATTTGAACAGATACTGAAGGAAAGGACAGTTACTATGAATTGAATGAGTCCGTTTGGGAATGGATAGTTTTGTTATGTTAATGAGGCAGGATTAGCATAGAGTGGGTTTTGTGCCAATCTCTTTTAAGATCTATGAGCAGCAGAGGTAGGGTATGGAGACCTCCAGGGAACTAGAAAGCAGTAGCTGAAGAGACAGGGACCTTCCTCTAGAGCTAACAGAGAGAGAAAGCCCCCACTTAAAGCCAGCACCATGAATTTGAACTTACACTTTCCTAAACTATGAGACCGGAGTCCTGGTAGTGGCACTGTGGGTTAATACACTGAACTGCAAAGTCGGCAGTTCAAGCACACCAGCCGCTTTTTTGAAACCCTATACAGGATAACTATGGTTCAGAACTGACTTGATGGCACTTAACAACAACAACAAACTATGAGACCAGGCAGTATTTCATTCTGTTGTGCCTGAGGTCACCATGAGTTGGTACTGATTCAACAGCACCTAACAACAATAACCAACTATGAGAAAATAAATTTCTGATTTCTTACTTGTGCTATTTCTATTATAGCAGTGTTATATGACTGAGACAGAATTTGGTGCTGAGAAGTGGCTGTGCTGATGCAAAAACACCTATAGTGGTTTCACAATTGAGTAATAGGTAGAGACTGGAAGATTTTTAAAGTACCTAATAGTAAAAGCCTAGTTTGTCTTGAACAGACTGGTGATAGAATTAGGAGCATTAAATGCAATTGTGGTGAGGACTCAAAAGGAAGAGAGGAGAGCTATACAGAAGGTCTCTATAATGTTTTTAAAGTGTTGAAGAGCAAAGATGTCAGCTTGAGGACTAAGGTGCACCTGACTCAAGCCATAGTATTTTCAATAACCTCATATGCATGCAAAAGCTGGACAGTGAATAAGGAGGACTATAGAAGAATTGATTCTTTTGAGTTATGGTGTTGGAAGAGAAGAATATTGAAAGTGCCATGGGCTGCCAAAAGAACCAATAGATCCGTTTTGGGAAAAGTGCAGCCAGAGTGCTCCATGGAGGCCTGGATGGCCAAACTTCGTCTCTCATACTTTGGATATATTGTCAGGAGGGACCAGTCACTGGAGAAGGATATCATGTTTTGTAAGGTGGAGGGTGAGAGAAACAGAGGAAAACCCCCAACGAGATGGATTGGCCAAGCGGCAGCATCAATGGACTCGAGTGTGGCAACAGTAGTGACGTTGGCCCAGGATCGGGCAGTGTTTCATTCTTCTGTGCATAAGGTCGCTATGAGTCAGTACCGACTCGATGGCATCTAACAACAACAACAACAATCATGTTATAGAATATATATGGCACCAGCAATAGAATGTTGCTATAAACGTGGATGTTAAATATGCTATAATACACAAGAGAATATACTTCCGGTTTGAGGGTGGGGAAACAGAGACAGACAGTGAAAACTCCTCTGCCAATCCCCTCAAAAAAGCAAAGAAAGAGTACTTGACAGAAAAATTGCCAAGCTTTTGATCGTGTTTATGGCATTGGGTGCCAGTTCCCCATGCCCATTGAGAAGAAATCTGTAGGTGAAAGCAAAATACGGTAATTTCTGAGTCTGTCTAGCCACTGCTGGCAGCCAGAAGTCCTCAGGCCAGAGGGCTGGGCACAGCCAAGCTGAGACAGAGACCCAGCTCTAGAAGCCATGGAGCAGCACCCTGAAGGGAGAGGTGTGACCGAATTTTCATCTTTCACTTTTCATTTTTCACATAGCTCTCCTCTTCACCCCAATTGTGCCCTCACTGCACATCCCAGACACCTTCAGGTGGGCAGGAGCACACCCCCAAAAAGGATCCGTCATTGCACTCACAGTTTTCCAATGGCACAGAGAGGAAACTCTCAGGCTGCTTCTTATGACGTTTTGACCCTGGGAACCTGCCCCATAGTTTATCTAGGCAGGACCATTTGCACAGCAAAAGCGAGTGAACAGTGTCAATTACAATTTTATTTTTGTTTCTGATTGGTGGTTTCTGTCTCTGCTTTTATATTGTTACTGTCTTTGGTCCTTTTGGCCTCACTCTTCTCCAGGGACAGGAAGTTTGTCCCCCTACCTTATCCAAGAAGACCCTGTAGTACCCCACCATCTGGATAAGAGCTAAAACCAGCTGCTAGGCATTACATGTGAAAGGGGAAGCCTACCTCCAGATCCTATCCAGCAGGAAATGCTCAGTAAGCTTAACAAAAAGCAACATACATCCATTTAAGCATTAAAAACTCACATAACTGTTTTAAATGTCCAAGAATACACAATTAAAGATCTCAACACATGTCCAAAAACAGAAAAAAAGTAACTGAGACAAATTAGCTGGAAGCAGACAGACTTTCCAATAGAAGAGCAGGCTCTGGATCTGCCTGAGAAGGAATTCAGAATAATAATATGGAAACAAATTCAAATACTCTGAAAAGGGGTGGAGGAAAATAAGGAAGAAGTCAGGAAAGTG